>NC_045601.1:6292727-6938409 GCF_009762305.2 Zalophus californianus | reverse complement strand
AATTTAAAGCTTCTTTTTATCCCTGTTTTCTTTATCGCAGGCGGCACACACAACTATAAACACTCCACTCGAGCCCAATCCGGGCAAAGGCAAGTGCTTTATGTGCTTTAATAGTTTCTCACATTCTCTATTTTATTTCCTCATTAGAAAAGGAGGGAAATAAAGTACAATTTGTAAATTTACCTATGAACTGTGTATATCCAGGAAAACTAAGATGAATAAAATTAGGAAATAAATGGTAACAAGGAGTGGTTGCTGTTTTGTTTTGTTTTTTAGATTTTAATTATTTATGTGAGAGTGAAAGAGGGAGAGAATGGGGAGAGACAGTGAGAAACAGCAGAAGCAGGAGTTGGGGCAGAGGGAGAGGGAGAAGCAGACCCTCTGCTGAGCGGGAAACCTGATGCCGGACTCAATCCCAGGACCCCAGGACTACGACCTGAGCCGAAGGCAGATACTTCACCGACTTAGCCACCCAAGTGCCCCAGGAGTGTTTTTTGTTTTGTTTTGTTTTTTATTAAGACAATTTTTTAGAAGAATTTTAGGTTCACAGCAAAATTGAGGGGAAGATATGGAGAGTTACTCATACACTCCCATACCCACACATGCACAGGTTCCCCCATTCTCAACATCCCCCACCAGAGTGGGACAATTGTTAGAGCTGATGAACCCACATTCACACATCATCACCACCCAGCCCATACTTCACATTAGTGTGCATTCTTGGTATTCTACACTCTATATCCGTAATACAGGTTTGGTGTGGACAAATGTACAATGACATATATCTATTATTATGGTATCATAGAGATTTTCACTGTCCTAAAAATCCTCTGTGTTCTGACAGTTCATTCCTTCCCCATATCATCTGGAAATCATTGATCTTTTTAAGGTGTCCATAGTTTGCCTTTTCCTGAATGCCATATAGTTGGAATCGTATAGTACGTAGGCTTCTCAGATTGGCGTTAGAAACATGCATTTAAATTTCCTCCATGTCTTTTCATGGCTTGATAGCTCACTTATTTTTAGCCCCGAATAATATTCCAGTATCTGGATGTAACCACAGTTTATCTATCCATTCACCTATTGAGGATATACTAGTATCTTCCAAGTTTGGGAATTATGAATAATTATTCTGTTATGAATAAAGCTGCTATAAACAATTATGAATAAGGTTGTTATAAAACTTGAAAAAGAGAGGGTTTTTTTGCTGATTATTTCAGATTTTCTGCATAGATTATCATGCTGTCTCTGTTTATTTCTTCTTTTTCAATCTGTATACCTTTATTTCCTTTTCTTGCCTGACTGCATGAACAAGCTCTTCCACTGTGATGTTGAAAAGGAGTAGTAAGAGGGGGGACATCCTTGACTCGTATCTGAGTTTAGTGGGAAAGCTTCTAGTTTCTCAACATTAAGTATAACACTAAGTATTTTTTTTTCCATGCCAGTATAACCAATTACAAATAGAAGAAATAAAAACCCAACTAGCCGTTCTATTTATGGAATATATATAGATGGGTATGTGCATGTATATTTTATAAATAAATATATATGTATATTTCCCACTGCCTGGTCAATTTGAGAGTCAAAAAGATTAATATCCTGTCTTTCATAGTCAGTGAAATAATAAGGGAGGAACATCAAATCTTTTGAGTCACGAGAGTGCCACTAAGATAACAGTTACCCATCTGTCCCAATTGTTTTGTTTTGTTTTGTTTTGTTTTGTCTTTTTGAGAAATGTATGTGATGTTGGAGGGACAAAGATAGAAGACAATTTCATCCCTGGGACTACATAATCTGGTAGAAAATAGACATGTAAAAAAAAGAAAAAGACATAAGCAAGCTAATGAAATAGAGATTATGAAGAAATGATAGTGAAAAGAGCTCTTCTTCTTAATCAGGATTGTCATTACAAAACTTAAAATATTCTCAGAGATGGCATCTGTGAATGGTTTGTGTGTGAGAGGAAAGTCCACCAGGCAGTTATATGCCGTTGCTAGGTGGCACCAGGCAGAGGCCCCCCTCCCCATAAATGCTGCAATTGGTTGCTGGGAGCTGTGGGAGTGGTCAGTTAAGCCTGTAGGAAGAATTTATTTTCTTTCATCTGAAGAAAATTCTTAAGGAAATATAACTAGGACACAATAAAGTGTTTCAATCAGATTTAGATGAAAGTTGAGAATATAATTTAAGAATTTTAAAACTTGGGGTGCCTGGGTGGCTCAGTCACTGGGCGTCTGCCTTCGGCTCGGGTCACGATCCCGAGCAGTCCTGGGATCAAGCCCCGCATCGGGCTCCCTGCTTGGCAAGAAGCCTGCTTCTCCCTCTCCCGCTCCCCCTGCTTGTGTTCCCTCTCTGGGTGTCTCTGGGTGTCTCTCTCTCTCTCTCTCTCTCTCTCTCTCTCTGTCAAGTAAATAAATAAAAATCTTAAAAAAAAAGAATTTTAAAACTTAATTAAGAACTGAAAGACAAACAAAAAAACACATACTGCTCCGAGACCAAAGGCTGAGAAGACCTATTAATAAAATGGGCAGCATGAGGGAAAAGATCACAGCCATGAATGTGAGGACATCAATATGTAAATCATAAACAGAGAAAAAAGAGAGAAAAATCAAAAACATAACACAAAAGATCTTCTGTGAGCTACAGCAATTTGTAAACTACCCAAATAAATGCAAATCAGAATAATATAATATAAAACAACCCACCCAAATTCACACGAAGATACTAGCATATGTTTAATTTAAAAGGCCAATAAAACTACCAGAAAGTAAAACTATATACCAATTTACTCATGAATAATGACACAAAGCTTCAGAATAAATTTTTGACAAATTAAGTCCAGCAATATATTAAAATATGAATGTATCTATAACATTTGTTTACTTATTTATCAAATATGTGTTATCATCTCTGTGCCAGATACTATTCTAGGTGGTGAGGCTACAGTAGCAAACAAAATAGTCATAGTACATACATCCTAGAATGGGGAAAAGAGAATAAACAGATGAATGTGATATATTTCCAGGCAGTGGTGACTATAATAAGTAAGGTGAGAATAGGGTATTCAAACTGCAGGGATCACTCAACCTTAATAAACTCATCAATTTAATTCCTGCTATTCAAAACTTAAAGGAGGTATATGTGATTTTGTCAGCGGTAAACCCAAACCACTTAATCAAACTTAGAAGCCATTTTTAATAAAATCCTATGAAAATAAAAAGAAAACTCAGCTACATTAAATATGATAAAAGTCAGCTACCATAAATATAATAAAGTCATTTGTCAAAATAGCAATAATAATCAGGCACAAAATGAAAATGCTCACTAGTATTCAGATTATCCATGGCTGAATAAGAAAAGAAAATAGAACACATATCATCAACATTAAAAAAAGTGACAAATTTATCCTTGTTTCCAGATGACATGATGGCATACCTAATAAACCCAACAGACCCAATTAAAAGTTATGAAAATTAATGAGAAATTTTTGCTAATTAGCTGGCTACAAAGTATATAGTAAAAAATTAATTGTTTTTCTTCATATTAGCAAAATTCAGTTTGAAATGGAAATAGAAAAATAATCTCTTTCCTAATATTGACAAAAAATATAAAATACTGGTATGTTTATTCAGCAAGAAAGGCAAAGGACCTATTATAAGTATTTACAAGTAGAGACTTCAGTAAATGAAGAGGCCAAGTATCTTGAATGTAAGGGGTCATTATCAATTACATACAAGTCCTAGGATTTACATATAATTTTGGTGCCATATTGGAATCCTAGGTGGAATTGTTTTGGTGAGAGAGAGGGAGATTGAACACAAAGATTGTTAAAAAAAAAAAATCACATGAAAACTAAATATGTGAGAATTTGCATTTTTGAATAATGAGAGTAAGAGGAACACCCTAGCAGGTGTTACAATTATTACACCATTATAAGTATTATATTATATTATAATTTATTGTATTATAGCCAAGGAAGTATGATATTTGTGTAGAAATACATAAATAGGCCAATGAATCAGAACCTAGAAATATCTGTAAGTATATATGGCATTTTTATGCAGTGAAACAAGGATAGGCTATTTAATAAATGATGTGGGCACAACTGAATAGCCAATAGTAGAAGTGAATAAATGATTGGCCATAACTGCAGAAAAGATTCCCAATAAGTTAAATATCTAAACATGAAAACAAACAACAAAAAGTTTAATACAGTAGTGAAAGGGGAAAAAAAAAAAAAACTGGACGGGCACCTGGGTGGCTCAGTTGGTCAAGCGACTGCCTTTGGCTAGGTCATGATCCCAGGGTCTGGGATCAAGTCCCGTATTAGGCTCCCTGGTCAGCGGGAAGACTTTTTCTTCCTCTCCCTCTGCCTCTCTGCCCTGCTTATGCTCTCCTGCTCTCTCTCTGTCAAATAAACAAATAAAATCTTAAAGAAAAAAAACTGAAAATTCATATCAATTGTAATGGGAGTGGTGGGGAGAGCTTCTTTGGAAAGATACCAACTGAGTCAGTCTTTCCTTATGTAAAGGAAAATGCTCTGTATTTCAAAAATTCCTGTAATATAAAAGACAAAAAATATTTATACAATATCTTGTAGACAAACTGTTAATATACCTACTCTTTAAAAATATTTCTGCCATTTACTTTACAAAACAGCAAACCATCCAATTCAATACAAAAGAACATGAGATGGTCAATCTAGGAAAGGAAAATGCCTGACTTTACAGGTGGTCAGAGAAATGCAAATTAAGAGCAATGATGACCTGCCATTTCCAAAAGGGAAGGATCCACTGCTCTTGAGTGTGTGTTAAATATCGTGTGAGCAAGTGGGGAATGTCTCAGCGCCTTTGGGAAATCATAGCAGTTGGATAAAAATGTTAAACATACATGTTATTTTATTTTATTCGGTTATTCTGTCTTACAAAAATAACAGTCCTAGTTTACAATAATTTATTTATGAGGATTTTACTTCAGCACAGTTCGAAAGAAAAAAAAAATGGAAACCACCAGAAGTGGATTTACTCAATATTTATGTTATGGAATAGTATGCAGATATTAAAATGAATGGTCTCTGCATGTATTGATCTTAAATGTGTTATAAGAACTGGTATTATGTGAGAAAAGTTATGATAAAATATAGTACTATTAGCATTTTAAGAGAAATAATTAAAAGACAGTAAAAATAGTCCGTTCAGCATCCGACTCTTGGTTTTGACTCAGGTCATGATCTCAAGGTCGTGAGATCCTTGGTCTCAGCGCTCAGCATAGAGTCTGCTTGCGATTCTTTCTCTCTGCCCCTCCCCCTGTACTCACTCTCACTCTCTCTCTCTCTCAAATAAAAAAAATCAATCTTTCAAAAAATAATAAAATTAAAAAAAATAAAATGAATCTAGAAAAATTTATAGAGAAATACACAGAAAAAAGTTCACATTAACCATTCTGGGAGATTGAAACTGGGAGAAAGGAGAAAACTGTTCATTTTCTTTATTTCTTGTTTGAATTGTTACACAGGGCATGCACTCTTTTTAAATAAAGTATTCAAAATAAAGCAACTGACCCAAAAGGGCAGTATCATCTCATGGACACCAGCCTAGAGGAGTGCATTTTGGAAGCTGTGTTTGAGAGGCAGAGACTCCTGGGGGACTATGGCAGAAGACCAGGCTGCAGCAGTGGCCGGAGGCTAGATCAGAGAGATCCTGCACCTCTCCAGGGATGGTCGGCTGCAGCTAGAAGGGAAAGAGTGGCCCATGAATGATTTTACGTAGGTGAGTGATGTTATTAGGTTAGAAATAACACATAAAATGCCTATTTCTAGAGACAAGAACACAACACACAAACACCTTGTGACCCTCCTTTTGGAACCAGACGTCCCCTGGTGCTGTATTGGAGCACGGGCAATGCCCAGCTGCACTGTTCAGTAAAAGACCTCCCCACATCAACGGTGAACAT
Organism: Zalophus californianus; assembly: GCF_009762305.2. Lineage (NCBI taxonomy): Eukaryota > Metazoa > Chordata > Mammalia > Carnivora > Otariidae > Zalophus > Zalophus californianus. Next base: position 6,932,460 of record NC_045601.1, on the reverse strand, counting down.
AACCCCAATCCCAGTCTGGTTACAGGACCTTCAATGGAGGACTCAAAGAGTGCTTTCTCAAGCTAGCAGTGTGTACTGTTCTTCACTTTAGACCATGTTTATTTTCTTTTCGGCTAATTTGCCAAAATGTGGTCAACTGAATGAAAATAATATTATAAAATACTAGTGGTGCCCTAAACTTGTGGAATCTTATTTGTGTCTTTAATTTCTTTTTTTCTGATCTATAGCTCCTCTTAATAAATGTATATGTACTTGGTGTAAGTAATATTCATTTAGTTATATGAACGATAGCAGATTCTTAGCTAATCTTTCAATTTGTTATACATTTAAGAAAGTTATTTTGATATACTAATATATTTCAATACTTGTATGTTTACATAGTTAACAATACTATTTGGCATTAGAGAGTATGTTTGAAGGGAAAATTATCAGTATGAAAAACAACCTCCCCTCGAATGTCTTCTGCCCAGGATCTCATATATCAAGCATTAGCCTAGACGAGATGTTTATGGTTAGGTTATAAAATTTGCTGGGGAGAAAAAAAGTTGTTTATAATGAACATGAAGAAAGCATCTAAATCATCATGCTTCAACAGGAAGTCACGCTGAAAACAACCCAAACACAAAATGTGCCCCCTGACATTGTACTCGTATCAGCAGGTAGCTCACAACTGAAATGACCCATAAATCTCGACAACCTCGTCTAACTCTACATATAAAACAGTAGGCTTCAATTTAAGTTCATGAACTACAGCAAACACATACAATGAAATATCTAATAAACTGAGACCTAGGCAACTATCACATATAACACAATGTGTTCTATTTCATAGACATATCCCATTCTATCTGTCGGTGCATTAAATTGCATGAAGTTATTCTCCTTATATATATATATATAGATCTATGTCCTCATTAATTATAGTGACTTCTGCAAAAAAATTATTTCTTCACTGCAGTAGAAGGCTAGGAAAACATTAATTTTACGTTACTCAGGGGTATATACTACAACTTTCCACTTAGAACAGTAAGTATAAAAACCAGGTGTCTGGGGGTCTGTTGCTAACTATTCTGGACTGCTAGAGGCTTTATCCAAGCCATTCAACAACCAGCTATAATTTATAACTTGTGGATTTTGTGCAACGTCCCTGTGACTTTCTGCATTGGGGCCCAATGTCATGAACATAGTTTTTTTCCCTGGTCACCTAACTCAATTCCGGCCAGCTAGCTGGTATACCTCGAGGCACTGCAGTAGAGGACTGACGAGTGTTATTTTCATTATACTTTTCAGCTCAGTTGGGTCAGTCTACTCAGACCGTGCTGAGGTATATCAGGCAACTTCTGTTTGTTCTATTACTGCCATGGAATCTTCTTCCTACCTCTCACCCCATATAAATCAGAAAACCAGCAATTACATAGGCTCACATTACTGAGTGAGAAACCATTCCCAAACCAAAATATATGTAAGTAACCTCAAGTTGGACAGTGCTGTCACTATTTTCTGGTTGCACCCATTTTCATCACCAACACCTGGTACTCAGTGAATATATCATTACTTGGCTGGTTATATATAAGCCCATCTGTGCAAAAATGGCCAAGTGCTGGCTCAGCTTTGGCCAGACCTGTGTCCCAAAACACGCGTGCCAGGCAATGATGAGCTTTGATGACCTCGTAACCCTAGGAAAACATGACAACTGAAAAACAAGTTTTACATGAGGCAATAATGTGGAGATACAAGAAACACATTATTAAATATATTCAAAAATAATATTTTTATGATAATTTAAGGCTTTTTTAATATATTATTTCCTCTTGCCCTTTACTTTGTGAGGATTTTGGGGATGTATGAGTTCTGTCATCTAAGAGTTAGTGAGGAAGTAATACCAATCACACTTTGGGATAATCTGTGGATATAAAAATCACGAATTGATTGTTTTTTAGCCTATTACCAGCCTCAACTCCTTGGGCATGCATATTAGATATACTGTCACAAGTCTTTACTCAGGCTATAATGGCTGCTAGGAGATGCTTCATTTATGTGTACACTGTAATTGACAGGAAGTCATGTTTTACTAAATATTTTATAACCTCTTTATAAAATTGGGAACAATATATTAGCCGCACATATGAACTTCCACATATGTTTAAATGTAAATACATGTTCATATGTTTCATTGTTGCTACGTTTCTCTGGCAGTCTAAACTACATTAAGCTGTCAGCACAACCTCAGCAAACAATGTACGAGCTGCCAGGGATTGATGCCAGTTACCCTGGTTACAGCTTTCTAGGCTGGTACCAGGTTTCATTAGCTACTGTGTGCCCATCATGCTGAAGACTGCAGTACTTAGAAAACAGTATTTATTAGACAATAAGTGAGAGAAAGTTTAAATGAATTTTCTAGACGCCAGTAAAGTCTCAAGAGAATAAAAGGTAGTATATGAGAAGCCCAATAGCTTCATAAATATTTGCAATGTGAATTTGTCAAAAGATCAATTTCCAGTATATTTTCTCCCCCCTCCCAAAATGCCTTAATACGGGGGGGGGGATCTTTAGGGAAATCATACTGTGGAAATAAGTGATTTATGGTGTTGGTTTATGTTTCCAAAGAAGAGTAGTGTGAATTCAGTATGTGTACTTGGTGATTTTCTTTACAACACCATAATCATTTTGGGGTCCTTTGAGAATGAAAACCATTCTGTTTTACTTTGTGCTCTTACTCCACAAAAGTGTTTGATGAAGAGATATGTAGATTCTCAATAGACTATGGAAAGGATGAAGAGAGATTCCCAGCACTGCCAACACAAACTATTCATTGCTCGCACCAATCACAGAAGATTTTCCTACACGCCCCTCTTCAGCCCCTGCAGAATCATTGCCATTTGAGTGATCATAACTCAACAATAACAATAAAAACAAAATCAGCATCAACTGCTTACAGAAGAACCCACCTGCATGTATGTAAAATTGACAAATAGCCCAGAGGGGATGCATCTGCCAGTGGTATCCGGATGCTAACGCCACTCATCCCCATGTGTACCCTGGACTTTATTGGCCAGTGATATTAAGAAAAGTGACTGTCCCTGCCTTGTACCAGCTCCACAATTCTTGAAAACTATAAGGTGACTTGTAGTGAAGCGTCTCATAGTAAGAGCATACAGCAGCAGATCCTTATCCACGCATGGGTGAGTAGAATATTTCCTCACATGTTTGTTGGTACAATGACATCTGTTTTGTATTCTCCACATGTCAGGCAACATGCTAGATCCTATAGATCACGTGAAGGAAGGTAAAAATAAGGTAAAAGACTCACCTTTAGGCACCCCAGTCAAGAGGGTAGAAAGAGGTGCATAATGATTGCAATATGGTGTGTTATATTCAGGGCTGTGGTAGCAACAGATGGAAAAAGGAATGAAGGGGGTGATGTGACCTCAGCTGAGAGCAAGGCCTGCATCGGACTGCACCAACAATGCAGACTAAATGCCTCCAGTTCCCTCCAGAAGAGCAGGAGAGTATTAGGTGGGAAAACAGGATCCCTTGTCAGCCAGTTTCCTCAAATAAGCTCTAGAGGATTCTTTGACTTCACACCTGTGTATCCCAGACTTTCAGATTTTATAAACCAAATTAATAATAATAATAAAGAATTGGGTTAGTGATAACTTTTAAAAATACTAATAACTGCACTTCACATAAGTATACTAATAGTAACATTAGGCTTATATTAATAGTAAAATCAAGTATACTTGAAATTTTAATCCAGAGTAAAATTTTGCTTCACAAAATTCTGTAAATCATTTTCGTGATATAAGTTTGTAACTTGGCAGTTCTAAATTGACAATGCAAAATATTAATTTTACCTTGGGGCCTTATTTTCATTAAGATATTATTGATATGCAATAAAGTGTATGTAGTTATAGAAGTTTTGATATGTTACTTGCCCATTGCCACAATCCAGAGTGAATACATATATCTATCACCCCCCGAAGCATTTTTGTGTCATTTTGTAATCTCTCCATCCCACCCCTTCCACCTCCCCTCCAATCCCCAAGTAACCTCTGACCTGCCTTCTGTCATTATGAATTAGTTTGAATTTTCTATAATTTTTTATAGAAACCATACAGTATAAACTCTTTTTTATCTGGATTTTTTTTTTCACTCAGCACAATTGTTTTGAAATTTATCTATGTCATGAAATGGGTGAAAATAAAGAAAAGAAACTCATTTGAAATGGCACTGGGAAGCCCTGAAGGGGTAACTCTCACATACTACTACTTATTGCAAGAAGTCTATCTCACACTCTCCAACAGAAAGAAGCTCACTTTTCAAGCCCCAGGAGGAGGAAGGAAGAATTTCTCTTTGCTTAGCAACAGCCCAGCCAAGGAGCACTCAGTGAGATAGCCCACCCAGTCCCCCCCACTTCCCTATAAAAGTAAGCCCCTCTCCTCTATTCTCTGGACTTACCCAGTTTGCTTGTCCAAAATTGCAGTTCCTCTGCTCTTCTCAAATAAAGTCATTCTTCTGGTAAGATAATGGGCTCTTTCGTTTCTTAAGGCCAACAATTGCATGGCTACCATGAAGGGAGTTGGAGGAGATGAACCCCTGAGGAACTAAGGAGTCCCAGAACCATGTGAGGTACCCCTGTGAGTCCCCTGCACTCTGATTCTGTAAGTTGTCTTTTCCCTTTTGGTTTGGCACATCTCTCAGATCTCCCTCCTCTTAGTTGAGCTTTTCAACTTTATTCAGGATCTGTGTTTTGTTTGGTTTTTAAATGAAGGCATCGCTCTTCCCGGTGAGTAGTTTTCTGTTATCTGAAACTCCGGTTTTGAGTAAGGGGGTCCCAGTCAGCTACATTCTCTCTCAGGAGGGTCTTCCTTCTGGGACCCCAGAAGGTTTTATGTTTAAAACCTCTGGCCCCTCCTCACATGCATTTTTAGCTAATTAGACCAACTTAACCAAAAATGATTTAGAATTCTAATGGCCATTATGGGGAACTTTCAATCTCCCCAACTTGTTTTTCTTAGAAGACCATGGCTCTAAAATAAAACAAACTGAATGGGATGCCTATTCCAATTGATATCTTGAGGCTTCCAAGCATACCCAGAACTCTAAAATCACCTCTTTACAAAAATACCATTTCCAAATTAACCAAGATGTACAAACAATTGGAAGACAAAAAAATTCTGAGGTCTCTTTTTCCCCTCCTCCATCCTCTGTCTCCTAACACACTGCCTTTATCCCCTCTGCCTCCTTAATCTAATTCTCTCTCAGAACTTCCTTTCTCCTCTGGACCTGGTAGAACCTGTCCCTTTATAATTAGACACTCTGGGGATCCTATTGCTAAGCCCAATTTCCTGTGTCCCTTGGACTCAGGCCAAACTATAAGCCATAGTCAAAGATTTTCCATAGTTACTAGAGATCCTCCTAGATATGCTGAGGAATTTCATATAGTCATCCAGACTCACCAACTAGGTTCCTCGGATTTACCCCAGCTGGTTCACATGCTTGTTGGAGTAGGCCAAACCCAACACTGGATGAAAATAGCTAATTGGGATGATCCTGAAAAATCTCTAGATCTGCAAATGAGATTTTTGTTCTCTATATGTTCAGGCTCAGGCAATCCCTAAACAACTTCACCTGGCAATCGCTAGGGCTTCCCAAACCCTGTTGATTGGCACAAGATTTAGGCTTGCACTCAGAAGCCCAATGAATGTGCACATGGCTATTATAGTCCACTCCAAATTATTTTTCAGGAAATTCTGGCCTTCCTATGGATGTTGAATCAACCTGAGTAGCCTTCAACTCTAGGTTCATTAATGAACAGAACCGGGATCTTTCTCTTCTTGTTAAAAGGACCAGGATGGAATGAAAAACTCTCTACTCCATACTTAATTTAGTAAATCAGCTCATCAACACTCTAGAGGATTCAACTATACGGAAGACCCCTAATGTCCTTAATTTTCATCTCCAACAAATGAAGGCCCCTAAACAAAACAAAACCCCTCCTAGTCTGCCATTATTTCAAAAAGCTGGGACATTGGAAGAGAGTTTGATACAACTTAAGGACTCTAGGTACATTCAGCTTTCTGACCAGCCTTTTCAATGCCCTCCTAACTCTCAATATTAGGACACAAGGATCTATAGGGGTATTTCCCAATATTTCCTCTTAAGTGGTTTGGAGAAGCAACTCTCCAGATTGGGAATGAACTTCTCTGTGTCCTTACTGACACCAGAGCTACAGTCTTCAGTGCTCAACCCAACTGTTATTGAACAGACCCTGCCTCTGCTTCAGAGTACTAAAACAATTCAAATAGTGGGGGGGGGGGGTCACTAATAAACACCAACAGGTTCCTATTATTTAAACCTGTTCCCTATTGTTTAGGCCCTCTAAGAGATAACCACCCTTTTCTCCTTAGTTCTTCCACCCCATTCATTTATCGGGCTGAGATTTCTTAGCAGAAAATAATTCTAGAATTTGATAGCAACCAAAATAGCCAACCAGGTGAATCATATGACCCTTCAACCTCTTTTATTTTCTCCATCTCTGATGGCACTAAAGCTAATTCTAAGGACGCTAACCATTTGTCCTCATTGGATCAGCTGTCACCCTTTACACGGGCAAAATTTTCAACTGACATTGGTAGAATCCACAGTGCACCTCCTATTAAGATGCAAGTATATCCCTCAAAACATCTCTCCAGAATTAACACCCTATACATAGAAAGGCCCTTCAAGGCATCAAGCCTATAACAGAAGATTAGAAGATTTAGGGCCTCATCTCTTGGCACTGGTCCTTGTAATACTCCTGTTTTACAAGGAAACCTGCGGCCACAGATGGAGATTTGTCCAGGATCTCTGAGTCATAAAAAATATTGTTATTCATCAATACCTTGTTGTTTCAAATCCCCATACTTTCTTAGCCTCCATCTCCACAGAGTAATTTTTTATGATGGATTTATGCAGTGCCTTCTTTAGAATCCCTATGGATAAGGACAGCCAATAGTTATTTGCCTTTACTTGGGAAGGAAAGCAACACACCTGGAATGGCGATGCCCCAGGTTTTTTGTTTGTTTTTAAGCCTTTATTTATTTGAGAGTGAGAGAGAGTGAGAGAGAGCATGAGCAGGGGGAGGAGCACGGGGAGAGGGAGAAGCAGACTCCCCGCTGAGCAGAGAGCCCAACGCCGGGCTCCATCCCAGGACCCTGGGATCATGACCTGAGCCAAAGGCAGACAACCGACTGAGCCAGCCAGGTGCCCCTATCCCAGAGTTTTACTGAAAGTCCTTCCAACTTCTCCCAAACCTTAAAAGTGGATTTAGATGATATAAAATTACCTGGAGACTCTAATTATACCGTATCAGTGACTTGCTTCTCTGTTGCCCTTCTCAGGCCTCTTCTTAAAGGAACAGCATCCACCTTTTAAAACTTAGCCTTGAAGGGACACAAAGTCTCCAAGGATAAACTGCAATTTGCTCAAACTCATGTTTGCTGTTTGGGGCTCCTGATCTCAGGATAAGAGCTACCTTTAGATCCAAACAGGCTTCGTGATATTCTGAACTCCCCAAAACTAAGTGCCAATTATGAGGTTTTCTCAGGCTAACTGGCTACCATTTAAACTGAATTCCAGACTTCTCTCTTATAGCCCAACCCCTACGTTATTATTAAAAAACAACAAACCTGACCTTATTCTTAGGGAAGATCATTATGGCTTAGCCTTTAAAGCCTTAGAAGAAAGCTTTATAAATCTCCCTGCCTTTGGGCACCCAATTATCAACTTCCCTTTTCCATTTGTGTATTTGAAAAGGAAGGGAATGCCCTTGAGATATCTCACTGAAAAACATGGGGACCACCATTGACCCACAGGGTATTGCAGCCAACAGCGGGGCCGTGGCAGGATACCCTCCTCGCCTCAGAGCCATTCCACTACCACCCTTTTAGTCAAGGCCACCGAAGAGATAGTCCTGGAACCTCCTTGAACCATCCTTGCACCTCATACAGTAGAAGCTCTCCTGAATTTTTATCACACTCAACGTCTTTCTGCCAACTGCCTCACCCTCCATGAAATCTACTTGCACACTGTTCCTCATATAACTCTTTCTCACTGTAATAATCTCAACTGTGACTCTGCTTCCCTCCTCTGTGGATGATACTCTTCATGACTATTTGACTCTCACAGATCACCTCCTGAACCCCTGTGATGACCTTCAGGAAACTCCTTTGGATAATGCTGACTTTTCATGGTTTACTGATGGTTCTTTATTGAAAAGGTGAAAATGAGAAATATCACGCTGGGTATGCTATCGCAACTCCTTTTGAAGGCAGCAACTGCCCTCAGCTACCTCAGCACAATAGGCTGAATCGTATGTTCTTAGTTGGGCCTGCATTTTAGCCAAGGGCAAAACTGCAAATATTTATACTGACAGTTGGTATGCCTTTGGAGTAGCTGTGAAATGCTATGGAAAGAGGAAGGCTTCCTCACTCCCAGTGGTGACAAAATTAAAAATGGCCTTTATGTCCAGGAATTATTAGATGCCATACACTTGGCCAGCTGCTTTGGCCACTATCAAGGGCCCTGGGCATTCCAAACTTGATTTCCTAGAGGATAAAGAAAACCAATGGTTGATATTTCTACAAAGAATACTGCTCCCAAAGGAACCATCAACCAAATCTCTATCTTGGTCCTAAGGGATGATCCCCCAAATGACAATCTGGCAAAACTGACTATAGATGCCTAACAGTTGGCCCCAGAAGAGGAAAAACAATCTTGGAAATCTAAAAACTATTGGTTTGATGAAAAAAAAGAAAACTCTGGGTAGGGCCAAATAATAATCCAGTCCTGCTAGAGACTAAAATTCCCATTGCTGACTACATTACATGCATTGAATCACTGATCTGATAAAACGATAGCCTTTATGAACCAATACTGGTTGGGAAATACTAACAAGCCTGCGGAGAGTGCCTACTTTGCTTGCCCTGCCCGTGCAAAATACAATTCAGGAAATCCTGTCCACACTGCTCCTGAAGACTTTGAACTCCCCAATGGACCACGTGAGGTTTGGCAAATGGATTTTATTCAGCTTCCCCCGATTCATGGATATGAATATGTCTTAGTAATGGTTTGTATATTTTCTCACTGGACTAGCCTTTTCTTAGAGATATGCTACTGCTACTTCTGTAGCTAAACTCCTACCAGAAAAGATCATCCCCACCTGGGGGGAACCCCCCACCGACCTTGAACTGCATAGTGACCAGAGAACTTACTTCCCCAGTGAAGTGCTTTAACAGATATGTGCTATTTGGCCAATTTTTACAACACGTTCACTGTAACATCCTCAATCCTCATGGCTAGTCAAACTCACTAATAGTATTAAAACTCAATTGGCAAATTTTGTAGAGACCCTTCAAATATCCTGGCCAAAAGCACTGCCAGTAATCCTTCTAAACCTCAGATGTACCCCTTTTGGAACCCATAAACTCTCATCCTTTGAGATAATCACAGGACGTCTTAATGCACTTGGCACCTGCTTCTTTTAATCCACAGCTGGTAGAGGGAATTATACTTCAATATTACAAAGCCTATTTGCTTCCGTGGAGAATAACCATGCTTTAGTAGGACAATCTTTCCACAGTGTGTTCCTGGGAGACAAAGACCTTAAACATCTAATTGCATCCTGGAGATTTTTGTCTATCAGACAGGCTCTTCAACCCACTGGAAAGTCCCCGATCAGGTATTATTAACCAACTCTGTGCCACCAAACTCTAAGGAATAGACTCTTGGATTCACATGTCACCTCTAAAGAAAGAAGTAAACCCTGATTAGACCTGCATACTAACTGATGACCTGAAAAGAAAGATTTCCAGGAATTAAAGGATACAAGAGCTGAAAGAGACAGCTTTCTCAAGACGACTGGACCAAAAATAACATGCCCAACATGGTGACACTGGTTCAACACTTCACAGTGATCGCCAGTGCTTACCTTAGATGGGAAATGCCTGAGAGTTCTCCCTCTTGCCCATCCTTGTTACTCAAATGGGCCTCAACAGTTTCCAATCTATGTACTTTCCTTCCAACGTGGGACATGACAACCAGGAAAGGGCCTTCCTGGCACCAAGCAATGAAACCACTAAATACAAAACACCTGACTCTTGATCAGCAATGCTTTTGAGGAAAAACCTCGATCAAAAGGGAGAAATGTGAAAATAAAGGTAACCTCATTTACAATGGAGTTGGGAAGCACAGAAGGGGAACTTTCACACACTACCACTCACCATAAGAAGTATACCTCACGATCCCCAACAGAAAGCAGCTTACTTTACACACCCCAGCAGGAGGAAGGAAGAACTTCTCTTTCCCCAGCAACAGCCTGGCCAATGAGAATTCAGCCGTTCCCAGCTCCCTGCTTCCCCTATAAAAGCAAACCCCTCTTCTCTGTTCTCTGGACTTGCCTATGGTTTACCACAGTTTGTATGTCCACAGCTGCAATTCCTCTGCTATTCCCAAATAAACTCATTTTGTGGGTAAAATAACTGGGTCTTTTGTTTTTTACAAAAAACAAATGTATCAGCCATTTACGTATTTTTATCACAGGTACTCTCATTGCATTACTATACCACAATTTGTTTATCCATTCACCTATTGATGAAGACCTGGGTTGTTTCACAATATAGCCTATCTTGATAAATATTTCATGTGCACTTGAAAAGAATACATATTTGGCTGTTGAGTAAAATATTCTACAGCTGTCAATTAGGTTCAAGTTGTTTGATAGTGTTAGCCAAATGTTCCATATCCTTACTGATTTTCTGTGTGTTCTATTACTGAGATGTATTAAAATCTTCAACTTTAATTGTGGATTTGTATTTTTTTTTCTTTACAGCTCTACCTGTTTTTACTACATGTTTATTGAAACTCTGTTATTAAGTGTGTAAACATTTAGGATTATTATATCCTTTTTATGAATTAACACTTTATCATTATGACATTGCCCTCTTTATTAAATTCTTCTGAAATCTACCAGTTTGTTGTTAACATACAAGCCAAAATAAAAAAAAAAAAACACAAACCCTAATGTTAGCATGATATGTCTTTTTCTATCCTTTTATTTTTAATAAATTGTGTCTTCATAGTTAAAGTAAGTTTCTTATAGGCAGCATATATTTACGTCTTGCTGTTTTATCCAATCTAAAAGTCTCTGCCTTTAATTGAGGTATCAAGAACATTTATATTTAATGTGATTATTTATATGGTTTGATTTAGGTCTATCATCTTACTATTTTCTAATCTATTCTTTTTTTTCATGCCTTTTTTGTGTTATTTTTTTGCCTCTATTTTATCTTCTTTATTGGCTTATCAGCTATAGCTTTTTGTTATTTTAGTCACTGCTTAGGGATTATGTACCCATTATAGTATCCATTTTTAACTTGTCAGAGTCTGTTTTAGAGTAATGTTATGCCAGTTTTCACATAGTGTAAGAACTTTCAAGAGTATTCTTTGATTTTTTTCTATATCCCGCTTTGTGCTAGTGTCATATTTTACATATACATATGTAAGAAACCCTATAATATATTCTTTTACTTCATTTAAAGAGTTGAATATTTAAATAACATTCAAGTAATAAAAAATACTATATTTAATCATTCAGCTAACATTCCTGGTGCACTTTATTCTCATGTTACCATCTGATATAATTTTCCTTCTGCCTCAAGGACTTTGTAAAATATTTACTGTAGTGGGAGTTCTGCTAGTGATAAGTTCTTTAGCTTTTGTATGTATAAAAAAAATCTATTTCACCTTTGTTTTTTTAAATTCATTTTGCTAGGTATAGAAATCTAGGTTGAAAGATTTTCTTTCAGCACTTAAAGCTGTTGCTCAACTGTCTTCTCTGTTTTTTTCCAACAAGAAATCTTCTGTCATCCTTCTTTTTGTTTTTCTGTATATAAAGCTTGTTTTCTTTGTCTACTTTTAAAGTTATTTCGTTTATCACTGGTCTTAAGTCCATTGATTATCGCGTGCTTGATGTACTTTTCTTCATGTTCTTTGAAAACTTTTCAGGCATTATTTCCTCCAATAGATTTTGTGTTTTGTGTGTGTGTGTGTGTGGGGGGGGGGGAACTGTGTGTGTGTGTGGGGGGGACTGTGTGTATGTGTGGGGGGGACTGTGTGTGTGTGGGGGGGGACTGTGTGTGTGTGTGGGGGGACTGTGTGTGTGGGGGGACTGTGTGTGTGTGTGGGGGGGACTGTGTGTGTGTGGGGGGACTGTGTGTGTGTGTGTTTGTGGGGGGGGACTATGTGTGTGTGTGTGGGGACTGTGTGTGTGTGGGGGACTGTGTGTGTGTGTGGGGGGGACTGTGTGTGTGGGGGGGGACTGTGTGTGTGGGGGGGGACTGTGTGTGTGGGGGGACTGTGTGTGTGTGGGGGGGACTGTGTGTGGGGGGGACTGTGTGTGTGTGTGGGGGGGACTGTGTGTGTGTGTGGGGGGGACTGTGTGTGTGTGGGGGGGCTGTGTGTGTGTTTGTGGGGGGACTGTGTGTGTGTGGGGGGGGACTGTGTGTGTGTGTGTGGGGACTGTGTGTGTGTGTGGGGACTGTGTGTGTGTGTGTTTGTGGGGGGGGACTATGTGTGTGTGTGTGGGGACTGTGTGTGTGGGGGGGACTGTGTGTGTGTGTGGGGGGGACTGTGTGTGTGGGGGGGGACTGTGTGTGTGTGGGGGACTGTGTGTGTGTGGGGGGGGGACTGTGTGTGTGTGTGGGGGGGACTGTGTGTGTGTGTGTGTGGGGACTGTGTGTGTGTGTGGGGGGGGGACTGTGTGTGTGTGTGGGGGACTGTGTGTGTGTGTGTGGGGACTGTGTGTGTGTGTGTGGGGACTGTGTGTGTGGGGGGGACTGTGTGTGTGTGTGTTTGTGGGGGGGGACTATGTGTGTGTGTGTGGGGACTGTGTGTGTGGGGGGGACTGTGTGTGTGTGTGTGGGGGGACTGTGTGTGTGTGTGGGGGGGACTGTGTGTGTGTGGGGGGGGACTGTGTGTGTGTGTGGGGGGACTGTGTGTGTGGGGGGGACTGTGTGTGTGTGGGGGGGACTGTGTGTGTGGGGGGGACTGTGTGTGTGTGTGTGGGGGACTGTGTGTGTGGGGGGGGACTGTGTGTGTGTGGGGGGACTGTGTGTGTGTGTGGGGGGGACTGTGTGTGTGGGGGGGACTGTGTGTGGGGGGGGACTGTGTGTGTGTGGGGGGACTGTGTGTGTGTGTGTGTGTGTTAGTGGTTTTTTTTTTTGTATCCTCCCTTCTCCCACCTTTTTTCAGAGACTCTAATTACACATATATTAGGCTGCTTGAAATTTTCCTACACAGTTCACTGATAATCTCCTTTTAAAAAAGTAAATTTGCTAAGTTTCAGTTTGGATAGTTTCTTTGTTGTCATTAAATTCACTAATATTTTCTTCTGCAAAGTCTAATCTGCCATTAATCTCATCTAGTGTATTTTTCATCTCAGACACTGTAGTTTTCCTCACTAGAGTTCAATTTAGGTCTGTTTTTATATGCTTCATGTCTCCACTTAATTCTTTGAACACATGAAATATAAGTACAGTGACTATTTTAATGTCCTTGTGTGCCACTTCTAACATCTGAGTCAGTTCTGGTTCAATTCTGATTGAATAATGTGTCTATTCATTATTGGTCATCTATTCTTGTTTCTGTGCATGACTTACAATCTTTAATTGAATGCTAGACACTTGTTAATTTGCCATGTTGGACTTAGTTACCGGGTAATACTTTTATCCATTAAGGTCTTGTTTTAAAAATTTAGTAGGTGAGTCCAGAGGAGCATTTCATTTAGAGAAAATTATTTCTCACTACTGAGGAGAACTCCTTCTGAGTATTCTATTTAGTGCCCCATTAAGTGTAAAGTTTTCCAGTCTGGCTGCTGGAGAGAAGCAATGTTCCCAGCCCTGTGTAGGAACTAATACTTTCAGGTAGTTCTTACTGTAATCTGTGGATTATTTCTCTATATAGCTTTTTTTCTCTCCAGACATTGTCCTACAAACTTTATCTTCCAGACTCTCAGATCTGTCTTTTCAACTGCAGGAACCTAGTGGGTTCTGCCTGGGATATTTCTCCCTATGCCAGAGCCTGAAGAATCTCTTTAGTCAGTCAGATGGGGCAATCATAGAGATCATTTTTCTCTGTCTCTCGGGAATCACTGCCTTGTTGCTGGTGTCTTGAAAACTTCACTAGTTTATAGTTGTTGTTGTTTTTTTTTAATTTGTTTCAGACCAGGAAGGGATAAATCTAGTCCCTGATTCACTGTCTCGATGGAAGTGAAAGACAGATACTTTATTATTACAACAATTGTTAAAAATCTAGCTTGACCTGAATGTGCTAATCAAAACAGAAGCAACACTCCTGTTACAGTTTCATTCAGTTCAGACTATTTTAGGTTAATAGATAAGATGACAAGAATCATCTTTCCCCAGCTTCAACCTTTTTTTCCCATTATCTCCACACAAACCTTGGAAGTCGACTCATGTAAGCCTAGAAAAAGATAAAGAAAGAAGATTGCAAGGTATCCTCACCCTGAAGCAACTCCTTTCCAGACCTGAAAATCTTGGGATCTAGGACTCTCACCAAAGAGAAATCAGGACTTTATCTGAGAGGGTGTCATAGACCACCACTGACTTAGCAGATAATAGCTGAGAATTACTACTTAGTTATTTGCTTGAGAATAATAAGCATTTAGAGTTTTAATAGCAATAAAGAAATTTCTTAAACTCAGTGAAGCAAACATAATGACAGTACCAACAGTTTTCTAGAATGCTTTTGCAAAATTATAGCCCAAGAAAGGAACCACCGAACTGGACCACTTGCAGCCCACATTTTAAGTCATCTACCATACTGCAAACACTCTTCCCCTGCAATAAGCAATGATGGTTGCAATCTAGCTATTGACCAGCTCTCAGACTCAAGTTTGATTGTGAATGGAAAGTAACTTTCATGGAAATATTTTTGATGCTGGGGTCAATAGGATGGTCAAATTTCAGGAAAAGACTAAAGAAAATGTTTTATTTGAATTGGTATTGATATTTTGCAAAATACTTAAAATATGCTGCTTGCTCTTAGGAATATATTATTTGTCTTTAGGAATGAAGAAGATTTGCCTAAAAAATAACTTACTGAAAATTAAATAAATGTTATAGTAATAGCTTTTGAAATCAAGGTATTAATCTGGAAAAAAAATTAAAGAAAGGTAGTATGAAACATCAAACTAATATCTGATATTAAATATATTAATACAATTAAAGAGAAAAATGACAACACTTCAAATAAGTGTTTCTTCTAAGATAAGGTTTCAAACTTTGAGGGCTTTTAGTTTGCTCTACATTCTACTCTTAAACGATAAAAATGGGAATAAAGTGGAGGACAATATAAAATGCCATTGAACGTTGAACAAATTAAGAATTTTGTAATAGTTCTATAGAATGAAGACAAAACCTGTAGGTTCCTGAAGCATGTTATAACATATGGTAGGACATTTTACCATATCATTAAAAATTGACCTGTTACTTTGCTTAAGCAAGAGAAAGTTTCTTGGGAGATTAGGTTCAATGAAACGCAAATTAGCTCTCTCTGCCTGTCTGTCTCTCTCGCTTTCAGTAGGAGTATTACATTTCTAGGAGAAAAGGGAAAAAAGATAGAGGAAACTCTTGAGCTCTTACTTGCTTTTGTGCTTGAGTGTTGACAGCCGGCACCTATTGCCCTGCCAAGAACGCCTCTGGCTAGAGAGAAGAAAGACTGCATTCAGGATAAAAGCTCTTTGGGCTCAGTTTACTTTTCCAAGTTAGCTTTAAAGCAGTTGAGATACAGAACTTCAGGGTCCTTGCTAATATAGCAAACTGACCTTTTTTGGGGAAAAAAAATTAACTTTAAAAACTGGTGCTAGGCATAAAGGTCAGAAGATGGTAAAGAGAAAGGCTGTATATTATTCTATTATCTAAAATGAATCCTAAATTATGAATTAATAACTAGGATCTTAAAGCCATGGATGACTTCAAAATAATATAAAAATATATACCTATTGATATTTGATGCTGACAGCGACATTGCTAAATTTAATTTAAAAAGGCATATCAAAACAAAGCTATTCTATTTGAACTAAATTAGGTATATGCATTTCTCTCAGAGTTGCTATCAAATGCATCACCATTTTCTTTATAAACAATTAAAATAATTGTTTGTGCGATTTTATTTTATCTAAAATCTGTTTCTCCCATTTTGCTTCTCACCATTTAGCACTATTCTATAACACCCAGTAGTCAATTGATAAATATTTGTTGATTATACTGAATGAGCCACTGAAAATTACTGGGATTTTAGAAAGTAGTGAATGGAAAATAATCTTACACAATAAATGGATGCTTTGTCACATTACTTGCACAGCAAGCTGAGTCTTCAGACAAAATAAGTCAGATGATACTCTCGCCCTCCTTACCCTCCTCTAGGTGTTCATACCACTTGGGAAACAAAATCCAAGCTTCTCACCATGGTCTACAAGCCTACATGGTTGGGCCAGCCCGACCACACTCCCCATCCTCACCGTGCTGGCCTTCTTCCAGTTCCTCAGATGTGGTGCACTAGTTGTCCCTTTGCCTGGAGCACTCTACCTTCTGGAGCTTCACATGCCTGACTCTTTCTCGCCATTACGTCTCAGCTCACGAACGTGAGACGAAATCTAAAGTAGCCTCTCATCCTTCTGCTTTTCTCTCTGGATGATGTGACTCCATATTGACTTCTACCACAGCTCTTATCATTAGTTGATACTAATCTTAATTAATACACATTTATTTGTTTCTCTTGAATTGTTTCCCTCCACCCATCCACTCTGAGAATATACGAGGTCCCTGATAAGGCGAGTGACTCTCTTTTTCATGACTGTATTTTTAGAACTTTAACAGTGCCAGCCACATTGTAGGGCTCCCTTATATACAGTTAAATAAACGGACCGGTGAATGAATGGATGAATGAATGCAAAGTACACTATCAGCCAAGACCCAAACATCGTATGTATTTAGAAGGATGGTGGAAAGTGAGCATTAAAATTTTCTTTTAATTTAACTATGCCTGAAAAGCAATGTTAATATTAGTCATTTCTCTCTATTTCATGAAGGACTGTGCCTTTAGAGAGCTGTCATTGGTTTCAGGATAGAGTACTGTAGTCATGTTGAAGTGGTATGAAGGAAAAAGTGTCTAAGTGTCTCATGGAAATTTAATTATATCACATTAAAGAAAGGCAATGGGGTTCATTCTTTCATGCTAAGAATGTAGAGAAAATATTCTTCGATAATAATAATATCACTCATAAGCATAATAGCATACACATTTTAGGCAAGAAATCAAAGCTATTCAAAAACACTGTCCCAGAGAATAATTTTATAGCACAACACATGTCTCTTCAGCTAGGGATGGGGGTGTTTTGAGAACTATTTCTAAAAATGAAAATGTATAATAAAAAAAAAAACACACAAGCTTAATGGGCAAGTGTTGTTCAGTCTCCAAAACTAAACTTAATAGGGATCACTTACATTGCTGATGGCAGAATCATCAATTAAATGTTACAACAGAGCTGAGTAAGAAATCAATCAACAAAATATTAGTAATCCATCTGCTCATCACAACAAATTCTGGCAGACAACGTTTTTACCTTAATGATATTGGAAGGAAAAAAGTAGGGAAAATGGCTTGGCATCTCCCAAAGGCATGCAATATAGTTCCAAATCAATTTGAATTTATAGCTATCCCGAGTCATCTATAATAACCTCATTCCATAAACACTAAATTTTGAATACTTTTTAAAAAACCAGAATCAATACACATTCAAAACAACCAGGTGCTCTATTTACATGTCATTCTAATATAGCTGAATGAAAGACTTCCATATACAACCTCAGTTTGAAAATTATGGCTGTGGATATATTTTCAGATGTCACTAAGGGAGTATTTATAAGATACCTTGCACTTAAGCAAGATACTAAAATAAAAAAATGAAGCTCAGCCGAAAAAAATTACCAAGGGAAATGAGGTATAACCGGATTGCCTAAGACCAAAAAAGTGAGTTTCTTTTGTCAATTTTAAGGGAAGTAGGAAAGCATGACTACAAGCTTATCGTGGAAATCCTTATAAATTCTCAAGAGATGGTAGAGATTCAGAAACAGGAGGGAGAAAGCATATATATGTGCCCAGTCATTTTGCACAATATAGTAACAAATAGAAACATGTACTTGGAAACTGATACTTCACATCCACTTTCCAACCCTGTCCACTCAGATTTCTGTCCCAGGAAGCTGAGCCATAGGGGCTACATTGGGCATCTTGTTAGTTTTGGTCAATTGTAAAGCTCCTGAAGAAAATGGACAAACGGTGAGAGGTGTTTATTTCTTAGGGGTCACCGTGTATAATTGACTTGTCTGAGAAGTGAACCATGGAGCAACGTGCATAATATTTAGGGTTGGTTTTATACAGCCCTTTACTATCAAACGGGGGTTGCGGCAGAAACTGGAACAAAGTCTGGATGGAGATTAATGACCCCCAGAGAGAAGACAGAAAAACTAAGATTATCGTGAGCACACTCAGTTACTTTCATCGGTCTTCCTTGGATTTAAAATAAAATTCTATATGGAATGCTTCCCAATTTAAAGTAAAAGGAAATAGACAAGAGGAATAGAAAAAATAAATGTGAAGAATATGCTATAGGAGGAAAAGAAACCACGGCGCTCCATGGGAATAAAGGTGTTGACTTTATCAGAGGGATGCTATGTACTTAGCCTGATGATACTTGAAGGGAATTGTATCAGCAAAGACAAAGGAGCATGACTCTAGTAAAGACTTAACAATCTTTGAGAACAAACAAACAAAAAAATTGGACATCCTTAAAACAGTCCCACAGGCTCAGGAACAAGATAAATTTTGTAAGAAGGATCATAAAGAGATGAGAATGCTGCCCTGCCCAGACTCAGCCCTGAAAGGCAAATAGAAATCTGGAAATAAAAACTGGAAAAATGGAAATCAGAGCAACTCACTGCTAGGAAAAGAACCGTCATATTTCACAAGCTAGAGAAACATAGTTCTTTCTAGAAGTTTTGGCAAAATGAAAATAAAACCACTACCATCGGCACCACTGTTCTCCAATAACTTAAGGCAACAAAAGGAGGGAAAAGGGTGTCAGTTTGCACGAGGCTGAAAAGCTGAACCTGGAACACAAGCTCAAAGGTGTTGTTTTGTTTTGTTTTTCA
This sequence comes from Zalophus californianus, assembly GCF_009762305.2. NCBI lineage: Eukaryota > Metazoa > Chordata > Mammalia > Carnivora > Otariidae > Zalophus > Zalophus californianus. The sequence continues at coordinate 6,913,189 of NC_045601.1, read as the reverse complement.
ACCCGCCAATACACACTGAAGATAAAAAATTGCTCCTCACGGGCTCAGCAAGGGGCGTGTGGCAAACTAAAAGTCATCTGGGGAAACATGAAGGGCACATTTTTTTTCTATGGAAGCTCAGGGAGGAAGTCACTTGCCCCACCTCACAGCACAGGGCCGGCATCTTCAAGAATCCCACCCTTGGCTACTGGGGCAAATCTCTGGTTCATAAAGGCACTGAAACTTTTGGACTAAAACTAAGTTGAAAGATTGACTTGGCATTTTAATCCATTTCACGTTTGTTCTTCAGTGCTGTGAATAATTGACAGGTGGCTAAAATAACCATCCATAACATTACAGCTAAAATCTTGAGAGACGTGATGTATATTTAAAAAGCTGTATTTCAGAGGACTGCTTTGGGCAAATGACCTCTTTTTAGATTAAATCTACATTCTAAAAACTTCAAAATTCTGTGTACTATAGTCTTAAGATGTACAGTGTACACCTTAAGTGTACAAAACTTTTTTTCAATAGCAACTGTCAAATTATATTTTATTTCTACATATCAATTAGTTTTGTTGATGAGCTAAATTGTAGTTTAATGGGTAAATGCCTTAAAATTCTCCTTTTGGAGAAAAGAGATAGATACAAATGGATACATAGCTAAGTGGATGGATAAACGATACTACATAATGCTTTAACAGGTTACACTATAATGATGTGCTGGATGCTTTATTTATTTTTTAAGATTTATTTATTTATTTGAGAGAGAGAGAGAGGGTGAGGGGAGAGGCAGAGGGGGAGGAAGAGAGAGTCCCTGCTGAGCACAGAGCCCGAAGTAGGGCTCAAACTCAGGACCCTGAGCTAAATCTGAGAGTCCAATGCTTAACCAACTGAGCCACCCCCAGGTGCCTCAAAGTGTATTGTTGTATGTAGATTCTTCAACACCTCTCTCATGTGGGTTCTTTCCTTCTACTGTTTAACCATCCAGAGATAATAAACAGTATAACCATGACTACAGCTTTAATCTGATGCCAAAGCCTGTATTTGTGGGTTTTTTTTTCTGTCGGAATTTTTAGATTTTGAAATAACTTCAGATTAGAGAAAAGAATTGCATAAAGAACTCTCATACATTCTTCATCCAGAGTCCCCAAATGTTGGTGTTTTATCACATTTAGTTTATCGTCTCTCTCTCTCTCTCTCTCTCTCTCTCAATACACAATGCACATAGACATGTAGTCACATACACATGTATATACATACAGATTTTTTATCAATCATTTGAGAGTAAATTGCCAACATGAGGTTCTTTATCCCTAAATATTTCAGTTTGTATTTCTTGAGAACAGTAAAATTGTCTTACAAAAACACAAGACAGTTATCAAAACCAGAAAATACTAATATAAGCCTTACATAATTTAACCCTATTCTTACTTATAAATTGTATAATTATATCCATAATGTCCATTCTCCACTAAGTATTGTTCTGGACCAGAGTTTAATGAGGGATCGCATATTACATTTGGTTGTTATGTCGTTTTAATCTCTGATCTGCTCCAGTTCTTCATCTTTTTTCTTTCATAACCTTGACACTTGCTGTTGAGTACAGGCCAGTTAGCCTGTAAGCTATCCCTCACTTCGGGTTTACCTAAGACTTCTTCACATCGATTTGGCTCAACATGTCACCTTAGATCACTTGGCTGAAGTGGTGTCATTTTTCCTTTTAGTATAAGTAAGCACTTTTCTGGAGAGATAATTAAGGCCATGCAGATATCCGGTTGGTACTGAAACTTCTACTCACTAGCTTAGCATCCATTAGTGGTCCTTCCCTGAATCAATGATTATTACGACAATTGCCAAACTGTGATTTTCTAAATGTGCCAATCCATCCACATTTGACACTTCACTGAGGGAAGAGCCCTTTTAACCACGTGCTCGTTTATATGTTTATTTGATTAAATCTATATAGATGCACAAATTCTTACTAGATTATAATCTCTTGATTATTTATTTATTTTTAAAGATTTTATTCATTTATTTGAGAGAGAGAGAGCATGAGGGAAGAGGCAGAGGGTGAGGGAGAGAGTGTCCCTGCTGAGCGTGGAGCCCGACATGGGGCTCTGTCTCAGCACCCTGAGATCAGGACCTCAGCCGGAACCAAGAGTCGGACGCTTACCTGACTGAGCCACCCAGGCGCTCCTCTTGATTATTTAATGCTCAAATTCTCCTAGGTTTTGCCAGTGGGAACCTCTTTAAACTGGACCCTGTGTCTTTTCAGCATGTCTCCATGGTCATATGTGTCCCCTCTTATTTTCTGGAGCAAGAAGATGTTCCAGACTCATATTATAATTCCCCCGGAAATCAAACCTATTCCAGAATCAACTCTTTATCCAAGGAGTCTTGTTTTTGTTTTTGGTGGAAAAAGTGTTTAGAAACCAAGGCCTGAGTGGTAGGTGTACTCACGGCTACTGAGATGACATTGCTTCCAGATTCCCTCGGAAGACAAAACTAGGAATACATGTGTTATATACAAAAATGTCTGTGGCAGCCCCGACTTCACAGTGATTACTGTAATTCCAATCACACATCAGAGAGTTTATTCTAGACTTCTTCCTTTCAATATCTGTTTCTTCTCTATTTTGTTGATTTCTTTTTTTTAACCTCCTAAAACATTAACATGATTTCAAAGGTCAAAATATACGAAAAGATAAAGTCAGAAAAGAGTCACTCTCTGTCTCACCCACTTCACATTACTGCCACCCCTCCTGCCTTCCACTCAGCTCCAGCTCACCTCCTGGAGGTCACTGATCTCATTTGTTTTAGGTTTAGTTATCCTTTCTTTTATAAAAATGAGCGGACATATACATATTTTCTTATCCCTTAGGAGTTGGGCTCCTGGTTAAAAACCTACGTGTGATTTTTTCACACCAGACTACAGTGACTGCAGGGGCTTTATCCGGCAGGCTCCAGGCGGCACTGCCTTCCCCACACCAGACCCGGGCTCAGCCAGTGCACTGCAGGCTCTGAGTGGGGTTACAGCCAAGGTTCCAGAGCCTGGCTGGGTCATGCTCTTCTTCTGTCTGCCTTCTCAGACCCAGTGTCTCCTCCCCAGGTCTCTTTATCTGAGGCCTTCAGCCAACCTTTTCAGGCTCCTTTGATGGGGACTCCCATTGGGGCTGGGGGGCGGGGACACCTGGAGGGCACTTTTTTCCCCCCCGCGCTGACTCAGTATGCGCTGTGAGTCTTCCTGTTACCTCCCCTCACTCCCACCTAGGCTCCCTAAAACCGCAGTGGGTCCTCTCAAACAGGGAGACGGCCCCATGTCTATGCAGACCCCCCTGACTCTCCCCCCTGCGCCTTTCTATGGAGGAAAGTGAAACAGGGGGATGGCATTTCCTTTGGCTTTAGACTCTTGCTTATACCATCATGGTAGGTGATTCAAGGCTTCGTTTATCTATGGTTCCTCTGACACCCAAGTCAGCTGAGCTCTTGATGGATTTCCATTTACTGTTACACAAGGGTAACACAATATAGGTTATCTTTTGCATTTTGCTTTTTTTGTCTAGTAATACCTTCTGCAAATCACTCCACACCACTGTGTAGAGGTCTTCCTCACTGTCTTCCCAACTGCGTAGTACTCCACAATGTGGGCACTCTTCCAGGTTTAGGCATTTAGGTTCTTCCAAGATTTTTCAACTATAAACAATGACCTTGTATATATGTATTTCATGTTGTTGGCCATTAGCGAATTCATGTTGTTGTAGAAAAAATATATTTTTAAAACACACTATCTTGAGTAAACTTGCAGTGTGATTTCTAGAAGACCTAACTTTTGCAATCAGTTCTGAAAAAAAAAAAATAGAAGCGAACTGTTCACATTTATCATCAAGTGTTTCCTTTAATGTAGTAGTAGGTGAGGTTTCTCTGACTATGAGTTCTGAAATTTTATGCCAACCGAAAAATCAGCAAATTGTCTCAGCACAGAAAAGGAATTCACCAAGTGTATTACTGGACTTCACTCTTTTTTTGGCGGGGGGAGCTTCTTGAGATTATAGAATTGTTTTTTCCTCAATTGCAGTAACAAGTACTTGGGCTAAGGATAATGATCAAACACTAAAGAAAAAGAAAGATACACATCGGAAGTAACTGCAAAGGGAAAAGCAGGGTAGCCATCCCCAATTTCCAACAGAAGTACAAAACCAATCCTATTCAGGCTGTAATATTCTCTCCCGAGGTCGAGTTTCAGCTTTAGCCTAATTTTCCACAGAAACGGTGTTTGTAAGCTGGAGACTGTCAGCTGTGTTCTTATTTCTGAAGACTGCTTTCAATGCATTCCTCTTCCTTCCTTGCCCCTCTGTCACCTTTAACTGCTCACCCTTCTGCTCTGTGAAATTGAAGCAAATTGCAATGTATTCTATAAGATTCAAGCTAGAAGAATCCGAGAGTTATTCGGATATAAAGAAGATAATACAGCAAAGTCCTTGGGTGAGAAAATAGTAAGCAGAGAACTTTCCAATCTCAGGACTGAGTATGAAGGCTTCTATGTTAACATCAATATATAAGGTTGAGGTCAGAAATCAAATGTAAATGACACATTCATGGAAAGTATCTACTTGCCGGGTAGGATGTTTCATTCTTAGAGATGGAAATCAATTTGTTTTAAATTGAGTGAAGTTCGTTTACACAAAACAGAACCTTTGTACAATAGAGCATAAACTGACAAGATAAGTATTCATTCTGAGCCTCTAAAATGGAAAAGAACAGTTCGCAACTGCCAAGATGAAGGTCTCCATCTGGCATTTCAGATTTACTGGTATTTTATGAAAGTCAGTTTTATGTTATAGAGCAATTCCCTGCCAGAGGAATAAAAGGCAGGACTAACTCTTGCTTTAAAAAAAAAAAATGTGAACCCATAACAAAGGTAACATATCTGTTGCCTTTCCAATTTCTTACCTGTAAACTGCATTAGTCATTTATAGGTCACAGACATTAATCAGATTCAAATGAATAACAGACCCATAAAAACACAGCTAGGTCAGATAGTGATGAACAGTTTTTCCAACGCCCACTTTCCATATACAAGGTATGACTTCACTTGGAGCCATCCAGACTGCCCCTGGGGGAGAGCCCACTCTAAGTGGGGTAAAATGCTCCCCGTCTCTTCCTTCTGGTCCTGATCAGTACTAAGGGCAGAGGAATACTGAGCACCACTGCCTGCTCCTTAGCAACCTCCTTCACCTCCCATCACTATAACAGAGAGGGCTAATCTCACGGCAGTGTTAGTTCATCAACTGGGCTGTGTTTATGATGAGAGGGGTCAATCAGAAGTAGGGTATGGAAGTTCATGCGATTCAGCCAGGAGCCCTGAGTGACCAAAACCTTGAGATCACAATTTATACTAGGGGGGGACTAGAAGGTCCTCTTTGGCCTCAAGACTATCTAGGCCACGTGGTCCAGAGTAGGCTTTACTCAGGAGACACCCATGGCACTTCGGGGACAGGCCCGGCTCGTAGGAAGGTGAGCCTTCAATTCTCACTTCATGGGAGTTGCTTCTGTGTGTGATCTTCCCCAGGGTCACTCACTAGCAGGATGGGATGGGCAGGACCGGTGGGTACCAAATACTCCAAAGCCTACCCACCAAAGCCTTGTACACATCCGTCCACTCAAAGCAGGCCTGACTCACATCTGTACCTCCCCGACGAGCCTATGAGATTGTCCCGTCACTAATAAGCCATCTGTCTTAGATCAATCTTTTGTGTTTTATCATTTTTAAATTCATTTCATTATTCAAGCTTTGTAGGAAAGCAAAATATCTTTTGTAAATAGGTGCTTATGGAATTTTCATATGGAGATTAATTTTATGGCATCAGCTCAGTTCGGTAGTTTAGAGTCTAGTCTTCGGATTCATCAAAACTGGCTTGAAATCCAGCTCTAGGAATTATTAGTTATGTAACATAACCAGTTGATAATGGTTGCTAATCTGAGTCTAGTTTCCCTATCCATAAAATGAGGAAAATGACATTTACCACATGGGGCTTCTGTTAGGATTAAATGTGATGATGTACAGAGAGCACATGACACGGTGCCTGGCAATATCAAGCGCCCAGCCAATCCTACCCATCGCTGTCAGGTCGTGAACGTTGCGGAAAAAAAAAAAAATCTAATTCAGACCAGGTAATAGAATCTCATTACTTTTAACATAAAACTGAAAAAAAATTAAAATTAAAACTATAATTACTTCAAGAATGTTTGAAAAACCAAGGTTTGTTTTAGCAATGGATATAAAAATTCTCCGCCAGAAATTTAGTCTTTGTTTAGGCAGAGGCTGCAGGGCATTCACTTTTGTGTGTAATTAATTCACATATTTTCTCTATCACACTGAAAGATCCTTTTGAAACAAGCAAATCCTTCATTTTCTGAAACTTTGCCTATCACAGCCAGAGACAACAGGCTTTTTAAATTTCATAGTTAACCCTTTCGGTTACTTAGATTTTCCTTTTTGTTCTTGGTTCCCAGAGGACAAGTATTAATCTTGAAATAAGCCAATCAGAGTGTGAAGAAAAAAACTCTAGAGCAGAGCTGAGGTTGTCTGCGTGTGCCCCCTGGAGGGGGTGGTTACCTTGTAACAAGGGCACAGACCTTGTGGGGAAAGTCTGGAAGAGCCTGAGGAGCAGAGGTTCCAGTCACTGCCAGAGGAAGGCAAATTACTGAGACTTTTATTCTTTGGAAATGCGGTTAAAAGAAGATTAATTTATACTAATGATGAAGAAAGCCATTTCTAGATTAGTTGAATAATCTGAATTATAAAACATTCTTTTATGCAAAAGAATTTTTATTATTTTCAATCCTTCATGGTAATAAAAATTAAGCTCCTATAATATTGACAGATGCCTCTTAGGGCCTGTTTTTAAAAAGCAACAAGAATGACTTACAATTTGTAGGAAGAATTATAATATGTAAACTGAATATTTCAAAGTGATTTATAAGTTTGCTCAGCTTTCCTTAGCTGTCTCTAATATTCCTTACGTACTTAGAGCCCTTTTTTTTTCCGCCCAATATCATAAAGATGTCTTGAGTATAGCTCTGTACCATTAAATAAATCATAAATGAATGGATTTTACAATAACAAGATTACTATATAAAGACTTTATGAGTATTATCCAAAACTCTAAGTTAAACATAAAATCTAAAGCATTTAGCAAGGTACCTGTCTTATATTATTATTTCCCCATAACTTAGCCTTGACGTATTATCTGAAAATCAGATCATTCTTTGACATTTATTTTAGTACACTTAAATGTCACAAATTTGTCTGTGAAGCATTACATACTTCCTTCTGGCCACTTTGGTGATCAAACACACTTGGATTGTTGGCTGGCTCAGGACACATTTCAGGATGAGCTATCAAGATATTTTCTTTCTGCTATCTGAATCATAATCACGAGGGCTAAAACTCTATTGCTAGCTTTCTATTTTATAGAGAAAAAAATGAGCCACGTGGAGACCAAGAGATTTTTCATCACTTGAGCTTAAGGTGTGAAGTCTTCCAGCTCTCCTCCTCATTCACCCCTCCTTTGGGCCCTGGATGACTATGAGATCAGTAAGTAAATAAAAAGTGCTCTAGCTGTGAGTGTGTCATTAGAATCACCACGTGAGGCAAGGGCTAGGTGCTTACAGCGTACTCTGATGGGTACCGAAGTGTTTCCGGCTCTCTCATGCCTCGATGCATCCTCGAAGCACTAAGAGATGGATTGAAAGGTGCAATTCAAAGCAAGTCTCTCAGTCGCGTGCTATCCACAGATCACTGAAATGATCTACAATAACTCCCCCCAGAACGCTTATGGCTTATTGCACTGAGTGTGATTAATCTCCTGAGCGATGACAGGACCCAGCCGCAGAGCGCTTCCAAAGCTTTTAAGATCTGGCATGCCAATGAATGCTCGGGGGAGTCCTCGGTCCACGCTTTGTTAGCACAACAGACTGCAGCAAGCCTTTAATCTGTGGTTATACACATGCTGAGTAACTTTACTTATTAAAAATCGCAAAGAGGTGTAGCTCAGCTTTAGTCCAATATCAGCAGCCCCTGTAAGCGCATCTTCATTTGCCACGTGTGCTGCCCCTCCAGCGGCTGGTTGAGGTGGCCGATTCACCCTGGGGAGAGCGAAGGTGTTCTTGCAGCACGTCTCACGAGGAGAGCTTGTTAGGCTTTGGTGTGGATGAGCCCCCCGAAAATCTGTGACCACTGTGTACCTTCAACTTGCATCTAAAAAGGACGGAATGCAGGGATGGCAGGGAGAGCCGGGAGAGAAACGGAATACACAGCGACACAATACTAAGTGACTACTGAATTCAAAAGAATAGGAACAGATAAAAGCAAAGAAAACAGCAACAAATGAAGTCTTAAAAGAGCCAAATGTGATTTAAAAAAAATCAGTGTTTTCTCCATACTTTTTTTCTAGATGATATTAGAGACATTTCTTTTTAAAGATTTTATTTATTTATTTATTTGTCAGAGAGAGAGAGAGAGAGAGAGCAAGAGCATGAGCGAGCCCAAGCAGGAGGAGGGGCAGATAGAGAGGGAGAAGCAGACTCCCCGCCGAGCAGGGAGCCCGATGCGGGACTCGATCCCAGGACCCTGAGATCATGACCTGAGCCGAAGGCAGATGCTTAACCAACTGAGCCACCCAGGCATCCCAAGACATTTCCATTTGGACATCACAAAGTAGTTGGTGAAGTTAGATGGAGCTGACAGTCTAAACAGACATTTCTCTGGTTATGTTACAAGTTGAAAGTAGCTGGTGAGCGAAGGATATAGTTAAGGGAATAAAGAACATCAAGCTTACCCAAATCTAATTACTTGAGAAAAGCTTTTTAAAAAATATCATAAATTTTGAAATTGCGGACTAAAGCAGTGTGGTATGCGGTACAGTTAGGAAAATGGAAGGATTTTTCTCACAAAAAGGATTAATAAAGACTCTCTCCATGTTCCTGCATTTCCAAAATTTGGATATGTCCTAACAAATTGAAATCAGTTTCTTTGAATTCTCTGTTAAGAGGTATTCTGTCGATATTTTAATTGATAAGAAGGCACATAGTTATCACATCATTTTAAAATCACAAATAAATGATTTCAAATTGGATGCCTTTTAACACAGGTTTTAGAAAAAGAGCTTCAGTACATTTTAGAGTTTGTCTGGTTCCCACTGACAGCAACACTTTCTGAGGACTACGATCTGGTTCCTTCCATACCCAGTGACGCCCTGGTGTATTCCCATGAACATGTTTAGTTCAGAATCATGCAGACTAATCAGTTCTAAACTCTAGTGACCTTGGTGCAGTACCTAACAAAGATCTAACTTTTTATGCCTAAGGACAGACTTTGAATTTTTCAGTCGTGAAGTAACTGCAACAATCAAGAATAAAGTAAGCACATTATAGATCAGTGACTCACCCCAAGCAACTCAGAGAGAAGCTCAGTATCTCATTCATTTTTTATCCTCGGCACAAATACTCAATGGAAGTCTTTCTTTTTTTTCAGGCTGTTAAATATATTTATAACATTTTATTTTATTATATGTGTGTATATTATTTTAGAGTACGTACATTTATAGATTATTTATTGCACAGTGTTTATAAATAATTTCAGAAGGCAAGAAGAGTCTCATCTCACCATACAATCTGCAAAATTATTTTATTCTCTTCCTTCTTGTGTAGGATAGGAAGCGGCCCTCATCCTAGCAGTGTCCCATCTCTTGGATAGAAAGCATATTCAACCTATTCCATCTTTTTAATGACCTCCTCCTAATGCATATCCTTTCTGTCATTGTCAAATTTTGAAGAAGACCTCATCAGTGAGTTTCGGGATCTGCCTGTAGCCCACGTGGGTAGAGTATGTTTAATGTGCTTTATAAACGCAGGAGCTTGGTTAGCAGACAACTGAGGAAACCCCAAAGTTGCAACCTAATCTCTTGTGTTCAGAAAAATGCTAACACTTCAGACTTAGTGGGACAGACTGGGGTGGGGGCGGGGGGTGGGGGGTAGGAGACTCACAGGTCCTGCCCAACAAAATTAGTTTTCAACATAGCCAGATGCAGATCAGTTCAGTAGGCTGGGAAGCCAGAAGTCTGACTCCTTTATCTCTTAGCTCTCCCAGGGGGTTGCTGTGAAATATAACGAGGCCACTGGACCCTTGTGAACTGTCACTTCCTCAACTCTGCGTAAACAGACCACTGTCTCCGTGAGCTCTCATGTCTATAGGCCCATGTGACCACTGAGAAGCAATCTGGCTTTCCTTAAAATGTGAAGGCCACTCATGTGGTGTCTTCCTGGGACACTGCAATTATGCCCTCATCACGTCTTGTTTAATAAGTCGAGGAAAGTGAAGCCATTTCAGCTCTTAGTAAACTCCCCAAGAAAGGACCTGAATGTGGATACTTGAATTCCCATGGGCTGTGTCCTGCAGTCTGTGGACGGGCGCCTTATAAGACGATTTATGCTTTAAGACACATTTACCCTCATCTATCTTAACTTTCCTAAGAGGAACATTTTTGGTGTAAATATCTTAAAACTGTTTTAATCAAGTAGCTCTGAAATTCTATGGCTTAGAAAAACACTGTTGGTAAGCAAAGTGAAGCTTCACACTGGACATATCATTGTGCTTCATCTTTTCTCTCTTCTTCATTCCTTTGCTTTTTGTCAATGAATATTCACCTAAGTTAAGTTAAATAATAGGGGCTTAAAAAACAATTGCCCTGCTGTATGTTCTCCAACTCTGTACGCTCAAGAAACCTTAGAAATGATCAGATCACATGAAGAGCAAATGATTTATGTATTGCTGGCAATCGGGGTTAAATTGCCAGGATTGCATTGCTTATAGTTTCCTTTTCATAGAATAATGATGGTGTTAATAGTTAATATTGGTGTTTTCCTATCTCATCATTATAACAAACATATATACTAAATGCTATTGGGAATTCCTATTTTATAGATAAGGGAAATCAAACAGAGAGATAAACTATTTTGCCCATGGTCATGACTAAGTTACAGAGTGAAATTCCAACCTTCACTTTCAACTTCTAGTCCATCATTGTTAACCCTCTATGAATGACGAATGTCGCACTCTCCCCACCCCCATTTCAATCACTTGTGTCTCAAGACTCTTAGTATTATTCTTTTTATGTCAGTAAGTTGACTCCACATTTCAGGTGACTTCATTTGAAGATTCCTGCGTTTTGGGGTAATGCCATCTGTCTATAATTTACCTATTGTATTCATTTTGATATGTTTCAATGATATCATCACAAAACATCTTAAATTGATGCTTTGCAACATCCCCAGAAAGCAACCTTTCTTAAGGCCCCCCCTGGTTATTTATCCTGCCAGAAAACTGTCCTCATTTCCATTTATTTTCAGTACTTCCTGCTGGCATGACAAACCTCTATACATCTTTATGTATAAAATGGTCTGCAGGCATACGCAGAAGAAACAAGAATACCTTCCACTGTGTTGGTGACTAAATAAAAAGAAATATGGGCAGTTTCTTTGAGAGTAAGTTCATAATATTTCCTCTGTTAAGCACTCCTGACCTCAGGTAAAGTTAACCATTCCCATTTGGGGTTTCTGGAGAATCCTATACAATACTGTATATTATCATATTCTTTAATATATTTTTTACAAGTCTGTCTTTCTCCCAAGACAGCAACTACTTGACAGAGGGAAATGTGCCAGACCTCAGCACGGTTCCTGATGTAGACTAAATACTTAATACCTGATTGTAGAAAAAAGAAAGGGGCCGTGGGAAGAAAGTGGGAGGGAAGGAGGCGGAAAATAAGGAAGGGAAGGAAGGAGAGGTAGACATTAACTTGCAGTGTGATACACACACACACGCACGCACACACACTCTAAATACTCTTATTTTTCCATAATTTCCCATATTGCTAGAGTAAAAGAATAAAATGCCATCACATACAAAATGTACTCTGAATAAACCCTCTGACCCAGATTCTGAAGAACAGAAGGAAAATAGTCAGAAATACTAGAAGCTATCATGGTTATTAGTGTTCCCAGGAGGATTTTTTAAGGCTGCAATTGTACTCTTTAAGAAGAGCCAGGTGTTATAAAAATTTGGTTCTTCATTGATGTGTTTTACCTAAAGCATGGCTCTACAAGGTGTGGTTTTAACCTGACAGGTAGAAGCTACATCAACTGCCACTTAAAACCACAATCTGAGTTCTGTCTCCCGCCAAGTGGGTCTAAACTTCCCCTCAGGAGAGTATTCCACCGTTCTGAGTAAGCCGTGTAAGTGGACATTTCAGTTAAAACAAAATGAGAGCGAGACCCCTGCTCTGCAGTGGGGGTCTGGGGCGATGGAGAGGAAGGTGAGCAGTCTCTCCTGAGAAAGGAAGCCCTGGGCCCCAGACGGCTCGTGTTCTTGTGGAGAGATCATGTGGAAATCTTTCTTTACCGAGCAAGCAGGACACAGAAACCAAAGAAGCTGCTTCCTTGGAGAAACTGAGTGCACAGCACCACCGCTCCGTAAGATGGAGCTGTGAACTGAAAGAGGGACCCCCTCATCTCCTGCCCCCAAGCAGTGGCCTTGGGAGAGTCTGGAGCTGGTACCCTTGATCTGGGCATTGCTTCTCACACATGAGGGGCACCAGCAGAGCCAAGAGGACGTCTCCTTTACTAGCCTCAAGTAGGGAAGTCAGTCATGAAAAGAACATGGCAGAGGCAATGTGGAGATGGAAGGAAAGAGGGTAGGTTGACAGCATATTCGATTAACTCTTTGGAGAGTCCCAGAAATGATAACTACGGCAATGCTTAATGTGGTTTTTAGAATGACTGGATAGAAAGTACAGAAATTCAGCTGGAACAGACTTCTGCTGCTGTAATTTGGGCACCATCAGAATGACGGTCTTTGTACCCAAACACAACCAGAGCCGGTGGGCACACCAGTCACGTGCCCTGCCTGCTGGCCTCCCAATCACCAAGGGAGGTTTCCCAAAACCAGTCTCCTATTCCACAATCCAGGATTGGCATGAAGAAATTGAGTCATTGAGTCTGACATTTCTTTTCTTTTTTTTAACTTTCCAGGTAATTCTGTCTTACAGACATCTTTGTGGAAAACTGGGTTAAAGTTTGCAGGAATAGATGGGGACAAGTAGCACCAGATTTTTCCCACAAGGACCTTTCCTCAGGGCTGTATCCTCTCTCTCTAGCTCACTGGTAAGCTAAGTCCCTGAAGGGAACTCTTTGACCTCATGGCATCTCCCCCAGGAGATACTGGGGCACTTAGGAGTAGAGAAACGAAAGAACACTCAGTCCAGGCATGCATATGCGCCTCTCTGGATGAGGGCTGCTCTGTGTTCTTGTGCACGGAGCCCTTGTTAATCTACACCAGCAGCCCTCACTCTGCTAACAAAGTTGTTCATGACCATCAGCTCCTCTTCTGTTGTGTTTGCCTCATCTTTTAGTCCCCATCTTAACTTCGGCCAATTTGGGTTTTTTTCCCCCCATTAAATGGCATATTATCTTTGTACATCTTTAATGATCCAGGGTTATCACTGTTGCTTTCTGACTGTCCCGTGAAAGTAAATTTTGAACGGTAAGAAAAACATGAGAAATCCAACAGAGATTAAATTTGTAATGACAAAAGCAATGCAACAAATTGTCCCATTTTGGCAAGATGGACTTCCTCACCAACAGCTGGATTTCCTCACCTTTCTATTCTTTGCTTAATCCTCATCCCAGATCATCAAGTGTCACCAGCAAATGTTATAAATCAAATAGAGTGCCAGTCCATGCTCATTGACCTGGAACTGTGGCACAGCCGCTCAAAATATCCCACCCCATTTCTGTGGTGTATTTTTCCCTGAATCCCTGGGACTTCCCCAGAACAGCTGTCTGAAAACCTTTTATATTCCCCTAAAACTGATAATGCCTTTTTCTTGCCACCCCTTGACAAATGATCTTGCTTCTTACATTATGAAATGCTCCCAGTTATCTGTCTGTCTCCATTTAAGAAATCACTGCTGGGAATTTGCTGTGCTCTGCACATAAAACAGTCATGATTACTGGGAACAGCTCAGAAACCACCATTAGTCATGTCGGCCTCCTGCTCTCATCAGCCGGTCTTCCTACTGGGCTGTCACACATCACACAGACCCTCATCTTTGCACCTTTACTGAAGCGGCTTCCTTCCTGAAATCAAGCCTTCCTTCTGCACCGGTACATGTACAAGCCCTTCTCCATCCTTTTGGGTCCATTTGCCACAACTCTGCCTGCCCTGTTCACACCAATACCCTTCTAAGAAACACTGCGGTCATGACCACACCGCAGCAATGCACCGTATGCTGGAAATTGCCCTCTGTCCAGTTGCAGGCACTGAATGGAGGCTTTCTGAGCCCTCTGGCAAGGCTGGGGGGAGTCTGCATACCTCTGTGTCATCCTCACATCAAGCTGCCCTACTACCTATTATCTGGCTTCTGAACATTCCAGAGCAAGAGAATTCCATCACTCTTTCTTTGAAATGAGCTCCATCCTTATATATATGGACTCGGTCAAGAGGTAAATGCCACATACCAAAAAAAAAAAAAAAAAAAAAGCCATATGTTTGAAGACCTCTCCGTGATGATAAGAAACATTCCTGATTTTGACTAACGTAAAACAAGCTTGACCCAATTTCTCTAAGCTCTTGGCTTTTCCCTAATCTGACCCTCTGGTTTATTTTTGGTTTAGAGAAATTCTTGCTCAATCTCTCTGCCTCTTTCTTGCCAGACTCTAGTTCCTGGATCATCTATCCCACATGTTATGACTGCCTCCCTTCCAACACTTTTCTCAATCCTTGACAAGACAAGGGCTGAGACAAGTTCTGACCATAGATCATACTGGAATATGTCACGTTCTAGGACAGTGAGTTTACATTTCAGAAATCTGACCTCCTTTGATCCTTCTAAAACATTTTAGTTCACATAAGACATTTATGAATATCTTCGGTTAAAACCCTGTTGTGTAAATAAAGCAGGAAATTTGGAAGAGGAATTTTTTTACTTCATATATTTATTTGCTAAATATGGTAGATGTGCAACGAAGCAATATATAACATTGGTAGAATATCAGATTCTAACTTATGATCTATAATTCACAATATTTATTTTATTTTATATTCATACACTTTAGTTATCTTATAAATACTATGTTTCTTTTTTTACTTAGAAAAAAATACAGATCACTGATATTTAAAGTTTACAGGAATTTTGAAGCTCATCTCGCCCTAACTTCATCTTTAGGGGAGGAGTTTAGGTTACTTGGTCAAGATCTCTTTAAAAAAGCAAAATGGGAAGGCAGTATCCTGAGTTCTGATTATTCTCATAGGTTCTCTTATCGTTCAAAGATGATTTTTTAATTGATTGACTTTTGTCTTAGAAATCCTCCCCTCTTAATAATTTATCAGAAAACTAGTTTGCAGACTTTTGAAAACTATGGCAGTTATCACCAATCGGAATTATGCTATTCATTCACTTAACTATATATAATATTATATGTTTGTCTTGTCTTTTATCTTGTTTACCTCTTGAGCTCTAGAATCTAGAATCATATCTAAATACTTGGTAAATATTTGTTGAATACATGAATCAAAATTCTCAATATAAATAACATCTTTCTTTTAACTCTGACCCAGCCCTACAAAATGTTATGTCAGATGGAAGCTGCCATTTGGTGTAACTGGTCCTAACTAAATTAATTGATACAATATAGCATAACCAATTTTGGGGACTATAGCATTATAATGTTTGAGAGTTATAAAAAGGAAAGGAAAGGAAAGCAACAAATATATTTTTAAAGCTTTACAAAATATTAGCCTCTCTCGCAATGTCCTTAGATTGCATAATAATAAAAATAGCCAAAAATTAGGGCATGCCTGTTAGTTGTGTCAGGTACTGTGTTAATTACTTTATACATATATCATCTAATACGATGCTCAAAACAACCCTCATGGCAGATACTGTTATCGTTCCCTATGTTAAAAATGAAGAGCCAAGATTGTGTTCAAGGTCACACAACTGGTAGTGCTTGGAAAGTAACTTGATCCCATCTATGTCTTTCTTGCTCAATGCTTTTAAGGTTATACCCCGTTGCCTTACTAAATTGATCCAAAAGAGGTTGGGAAAAATAAAAACAAACATAGTTCTTATAAATTATTCATTTCCTTCCTGCTTATATGCATTTTTGGAATGTGTGTTTACTTAGGAAAATTACGTGACAGGATATACTGAAAGATGGACAGAAGAAGACATTAGACTTAGAAGAACAAGTAATGATACTAAACAACACAGTACTAATTTTATTGACACCTAATTTCACTAAAAGTAATATTACAAATAAAAAAATAATAATCCTTAAAAATCCTATTATAAGACAACTGAATTAACACACCTCCTTCAAACTTAAATCTACTGCATATCTGTAATTCAGAGTATAGTGGTCTTCCAGTTACTCTGACCTAGTACTCACTTTGTCAGGTAATGAAAAATATGGCCCAGGATGAGATGTTAACCTTTTATAAAATTACAATATAATGGCTTGGAACTGCTGGTCAACCAGGAAAACTAGCCAACTGCTTGTACGATGTATATAATAAAATACTGAAGAATCAATTTTGGAGGGAGTTAGTTTTTCTAGACATGGCTCAGAAATGAGATAACACCTTGCCATTATGTAATCAATGTTTAAATTACAGTCTGTCTTGACTACACTTCTCTAGGATGATACACTTAATTCATATATTAAAAATAAATTCATAAAATTTACTTTCAGACTTTATAAAACATTTTAGGTCATGTGGAAAAATTAATCTGTGTGAGCCGCAAGGAAAAATGAGACAGCAGTTTGGAGAACTTACAGTGCCAGAAATTAAATAAGTTATAATGTTTAATACATTAGAGTAATCAAAACAATGTGGGGTTGGAGGTAGGATAAGCAGATGAATAAAGCAGGGCAGACTCTAGAGATAAGATCTCAAAGTTAATATAATATAAAGGTGGGATTTATTTCAAATCAGTGGGAAATGTGTTTTATTTGATAAAGGACGAGGAAAATGCAATTTGTAGGTGTTGGGGGGAGAAATAAGTAAAAGTAGACTTATATAAAAACCCTTCACACCAAAATAAAATCTATATAGATCACATATTATTTTTTAAAGATTTTATTTATTTATTTGAGAAGAGGCAGAAGCAGACTTCCTGCTGAGCAGAGAGCCTGACATGGGGCTTGATCCCAGAACCTGAGATCATGACCTGAGCCAAAGGCATACGCTTAACCAACTGAGACACCAGGTGCCCCTAGATCACATATTTTTAAAAAGTGAAACCATAAAAAATATTAGGAAATATTTTCAGTAAATTCCTACAATGATCTTGATTGTCAAGAAGATCCTGTTAAGTAAGAATGATTGCAAAGGCACAATTTTATGGAGAAAATTATACATTTAACGCCATCAAAATGCACAGCTTAAATGTTCTAAAACATCATAAAAATACTTCCAATTATTTTACTTATTGGTAAAAATATCTGTAACATATATGATACACAAAAGATTACTATAAGAAATGTTCATAAAGTATGATTATAAGAAAATAGTTGTAATGATTATCAATAAAAACTAAAAACATATTCAAGCTTTCTAGTAATGAGAGAAAGGCAATTTAACATGAGATGCCATATTTCACTTAAATAATTGGCAAAGATAAAAAAAGAATGAAAGCAACTACTGGTAAAGAATGTGAAGAAACTGTGTTCTGGTTTTAGAGAGAATGAAAATTGGTGCAAACTTTCTGAAGGATCTTTGGAAAGTCAGCATCATAAGACTTTAAATGTAGAATACTTTTGCTACAGCAACTCTTCTTGTAAAATTATACTGAAAAAATGTGACCACACGAGTTCATGGAGATGTACATAAGGAAGAACGAAAGTGCTGCTTTTGTAGTGAAACACAGAACAACTTAGATACTTATCAACAGAGGATCACTAAAGCAGAATACAATACCATCGATCATGAAATTATCATGTAGACCTTTGTCTCCTGATATGGAAAGTGAGCATGATGTATGAAGTAAAAGATACAAGTTGTAAAATAATATACATGATTCCATTAAGAATGCATGTGTGTTGTATTCATGTGAGCGTGTGTATACACCTTGAAAACAGTCTAGAAGAATATACAGCCAATGTCAACCATAATGTTCTCCAAGTGGTTTGATTAAACATGGGTTTAAACTTTTCTTTATGTGAAAGTATATTGGTGATTTTTCAGCCAATCTATGTCCTTAAAATCAGAAAAGGCAACATTTATTACTGAACATAATAAATTCAATGAAAATGAGGTACCATAACTTTAAATTGAACTCCTAGTATGAGTATTGGGAAGAGTCTGGGAAGATGGCAGAATAGGAGGACCCTAAGCTCACCTTGTCCCACTGATACAACTAGACACTGCTCATATCCCTGTAAATAGCCCAGAAAATGACCCGAAGTTTGGCAGAACAAATTCCATAACTAAAGGTAGAGAAGAAGCCAATTGAGGAGGATAGGAAGAATGAAGAATGGAGATACAGCGGGGAGCTAAAAGGGCCCCGGCCATCTATGCTTAGGAGGGAGCCTGGGGTGTGGGAAGGGCAAGAAACAGACGATCACACTGGGGAGCCACACAGGGAGGATGAATCCCCATTACGTTTGGTTTTGAAAGCAAGGAGGGTGAATTTTTTGAGTTCTTACAACCAGCAGGACTTAAAGCCTGGAATTTAAAAATCAGCAGGCTGGACTCTGGGAGAACCCAGAAGCTGTTAGGAAGCTAAGTCCCCACCCTTAAAGAGACTGCAGACAAACAGTCCCCAGAGATTCAGCCTAGAAGCAGCAGTTTGAAAAACACCTGGGGCATACAAGAGGGAGAGTTATTTACTCATCCCAGAGCATGTCTTGGAGAGGCAGGGATCTCAGGGAGACCTCTCCAGGAAAAGTATTTGCTGGCAAGCACCATCTCCCTCTCCTGCCCCTCAGCATAAACACATGGACACCTGCAGGAACCAGCACAGCTCTAGCACTCACTCCCTAACTTCCTCACACCAAACTCACTCCCTTGCTTTGGCAATCTGCACTTTGCAGTCATGCTTGCCTCACTCCCGGCTTGTGGGTCCCCTCCTTCAAAAGACTGCCATAAACCTCACCAATAGTGTGTCTTCTAACCAGTGCATTTTGCAGACCCCGTTGGCAGTGGCAGGCCCTGTGAAGCCTGAGAAAACCTTGTTAAAACTGTGTCTCCCCACTCCCACCACCATGCAGCCCCAGTCCCAGCAGCAGTGGCAGGTCTCATTTTGCAACCAGACCAGTGTGCACATTGTTAAAACTGCAAGACACTCCCCCCGCCCACCGCCTGGACCAAACGTTGCCCACAACAGGCAAAGAGAGACTCTGCAGATGACTAGACTGAAGGAAAAAGCAGGCCATGACACAGCAACAAGGCACACCCACCACACATAGGAGACACCGCCTGAAGCACCAGGTCCTGGGCAATAGGGGACACTGCACTGCAGGGCACAACAGGGCCTCTTCTTCGTAAGGCCATCACCTTCAAGAGCAAGAGACATCATGGATTTTCCTAGCACACAGAAACAGACAGAGAGTTGGACAAAATGAAGATACAGAGGAATATGTCCCATATCAAAGAACAGGACAAAACCACAGCAAAGGATCGAAGCAAAATAGATATAAGTAATGTGCCAGATAGAGAATTCAAAGTAATGATCATAACGATACTCACTGGACTTGAGAAAAGAGTCAAAGACATCAGTGAGCTCCTTAACAAAGAGATAGAAAAGAATGAATCAGAGATGAAGAACACAATAAATGAAATTAAAAAGATACTAGATGGAATACATAGCAGGCTAGCGGAAGCAGAGGAATGAATTAAAGACCAAAAAGATAGAGTAATAGAAAATAATGAAACTGAGCAGTTAAGAGACAAAAAAAAAAAAAATGCAAAATGATGATAGATTTAGATAATCCAATGACTCTGTCAAACTTACAAACATTGGCATTATAGGGATCCAAGAAGGAAAAGAGAGAAAAGGGGGTAGAAAATGTATTTGAAGAAATAATAGCTGAAAAGTTACTGAACGTGGGGAAGAAAACAGATATCCAGACATCCAGACACAGGAGGCAAACAGAGGCCTTAACAAAATCAACCCAAGGAGGTCCACACCAAGGCATAGTAATTAAAATGGCAAAAATTAGTGATGAAGAAAATAAATAAATAAAAGCAGCAAGACAAAAGAAGATAGCTTATATACAAGGGAAACCCCATAAGGCTATCAGTGAATTTTTCAGCAGAAACTTTGCAGGCCACAAGAGTGGTATGCTATATTCAAAGTGCTGAAGGGGAAAAAATCTGCAGCCAAGAATATTCTATGTAGGAAAGCTATCATTCAGAATAGAAGGAGAGATGAAAATTTCTCAAACATAAACTAAAGGAGTTCATGACCACTAAAACAGCCCTACAAGGGTGTTATGCTGAGTGAAATAAGTCAATCAGAGAAAGACATGTATCATATGACCTCACTGATATGAGGAATTCTTAATCTCAGGAAACAAACTGAGGGTTGCTGGAGTGGTGGGGGGTGGGAGGGATGGGGTGGCTGGGTGATAGTCATTGGGGAGGGTATGTACTACGGTGAGCCCTGTGAATTGTACAAAACCGTTGAATCACAGATCTGTACCTCTGAAACAAATAATACATTATATGTTAAAGAAGAAGAAGAAGATAGCAGGAGGGGAAGAATGAAGGGGGGAAATTGGAGGGGGAGACGAACCATGAGAGACGATGGACTCTGAAAAACAGAGGGTTCTAGAGGGGAGGGGGTGGGAGGATGGGTTAGCCTGGTGATGGGTATTAAAGAGGGCACGTTCTGCATGGAGCACTGGGTGTTATATGCAAACAATGAATCATGGAACACTAAAAATAAATAAATAAATAAACAAATACAACAGCCCTACGAGAAATGTTAAAGGGCACTCTTTGAATGGAAAGGAAAGACCGTAAGTAAAAGTATAAAAAACAGGAAACACAAAAGCAGTAAAAATATGTATATCTGTAAAAATTAGTCAAGGGATTCACAAAATAAAAGTATGTAAAGTATAACACTACATACTGAAAACACAGGGAGGAGCAGAGTAAATAATGGTTGAAACTTAAGTGACAATCAACTTAATATAGACTTCTATACATAGAAGATGTGATAAACAAACTGAATGGTAACCATAAATCAAAAACCAGTAATAGATATGCAAGAAGAAAGAGAAAGGAATCCAAGTATATTACTAAAGAAAGCCTGGAAACCATGAGAGAAAGAGAAGAAAGGATCAGAGAAAAACTATAAAAATAACCATAAAACAAGTAACACAATGGCAATAAATATATATCAATTAATAATTACTTCGAATGTAAATGGATTAACTGCTCCAATCAAAAGACATAGGGTGCCAGAGTGCATAAAAAACAAGACCCATCTAAATGCTGCCTACAGGAGACTCATTTCAGACCTAAAGAAACCTGTAGATTGAAAGTGAGTGAATGGAGAAACATTTAACATGCAAACGAATGTGAAAAGAAAGCGAGGTAACAATATGTATACTGAAAAAAATAGACTTTAAAAAAAAGACTGTAGACTTTAAAACAAAGACTGTAACATGAGACAAAGAAGGACACTGTAAAATAATAAAGAAGACAATCCAACAAGAAGATATAACAGCATGGGTGCACCCAAATACATTACGAACATAAAGGAACTAATCAATAGTAGTACAATAATAGTAGGGGGACTTTAACACTCCACTCACATAAACGGAAAAATCATCTAAACAGAGAATCAACAAGGAAACGGTGGCTTTGAATGACATATTGGAACAGATGGACTTAACAGATATATTCAGAGTATTCCATCCTAAAACAGCAGAAGACACAAGTGCACATGGGACATTCTCCAGCATAGATCATATGTTAGGCCACAAACAAGTCTCAACAAATTCAAAAATATCAAAGGCATACCATGAACCTTTTCTGACCACAATACTATGAAACTAGAAATCAACCACAGGAAAAAATCTCGAAAGAACACAAATACATGGAGGTTAAATAACATGCTACTAAACAGTGAATGGCTTAACCAAGAAATCAAAGAAGAAATAAAAAATTACATGGAGACAAATGAAAATGAAAACATGATCGTCCAAAACCCTTGGGATGCAGCAACAGTGATTCTAAGAAGGAAGTTTACAGAAATACAGGCCTACTTCAAGAAGAAAGAAAAAAGTCTCAAATAAATGACCTAACCTCTCACCTAAAGGAGCTACAAAAAGAAGAGCAAACAAAATCCAAAACAAGGAGAAAGAAGGAAATAAAGATGAGAGCAGAAACAAATGATACAGAAGCTAAACAAACAAATAAACAAATAAAACACAATAGAACAGATCAATGAAACCAGGAGCTGGTTCCTTGAAAAGATTAACAAAATTGAAAAACTAATAAAAACTAGACTATGGGCGCCTGGGTGGCTCAGTTGGTTAAGCGACTGCCTTCAGCTCAGGTCATGATCCTGGTGTCCCGGGATCGAGTCCCGCATCGGGCTCCCAGCTCAGCGGGGAGTCTGCTTCTCCCTCTGACCCTCTTCCCTCTCGTGCTCTCCATCTCTCATTCTCTCTCTCTCAAATAAATAAAATCTTTAAAAAAAAAAAAACTAGACTAGTAAAAAAGAGAGAGAGAGAGAGAGAACTCAAGTAAACAAAATCAGAAATGAAAGAAAGGAATAAACAACTGACACCACAGAAATACAAACAATTGTGAGAGAATGTATATAAAAAACTTATATGGCAACAAACTGGACAACCTACAAAAAAAGGATAAATTCTTAGAAATAAATAACCTAACAAAACTGAAACAGGAAGAAATACAAAACTTGAACAGACTGATAACCAGAAAGAAACTGATCAGTAATCAAAAAACTCCCCAAAAACAAAAGTCCAGGACCAGATGACTTCACAGGTAAATTCTACCAAACATTTAAAGAAGAGGTAATACCTATGCTCAAACTATCCCAGAAAATACAAGAGGAAGGAAAACTTTCAAATTCATTCTATGAGGCCAGCATTACCCTGATAAAACCACCACAAAAAAAGGGAACTACAGGATAATATCTCTGATAAACATAGATGCAAATATCTTCAACAAAACAGTAGCAAACTGAATGCAACAGTATAAAATGAGAAAAAAAAAATCACCACTATCAGGTGGGATTTATTACCAGGATGCAAGGGTGGTTCAATATTCACAAATCAATCAAGATGATACATCACATCAATAAGAGAAAGGATAAAAAACATATGATCACTTCAATAGATGCAGAAAAAGCATTTGGCAAAGTACAACATTCATTTATGATAAAAAAACAAACAAACAAAAACCTCAACAAAACAGGTAAGGGGGTAATATACCTCAGTATAATAAAGGCTTTATATGAAAACCCACTACAAACATCATACTCAATGGGGAAAATGGAGAGCTTTTCCCCTAAGGTCAGGGGCAAGATAAGGATGTCCACTCTCACCATTTTTATTCAACAGAGTATTGGAAGTCCTAGCCACAGCAATCGGACAACAAAAAGAAATCAAAGGCATCCAAGGAAGAAGTAAAACTTTCACTATTTGTAGATGATATGACACTGTATTTAGAACCTGAGACTCTACCAAAAAACTACAACTGATAAATGAATTCAGTAAAGTCGCAGGTTACAAAATCAGTGTACAGAAATCTGTTGCATGTCTATACACTAATAATGAAGCCAAGAAAGAGAAACTAAGAAAACAATCCCATTTACAATGACACCAAAAATGATAAAATACCTAGGAATAAAGTTAACCAAAGAGTTTGAAAGAGCTGTACTCTGAACATTATAAAACACGGACAAAAAAATTTGAAGATGACACAAACAAATGGAAAGATATCGCATGATTATGAATTGGAAGTTAAAGTATGGCTAAAATGGCATACTCCCCAAAGCAATCTACAGTTTGAGTGCAATCCCTATCAATATATCAATAGCATTTTTCACAGAACTAGAACAGACAATCCTAAAATTTATATGGAACCACAGAAGATCCCAAATAGCCAAAGTGATTCTGAAAAGGAACAAAATTAGAGGTATCACAATCCCAGATATGAAAATATGCTACAAAGTTGTAGTAAACAAGACAGTATGGTACTGACACAAAAATACACATAGATTAATGGAACAGAATAGAAAGCCCAGAAATAACCGCACAATTATATGGTCAATTAATCTTTGACAAAGGAAGTAAGAGAATGCAATACTGAAAAAACAGTCTCTCCAACAAATGGTGTTGGGAAAACTGGACAGCCACATGTAAAAGAAAGAAACCTGACCCCTTTCTTACATCTTACACAAAAATAAACTCAAAATGGATTAAGGACCTAAATGTGAGACCTGAAACCATAAAAATCCTAGAAGAGAGCACAGTCAGTAATTTCTTTAACATTGGCTATAGCAACATTTTTCTAGCTATATCTCCTGAGGAAAAAGAAACAAAAGCAAAAATATACTATTGGGACTACATCAAAATAAAAAACCTCTGCTCAGCAAAGGAAACAATCACCAAACTAAAAGGCAACCTACTGGATGGGAGAAGATATTTGCAAGGAACATATCTGATAAAGGGTTAGTATCCTAAATACATAAAGAACTTACACAACTCAGGGCTCCTGGATGGCTCGGTCATTAAGCATCTGCCTTTGGCTCAGGTCATGATCTCAGGATCCTGAGATTGAGCCCTGCATCGGGCTCCCTGCTCAGCAGGAAGCCTGCTTCTCCCTCTTCCTCTCCCCCTGCTTGTGTTCCCTCTCTTGCTGTCTCTTTCTCTGTCAAATAAATAAATAAAATCTTAAAAAAAAAGAACTTGTACAACTCCACACCAAAAGAACAAAGAATCCGATTACAAAATAGGCAGAAGACATGAGCAGATATTTATCCAAAGAAGACATGCAGATGACCAAAAGACACATGAAAAGATGCCTGACATCACTCATCATCATGGAAATGGAAATCAAAGCTACAGTGCAATATCACCTCACACCTGTCAGAATGGCTAAAATCATCAACACAAGAAACAACAGGTGTTGGGGAGGAGGTGGAGAAAAAAAGGCACCTTCATGCACTATTGGTGGGAATGCCAAATGGTGCAGCCACTGTGGAAGACAGTATGGAGGTTCCTCACAAAGTTAAAAATAGAACTACCCTTCCAACCAGTCATCATACTACTGGGTATTTACCCAAAGAATACAAAAACACTAATTCAAAGGGATACATGCACCCCTATGTTTATAACAGCATTATTTACAATAGCCAAGAGACGGAAGCAGTCCAAGTGGCCATCGATACACAAATGGATAAATAAGAAGTGGTATACATATACAATGGAATACTATTCAGCCGTAAAAAGAATGAAATCTTGCCATTCGCAAGGACATGGATGGAGCTAGAGAGTATAATGCTAAGTGAAGTAAGTCAGAGAAAAACAAATACCATATGATTTCCCTCATATGTGAAATTTAAGAAACAAAACTAATAAGAAAAGGAAAAACAAAAGAGAGGCAAACTAAGAAATAGACTCTTAAGTATAAAGAACAAACTGATGGTTCCCAGAGGGGAGGTGGGTGGGGGGGTGGGATTAAGTGATGGGATTAATGAGTGTATTTACATGATGAGCACTGACTAATATATAGAACTGTTGAATCACATTGTACACCTGAAACTAATATAATACTGTATGTAACTATACTGGAATTAAAATAAAAATAATTAAAAATATGTGGTATTATCATAATAATCATGCTGGCACATGGTTCTCAAAAAAAAAAAAATAAAGATCGACAATAATGCTCTTCCTAAATCATTATGATGATGTAATATTTTTCCTCCAGATTAGCTGGTAGAAAATTTTATCTATGTTACAATCGTGTATTATATAAAATGCAAATTGAGTACATTTTTATTTAAGGAACTACAGATGTTACAGTTAGCTACAAAGTTATTGTCAGAGAAACTTTATTAATTTGAATACTTTATGTTACTTGTATAAATGGCAATCAACTGCATAGGCATTCTGATAAATTGGCTCCAATTCTGGTGGAAAAGGCTGGAACAAAACTATCTTCTGAGATCAAATCTAGTAAGTCAACACATTCTAATAGCAACAACTATGGTTCTTGATCCCTTGCCATGAGAGGCTCTAGGGTATACACTTTATAACCTTTATTAGACTTAATCCTTCCAATGACCTGGTCTAAAATGCACTGGCATCTCTGTTTCACAGACAAGGAACCTGACAGGGGTGGAAAGATTTTGTTCAAGGTCACCAGCCTGTAAATATCAGAACAAGAATTCACATCAAGCTTCTCTGACCCCACTGCCCATGAGCTTGACTGCGAGGCTGTGTACGAAGTTTAGCCTTTTGTAAAAGTGTGACTACTGTCAAAGTAAGCCATGAGATAAAATCATTTGTTACTATGTTGTTAATGGTGACCTGGGAAATACATGCAAAAATCTAAAAGACCAGGGTGTAACCTCAGGTAGACATGATAGGACTAAATTGGGAAGATATGTAACTGCATTTTAATTCCTCTGGCATGACTAAGTGGTGTACTTGGTACCTAATAAGTGGGGGAGTTGACTGGAAAGTTCTTGTTACTGTTTATCCAATACTCTCCAAGATAAAGGTATATTCAAATATACAAATGATTCCAGCCCAGGACAAATGAAGTCTCACAAATCAATGATTCTACTCTGATGCCTTCATCATCAAACCATTGTCTGATCTCTGACTTGAACCCCCTTTCATAAGCATATGGCATACACACACACATATTTATATATCAGAGTGTGCATAGTCTTTTGTATAATTACATGATCATGCAGAACGCTATGGAAGGTGTTCCAGTTATTTCTATGGCTGTACTACAAACCACCCCAAATGTTAGTGGCTTCCACATTTTTTAAAAAAAAATTATTTTACATATAAAGCTGCAATTTAAGCACTGTTTGGTGGAGCCTGTTTATCTCTGCTCCCTTAACAGCTGGGGAGGCTCAAAAGCTGGAATGGTCTGAAGTCCCTCTTGTTCACAAAAATGGCAGTTGAAAATGAGAGGGCTAACCTGCTGGGTGCTGGAACACTTGGTTTCCTTAGTCACCTCTCCTTGTTTCTGTGTGGCCTCCTCTCCTTCTGCTCTCTCATCATTATGGCCTTATGGAATCCAGCCAATTTTCTCTGTTGGCTGAGTGTGCCTAGCATCCACGTCCCAGAAGAGAGAAAGCCAGACAGATGCAGTTTTGCCTTTTGTGACCCAGCCTCAGAACACAGCCTCACTTCTACTGGATTCTATCCTTCAGGAACAGATCACCATGGCTGGCCCAGCTCTCAGAGGAGGAGAAGTAGAACCCAACGTGTGATAAGGGGACTGTCAAAGAAACCTTGGGCAACCACTCAAGGATGTATAGCTTGTTGATTCTGGGCAAGGCCCAGATAGTTGGGAGCTGCTATGGAGGAGAGGAAGTAAGAAAGATAAGAGAGAGGGAGAGAGAGAAGGGAGAGGAAGAAGGGAAAAGGAAAAGAGACAGATCTGTGGGGGGTAGACGTGAATATTGTGCAGTTGGACATGTTGTCCCTGGAGTATACATTAACGAATTGATGTGGTTCATAAATTCTGTGTGTTGTTTTAGCTCATGACTTGGTCTCTTCAAGATCTGAGTTGCTGAGATTTAGTTCCTAAACCTGCAAATGTTTTTGGCCAGACCCTTGGTGATTCTTAGCAGCTGGAGGTCTTTCTCCTTGACATGTCTTTAGCAGCAAAGCAACATTTGACCGAGAGAGTAATTAATTTTCATTTATTCAGCTAACCCTAATTATTTCCTCTCCCCTTCTGCCTCTTCTCCTAATAGAGATTGGCCTTCACCATTACAGAAGACTTCGGTTGTTGTTATTGTGTAGTTTTGTTTTCTCCTTTGGAGAGCTACCCGTGATAGCTGACAGAATCCTTGAGAGGTACTCGGTTGTGGTGGTCACAGAAAACGTGGAAGGACTCAGACTAAACCAGAGTTCTCCACATGAGGTCAGTCCATGACTTCTAAAGAGCCATGTTTTCAACAGTGTGGACTGATGTGGATTATTAATCCTAATTCATAGTAGTCATGACTTTGTAACATCCTAACTAATCCTCTGGTCTGGATAACCTTTCTATTATTTGCTCTCTTGGGTTCTGATCATCACAGAGTTCATCTAGTCTCATAACCACGGCTGACAGATCCTGTTCTTCACCGGCAACTTCTTTATAACACTTCTATTGACTCTGCGTATTCCTTAAGAGTAAACAGAAGCCATCCCTAAGAAGCTCCTCTAGGCTCAACTCCAATAAAATGTACTGTTGTATCTCTACTGTTACGGTTTTATTCTTATCAAACCACATACCATAACTGCTGGCCTGCAATGGCCCCCACTATGTGTTCTTCTCCATTTATATTTGCTTTGACTACATGACATAAACATTTCATCATTCAGGCATGTGACTGAACCACAGTCCTTAGCAGTGAGTGCATTTAAAACATTTCAGCATCCAATCAAGGAAATGTCCAAATTTAAATGCATGCCTTATAATAACTAATACCACTCACTATTAAATACTAAATTAGAATGCATTCTCTAAAGAGTCTTCATATACTGGGCACTGGGCTAAGTGATATAATTTTTAATTGCTTAACATAAAGTCACTTAATGAGATTTATACTTCTTGTGAACATCAGTGTAAGTTTTAATGAAATGTTAGAAGCACATGGAGGATTGGTTCTTTGCTTGATTGGAATAGTTCATTTTTAATAAGACTGGTAAAGGATGAATAAATTAGATAACTCTAAGAAAAAAATGACAGCTCTGTGATCCAGAAGAATATAGGCATTTCTGAATAAGATATGAAAATCTACAGATATTGACAGTTATGTGAACTCAACAGAATTATCTTTCATTTCTGAAAAACAGGAGGCTTTACTGAGTCCTGAATTCCTACATACTCAGTGAAATTTCAAGAGTGATGTACAATCTTTGCTTCACAAATGGAGACTGGAAATGAACAGAAGTTAATTAACATGCACATCAGAACAGAAGGAGTTACAGATATGCTTCTTAACTCAGTCCACTCCTCAAACTGTTCAGCATAAAGTTCCAGTCAGCTTGATAATCCTTAGGAAGAAACGGCTTCTCAGATAGACTCAAAATTTACTTCATGTAGTAACCTATTTTCTGCCCCCTCTAATATTTTCAAAAGTTAATGGCAAAAAAAATAAATAAATAAAATAAAAGTCTCTGGTTTTCCAGTAAGTTTGAGAAAATGGGAGTGGCAGGAAGAGAAGGGAAGGGAAACCTTTTATATTGGATCATCCACTTCTGGCAATTACAGATAACAGAGAGTTGCCAATAAAGATAGAATTTCAATCAACCACTAAACGACTCCCACTGAGGAACATACTGGAGAAACGTGAACAGATAAGACAGAAGACAACCATATGGCTGCTCTTAATTACCCAATAAATACAAGAAAAGTGTGGTGCTTCTAATCGGTTCCAAACTAAAATCTCATTTGTATGTTGTGTTTCTAGTTTTAAGGAAGGCAAAATGCCAATTCTCATCTACCTTTATTCACACGTTCCCAGGGATTCAAGTACAATAAACAAATTGTATAAACACTGTCTTTTTTGTTACCTTCAATATATATATATATATATATATATATTTTTTTTTTTTTTTTTTGCTTTGTTCCTTACCCCACCGTCATGCCAAGCAGCTCAACTGCTATTTCAGCCTTCAAAATATCGAAACTTCAACATGGTAGGGTACTTCTATTACAGTCCTCTACGTGGAGAGCACAGACAAAATAACACACACACACAAAGGAAACTGCATTGCCTCTTGTTTCTCAGTCAGCACTAAATTCCAGATGCTTCTCAAAGTCTCCTCCCTCAGGACGACTCTTACAAGAGGGTCCTTCTTGCGGGAGGTCATCCTCTGCCCCTCTCGCAGCTCACGCTGGCTCCGCCTGCAGATCGCAGCTCCAGCTTGCCTTCCCCAAGCTGGGCTGCCCTAACTCACAGGTTCCGCTCTGTTCCTTGTCCTCGTGGCGTCCTGTGCTTTTCTTTTTCATCTTCCCTGACGACAAGTGCCAGGTCATCGGGGCTGGGAGGAGCTCCACGGAAGCAATGTCGGTTTTGCACACACAGGAGAACTGAGCACACTGTCTAGTAGCTAAAAGTCATTCCTGGAACAAATGGTCCTCCATTTTCTATCCCTTTATTCCCATCATTTTCTCTGCCTCAGGAAACTCTCAACCTTGCCAACATCACCGCCTGTGAAAATTGCACCACCCCTCCCTCAGGGGCCACCTCCCCCAGAAAGCCTTTTCTTTGGTCATCTCTGTGGAGGAAATTTCTCTTCTCTGTACTTTAACAAGCATTTTTGGTGCTTGCTTCATGGCATTCATATACCAATTTGTCTTATTTCCTCTGTTTACTCACAAAGGGGAGACTTTCATTTTTTAGGTGAAGTCTTTTTACAGTCTTTCATATCCATCTTTAACAATATTTAGTTCACGGTAAAAATCTCCATTTGCCTGCACTTCTGATTCCATCCTGAAATTTTTCCCAAACTGCGAGAGCAGCCAATGGAATATTCGCTTTCCTATTCCTAGTGCCTGGCGTAGAAGACATGCTCAGTAAGTTTTTTTTTTTTTTTTTTTTTTTTCTGTTGAATCCGAATTGCAGTCATTTCTATAAGGTCTTATTTCTGCAACTAGATTCCCAGCTCCTAAAGGCCAGTCTTTATTTTCTGCATAGTGACTAACACAACAAATAAGTATGTATTATAAAAATGACTATATTTCTTTCAATGGAAAGACACACATTTTAAAAATTATATTTTGCTTCCCAATCTTTAAACATAAAAGTGTTCTCTTTATCTCATCAAAACACTCATGCTTATTTTTGCGAATTCTGAGGATTGAGGGGGTTGATGATTATTACCCACTTTAGGAAATTCAGACCTGAGGATCCCAAACTATGTTTGTTTCCAAGAAATATTAGTGAAAATAAATGTTTCAGCACATGTGGTCAAGAGCACATCGGATTCTTCTCAGTTTTGATTTCATCCTCCATGTTTATATTTTCCATCCTAAATCTCAGGTTTGGGAAACTGGCTTTAAGTATTTTTTTTTGCAGCATATATCTTAAAAACTAAATTTTATCATGGCCCTTGATAACTTTTTGAGCGCTAGCTTGACCTGAGTAAGAGAGATGATGGTTTCTTAATGCCCTCCATCACGGCATGATGAAGTGTGGGTCTCTGAGAGCCATCAATCACCTGCCTGAAGGACCAAGAGGGCTATTTCCCAGCCGAGAAGCAGTCCTCATTCTCCTGCTGTATCACTCACACATCTTCCTTCTATTCTTCTCACTCCATTAGCTGCCTGTGTATCTGCACGGAGGTGATCACAGAGTGGCCTTCAGTCCCTACTCCCAGCTATTTCTAGGTAGGTCTCATCTACCATCCTAGTTGAAAAGTTTGATGATGTTTACAGTGGTATTTATATAATCTTTCTTCATTCCAGTTCTCAGAATTTCATTTATAAATCTGTCTGAAATTATCTTATTACACCTATTGCTATGTTTCCTGGCAGATCAATATACCGTCTCCCCAATCTAAAACCTAGTGGTCTAGAAATGCACCTTTCTCTGATTAATCATAATAAATTTCTTTGCTGTTTCTTTGTTGACTTGGGCCCTTGTCTAAAGCCATAACACAACCTTCAGTGCAGCCTCTTACTAACATATCTGGCTTTGGAACCGTTCTGTGGAAAGATGAAAAATTAAGTAACTTTTGAAGCCTCTGGAGATAATAAGCAGATTTTAAATTGCTCATCTTATGCAGTGTAGTGATAAGAGGCATGATTTTCTTCTATTGTATACAAAATGAGATACAAATTATAACACAGAGAATCATGGGTCCTCAAGTGAAAGAAAACTACTGACAATTCACACAGAATAGGAGTTTCCTGGAATTGAGGAGGCAAGGAATTATTTCCAATATTTAAAAATATATGTTATAGAAACTGGACATTTGCTTGAACAAAGACATCATCAACTAAACCAAGGTCATATGTGTGGACACTTGGTGTGGATACTGGTTACCTTGTGTATATAGGAATTCTGATACACATGCACTAATTTCTGGTCCCTGGTTTTATTTCCTTGGAGATTTGTTTCATGGAACAGCGTACAAGAGTCTTTTACAATTACATGGAGATGGCTGTTGATACAATTTCCCACTAAGTTATCAAACAGTCGAGACAAAAAGGAGGGTTATATCACAGAAAAAAACAGTTCAGTTGAATTGAGTGTTGGCTTCTAAGCCACCCAAGTACCCCTAGGTTCTTAAAAACGACCTCAATTTCTTTAGTGCTTTTAAAAACTGACACTTTTTTCATAATAGACTAATTTATTTTTACATATAAACATTTTAAATTTCCATTTAAATTTGCAAAACCTTCACTGACTCTAATAAAAATATCTATCTTCTAATTCTTACCTTACTTTTTAAAAACGACACTTTTTGTTCTCGAGTGGTAAAAATGTAGTTTAGAAGTGAACTGTCCTTGAGTCTGAATAGTTGATCGGTTTTTGAAAAATGCTCTAAGAAGTTTCTAGTTTGTCACCCAAATTGCATGTCAGACAACAAAGACCACTTTGTCACGCTTAGATACCATTCAATCATAATCTGAGTTCGACTTCAAAGCTTTCACAATTCAATTTTATTTAGAATTAAGAAAACATGACTGCTGAGAACAGTGAAAGGACATGGAGACCATTTCTCTTCGACCAAACATCAGGGCAGAATGAGCAGGGAACATATGCCTTCTCCTCTTTTTCTTCTGCTTTTATTCTTTTCCCTCCACACTTAAGTGCCCAGCTGCCCTCTGAGATGGAAGCCACGAGGGCTGGGGTTGTTTACGTATTTGGAAATGTCTGTGCCCATGCTGGCTACTGCGTTGTGTAGACGGGCTTAGCCACACAAGGTTGTAGAGCCTGCAGCAACTTTTATATCTTGCATCTAAACAGACTTTTGTGACTATCTCAGGGATACCTGGTCAACCTGAGATCTTTTCTTAAAAACAAAACAGAGCCAACTTTTCATTATTATTGGATACTGGAAAAAATAAGAACAGACAGTCTACACCAGGAAACCATCCTGAGAAATCTTGCATCTCATTTTGTGAGCTTCTAATCAAGTCTAAAACAACAATAGAAACAACCAAAAGAAACACAGATCCGTTTGAGGAGAGTGATTTGATTAAACTAAAACATTAATTAGAAACTTTTTGGACATAAACTACCATGCAAATGCTCTCTCTACAAAAATTGTTCAGTATTAGGTGACTTTTATTTATTATTCATTTCATTTTAGTCAACATCTCCCCAGAAGATGAAATCAGAGATACAGACTCTGAATATTAACTTTTATTCAAACTAATTCCAGTTGACATATACTGAGCTCAACTGGGGGAAAATATAAGAAATAAATTGCATGTTGAATAAGATGGAGGCTCTCCATTTATTACATTGAGTTTAATATTTATGTTATTTACTATAGTTTAGGGGATAGTTTTTAGTATCTAATTTCATTCAAGCTATCTTAAGAGGTCTTTCTAAACTGTTTCTGATAAATAACAAGAGTTCCATGTAAAAGAGTTTAATGCCTATCAAAGTCAAATAATTTTCAACATAAAATACATTACTTTACATGGGATTTCAGGTAAGTATGACTACTCAAAAACATAAAATATAATGTATTTATAGGCTGTTAAGTAGTAAAATAACACTCCTTAACAAGAACAAAAATATTGACCGTGGTCCATTTATCACTTTGAAGACTGCTATGAACTGAATGTTTGTGTCCCCCCCTCAAACTGATATATGGAAGCCTAATCCCCATTGTGATGGTGTTTGGAGGTGGGTTCTTTAGAGGGTGATTAGAGCATTAGAGCAGAGGGCTCATGAGTGGAATTAGCACTTTTATAAAAGATATCTCAGAAATACCCCTTGTCCCTTCCACCATGTGATAGCATCTGTCAATCAGGAAGTAGGCCCTTGATTTTGAACTTCCTAGCCTCCAGAACTGTGAGAAACAAATGTTTGTTTTTTTATAAGCCACCGTGTTTATGGTATTTTTGTTATAGCCTGAACGAACTAGGACAAAGCCATGATTTAATTTTTTTCCTTGTCATCTAAGGCACTATCCCCTTCACCTAAACCCTGCTGTCCAATTATAAGGTGTGAGGAAAAAGGCAACACTCTCACAGTTGGCTTAGAAACCCTTCATTACCACAAAAGCACTACTAAGTCAGAGGTTTCCACAGGGGAGTGTTTGATGAACAGGGGATACTCGCTTTAAAGTTATAATTTGGAACTCAGAAATAACACCCAGAGAGTAAGACTTCTGGGTATGCCTTAGCCTATGTGTGTGCAACTGAGTAAATCACATAACCCCAGTGCATGGACAAACACAAATATCTTGGTTGCTTAAGGTATAATACATAAAACGTAAAAAAGATTTACAAAGAAAATTTAAGGTCTTATGTCATATCCAAAGTTGATTTAATTTCACTAATGGAGAAAATCCTAAGTGATTTTTGTCCCTCTTTAAATCAGAAGCATATATACCCTCTCAGCTGACTAGAATTCTTTTTATGAAAAGGTAAGTTGCCTTTCAGAACTAATGCTATGCTCCTTTGTTTAGGTAACAGCGATTAGTGTAAAACTGAATTAGGTACAGATTTCTCCGTCTAAAGTGTAGCGAGGGTCAAGTTTATATTTGTACTCTTAAAAACCAAGTTTAGATTTCACTGTATTTAAAATGATCTAAATAGATTATCTTTAAGTGTATAAATATTAATTATGAATATATTAGTGACCTTGCTCTTTTGAATTTTAAGTATATGGATATTTTTTCTCAAGGGCTAGAAATTTAACTTCTTAATGAGAATATAATATATAGTGTATAAAATACTGTCAAAAACCTAAAATATCCTGCAAATTTAAATATGATAAACTACTTAAAAATGCCTATCTTCTCATCTCCTTAAGAAATAAACACCACACACAATGCCTTAGAAAACACAGGAGTCAATGTTTATATATAGCTGCACTGTAAAAATGTAATTCACACAAAAAATGTTTTAAGATAAGAAAGAGAAAGAATGAATTAAATTTCTCACACTGAGAGTGCCGCCAGCCACTGGTTACAAAAAAGTGTGCATGCCTTCAATTCCTTTATTTAGTGTTCACTAAAAAATGAGAGAAAAATAGTTGGATATGACGATTTCTTTTTCTACCTTTTAAACATTACATTTAAATAAATTTATTCTCTCTTCTTTTATAAAATAAGCACTGATGGTCCTAAATACTCCCTTTAAATTCTAATTTCACAACACCCCCAAAGATTTGATATGTGGTGTATTTTCATTGTTGTTTGGTTTCATATTTCCATTTGGATTTACTGGCTAAGTTAATTGAATTTCCATGTTTCAGAGACTTTTATGGTTATGCTTTTGTAAGTGTTATTTAAATGCCTTAATGCCCCAAAACATGATCAATTGTTGAAATGTTCCATATATGCTTAAAAAAGGAGGCATCTCCAGGTGTTGGGTGCAGTGTTCACGATGCAACCCTGGTCACTGGTTGTATTGATTTGCCACATACTTCCTGATCATGCTGCTGGAGCTCCCAGCCCCTCAGAGGTCAATGTTATTATCTCCTGCCCTCGTGCCAGATTTATCCATATACTTATTAATCCTGAGAATTTGTCCTTAATATATTTTGGGTTTGATCATGTTACTAAGATCATACAATTTTTAAAATGCTATATCTTTCTGAGTTATTGAACCTTTTAAAAAAATCTATTTTTGATAATGCTTTTCAAAAAAATATTTAATAATGTACTTTGGCTTTTGGGGTAGATAATCTTAACCTACAATCTCACATGTTGTTTGTTAATTTGTTCAAAATGTATTTGTTCCCCCTTGATCTGCATCTGTATCACCTCCACCGGGCCAGTGGGCCCATGTCCTAACTGCTGTGATTTTTGGCAATTAAGAGCTCACATGGGGCGCCTGCGTGGCTCAGTCCTTAAGCGTCTGCCTTCAGCTCAGGTCGCGATGCCAGGGTCCTGGGATCGAGCCCCGCATCGGGCTCCCTGCTCGGCGGGAAGCCTGCTTCTCCCTCTCCCACTCCCCCTGCTTGTGTTCCCTCTCTTGCTGTGTCTCTCTCTGTCAAATAAATAAATAACATGTTTTAAAAAAAAGGATATAAAATATAATAACATATACCTAAAACATGGAAAGGCGAGGAGAAAAGAACAGGTTCAAAGGTAAACCACCACCAGCTTAATATAGGCTACTATGTGCAGAAGAGGTTAGACACAAATCAAATGGTAACCATATATTACAAAAACCACTAATAAATATGCAAAGAATAAAGAGAAAGAAATCCAAATATATCACAAAAGAAAATCAGCAAAACATGAAAGACAAGAAAGAATCAGAGAAAAATCTTCAAAACCACCATGAAACAAGGAATAAAATGGCAATAAATACATATCTATCAATGATTACTTTGAATGCAAATGGACGAAACTCTCTAACCAAAGACATAAGGAGACAGAATGGATTAAAAGAAAAATAAAAAACAAACAAACAAAAAAAACAAGAGCCATCTATAT
The DNA here is from genome assembly GCF_009762305.2 of Zalophus californianus. Taxonomy (NCBI): domain Eukaryota; kingdom Metazoa; phylum Chordata; class Mammalia; order Carnivora; family Otariidae; genus Zalophus; species Zalophus californianus. The sequence goes on along the minus strand of NC_045601.1, from coordinate 6,876,283 downwards.
GTGTTTTGTTTTGTTTTGTTTTTTTAAGTCTGTAGTTGACGGCTGTGATGATTTCAGTTGGCTTGTGAATCACCTTATCCTGGACCCACTTCCTCAGTATGCCCCACACCATGCGATCACAAGTCACATTGCCACACTGGTGTCCTGTTGGGGTGGGCTGCAAACAGAAATGGATGGCTGCCAGCTGCAGGGGGTGGTCCTCAGGGCCAGCAGCACACACCTCAAGGCACCATGGAGTGGGCTCATTTGTCTCACTCCTCAGGGGGCCCCCGAAACACACTGAAGGGCTCTGTGGACAGACCTTCTTGTGTGGAATTCAGAGTTAATTCTGAGTCCAGACCTCACTCTGGGCTGGGGACGACGTCTGCAACCCTAGAGTGGTCTGGGAGGGTGGGTAGGGACTTCCTCCCTCTCGGGGAGTGTGAATTTGCCCAGGATCTGGTCCATCGTGAGACCTTAGGCAGCGGCCAGCAGAACAGTGCACATGGGTGAGGAACACCGACCAGGGGATCAGAGTGAGCCGGGGACCGGCACAGACCACCTCTCCGGGAAGCTAGCGCCTTCCTCTCCAGCAGATCCCACAAGGGTATCATGTTTTATGGGTACTAGCTCTATGTAGGATTCTGTGGTTTCATCTGCCACCTTGATGAAGCCATAAACTCAGCTGCAGCCTCCCATAGACACCTGCCCAACTGAGGCTCCAGCCCCCAGTGATCAGTCGTTGCTGCCAAGGTGGCGGCTCACTTCAGCTGACACAGTTTCCCCTCTGGGGTCCAGCTTTCTCCTGGTTTTGACGTATATACGCTTCCTTATTATGTTGTCAGCACAGCCATTCTTTTAAAAATACATGTTTGTAATTTAATCCAGTATTTTTATATGGTGGGTACTGAAAGGATTTTGAAGGATATCAGATCACCCTGCTGTCAGATACAGAGCTGCAATATACCTTAATTTACGCTGAATTCCATGTACTGATACCTAAGGTAAGTAGAATATGCAACAAGCAAAGGAAAGGATTTTCAGTCCCACTCAGCAGTTTCCCCCTTTGACTGATTTGCAGCTAAATCTTATTTATTTATTTATTTATTTATTTATTTATTTATTTATTTATTTTAGATTTTATTTTTATTCATTTGACAGAGAGACACAGCGAGAGAGGGAACACAAGCAGGGGGAGTGGGAGAGGGAGAAGCAGGCTTCCCACCGAGCAGGGAGCCCGATGAGGGGCTCGATTCCAGGACCCCGGGATCATGACCTGAGCTGAAGGCAAATGCTTAACGACTGAGACACACAGGCGCCCCAGCAGCTAAATCTTTAAGATGCAAAAGTGTCTCTTCTGATGTGACTAAATCCTGCCAATTAATATCAAGGTCTGGGAGAGGCAGTCAGACTATCAGGAATTGAAGTAGGTTTTCAAAGGACCTCACATGATTGTAAAAATGATACAGAGACCGCAGCGTTACACATAACAGGTGATGCATGTGTGTGCAGATGGATGAATGAATCGATGGATGGAGATATGATTATTACATATAATTGTAATTAAGAGATATTATACACTATAATATATACATACTGCACTTGTAAGCATACATGGGTGGGTATGTAATTATACTGAAGAATTCTGCCCCATAAATATATTCACTTTCCTTTCATCTCAGTAGCAAAGTTACAAGACTATATTATGCCTGGATATATGTGACTGACAAACAAGTCATTATTTTTCTTCAGGATTTGCATTAATAAAAATCTGCTCACGGTCCTCGCCCCTGTTTGATGGAAAATGATTGTTAGTGCTGCTCACTTCTCCCTCCGTACCTTGCAACTGCCCTGCAGATTGGAGAGACAAGGCAGGCCTAATGGTTCTAGCTCAAAGACTCTACCTGTTGCTATTGACAGACTTTATTCCTGGGAGAAGATACGAACTGGCAGCTGGCTGTGACACTTTGTGAACTAACACTGACATCTGGGTTGGCACCATAACAGTATTTACAGCTCAGGAGATACATACAGTCAGATTATGAGAGATCCAGGAATTTTCGAGGTAAAAAGGAAAATAATATACAAATTACAAACATGATCAGAATATAAAATGATTTAAAAAATAATTTCAGTACTTAGGATCGCTTTTACTAAATATCTGCTCTATATGAAACATCAACATATGGCATATGTTTGCAAAGAGTAAGGGGAGTGCAGAGAACAGAAGATGGTCATGCAATTGTAGAGCTGCTCATGCACACTAGATTTTCTAATAGCCCACTATGACACAAAAAGAAAGGCAGAAAGAGATAAAGAAAGAAAGCAATTTTGAACAACGCGGAATATAAATACAAAATATCACAGCACCAGCCCAAAGATTAACCTTATATCTTTGTTACTTTCTTTTGCTAGGCTCCCAAGTGGCTCTTCTTTATATTCCATGAATATCACTCTGTAAGGAGTTTAAATTGACATGTTTCAAAATAGTCACCCAAAGTGGTTAAGCCTCTAGGAAAATGACACTGGATGGCAATGAACAAGGTAGAATTTGGGGTGACTATACAAATAATACTTCGAATCTGATGACACTTTGGCTGAATACTATCAGATGGAAGAAAAATCAGTTAGCCTTCTCGTCTCTATTCTAATTTCCTACTAACCACTGAAGATGCGATAATGAAAAGAATGGATTTGACCAGGCACTTACGGCTGTAGTCCCAGGGCAGTTTGCAGATTGGCATTCACCGGTCATTCGGTTTGGGATTAAGACATCGTCCCAGCAAGATGGACCCTTTGAGAAAAAACAACACGTACTTGGTGCATGAAATGTAACACAAATGTACATTTTCTAAAATCTACCGATATTATAAAATGGTAATGAAAGTAATGTGTCGTCCAGTGATTTTCAAAATATAATCTACAGAACCTAGGAGTTCTCAAGATCCTATTGGGGGATCCAGTAGATCAAAATTATTTTCACAAGCACACTAAGATGATCTTTAGCATATTGATCCAAACACATTATACATTCACATGTAGTAGTCTCCCTACTGTGGTTAATTCAATTGTTTAAAAACTGAAATACTTTTCTTAAGTTCACTGCAATTTCAACTGATGCCTTTTATTTATTTACTTTAAAGATTAATTAATTTATTTATTTATGAGAGAGAGAAAGCACGCACGAGCAGGGGTAGGGGCAGAGGGAGAAGCAGACTCCCCGCCGAGCAGGGACCCCGATGCGGGGCTCGATCCCAGGACCCTGGGATCATGAGCTGAGCTGAAGGCAGACGCTTAACAACTGAGCCACCCAGGTGCCCAACTGATGACTTCTAAATGAAAACACCCCTGCCGTCCCACTCAAAAGGACCCTTCGCGGGCAGTCGTGAAGCCTGTGGAGGCACACGTGGGAGGGCCACCTGTCACAGCTGGCAGGCTGAGCAGGCACGGGTACCTCCTCCCTCTCCTGAGGCACAGGGAAAACCACATTTGAACAAGCACCATGTAAACCCATAACAGTAAGGAAAATGGAAGACAGAGGGTTGGTTGAGGAGAAATTTCCAGGCATTTCTGGAAATCCGCAACAGGCTGCAGCAGAGAAGGAGGACAGGTGGTAGGCGTCCCCAGGTGCGGGGATGACAGAGCTTCCAGCAGCTGCGTTCCAGGGACTGTGCCCAGCTGGGCAGAGGAAGGTTAGAGCCAAGAGCTGGTGGCTGTGGGGATTTTACGACCAAAGACACCGGGGCCGAGCTGGAGGTTTTTATGAGCAGTGGCCCACCCTGCTGCACGAGCCAAACCAAGCAGCCTCCTGGCCGGGCTCCTGCACAAATCAGTGAAAACTCCGAAGGCACAGAAGGATCTCAGCCATTCCTGGGTCTCCATGAGTGCTCACTTTCGCTCCCCTGCACCAGCATACCCACACCCACAGGTGCACCAAACACACAGATGCACACACTCACACACATGGGGACACCACACACTGACACACATCTCGCCACAAACACTTTCATTACACACACACTTAGTCATGACACAGACATACCTCACACCACACACCTACCACACACGGGTGCACCAGATACACACACAGACACACACAGACACACACAGACACACACAGACACACAGAACTTGAGAGAAAAACAAGGGAAACAGAGGGAATCTGGGAATTGAGCATCCATCTCAAAGGCGCTACCTTCTGAATTCACAGATCATTAAACCAAAAGCCACTGCTTCAAACAGAAGATGGGGATGTTTTAGCAGCCTGAGACTGCTGTCCTTAGGGGGGCCGCTTCCAGGGTGGTCCTGGGCTGGCGCCTGGGAAGTTGGATTTGAGGAATGCTCACATTCATTTATTGACACAGAGGGTTGGCAGCCTCATAAATGTCTGTGGGGACAACCTGGTTTGTGCTGAACACCTTTTTACCCCCTGGGAGTCTGGAATTGTGGTCTGAGCTAGGGAATCTTACTGTATAGGACTGTTCACGGAGTCCTGCAAGCCTCTCCAGTGAATCGCCAAACCTGGATGTGTGAAGCCATCTTCGGGACCCACGACACAATGACCCCATTGATTCATCATCAAGGGCGTGTTCTCACAGCTCCACGGAAGGGTCAGAGTTCATGATTAAGATCACATCAGTTACAGGGAATAAGAAATTTCATTTCCTTTGCGCCTCTAAGTGTAGTGAATGCATTTTCAATCCACTGTAGCCACAGCGATGTGAACATCCACTTGATGCAAGCTTACAATCCTACTAATGAAAATGGACAGAAGATTATATAACCAAATATACACGTCATGCCGCTTGGACAATGGAATAGTAAAGTCATAAATGTTAAGAACTGCATGGCCAGGGTGGAGCTGAGAGAGAAGGGAAAAAGGGGGGGGATTGATATCCTGCCCCTATAAGATGTTACTTTTTTATTATAAAGCCATCTGTATGTTTGACTTTCAAACATATGCATATACGCATTCGATCAAAATGACCTAAATGAAGTAAAAGAGAGATAACGGACATCGAGAACTTGATGACATTTATCAGCCTTGCTTTTCCAACTTAACATGAGAAACTCAGGGACAAGCGTGGCTAGAGTGCAGTCTCCCACATCATATTTCGATCCTTGGTCGAGGACCCATCTTGGGGGTTATGTTTCTCGGTTTGTTAATCTGTTTCTGGAGGATACTCCATGGGTATTAGGGACCAAGTTTCTTTCATTTTTAGGCAACTCGGAAAATTTTAGAGTCGAATCTGTGGCCCAGCTCTGGAAACTATATATAACTTAAAATAAATACTCGGTTTATTAATGCTACCCTTGCTTTCCTATCATTTTCTTCAATTTATTTTCCTTTGCCCTCTTTCCTCATTTTTTGCAGTTCTTCTTGTTATTGGCCTCAATGTATTCTTGCAAACTTGTCAAATCCTTTTGAAGTGAGGCAGGGTATCAGGAAATAATTGTGAGGGACTTGTGGCTTCTCTTTTTTAACTCTCTAAAGTCACTGACCACTTCTAACAGGAGCATCTTCTTGGGCCTCTTCCATCCGGGACACGAGCCTCCTGACCTTAGAACCCAGCGGTCTGGTCTCAGGCAGGACAGCAGTGTGCAGCTGGTGGATGCTGACAATGAACAGTAGCATGCTTGAGGCTCAGAAAAGTCCCTGGTTGCAAAGGAAATCCATTTCGTCATGGATAACCGTTAACTAAACAGGAAGACATTGCTTCCTTGCTCTATCAACATGGAACATTCCTTCTGAGGCTGGTTCAAGAAGCACTGACCTACTTAGACCATATGCAATGGTAAGAGATAAACCAAACGTTAACACAGCCGGGAGAAGGAGCACTAATTGTCAAATGCACAGCTTAGATCCCATTTGCATGTCACTGCTCAGAGTAAGATTCCCTGCCTCAAAGTCTAGGATGAATTGAAACTGTCTGTGCATATCACAGATATTTATTTTTCATCCCTTAATTTTTCAGAGTCCAAAAAGCAACGAAAGCGTTTATGTAAAAATTCCTATAATCGTCGCGTAAAATATTACTTAATCTGATAAATCTTTGTTTTGTACGAGGAAATTATAGAAAACTCAGTCACAATTTGCCCCTTGATCTCAAACCATAACCAGATAACATAAGTAATAAAACCGAATAGAATTCCAATGAATATGGGAGTTCAACATAATGAAGTAAATGTGTTAGTTTATCCATACTACTCATAGCATGGGTATTGAATGTTATTGCAATACCCATCCTGAAAATTGAAACAAATGTTCCAGTGAATTTATGCCATTACAAAGCAAATTTAATGTTGCTCCTTTCCAGTTTAGAAAATATAAAATGTTAATTGGTTCATTGTTGCATACTGCATTTTAACAGAGGCACGGTGAAAACATTTATAATTAATAGCCTTTATAAAGGGGTACAAAGGTCTCCTGATGACAAGATTAAAAAAGGACTGCATATCACACGACAGCTGTGTCAAGGAGAGAATTCCCCCAAAATGTATTTAATCTATCAAATGTAAAGAACTGTAGAAAGACATCTGAAAAAAACAAAAAACAAAAAAACATGGCAGGACAGTGTGAAATGCATGTCTTAATAAAGAATCATTTGGCTGCTTTTTAAAAACCTTTCTCTTAAAAAACTGAGCCACCCAGGGGCACCTGGGTGGCTCAGTCAGTTAAATGTCTGCCTTCAGCTCAGGTCATGATCTTAGGGTCCTGGGATGGAATCCTACATCGGGCTCCCTGCTCAGCAGGGAGTCTGCTTCTCCCTGTCTCTCTGCCCCTCCCCCTGTTTGTACTCCCTCTCTCTGTCAGATAAATAAATAAAATCTTTAAAAAAATAGATAAAAACGTTTCTCCTTCTTTTGCCCAATACTGGTTATACAACCAAGAGAATACATAAATGATTTGAACTTCTACAGCAGGCATGTGCAAACTATGGTCTACTGACCAAATCCGGTCCAGGGTGTGTTTCTGAACAGCAAAAACCAATTTACAAACAATGGTTGTAAATTTGTAAATGATTAAAAGGCACAAAAAGAAGAGTCTTCATGGCATATGAAGAGTAAGTGACATTCAGTTTTCCATGTCCACAAATGGACTGGAGTGGAAAACAGCAGCCGTTGCTCACTAACCTATTGTCTATGCTGCTTTTGCATTGCAAGGACAGAAGAACACAGAGCACATGGCTCGAGAAACCTAGAATATTTACTACCTGTGCCTTTATGGAGAAAGTGTGCCAACCCTGGATCTATGGTAAATAAAAATCTTCCAAGTTCATATTGCAAAGCTCTCTAAAAAACTATCACGGTAGTGTTACGGTAGCATTTTGGCCACTGCATAATGTCACCAGTTTGTAGAAGTAGCTGTATCCTGGGTCTCAAGTGAGAAACTACTTCAGTTAAAACCTTAGAGCCATTGGCTTGTGGAATCCGAGGTGTTGCTAGAATACAGGGATTCAAGTTGTTGGAATCAGTAAGAGTGGAAATCTGCAACTAGAGATGACATTTGGGGATTTCTCCCAATAATGTCATCACCAAAAGAAAAACACAAAGTAGAATATTATTTAAGCACATCTATATGGCACATGTAAATCAGAAATTCAGAAAAATGACTTGATGGCATGAAAAGCAGTGACTAAATTTGTAAAGTAGGAGTCTTAAAATTTACTTTTAAAAAATTGTAGGACTAATCTACACATCATTTTTGCTGTCTTGCATGTCCAATCAAGTGGAAAATTCAGGTACTTAATTGGCTAATTCTTATCCAAAGATCACTCTGACAAGATCCAGACAGACAGTTATAGCAAAAAAGGTTTATTTTTCCCCAATTTATCTAAATAAATTCTATAACCTGCTTTTCATAGGTGGGCATATATATTGCCATCTAAAAAAATTGCAAATCCTGTTTTCCAAAATGTCACTACAAAATCTTGGCATTGCCAGTTTTTAAAAAGGGTTATTTTAGGGACACCTTAGTGGCTCAGTCAGTTAAGTGTCTGCCTTCGGCTCAGGTCAAGCTCTCAGGGTCCTAGGATCGAGCCCCAAAGAGAGCTCCTCTCCCTCCCTCTGCCCGTCCCCCCACTTGTGCGCTCTCTTTCTCTCTCTCTCTCTCTCTCTCAATAAATAAAATATTTTTAAAAAATGAAAGGGCTATTTTACTTAAACTATGCTTTTACCAATTATTTCAAGTTATCAAATGTGTTGAATTTCGTATATCCTCGTGAATGATTGTACAAACATTTAAGTCACATAATTAAACTTAAGGGGTTAAGATAATTTTGAGGATTATACTTGTAGTATATCATAATAGCAAAACTGTCTTTAAAACTGCTACACTCAGAGCCTCCTTCCTTTTTTTCCCTTTGTGTCTGCAACAAAGTGTTACAGAGAAGGAGCTTCAAAGTTCACAGACCTGTTGCATCCCAGTTCTACCAATTATTAGCTCTAGGCCCCTGAGCATGTTTCATTCCACCTTTCTCCTGCTCTTCTGAAAAGTGAGGGGTTAAATACCTCCTTTGTTGGGCTTTCCCGAACACTACCAGAAACAACAACTTTAATGTTTGCCCAGTGCCTGGCATATGAAAGATGGCAACTGTTGCAAGTAGTATTTCTTATTTCTCAAAAGAGAAGTCCCTGAGCAGGGTTATTTTTAATTTAGTAGACAGATAAGCAATAATTGGCCAGTTCCAAGGCACCTGATTCAGCCCACAGCATTTTTCATTTCTTACTTTTTCTCAATTTCCCCGTTACCCAGCCATTCCCCAGGGATTATGTCACTTTCCAAAGCATGCAGCTTGTAACCCTTTTAAATCATATATTTCCATCCATACAGTAGACATTGTTCTGGAATCCTCCCTCATTGGATTTAAAGATCTTATGCTTCTCATAAAGCTAAGGACAGTGCTGTGATTATAGCCGAGGCTCTACAATGCAGTCATTAAACAGTGAGCAGGGAAAAGAACAAAGAAAAAAATCTTCTGAACCAAAATATTCATCCACCCAACAAATACTTATTGCACATTTCTTAAAACCTAATAATTGTTAGGGGAAATAGAGAAGGATCCTTAATCCTGTAGACTTTATGGAGTAGCTACAAAAGCCACTGTTACAAAGGAACTAAGCAACCGAGTCAAATAGATAATACTAAAAAAAAAAAAAAAAAAAATGCCCATACCAAATTTTGGTGATATGCAAACATCTGGAACACACATACCCTCCTGATGCAAATATAAAATGGAACAGCCCCTCTGGAAACATTTAGGCTTTTTTTTAGAAAGTTATACATATAACCATCAAGATTTGAACATTTCATTTTTAGATGTTTACCCAAGATAAATATGAAAACATGCGTCTACACAAAGAATCGTATACAAATACTCATAATAGTCTTATTCACACTAGCCACCAACTGGAGACCACCCAAATTACCTATCAAAATATGAATGGATAAACAAAATGTGATATTGTCATCCAGTGGAATACTATTCTGCAAAAAACAGTATCATATAACTTATAAATGTAACGGATGATTCTCAAAATTATGTGAGTGAAGGAGGCAAAACCTGCAATAGAATATACTACATGTTCCCACTTATATAAAATACAAACAAATCAGTGGTAGCTTTGGGGTGCGAGCAGAGCATGGAATGGGCTATATAAAGGCATGAGGAATCTTTGGGAGGGGTTTATGGGCTGAATTGTGTCCCCTCAAAATTCATATGTCAAAGTCCTTACCCCCCTACAGAATGTAAGTGTATTTGGAAATAGGGTTTTTCAAGAGGAAATAAGTCAAGATGAGGTCCTTGTGGTGGGCCCTAGTCCCATATGACTGTTGTCCTTATAAGAAGAGATTAGGACACGGACAGTCACAGAAAAAAGGCCATGTGAAGACACAGGGAGAAGACAACCCATTCAGAAACCAATGAGAGATGCCACAGAAGAAACCAACCTCACCAACAAACACCTTGATCTTGGATACGATATTAATAATAATTAACTGTTTCTTGAAACTATTTTATATGGGGTAGAAGGTAGCAGAAGAGGGGGAAAAAGTGATTTAGAGAATATATATTCATTCCTGAGGACCTTTTGCGTATACTCTGTCTCTCTGGCAGCTATTTAAGAACTGTTTCTTTTTTTTTCTTTTAGTCTTTATTGTTAACAGGCTTTTCCACATACATTGTTTCATTTGTTATCTCAGAAACCATGCAAGAGATTGTACCTTCTATTAGTTTTCTATCACTGTGTAACAAATTCCCACAGACGTAATGGCTTAAAACCATCCTCATCTATGATCTCACAATTTCCGTGAGCTAGAAGCTCACGCCTGGCTCAGCCGGGTCCTCTGCTCAGGGTCCCACAAGGCTGTAATCAAGGTGTTGGCAGGGTTGTGCTCTCATCTGGAGGCTTGACTGGAGGAGCAGCAATTTCCAAGCTCTCTCGGGGTGTTTTCAGAATTAATTTCCTCGTGGCTGTAACTGTAAGGGTGTCAGCCTTGTGCTCCCTGCTGACTGGAAGCCTCCCAAGGTTCTTCCCCAGGTGTGCCTCCTCAGCCTGGCTGCCTACTTCATCAGGCCAGCAGGGTGACATCAGGTCCAGTCTCTGCTGGGACGCAGGCTTCTACTACGTGGTTAAGGGGACTCTCATATACCACGATCAAGGGAGCGGCAGACATAGTGTCACCTTTGCCATTTTCTCTGGGTTGGAAGGAAATCACCAGAACCACCCACATTCAAGACTTAGGGATTTCACAAGAGCACTGGCAGGAGGAGGGAGAAGATGATGGGGGTCACCTTCGTGTCTGTCTACCCCACATTTATTTTGCAGAAAAGTAAGACCTTTCATGACATTAAAGTTTGAAAAATGATAATTCAATATGTGACTCTGGTTGCCAAGTTCTCAGGCTATTTTTTTTTTTTAACATAAACAGACTTTCCAGTTGAAACATGTGAATATTTGAACACTTCCCTGGAGTCATTCTTTTACACTTTTAAGTAGAGAATGTAATATTACAGCCTAGAAGGTATCACAAAATAAATACTGAATGTGACCAGAAAGTGAGTTTCTATTTATTCTGGCAAGTTAAATTTGAAGAGATTCGTACATAAAAAACAAGCAAACATACTTGTGCTTTACTTAATGTATACATTCTTTTCCAACTTGAATTTATTTCCTAGGATTTCTTAGAGCATAAACATCTTACACACTTTTGCCTCCGAACACCTAACTGTAAGTCCCAATTGCAAGCTGCTTCTATAGGAAAACAGACCACTACAGACTACATGGAGGGACTCGCTGTTCACATTTTAGCCCAGTTGTTTCTACAAATGTTTTTAAAGCAAAAAGAGACTTAGTAGGAGGTGAATTAGAACTTAAAGAAAATAAAAGACCTCGAGAAGACCCCTTGTCCAGTCCTTACAAATATTTCTATTCCTGATTTGGTTACTATATTAATAACAATTAACTCTTTTGAAACTATTTTATATGGGGTAGAAGGAAGCAAAAGGGGGAAAAAGTGATTTAGTGAATTCCAGCCAATCAGCAGGTGAATACTGGATTATAAAAGTAGTGGCAGAGCATCTTCTTGAATTAGGACAAAACTGGGTTGTTTACAAAGCACTTTCCCGTATATAAAGCAACCTTGATTCCCAATGAAAATCTGTTAATTCTATGACCTATAGAGCTCTGAGACCCAAGCTGATTATTTGCTCATGTGTTGAGGTAATCACACAACTGTTCCTAAGAAAACCCTGCCCTTATATCTAAGTACTCACTTGGCTCTTATATTTAGCTACATGGGCATATCTTAAAGAGTATTGCATTTTCATGAAAGGGTATCCATTTTTTATATGGATTTGTTAACCATAAAAGCATGGCTCTCCCCTTATTTTATAAAATGGAATATCTAAAGTCCTTGTTCTAGTTGAAAAACATAGCCAATTTTTAAAATATATTAAGCGGTATATTAATTAAGGCAGCAAAACATAGCCAAATTTTAATAAGGCTGATAGGGCTTGGTGGGTCAGCTTCATTCTATTTCATGTAGAGTCAGCCTGAACAGCTCAACCAGGGGATGAAGGGCTCACTCTCAAAATGGCTCCTTGGCATGGCTGCCTAGTTGGTGCTAAATGTCAGCCCAGTGCAATGGGCTCCCATCTGTGGTTCCTCTCAACCAGGGCCATTCCAGGGGCTGCCTGTGCCTCCTTACAGAAGGGGAGGTGCTTCCCAAGAGTGACAATCCTAAGAGAGAAGAGAGAGAAGCTTCCAGTTTCTTCAGAACTAGCCTGAACAAGGCACAATGTCATTTCCACCATATTCTTTAAGTCAAGCAGTCGCAGAGCTCAGATTCACTGGAAGAGGCTGGTATTTGAAGGAGAGAGCTAGCTTGGCACCCTTTGTCAAATTTAGGTTTGGCAATTCACTGAATGAGATTCTACAGCTGTGCTCTTCATTAGCACCCTGAGGAAGCTGTCTGATGCTGGCTCCACTCCACCGCCAGCTTTTTGCTCTGCTCTCGGACAATATAGCCAATTTAGATTTCCTTTCATTTTTATTCAAAATGCCTGGCTGATACATTCTCTACTAAATGTCTTTAAATATTTTAACTATGAAACAGTAATGCGCCATATTGGATATGCTTTATGGAGACAAAAATAACAAAACAGCACTAATTCCAAGGGTTCTCTGATAGTCCATTTGGATCTCTCTTGTTTTCTATCTGGGCACAGGCATAAGCAGACAGTATCTGCACCCACATGTAAACTTACCAGTGGCTTCCAATTATTTAATGTCATTTCTCTGATCACCAAAGACATTCTTCAGGATTTTTTAGAATTTGTATCTATCACCACATGCACTCATCTATTTCTTAAATTATGTTCATTTCATGCTAATTTTAAGTCATTGTGGTCATTAATTCATTTGATAAATTATGCACCTAATATGTGACAGGCATTTTGCTAGACTGGAGATAAAACATTGAACAAGACTTTTCCAGGTAGGAGGATAAAAGTGATTGAACAAGTAATTAACACATAGATTCTTTGAGGGACCCCTGACCTAGACCTTTGGAAGGACTATCATTTAAGATGAGACCTGAGAGACAAGTAGGAATCAGACAGGGAGAGGAAAATTCCCTGAAAGAAAGAAAGGAGGATTCCTAGCCTGGAAAACAGAACCAGAGACCACCAACCCCTACATTGGCTCTGGAATATATATTTTCAAGAAGATATTGAGAATTAATTTATAAATAGTTCATTACTTCTGTGCCATATCCTAAATATCTTAAACTAACACTACCACCACTACTTGATAAGATGATTCAATTAAAATATATGATAAAATGTAACAGTATTCAAGGTACTGATTCAAAGGGATGGGGATGCCCAGATAATAAATGATGTCTTAGTACTTCTGAATCAGACTGACTGGATTTCAAATCCCATTGCCATTACCAGCCATGTAATGATGGAGAAGTTACTCAATCAGAACATTAGTTTCTTGTGTGTAATGTGGGGAAAACAACTGTTAATGCTACACCAGAACGTTTATGGTTGAGATAGAGTACTTCACATAATACTATATACATAGTTAATACTCAATAAATATTAGAAGGTGCTCCTGAACAGCCATAGTATGAGAACAATATGATCATGGAAAGAGCACCCCAAAAGACAAACATTCAGAAGACTTTAAGTTCTAGACATAATTTCTAGAGTTTAGGCTAATCAATTTAACATCACTTTCTTTTTTTTTTTTTAAAGATTTTATTTATTTATTTGAGAGAGAGAGAATGAGAGATAGAGAGCACGAGAGGGAAGAGGGTCAGAGGGAGAAGCAGACTCCCTGCCGAGCAGGGAGCCCGATGTGGGACTCGATCCCAGGACTCCAGGATCATGACCTGAGCCGAAGGCAGTCGCTTAACCAACTGAGCCACCCAGGCGCCCCTTAACATCACTTTCTTATCTGTAAATTGGGGGTAATAAAGTCTCAGGGTCAAATAAGATAATGAATGAGCTAATTGGTGTGAAAACCCTTTATAAAATATAACAAGCCACACAGAACAGAGCTTTGTGTATTCTTAGACTGTCTAATTGTAGAAAATGGTGGACTCATGCATCTACCCCACTTTATACAGCCCCAAACACAATGCCACTTCCAAGTAGAAGAGATTCTTGATCCATACAATGCAGCTGCTGCTCACATCAGCAATTAACCAGAGCAAGTGTCTATGCTTGTATTGATTACCTGATACTGCCAAGTTAGCTCAACAGCTGTCTCAACAGAACGTCTCAGCTGGCCTTGGAAATTTTCCCCAAGAACCGGGTATCTCTATAACTCATACAACATAATGTAGCATGAGGTGGCCTACAACAAATTTCCTCCCACTACTAAAATGTATTTCATATCATAAAAAGCAAGTATTTCATAATCGAATACTCAATAACATCCTTTTCCCCTCTGAGAAAATTGTTACAAGAAAAAAACATCACATCTCTTTAAAGAAACTGCAGTGTTACAAGGGAAACAACTCTTGGTCCACTGCATTACAGCTCTGTTGAGTTTTGACACAGTCCATCACTGTCATTATTTACTGAAAATCCCTTCATGTAGGGTGCCATCATGCTAAATGCATTCAATGTCAAACAATGTGCTTAGTTCTTCATGATTTCCAGTTACCAAACTCTTCCTAAACCGCAAGATGCCTTCAATTATATTACTAAGTGTTGACAGCTTTGCTGTAGGCACATCACAGTGATAGCAGGATTCAAACAGCAGTGATTTTTTTTTGTCCTCTTTCATAGAATTTAAACAATGGAGACAAATCAAGACTTACAGATACAGTGATTCACTTTTATGCACTCTTAACAGATTTAATTTAGGAGAACCATATGATTATCTTCATCTGTTCAAGCTCTCTTTACTAAGAATAATCTTGCTACTGCACAGAGGGAAATTTGACGCAGCTCAGATTAGACGCAGTTTCAGACAGCATAATATGTGTCTAACTGTTGAGATGGTCGCTCTCACTTCAATTTAAGGCATGTAAATCTATTTGAATAACAACGTTTATTATCATAGTTATCTCAGCTGGCTTTATATCTTGATAATTATGACTGGAACTGGACTATGCTTATTACATGAGATAAGAAGTTTATTAGATTTCTAGTGAATGCCCAGATACTGTCATCATCATATCAACATTATTTAGTTCTCAAAATAAAACTCTGTGAATAACCAAAATATGGTGTATACTACTGGATCCCTGGAGTCCCAGGATCGAGCCCCGCATAGGGCTCCTTGCTTAACAGGGAGTCTGCTTCTCCCTCTACCTCTGCTCCTCCCCTGCTTGCTCTCTCTCTCTCTCTCTCTCGTTCACTCTCTCTCTCAAATGAATAAATAATAAAAAAAAAATAAGAATCACCCTCCCCATTATTATTTCAACACCCTCCCTTTATAAAGCTCAATGTTTTGACTTAATAAAATGAACATGACTAAGTATCTTTCCTTTTTGTGTGTATTTCTTTCTTCAAGTGAAATGTGAAAGACTGCTGTTCGAGAACAAATCAGATCTTGGTTATAAATCATTGTAGATCTTATTTTTTGAAATAGTACTTTCAGGGGAACACTGTTATCTCCCCACATTCCTGCCTTTGCTCAGAACACTGGACCCCCACCTTCCTCTCGATGTCCCACTCATCCATGCAATCGTCCACGTGCTGTTTCTGTGATGAGGTGTGTAACCTTGCCCAGTGGGAAAAGAGTGGGTAGCATTTCCACTGCATTCCCCACGCTAGCTTCATCAATAACATGGCGCATAGGGATGTCTGTTGATTCAACACCTATTTCCCTATTGCTTCAAAAGTTAAAGGAGGAAAAGATCCAGTTAACTGGCATTCTAAAACCCAACAACCACAGTAATTGTTTTCTCTGAACAGAGCGATGCTGAAAACATCAATGTTCCCTTGCATGCTAGACCCACATGCAGTCTGGTTCTTCGGTGTGAGATGTCAACATAGCTTGGCTCTTCCTCTGGCTCGGACATGAACCTACTACACTTCTCTGAAAGCAAACCTAGTCCCACTAGCTGAAAAATCACTCCTCTGCCTGTGTTCATTCCCAAGACACAAAAAGTCCACCTCAGGACACCCCGGAGGATTTTGACTGTCCAGGTGGGTTTGCCATTTCATAGCTGCCAAGATGTTCTTCTCATTGTATTGATGAGAC
The DNA here is from genome assembly GCF_009762305.2 of Zalophus californianus. Lineage (NCBI taxonomy): Eukaryota > Metazoa > Chordata > Mammalia > Carnivora > Otariidae > Zalophus > Zalophus californianus. Next base: position 6,860,077 of record NC_045601.1, on the reverse strand, counting down.
AAAATTAGTGCAAGTAAAACAGAGAGACCTGGTGAGGACATCTTGTCAGTTAGCTGTGATTATTAGCTCAACATTCCTTCAAAACAGCCCCCTACTTCCCTATTTACCAATAATTCTTCCATGAATTACCAGTTTTTAAACAAAAATGAAAAGCCAGTATGGTTTATGATAAGGAAAACAAGAGTTTGCTTTAAAATATTTGTTCTTTATTCACAAGATTGTCTCTGTTTATACTAATTCGAATCTATACCAGACTCCTTGTTTTTTTATGGCTCCTCAAATCGGCTCCATTAAAAAAAAAAAAAAAAAAAGATGGTATCAGCCAACAGATCAAGGGTTCTTGGCTTCTGATATTCAATATTCTCTTGCTTCTCACAGTTGTAAATCTCATGATTTCAATACAGGTGCAAAATCTGTTCAAATGTATTCTGTAGCTTAGAACTACTGATTATGCTTCTTAAAACTAGTGCACCATCTAAGGCATGTTCATACTTGATTTTGATACATGCCACATTAAGAAACTCACTCACAGAAGTAACTGTGACATTACTCAGGAATCTAAAGGCAAAGGAAAATGCACAGGATGTTTCTCACGCAAAATTACACTCTGGTTTAAGGAAATATTTTCTCAAAACCATGTTACTTAATTTTAGCTATTTCAGATCACATCTGCCATCACTTTATCCAAGGCCAAGAAAAAGAGTAATATTGTAAATGGAACTTAGTGTCAAAATTTTCCAAGTTTTATAACAAAGCCACTCCTCTGGACCACTCGGCACAGTCTCTGCCTTCTACCTCAAAATGACTAAGCTTAGGCGAGCTATCCTGGGCCTTCATCTTGGCAATGACAAACAATGTATCAGAAATAAATATCTGTGTCTAAAAGCCCGTAAACTTACAAAAAGATTTCTGTTTCCCCTGTGTAAATAAGATAGGGGATTATAACCAGGAAACGTTACATGTAAAGAATAGTGTTATTATGCAAGTTTCCAAATTAAGACTTGGGAAAAGAATATAGAGAAATATCTGACTTGATAGACTCATAACCAGGCCCTCCTTTATACCCAATCTTTACACAAAATCACAACACCTGATGTGACTTAACCCTTCCCTTGAAATCAGAGGCTGGCAGATTGGGAATCGTGAGCTCTGACAGCTCATGTCCTGGTGACCATGAAGAAGGCAGAAAAGCTAACGTGAAACTCCCAAAACTCAGTACTCAGCTCACCTGGCAAGGCAGAAGGAGCCGGGCATGCACAGTAACCCCTGACAGCATCACTCCTTAGAACAAGGTCAAATAGAAGGTTGAAGGGAATGTGAATGCAAGTCTAAGATCATGAGGACTGGCCGTCTGTTGGAAGAGCAGGAATGGCACTCGGGAATGATTAGGAATACTCTAAGGCAGATTTTCCAGCTCGAAAGTGACTTCTCGTTCACCAAGTCTTGTCGTCTCAATATTTGTTGAACTTGTGTCCTCTCTAGACCCACAGACTTATTCTGAGACCCCGTATTCTCTTTTGGATGATCGCACTGACTTATTAATGAGTGTCTTGCTATCCATCTCAGCTCCCTCAAATGTTTTCTCCACACAACTGCTGGCGGGATATTTTAAACAAAAATGAGAAGCTGACAATCTCCTCTTAAAACCCTCCAGCGGCCCCACCCCATGCTCAGGAGAGTCAGTGCTCCCCATTTCCTAACATGGCTCATGAAGCCCTTTCTGATCAGTTCACTTCCCTCCGCCCCCTCACCCCTCAGCCAATTTTCTAGCCATCCCCTGCCTGAGAACCCATACAAAGAAATACAGTTACACATTATTTTCAATCCTCCTGGAAACTTTCTCTGTTTAGGAAATCCTTTGATTTTCTAGTCTTTTTTAGTTGGGAGGTCTCAGAATATGCCTGGTAATAATGATCTTCTATAGAGCCAGGATAGCATTGCATTTAAGCTCTGTTTATTAGAAAACAAATTTTTATATTTCTTTACCAATACTCCTCCTCACCCACTGTCTGCTGCTGCCTATTGCAAGTACATATATCTTAATGTCCAGTGTGCTGCCTTTTGCTTTTCTGCTTGGAACTTCCTGGCAACTGTGTTGCCCTAGGATTCTTCCCCAGGTACCAAGGCTGATGGAAACAAAAGTTTGTCTACATCAAATGAAGTGGCAGTATAATGGCCACCATCTAAAATGTTTATTAGAATCTAGTGATTCAAGTGATTTCTAAGACACCATGTAATAGAAAAATACAGACTATAGAATAAAAGTATCTGAGTTCAAGACTTGTTATTTTATATACTAAGTTGTGCCCTTTGGCAAGTCATTCAAATTCTACAATGCTTAGATTCTCCAGGTGTAATATGAGAATTGATATCAGCTTTCTCTACTTGGCAAGTTTGTTGTGAGGCTAAAACAACAACAGAAACATATGAAAAATGCTTTTCTACCTTTCAAACACTGTGCAGTGGTAGTTATTATTTTTCTTTGCATTAAAACATACCATTAGAATCTTGAACAAAAACTGCATTATTAGAGGGGCATGCACGATGCTTTATATTGTAATTTAAAATTTTAACTTCCAAAAAGAGAAATATTTTTTTCAGATTATGAACTAAATGTGTCTTCCTGCCTAGTAACTGAATATCACATCTCCTTCACAGAAACCCAACATGTCTTTCTGGAAATTAGGAATAGTCACAATCCACTTATTGTCACTTGATGCCAGTCACTTGAAGGTTTTGAAAAAGAAACACACACACACACACACACACGCACACACACACACACACGCAGTGCCATTACTGTCTTTTACCTTAAGAACTATTTATATTTCAGGTTAAAGAAAGTCTGACATATTCCACTAAAAGCACCTGTAACAGAAATCTGTAATCTATCTATGAAGTGATAGCATTTAGAAAATACAGAAGTTGGTATTTCTTCACTTCTCTGAGACTTAATCTTAGCAACTAATGGTTACGAAATTGTTATTTGTACAGGAATGCTGAGAATCTTATTAAAACTGAAAATTTTAAAGGAATTAAAATAATGAGGGAAGTACATGTAAAATTACCATAACAGAAATGATAATTATGATATCCATTTAATTCTTCAAAGGGATTAGATCTACTAACCACATTATATTCATCTCATCCAAAATATTTGAATGGTTAGGTCAAATCTCTCTTACCAAATTTAGAATTTATTATAATAAGTACTTTAAATCATAGACTCTCTTTAAGTTCTGCTTAAAGTTTGTTCATTGCCCAGGAATGTATTGGAAAGACAGGTAGATGGTGTCAATGTCTGTAGAGTAAAGCTTTAGAAGAAGCTGTATTGGGAGTCCAGGGCAATGCCAAAGACTTGGGTTGCTGGTTTCTAAAAACTAGGCCATGGGAAATTGTTCCTTCATGTGTAGGGAAATTCCACAAACTGTGGTTGTTGTAGGCAGAGATCCAGCTGAAGTGATCTGAGGGGTATCTAGAGGCCTGCCACTGGATATTAGCTATCACTGTTCAGTGCTACTTGCATATTAAGACTAGGGCTTGCATGAAGATCCACAGATCGTGCTAACAAATAAATTCATGAGTGTAGGCTACTGCTGCGGGAGCTACGTAGATAACCTGAGATCTCCCAGGGTTCTTTATGATCTTAGAAATGTAACTTACACTAATGCTATATTCCAGGGACGCACACATTAATCAGTGGTCCTGTGCTGTGTTACTAAAGTGGAGTACTTTACACCATGGGCGGATGTAGCATAACCTCTCTGTAGTGCACACTGAAAAATTCAAGCAAGGCTTAATTATAAGTCAGAGATACTTAATCGTAATATGTAAAGGCACACCTGGAATAAAATATTTGTATCTGTGGACTGTCAGATAGCCTGGAATTACTGCCACTAGGTTAAACTCCACTTAATATGAAAATAGAGTCTCCAGAGTCCATTTTTTTTAAAGGTCTAAAGCAACACATTATTCTACCATCACTCATTGCTATGTTAGGACAGACCAGTCAATCAGTGGTCTTTGAGAGTGTGTGTGAGCACCCACAGTCCTCATCTGGTGGGCCTGTGGGAGCAGGGACACAGATGTCTCAGAGGACAAATCCAGATAGGACATGGGAGAGTGGCCTTAAAAACCCATGAGGACCAAAACGTTACCAGATGTATGGGATGTGGGAGAGGGAGAGGAAGGAGATAAAGATACCCTCATTAAAGAACCAAGGCAGGCCTGCAAAAAGAAACTAAAATAATTCTAGATTAAATCCTATTATGTTGTTTAAATGGAGACTGACAATGAGGCAGTGGCCCCAAATACAAAAACAAGTGAGCTGAAATGAAGGGATCAATTATATTACAGATCTTCTGATCCCAAAGTATCATTATTAATTATACTGATTTATATTAACTTACAGCCTTCAATCTACATATGATTTCAAATGAACAATATATATTTGCATAGCCATTCAAACTTCTATCCTGTATCCGCTAAACTCTGTGTTAAGCTGGAGATCAAAGATGACTAAGGTTCAGTACCGCATTTGAATGTCCCGTCATTTGGTGTAGGATGTAAAGATACCGAATATTGGACAAAGGGAGGTATCATATACTAAGGGAGCTCAAATACTGGAGAGACCAATTACAGTTTTGTTTCAAACTTGAATAACTGAAAAATACCCTTACCAATGGGGGGAGGTTCAATTTTTTTTTCCCAATTACTTTCAACTTAAACTGGTCAAATTCCAATAAAATAAACATTCAGCGTAGGTTACTTTTTTCTTTTTAATCGTTGGATAGCTGGGATAAATGGTTGATCGGTCAACACCAGGATACCTCTTCATTTCATTGCTTTCATTACTGCCCACCCCGATCTAAGGATATCTTGTAAGAGAATTGTATTATGCTTAAAAAGTATTTTCAGTCTCAGAACTGGGAGATTTTCTTGTAAATAAAAGTGACTGAAGGAAAAAAGCAAAAGAATATAAAGTGATGAAGTGATTTTTATTTTAATTTTTAATTTTTTTATGAAGTGATTTTTTAAAATAAAGTTACATAACGGTGCCTATGCAATAGCATCTCCCCTATACCTTATCCATCTAGTAAGTTACATTTATCATGTTTTCTATTCAAGGCTTTGAAACTTCTTCACTGAAGCCCTCACGCTATTTTGAGGATTTTAGTAGTCACACAACAAGTAAGCGGAGAGTGAATTCACAATTAATCTATGCCCTTCTCTTTAATAAAAATTAGACTCTTTCATTATCCTACTTACAGATTCCTCTTTAGGGACGGTTTCTTCCTATTGTTTACAATGAACTCACCCTAATTGGCATGCCACCATCTTACATTTTTAATAAGTTCATTACTACTCTGGGCACCTCTCAAAATGGCGAAAGCTCTGAGTGCATGAAAGGAATCTTTATGTTACCAAATCTAGCTGCTTTGAAATCAGGGTAACCCAGGGATAAGAGTTTCTTTAAGAAAGAAAATAAACCCAGATCATCTTTCTCAGAGTATAGAAAGCACACAAACATGTTCCTAGCTAGCACCTTTCTCACCAATGGAAGGAGAACGGAGGCAGAGATGGATGAGCAAAATAAGAAGCTGTTACCATAGCAGCAACGTCGGAACTACAACACACAATCTTTAAAAATGTGTTAAGTTTTCAAAATGTATTTATCAACTGATAAACTCAGTGCCAATCAGAATCAGATATTGAGGATTAAGACAGAACACCTAACAGAAGCTGGCCTACCTTAAGGAAGTGTGGCTAAGTGGGTGGAAAGGGGTACATCTTGGTGGATATGAGCAGCTTTTACAATACTTCTCCTCTGCAGCATTTATCTCAACTTTAACTACATCATTATTTATGCATTACCTCTGGAAAATTTGTCTCTCCAGGTAGAATGTAAGCTCCTTCAGGGAAGGGACCTATTCTGAATCTCAGTGACTGCTGTGCCTAAAATTTGGGCTTAATGCATATTTGTTGAAGGAAATACATGAATATTTGAAGGATTCTTGAGTGAAATTCAAGCCTAAATTGAGACGAAAATATGACAATGCCTGGAAAGTAACATAGGATGTAAATAGCAAGTAATATGCCACGGGATTCCCAGTTGCATGCTTCACCTAACTGGTCTTATTTCACTAAGGAAGCTCCTTTTCTAAGATTCGAGAGATGGGCCAAGTGCTCAAGTCACCATTGAAGTGTGCCTGAGAAATACAAATATATCCACAAGAAAGACAATTTTTTGTTCATTTGTTTTGTTTTGGATTTGTTTTCATATAAGTACCACTTATCTTTTCCTTTATGGATAGACTCTCTCATGTCATGATATTAGAAAATGCTTCCAATGGAAATGCCCCTGTCTGTAACACAATGACTAAAATTCTACTACAATGTTAAAATAGAAAGAGAAATCAAACATACCTTTGAACTTTGTTGAAGTAGGTTTGGAGCTGCAGACAGGATTTTTATTTTGTTTAAACTTTGGTCAGAAATGAGCACTTACTCCGTGCTAGGCACTGTGCTTCAGAACTGAATGAAGCACGGTATCTACCTCAAGGTGCTTATAGACCAAATTCTAGACTATCGTAGCTCAAAAGGGGTAAGCACACCACCATAGACTTCCAGTTTCTTACACTCAGGAGCTCTAATATTCCTCTGGGTTGTGGGTCTGGGATTAGAATACAGATGTGGAAGGTAATAGCAAAACTGGGGAACATGGGAGTGCATTCTTGTACTGGCCCAAATTCCTTAACCTGTCCTACATCAATGGGGACCTTTAGAGAGGCCACAGTATTATCCATATTCTCATAATTCAGAAAGGAATTGGGCAGAGAAAAAAAATAGGCACTGTGTATCTGAATCCCAATTGTAATTCCAAGAAGGTAAAAGTCCCAAAAGCCATACCTGCATTGGCTGATGAATAAACAAAACCCAGTATACGCAGACAGCGTAATACTATTTGGCAATAAAAAGGAATGAAGTACTGGTACATCACTGTGCTAAACGAAAGCAGGCAGTTACAGAAGACCACAAATTACATGTTTCCATTTTATGAAATACCCCAGATAGGAATCCAGAGAGAGAGAAAGTGGATTAATGGCTACCAGGGATGGAGAGAAGAATGAAGTCGGGCAGGGAATATGAAGTGACTGCTAATGGGTACGGATTTTCTTCCCAAACTGATGAAAGTGTTCTAAAATTGGATCGTGTCCACGGCTCCACAACTCTGTGAATGGACATAAAACTACAGAATTGTACGCTTCGAGTTTTATTTTGAAAAATTTCAAACATACTCAAAAGTAGAATGTATATCAAGCTCCCCCAGTATTTATTACCCAGCTTGAGCATTCATATCAATATTTTGACGATCTTACTGTATGTTAGGTAATATTAAAAGATTATCATTAATTTCATTAGGTATCTTAGGTATAACAAGTTACGATATAATATATATTTGTAATAAGAACGAAGAACTTATGCCTAGAGGTAAAGGCACATGACACTTTGCGTACTTTCTATACATTGTTACTATGTCCTAATAAAGAAGTAATGGTGATTTAGTAAAAGTAATAATTGGCCAGTTGAAATTCATTTCTAGGAAAAATTTATATACATTTTATTTTAAAATATCTCTGTCTTAACTGGTATGAGACTTTGCATGATGTATTCTGGAACTTCTATAGACTATCTCACAGTCTAGGGTCCAAACATAACCTACATGTTCCTAGTGGTAGAAACAATAGCCAGATTAAATGAAATAAATCAGACAACAACATTACTGAGGGGGTAACTGGTTTTGTCTGCATTCCCCTTGTTTGTGTCTATATATTATACATTAACTCAATGTAGAAAACCCAGATTTTCTATTTTCTCATTTTACAAGCCTGCCATTTTCTTTCTAGTCAATTCTAAATATAGTACTTCACAAAAGTATTTATACAATTATATTATTAAGTATCATTGACACATACTGGGATGTATTATATCTCCTTAAGACCTATTTAAAATATCTCTTGAATACCTCTTGAATATATATCTTATTAGAAATACCCCATTTTATTAAAGATTTCATTTCTCTTGTTATATTTTCTTTTTATACTGAACATTACTGCTGTGCGATTATAAACATTTTTTTAATTATGGGAGGAATTATGACCCAACTATATTTTGTATAGTTATATAACATTAAACAAATGTGTTATCATAATTTAAGAAAAAATTCTAATAAAAATATATAATTTAATGCTATTTACATCATATAACTGTTTAGAAGAAGACAGAAATGAGGAAAAATGGAAGCAGTTATATGCATTTAGCACAGTTTACTAATAAAGCTCATGCTTCCCCATTCAGCTTACGAAGACTTTTATTTATTTATTTTAATTAATTTATTTTTTTAAGATTTTATTTATTTATTTGAGAGAGAGAGAGAGAGAGAATGAGAGATAGAAAGCACAAGAGGGAAGAGGGTCAGAGGGAGAAGCAGACTCCCTGCTGAGCAGGGAGCCCGATGCGGGACTCGATCCCGGGACTCCAGGATCATGACCTGAGCTGAAGGCAGTCGCTTAACCAACTGAGCCACCCAGGTGCCCACGAAGGCTTTTAAACACTCAAGCTAAAAGTTATTATCAAAACCATTAGGCATACACATAACAGCATCAAGCCAGAATTGTTAAAATGTAGAAAGTGTGAATAAGTCCAGGATCAGGGGTCCTGCTAAGTAATTGACCTCCTAGAAATCCTCCGTGATGCTTATGGAACTTTTTTTTTTTTTCACTAAAATGAACATCACAAGGAAATCTTAATGCACTGTGAACACCTGCAGGCATCTATAGTCCTCTGCTTTTTTAAAAAGTACCCAAGTCAGACAGTCAAGGGGTTCACTCTGATCAAAAATAAAGAACCCAGGTATACTTGAATCATCTGCTTCCATCATACTGCATACTCTGTTTTGTTTAATTTTATGGGTAGAAAAAAAAAAGCTCACCTGTTTTACTTATTATCATTTTAAATAATAAATTTTGTTTTGATGAAGGAACATTCATCGTATGTAATTATTATAAAAATATAAGGAATAAAATGTTCAGTGTAAGTAATTCTTCATAATTAAATTCCCATCCTTGTTGTAAGTCTGTCATTCTATTAACATATGCATTATTATTTTGGTCTTATAATTCTACATAGTAAATAAATACACAAATGATGGTCACGTGCCATATTTTTGAAAGCTATAATTTTAGCAGCTAAATGAGCATATACAAATAAAAATACAGTTTATCACCCCTGTCTGCTGTTTTATGGTTTAATAACCTCACTTTTGATATTTTAAAGTGATGTACATACACGTTATACACAAAAGCTACCCACAGCTTCTAAAATCGCTGGCCTTTCAAACATTTTTCCTGGTCTTTTTTTAAGATAAACACATGAATGCCGATGAAGTGGAAAATCAGTCTTGTAGAGACACTTTATAAAAAAAACAAACAAACACAAGATTGATGAAAAATGTAATAAGCTGCATCACATGGGGCTGAATTTATGGTGCACACTGCAGTAAGGTCCTTGATAGTACCGATGTTTGTGTCAAGCTCAGTCCCCAGAGCCAAAACTCCATCGCAGGAATTTGAACTGCTATCCAGAGGCATTTTGCGATTTGAACCAAAAGGTTTATGGTCCTGCATTCCAGCTAATTCTGTTGCTTCTAATTCCAGCTGGACTTAAACTCCTATCTCAGCATGCCAGGCCTACAGATAGGGCCTATCACAGTAGCTCCAATTCCCAGAGAATACTCAACTCCATGACCCAAGGGAGATTAAATCCTTCCAGATAGCCTAAGTAAATGGCTCATGACTTGTTCCTGTCACTCCCCACTAATGCCTTTGTACTGTGAAAGAGACTAGCAAAGGGGTAAATATCTTCCAATTATTAGCTGCACGTCCTCTCCCTTGCTTCTGCAGGTACTTCCAGCACCGTCCTCCTTACGGAGAACATGAAACTGACAGGCAGCAGCTCCTGAACTTCCTTCTCAAGTTCAGGAATCAATTTGTGTATTACTGGTATTATACAGACACATATTTCTCTTCTCTTTAGCATCCTTCCAGTAAAAGTTCCTCCACACCGCCCTGTGTACCTGTCTCTCCCTCTCTAAGAAAGACACCACAGTTAGCAGGGCATAAATTAAGTTATATAATTTAGCCTTTACACTGGAGCAAACAGATTCTAGCTCAAAAACAGTCGTATCTGGACGTAAAAGTTGTCAGTGTGTGGATCAGTGTGTAGTTGTCAGTATGAGGATCAGTTGTAGTCTCCTGTACTGGCCTAAATATTTATTTAAATGATCAAAACTGAAGCCCCCACAAATACGTTCTGGCAAATATGTCTTGAAAAACACCTCAGGAATTAGTTTTACATGTCCCATCATTCGTGATGATGTGATTAGGCCCCCATTTCTCGCTGGGCTGGATTTCCCTGCAAGCAGAGACCAAGCCAATGGTTTCTGTGCTTTGTCCTGGGCGTCATCTACCGCTAGGCCCTCGGTGGTCTCTTCACACACGTTTAGTGAACAAATGACAGGAGTGGAAAGAAATACATTTAGTGAATCGGTAAGAGGACCTACTGGACTCTGCGGTCATGGGGAAGACAGGCCTCACTTGGGGATGCAGGATGGGACGGGGCCAGAACCTGGCAAGCACAGGGAACTGGGTTCCGAAGGTCAGAACCAGCAGTATGTCAAGAAGCAAGTCAAACACAGGCATCGAAAGTGCGGGGCACCAAGCCAACGCCAGGAACCCGGGGAAACCTCGCCGATGGCAGGAAATCGGGGAAACCATGCGGACGGCAGGAACCAAGAGGCAGTCCAGTGGTGTCTGGGAATTGGGGTTGTAGGAAGAACCTCTGGCAAGTGATTAAGGAATGAAAAGGCAATGGAATAAGGCCCTCGGCTCTAACTAACCTTACAAGTGAGTTTAGATAATTGAGTCACTTTTACATGTATTTTATCTCCACTTGACCTGTAACTATACCAGAGAAGTACCCTTCACTTGAAGGACTTTACAAATAGGGCATTTCTCCTGTGACCCGGAAGATTTCTGCAGATTCTTACTGTGACAATATCTAAATTGCCCAACTCTCCAGGTCACGTGGTTTTAGTTTATATTTTAGTTCTAATTCACTTAAAAAAATGTGGTCACACGTAACTTAGTTTTTATAACAGATTTCACCCATGACTTGAACGATTCTCGAAATGCAATATATCAGTTTAGGAGAGAAATATCAATCCTTTAAATGCATTCTGAAGTTTCCTACTGAAAAAAAAAATATTATGAAGCTTTTTATCTTGTATAAGTCCAGATTTTTGTTTATGAAAGTGTGTGTATCAAATAGTATTTAATAATATATGAAGTGATACAATGTAATATAAACACCAAATAATATTTCCCGAGAACTTTATGAGTGACGCATAGTTTTAGGCCCATGTGGAGTTTTCACTCTAGTGGAAGGTGAGTGAGATGGGGGGTGATCGCGGTGGTATTTGATTGTCTGATGATATCTGATAAAAAATAAGATAGATGATGATGATATATAGATAGATAGACAACACTGTGAAGAAAAACAAAGGGACCAAAGATCTCTGAGTGGGGCTGAGGGAAAATGCCATTTTATATAGGGTCATCAGGGAATTCCTCTTTAAGGTAGCCTTAGAATTGTTGCAAGTGAATTATACTGATACACAAATTTAATTTTTCTAGAGTTAGGTCAGCTCAAGAGTATAGTTTAAAAGAAAAAGGGTCCTGGCCACAAACATGTCACTGCAGAGATAAATCAGTCCTCATGAGACCCATTCACCTCTAGGACTTTGCTTAAGAATCAGCTAGGTGAGCAATTTGTGAAATTCAGGGTCTCCTTCTTTATGACCCTTTTCAGGGAGGGCTTTAGAGGTAAATGAAGGTTTGAAGCTGATTCGTTGATCCTTTCAACCTTGAACTGGTATACAGAACACCATATATCTTGAGAGGGTACTTTAAAATACTAGTCTTTTTATTTAAAAAAAAAAACCCACTTAATACTGACAGATTTTAAAAGTTTACACGGAGATGTGAATTATTTTACTGTAATTTAAAATACAATAAAAACTTCAGCAGTTACCATCTTATGAGCTATTTATCTGAAAAATAACGTAATAAGTTTCTATATTTGTGCTTCTGCTAACTCATATTTCTGTGCAGTGTTCCCAATGCCTGCCCTTAATATCTGTATTTACTCATTTTGCATTTCTTTTCAAAGGCTCCCATAAATTGAAAGAATATATTGATGCAAGCTAAATGTCTAGGAAAAATTCTGATTCCAGAATGGTTTGATGTAAAGATGTGGGCTTCAGAATTGGACATATGTGGGTCTTATGCCACCTCAAACTGTGCAGAGCTTTGAGGCCTTGGACAATTTATTACCTTCAATTTATTTCCTTCAACAGTCTACCCATCTGTAAAATAAGGACAGTGATACCAAACTTAGAGAGTTGCCAAGAGGAGGAAGTTTAAGACAATCTTGTACATACACACACAGTGCTTGGCAAACACTTCACCTGAACAAGAGGTAACCATTATTTGATGGGTTCAATTGCACAGAGGGAAAGATTGGTCCCTAAGAAGTGTCCTCCTTCAAGGCAACTATTTTGTACGTATAGCTGACAAATTTAAATATGTTGGGTAAATGAACAACTATAACCTTAAAGATATCTATAAACTTAGAGATTATAATATTGGTGCTTCCCGACCACTGATAAAAGATTATAACGCAAAGATTTTGTTTTGCTGCTTTAAATTCTTCTGGAATATCCAAGTTCCCTAACACTCCACTCACCGGGCTCTAAACAGTAGTTATAAATTATTGACACTTAATCCTCCAGTGACATCTGATTCTGCTGTGGTCACAGATGCACAGGCAAATAAAAATACACTAACCAATTTCTTCTCATTAATCCTTTAATAAACATTGTGGAGTCAATCAAAATTTGACTCATTTAGGTGTATGCTTCACTTAGAAAGCACTCCTATGTTGAGGATTATCCCGACTATCACTAGAAAGATTTATTTTTCTCAGCAAAAAATTATAACCATCTCTCAAAATATAGCTAATGTTTCTGTATAAAAGATCCTCTTAAAAATATCACATAAAAATACCACTTATGTAAAGGCAACAGAAAGAATATCTAACATGTTGGAACACCTATTACGTGCAATATATACAAGTACATTCATACATTATCCACATGAGCCACACAAAAGCCTTACAAGAGCAGCATCACATCCTTATTTGACAAGTGGATCACTTAAGGCTTAGGGAGTTGAGATAATTTCCCCAAATTCATATACAGCAAGTGAGGTAGACAGGATTCAAATATGGGTCAACGCAACTTGGAGAATTTCCAGATGGTTATTAAGGATATAGATTTTACCTACTAAATAGCTCTGCTGTCTATTCAACCACCTCCAAGTTAACCATCTCATTTCTCTGCTTAAAAATCTTCAGTCGCTTCTACCACCTTGTACAGTCATCACCACATTTTTTTAAACTAAGCATACTAATCAGTCAAAAATTTGAGCATGTCCCTCTAGCATATCTTATTTGTTTATTGACAGATTTTGTATGTGTTACTATACTGAGATTAAGTGCATTATGAAATAGAAGCTTCTTGAATTTTAACAGTGGGAGGATTGCAAGAATGAGGCGAAGTTACTGGTTTTTCACTTTTGGGTAAGACACCAAGCTAGAGGCTTCTCGTAGTTCTCATTAGCGTTAGCGACATTTTGTAAATTTCTGAATGACTTCACTGAAGTTTGTCCTCGAATTTGGATGACGTTGGTAGGAGCTCCTGTGTGGCTACAGCCTACTACCGTTACCGGCTCAGATTGCACAGCACAAGGCACCCTTCCAGCAAGGTCATGGTGAATAGTGGCTGAGGATCCACATTTCAAATAGTGCCTCTTCACCTGAAGGGCCAATATCTTGTCAGATCTGAGGAGACCACCGATAGTTTCTTTGTTAATGTGGCTAGTGAAGAGTCCATACCTGAGTCTGAGGTGTCGTATCTTTCCCGTTGTCTATGTGTGCTGACCTTCAGATAGTCTTCAATACCACTTCCTTTCATGAGAGTTGCTTTAGTTTCAACTAGATGTCCTTAACCAGGCTCTTGTATGAATCAAACCCTTGGCTTAATCAACAATTGTTTGTAGTTTCCTGTGCTTACCATATAATCTCTCAGATCATGTCTGTGTGCACGCTGAGTCCCATTCCTAAAATATCCCTCCCTCTTGCATTTCACAGTCACTTTTACATTCTAGAATATTCCTACTTATCCTGTAGATAAAGTCAGGTTAGGAGTGACTCCCTTCCCACAGCACGGAGGGGTTGGAAGACCTTTCTTCCTTGTACTTGTAAGAGTTAAGGTTAACGGGTCCAATATCTTGGTAGGATGGCCTGAGAAGAATTTTTCTCTGCAAGCCCAAAGGAGAGGGTTGGAACCCAGAGTCCCCACCAGGAACACTAGATAAGCAAGTGAAGGGAGTGGGGGGATGGATGTTGAATGAGACATGCACTATGTGCCATCATGACTGACGTACGAAATCTGGAGTCATTTTTCAACACACATAATCAAAGCAAAGATAAGTCAAAAAATTTCAAATGTACTATATCTTTAATAAAGTGTATTGGTTAGGGGCACTGGGTGGCTCAGTCATTAAGCGTCTGCCTTGGGCTCAGGTCAAGATCCCAGGGTCCTGGGATCGAGCCTGGCATCATGCTCCCTGCTCCGCGGGAAGCCTGCTTCTCCCTCTCCCATTCTCCCTGCTTGTGTTCCCTCTCTCGCTGTGTCTGTCTCTGTCAAATAAATAAAATCTTTAAAAAAAAAAAAAAGTGTATTGGTTGCCTGGTGACGGGTATTAAAGAGAGCACGTACTGCATGGAGCACTAGGTGTTATATGCAAACAATGAATCATGGAACACTACATCAAAAACTAATGATGTAATGTATGGTGATTAACATAACATAATAATAAAAAAATCAAAAAAGTGTATTGTTTTGGGGAGATGTTGGACCAATAGCGCATTTACATCCCTCTAAACAAATCTAATTGATAGTAGCATACATTTTTCTATACTACTTTCAAATATAGTATCATTTCAGTTTGAATCTCCACTTTCTTTAAATTTAGCTCAAAGTTTCCACTAAATCACTTATGGCCATTTGCCATCATTCTTAACATCATGGTTCTGAGCTCTTTTTTGAAAACTATTTCTAGCGACCTTGACCTGTTTAGGGCATTTAAAGCTATTCTAAGGAATATCAAAAAATACGTGCTTTGGTCTGAATGGCCAGTTTTGTTAAACTTGTAATTTCCTTGTAACTTAATTAAATTTCATACTACGACAAGTCAGACTGCTTTTATTAAAAGTCAACTTTTGGGGCGCCTGGGTGGCTCGGTCGGTTAGGCGGCTGCCTTCGGCTGGGGTCATGATCCCAGGGTCCTGGGATCGAGCCCCATGTCCGGCTCCCTGCTCAGCGGAGAGCCTGCTTCTCCCTCTTCCTCTGCCTGCCACTCTGCCTACTTGTGCTCTCTATCTCTCTGTCAAATAAATAAATAAAATCTTTAAAAAAAAAAAAAGTCAACTTTTGACAGAAACATGCTCCTCTCTGGAGAAATAGTCCTTCAGGAACTGGGAAGGTGTCACACCAAACAGTCTTAACAATTTCAATTTTATAAATTCTTTGGGATAATGTATTGAAATGTTTAATTGAAGTATAACACTTGTATATACTTTTGAAACACCTCAAACTTAAAGTTGCAAGTATAATATGCACTGGGTGTTATACGCAAACAATGAATCATGGAACACTACATCAAAAACTAATGATGTAATGTATGGTGACTAACATAACATAAAAAAAAAAAAAGAACAAGTCTTCAAAAGTAGTTTGCTGCTGTGCCCTATTGTACCTGAAAACTTTAGTGTATGCTTTCTACAAATAAGACCTTCTCTTACCTAATCACGGTCCATTCATCCAAGTCAGAAATTAATATTGACACTTTCTTATCATTTAATCTTCAGGCCCCATTTAAGCTACGCCAATTATGTCCTTCATATAAAAAAATACTAGCCATTAATCATGCAATGCATTTCACTGTCATGCCTTATTACATATTTTAGCCTAGAACAGTTCCTCAGTTTTTCCATGGCTATCACAAGCTTGGCTTTTTTGAATATTACAGAACAGTTACTTTACAGACTATCTGGATTCATCTGCTATAGCTGCGTGATTCCAGATACGCATCTCAGGCAGGAATACCAAAGAAGTGATGTTGGGTCCTTCTCACTGCATCCCATTAGAAGGCACATGGATCTAATTTTCCCATCACTGCAGAAGTTCACTCAGATCACTTGTCTAAGGTAGCATCTGTCAAATTTCTATACTGCAAATTTATCCCCTGTAATTAGTATTTATTTTATAGGTAGATATTTTGAAATAATATAAATGTTCTGTTTCTCATCAAACTCTCAATTTATTCGGTATAGACCCATGGATTCCTATTTTATTTTATGGGTTAATTCATTCCATCACTATCACTATTTTGATGCTTCAAATTGTCCCAGCTTTAGCCAGTTGGAGCCCTTATAAGTTGGTTCCTGTGTCCCTTTTCACCTGTCCCCAGCCTTCTTTGAGTACTTCCTTGCCTTCTGACACAATAAGATGCTCCAGACTCAGCTCCTTTGTCCATCCCAGTCCTGGAAAATGGTATTTAGAAACCAAGATTTAGGTGCTGGACACGCTTACTGC
The DNA here is from genome assembly GCF_009762305.2 of Zalophus californianus. Classification (NCBI taxonomy): domain Eukaryota; kingdom Metazoa; phylum Chordata; class Mammalia; order Carnivora; family Otariidae; genus Zalophus; species Zalophus californianus. The sequence continues at coordinate 6,843,240 of NC_045601.1, read as the reverse complement.
TACTGAGGTATCATCGTTCAAGGTCCTCTCAGCGGAGCAAGTTAACGAATAGGTAGGGGTGTGTGTGTGTGTGTGTGTGTGTTACACACATTAACAGCTACTTCATTTTATATTTATTTCTTTATCTATTTATATTATAAATCACAAATTCACACCAATAGCTCAAATTCCTACCCAATCCTATAGGGTTTATTCTTGCTTTCTTTCCCTATTTGTAACTCTGTTCTCTGATGGAGAGAAACCTGGCTACCATTACCTTTAATGAATTCTCTTATTTAATCAGTCCTTCTGTTTGTTACAATAGCCCATCCCTACAGCCACTCCCTCCTTCACAAAGATGCCTTTTTTTTTTTAAAGATTTTATTTATTTATTCATGAGAGACAGAGAGAGAGAGGCAGAGGCAGAGGGAGAAGCAGGATCCCCGCAGAGCAGGGAGCCCGATGCGGGACTCGATCCCAGGACCCTGGGATCATGACCTGAGCCGAAGGCAGACGCTTAACTGACTGAGCCACCCAGGCATCCCCAAAGATGCCTTTTTTACTCACTTGGGCTCTGATATCCCCCAACAGGCCACTCTTCTATGTGGCTGTCCTCTTCACTGGACTCAGGATGGGCCTTCCCATGCCAAGCTGCTCCCCCTTGTGACTGCACTTCTCAAACTGTTGGCTTTCAAATCCTGCACTAGGCCAGCCACCCTGTACAGGGATGCCCCGGTCATCTCCTTGAGATTGGGGTACCACACTGTGTAGATGCACTTATCATCCTGTTCAGGCTTCAAGCACCACCTGGGTATCCCACATACACTGATGTTCCTCCTCTCTCTGTTTCACACCAAAATCTAGCTCTGTGGAACCATGGCTTCCCACTCCTTCTCCACTGCAAAAGAATACCTTTCATTCCCTTTGGCTTTTCAATTGTTCAGAAAGGAAAAGAAAGAGGAAGAGAAAAGGAAAGATGGAAGTATAACATTAAATATAACATTCAAATGACAACGAGGGGTCCAAATTTAAGTAGTAATGAAAATAATTGAAATGACAATTATATAAACAGAAATTTGGGGCCTGGCTAAACTTGCATATTGGTAAGCAATAGAAACTAACAGCAATAATCAATAATATCCAGCTAGGTTCCTTGAGACATTTTGCATAACAAGTATCCCACTACTGTAATATTCATATATAAGAAAAATAAAGTGCTCTTTCAAACAGAGGAACTCAGATACATAATATTCTCTTGGAATTCTCATGTTACATTCTGGAAATTAAATTCACATTTTTTTAACAAATATTTAAAAAATATATATGTACACATTTATTTTCTATGAAATAGTCATGCCTTATTCCAGATACCAAGTTGAAAAGGTGGTTGTAGGACTGTCAAGCCATAGAGCCCAATCTGTGGAAGAAATAGAGGGCATGGCCCATTGTTGATGAGGAACACAAGAGAGTGAGAGTGGTACATACAGCCATTTCTCACTGAACTCATCGCCATTTGCCATAGGTATTATAGGGCTCACAAGTTCAAAGACTTGGGTAAATATAAACTAAAGGAGCCAAAGAGATGAGATAGGATTGCTTCCCTAATCCTCCCTGTTCCTGAAGTACCAAGGCCTATTTACACTACAGTGTCCAAGACCTGGGAGGGACCTCACGTTCCACATATACTACAATCACTTCTGTAAGCTCTCTAATCTCCCAGCAGCACAGACAACTTGGACATCTGCACATAAGAAAACTGCAAAGGAAGGGATCCCAAGCCCCTGAGTAACAGCAGCTCCCAGGCATCACTGGAAAAGCAGCAGCAATGTGGATCACCCCTGCAAACAGACCCAGGATTAAGCTAGAGACCATCCTTGCCCAGTTCTACCTTAATTAAAAGGGATATGATTTCAAAGTAGTCTCAATTTCTATTGGCAAGGACACAGAAAAAAATTCGCTGAGAGATTTTTATTGGCAAAATTTGCCTTCCATTTGGCCCCAACATCATTTATATTTAGAACCTTACCCTATGCCAGGAACATCACAGGTAAATATCACAGCAGGAAATTTATTTTTTCCAAAAAACTTGTACTTGAGGAGAGGTGGTTCAAGATGGTGGGGTAGGGAGATCCTGAACTCACCTCCTCCCACAGACACAGCAAATCTATAGCTATATATGAAATAATTTCCTCTGAAAAAAGAACTGAAAAATAGCTGAACTGCTCCTCCACAACAAAGGATAAAAGGGTCCCACTGAGAGGGGTCGAAGAGGCAGAGACACAGTCTTGCCAAAAACTCCATACCAGGTATGGCAGCCCACAACTGGGAGGGATCTCAAAAGGCTATGGACTCTTCCCCGAGGGGTGAGCAGTTTGTGCCCCCACCTCAGGCTCCTCAACCCTCAGGAATTGCACAGAGAGATGAGTACCAAAAACTAGTCTGGTGTTGAAAAGCAGTGGGGCTCGTGTACAGGAGAACCATAGAGCTGTAGGGAAATAAGTACCCACTCTTAAAGGGCTCACACACAAGCTAACTCTCCCTGGGATGCAGCACAGAAGCAGCAGTTTGAATAGCACCTACACCATATGTGAAGGAGACCAACCTGCCATCTTAAAGCATCTGCTGGACAGGCAGGACCCATTGGGACTCTCTCCAGGGATAGAAGCTTTGGTGGGAGCCACTTTTTAGTTCTATTTCTACCCTCATAGTGCTGGTGCTGGCTGGTGCCATTTTGATGCTCTCCCTCTAACCTGTTAGTACCAGTGGGCATATCCTGACCCCTGATCCACAGCTGTAGCCCTGCCACTCCTGCTGGGTGAGCACCTGACCACGCTGTGCTGCAGCTGTGGCCCTGCCACAGCTAATGGTCACACTCAGCCCACACAGGGGATGCACCTTGAGCACCTGGCTATTCTTCTGGCCCGAAGGCACATCTTCTATGTAAGGACACTCCTTTAAGACTGGGAAAGATAGCTGCTTTGCCTAATATATAGAAACAAATACAGAGAGTCAAGCAAAATGAGAAGACAGAGGAATATGTTTCAAATGAGAGCACAAGATAAAACTTCAGAAAAAGACCTTCTTGAAATGGAGATAAGTAATCTACCTGATAGAGAGTTCAAAGCAATGGTCTTAAAGATACTCACTGGACCCAGAAAAATGGATGAACATGATAAGAATTTCAACAAAGATATGGAAAATATGAGAAAGAACCAGACAGAAGTCAGAGCTGAAGAATAAGACAGTTGAATTGAAAAATATGCTAGTGGGGATCAACAGCTAACTAGATGAAGCAGAAGCTCAGATAAGCAACTATCACACTTTCCCTGGAACACAGGGCAGTGGAAATCACCCAAATGGAGCAGCAAAAAGAACAATAATAAATAAATAAAAGAATAAAAAAGACTTTTTTTTTCTTTTTAAGAAAAGAAAAAAGCTTAATGGACCTATAGGGCAACATAAAACAGAATACCATTCACATTATAGGAGTCCCACAAGAAGAAGAGAGAAAGGAACAGAAAACTTATTTAGAAAAATAGTGACTGAAAACTTCACTAACTTAAGGAAGGAAACATATTCAGGTCCAGAAAGCACATAGAGTTCCATATAAGATGAAGATATCCATATCAAGACACGTTATATGTCAGAAGTTAAAGAGAGAATCTTAAAAACAGCAAGAGAAAAACAACTTGTTATGTACAAGGGAACCCCCCACAAGACTATCAGCTGACTTTTCAGCATAAATTTGCAGGCCAGAAGAGAGTGACATGATATATATTCAAAGTCCTGAGAGGAAAAAGAAAAAGAAAAAAAAAAAAGCCAAAATGCAAAAAACTTCCAACCAAGAATACTATAACTGGCAAGGTTATCATTCAGAATTAAAGAAATTCCAGAGACACAAAAGTTAAAGGAGTTCATCCCCACTAAAGATGCACTACAAAAAATGGTAAAGGGACTTTGTAAGTGGAAAAGAAAAAGCACTTACTAGTAATAAGGAAACACATAAAAGTAAAAAATCTCTTGGGTAAAGGCAAATATATGGTAAAGGTAATGGGATAACCACTTATACAGCTGGTATGGAGGTTAAAAAGCAAGATTATTAATATTAACTGTTTACAATAATGAGTTAAGGGATACACAAAATACATATATGTAAAATAATGCATTAAAAAACGCAACAAACATGTAAAAGGGGTAAAAATGTCTAGTTGTTAGAATGTGTTTAAACTTGTTGCTACCAGTTTAAAAATATAGATATGATGCTATATGTGAATCTCATGATAACCATAAAGCAAAAATCTATAGTACATCCACAAAACACAATGATAAAGGAATCTAAACGGAACAGTAAAAGACACCAAATCATTAAGAAAGAGTGTGAGAGATAAAAGAGACAGAGAAGAAATACAGAAATAGCCAGAAAACAATGAACAATATGGCAGTGTTACATACCTATCAATAATTACTTTAAATTTCAATAGACTAAATTCTCCAATCAAAAGATAAGAGAGTGGCTGAATGGATGAAAAAACAAGAGCAATCTATATGCTGTCTATAAGAGACTCACTTCAGAAGTAAAGATGTGTACAGGCTGAAAGTGAAGGTAAAGAAAAAGAGATTCCATGAAAGTGAAAACAAAAAGAAAGCTGGTATAGATGTATTCATAGCAGACAAAATAGATTTTAAAACAAAGACAATGAAAGACAAAGAAGGGTACTATGTAATAAGAAATATGTCAATCCAAAGAGGATAACATTCATAAAAACTTATGCACCTGTCAACATAGGAGCACCTAAATGTATAAAGCAAGTATTAACAGGCCTAAAGGGAGAAATTAATAGCAATCCAATATGGGGACTTTAAAATCCCACTTACACCAGTGGATAGATCATCCAGTCAGAAAATCAGGAAAGAAACATTTTCCTTAAATGATACATTTTTGACCAGATGGCCTTAATAGATACAAACAGAACATTTCCATCCAAAAGCAGCAGAATGAACCTTCTTTTCAAATGCCCATGGAACATTCTCCAGAACAGATCATATATTAGGCCAAAAAACAAGGCTCAATAAATTTAAGAAGACTGAAATCATATCAAGCATTTTTTTAACCACAAATGGTATGAAACTAGGAATCAATTACAAGAAAAAAAAATAAATGTGAAGATTAAACAACATGTTACTGGAAAGCCAATGAGTCAATGAAGAAATCAAAGGAGAAATAAAAAAAAATACTTTGAGACAAATGAAAATGGAAATACAACAGTGCAAAATATATGAGATGCAGCAAAAGCGGTTCAAAGAGGAAAGGTTATAGTAATATCTCAAGGAACAAGAAAAGTTTCACATAAAAAAAACAATCTAACATTACGCCTAAAGGAACAAAAACAACAAAAGAACAAACAAAGTCTAAAGTTGGTAGAAAGAAGGAAAAGGCAAAAAGGCAATAGAAAAGATCAAGAAAACTAAGAGCTGGCTCTTTGAAGAGAAAACCAATTGATAAACCTTGAGCTAGACTCACCAAGAAAAAAATGAGGGTGCAATAAATAAAATCAGAAGTGAAAGAGAAGTCACAACTGATACTATAGAAATATAAGGATCATAAGGAACTACCACACACAACTATATGCCAACAAGTTGGACAACCTAGAAAAAAAAACGGATAAATTTCTAGAAACATACCATCTTCCAAAACTGAATCGTGAAGAAATAAAAAATCTAATTATTGGTAAAAAGATTGAGTGCTTAATAAAAAATCTCCCAACAAGCAAAATTCAATGTCCATTTATAACAACTCTCAATAAAATGGATACAAAGGGAACATACCTCAACGTAATAAAGGCCATATATGACAAACCAACATCTAACCTCATAATAAACACTGAAAAGCTGGAAGCTTTTCCTCTCAGAACAGGAACAAGACAAGGATTCCCACTCTTGGCACTTTATTCAACACAGTATTAGAAATCCTAGTCATAGCAGTTAGGCAAGGCAAAGAAATAAAATACATCCATATTGGAAAGGAAGAAGTAAAATTATGACTATTTGCAGATAACATGGTATTATGTATAGAAAACCCTAATGAGTCCATCAGAAAAGCAACAGGACTAATCAATTCAGTAAAGTTGCAGCATACAAAATTAATATACAAAATATCCTGCATTTCTATATACTAAATATGAACTATCAGAAAGAGAAGTTAAAAATCACAAAGAATACAACTACATTTACAACTGCATCAAAAAGTAAAATACCTAGGAACAAATTTAACATAGAAAACAAAAGATCTGTACACTGAAAGCTACAAGACACTGATAAAAGAAACTGAAGATGACACAAATCAATGGAAAGATATTCCATGCTCATGGACTGGAAGAATTAACATTGTTAAAAATGTCCATACTACCTAAAGCAATCTATAGATTCAGTGCAATCACTATCAAAATTCCAATGACATTTTCCACAAAGCTAGAGCAAATAATTCTAAAATTTGCATGGAACCACAAAAGACCCTGAACTAACAAAATAATTTGGGGAAAGAACAAAGCTGAAGCTATCACTGTTTCTGATTTCAAAGTATAATACATAGCTATAGTAATCAAAACTGCATGATACTGGCATAAAAGCAAACAAATATATCAATGGAACAAAATATAGAGCCCAGAAATAAACCAACGTATATATGGTCAGTTAATTTATGACAAAGGAGCCAAGAATAAACAATGCAGAAAAGACAATTTCTTCAATAAATAGTGCTGGGAAAACTGGACCACTGTATTTAAAGAATAAAACCAGACCACTATTTTATACAATACACAAAGTTTACCTGAAATTGGATTAAAGACCTGAATGTAAGATATGAAACCAAAAAAACATCTAGAATGGTAATCTTCTTGACATTGGTCTTGGCATTGAATTTTTGGATCTGACTCCAAAAGCAAAGGCAACAAAAGCAAAAATAAACAGAAGGAACTATACCAAACTAAAAAGCTTCTGCACAACAAGTGAAACCATTAACAAAAATGAAAAGTCAGCTGCTGAATAGGAGAAAATATTTGCAAATCATATATCCAATAAGGGGTTGATATCCAAACATATAAAGAACTAACACAACTCAACAGCAAAAAAATAAAAAAAAATTGATTAAAAAATGGGCAGAGGATCTAAAGAGACATTTTCCCGTAGAACACATACAGATAGCTAACAGGCATAGGAGATGTTTCAATATCACTAATTATCAGGGAAATGCAAATCAAAATCACAATGACACAACATCTCACACCTGTTAGAATGGCTATTATCAAAAAGACAGGAACTAATCAGTGTGGAGAAAAGGAAACACTTGTGCAATGTTGGTGAAATGAAAATTGATGCATCCACAATGGAAAACAGTATAGAAATTCATCAAAAAATTAAAGATAGAACTATCATATGATTCAGCTATACCACTTCTGGGCATTTATCTGAAGAAAAGGAAAGCACTAATTTAAAAAAAATATATGCACCTCAATGTTCACTGCAGCATTATTTGCAAAAGCCAAGATAATGGAAATATCAAAACAACCTAACATCCACTGATGGATGAATACATCAAGAAGATGTGAATCGAATACAAGTCAGCCATAAAGAATAACGAAATCTCGCTATTTGAGGCAACATGGATGGACTTTGAAGGTATTATGCTAAGTAAAGTAAGTCAGATAGAGAAAAGCAAATACCATAAGATTTCACTTACATGTGGAATAAACAAACAATACAAAACAAAACTCACAGATACAGAGAACTGATTGGTGGTTATCAAGGAGGAAGGGGAATAGGGAGTGGGCAAAATGGGTGAAGGGAATTAACTGTATGGTGACAAATGGTAACTACAGTAATTGTGGTGATCACTCTGTAGTGTATATAAAAACTGAATTATTATGTTGTGTACCTGAAACTAATTTAATATTATATACCCTTTTTACCTCAATAATAAAAAAAACCCTCCTCAAATATAGCTATATGCCATCCATTTCTACTTGCTTTAACTAGATTTCTAAATTAAAAATAGCAATACAAACCAAGATTTGCACCACACCTTGAAGATATATAACACTTTATTTACAGCAACAACAATTTTTGACTCTGATAATAATGCAGCAGACACTTCCAGCACTGAAAGAACACACTTTCCGAGACTATAAAATAAGAAGGTTCCCAGACACTGACTTTCCTAATTATAGAGGAAACAGTAATCATATGAGTGCCAGATGAATACTTGAAACCACATATCCTTTCTCAGGATAAACAGCTTGTAAGTAATGGGCAGATGATCCATGCATGCATCTATAAGGGCTAAGAACAGATCAGTGGGACATAAATTTAAAGTCATACCAATGATCTGCTTAGCAAAAATAGCAGAGCATGCATTAGATCTGCCTGCCTGTGTTGATCACATTATATTCTTTAAAAATCAAATCCATCTTTTATTATTTTACCACACTTCTGTTGGATGTCATTATGAAGATACATGTTTAAACAGCATTGTCTACATAGAGAACTACTTATTTACATGTCGCCAGCCTTCTAAATTATAACACTGGCAGCTTCTATGTAAGCCAGCAGCTCAAATTTTTGGTAAGCTTATTTTTACACTTTTTTGTGTTGTTTGCTTCTGACTAATGAAAAAAGAAGAGAAAAATCCCTTGTATCTTCAACAGATAAGAAATTTGCCACTAGTTCATTATAGATTTTATTTTCTGGCTTGCTAGCTTCTTAATTCATGGCACTAAAGAGCAGAAGGAAGATTAGTTTATGTAAGATCAGAGTGACATTTACACATTTTTCTCATGCAGATAGCAGTATAAAACATTTTAAATAGGAGTAACTGAGAGTTATTTTCTCCCTTCATTTGACATGCTGAAACATATCCAAGGCAATCTTCTATTCTCCAGTCGCTTCCAATTTCTAGATTCAGCAAGGCATCAGCTTTCCTACAAATACAGTTTTAGTTGATAACAGGTAAACAGGGAACTGTGTGTAGCCTTGAATATAGTGCATACCACACAGCTTTGAGGCAGTTTATTGTCTTGACTGAACTAAAGCTACATAGTTTTCCACTTTGTAGTGTGAGCTTCTTAGTCAATTCATCAATATGAGCCAGATCTCAGCATCTCAGCATGGGAAGACAGACTACAACTATTTGATACCAAAGAATTACTTTTCCAACATCCTTCAGTAGAGGCTAATCAGTCTCCATTCCTACGCTTCTTGGAATATGGATTTAAGATTTTACTATCGTCCCATATCGTTTAATGGTTATCTATTTTAAACCATTAGAAATGAATTCTTCATAATGAGCCAAGAGTAGCCATTTGGTAATTTACATGTTCATCCTAGATCTGTCCACCAGAGTCAGAGATTGAATTTAGATCTTTTCTTCATGTAACAACATAATGCTCTGTCTTTTCCATCAATCAGTCCTCCCCACCTCCCACCACCAGACCCTTTCTACATCAAGCCAAACCCTGCTGGCACAACATGGTGGGTTGAAGATTCTCAGCTTTGGATTTACAAGCAACATGATCCTGAGAAGTGTCATTTAGTCTCAGTTTTTTAATTTAGTCTTGAGGAAATTAGCCTTGCTATAACATCTTGCTAATTGGTTTAATTAAAATAAATAAATAGTATAGAAAGTCAACAAGTAAATAAAGAATTTTAAAAATGGGAAAGCTTAATACCAAAAATGGGAATTTTGCAAAAAAGAATAAAGTAGATGAAGCTTTCACACCCTTGAATAAAGAGATAAAACAAACTCAGACCTTAAGCAAGAAACAACTACAGACAAAGCACAGGTTTTATGGAGCAACTGTTGTCTAATGTGACTGAGATCCTAGAGGACATGGATAAAAACCTGGAAAAATGTGATGGGCCCAAACTGGTGCAAGAAAAGGTAGATACATCGAACGAAAATGTGTACGTATGAAATAAAAGGAAATGGTTTGAATAAGCAGACTCAGAAGGTTTTACAACTGAACTCTTTCAAACTCTCAAGGGACATTATTTATATTTTAAAAAGACAAAAGAAAAAGAAAGGAACCTGCCCAGTTCATTGTATTACTTTCAAAATAAAACAGGGACAATTATTCCATTTCACTTATGAATATGTGTTAAAATCCTTATTTGGAATTATATATTATCATCAAATAGGCTTTATCTCTAGGATGTAAGGAGAGTTTATTTTCTGAAAGCTCCCCATCAATGTAATTCAACATATGAATAAGCTAAAAAAGGGAATCGCTTATTATCACTTTCAATATACAAAAAATAATTCAGTATGATTTAATACCCTTTTATGTTACAAGAAAAAAAAAAGAGCAAATCAGGTACAGAAGTCCTTAACCTGATAAAGGTAATATATCAAAAACTGCAAAACAGGTTTTAATTAATAGAGAAATTCGGGATAGCTACATTTTAACATTTGAAGTGATGAGCACTGGGTGTCATATGCAACTAATGAGTCGCTGAACATTACATCAAAACTAATGATCTACTATATGTTGGGTAACTGAACATAATAAAAATAAATAAATAAAATAAAATCTTAAAAAAGAAAAAAACATAGTCATATATTAATGAATAAACCAAGCCAGAGGAGGTTACAAAGCGACATAAACACTTCACAGGGATCCTAGGAGGTGCTGGCTCTTTGGAACCATAAAAAGGCTCCAAATCACAATCCAGTGACTCAGGAGTCAGGAGTAGGTGGTAGGCAGCTTTCTGCACTGTCCGTTAGAAGACTCGCACAAAATAACTGTGCTAGCTAGCTGGCTTCTTTTCTTCTTCTCATGTATGTAACTGCTAAAACCCTAATAATTATCCTCAAAACAGATGATAAAGTGTGCCTAGAGATGCCTATGCCATGGGTCTGAAGCTAGGCAAACAACAGGTAAAGCAGAACCTCAGGTGATTCTAGACCTACAGCACAGAGTAGAGAGAAAAGGGAGAGAAGCATCTCCATCCAGGCCTAAAATACACTAAAATATCCTTGAAAGAGCAAAGACCTTCTGCAGTGTCATCATCAAGACTATGGACTTCGGGGCCAAGCCAACTGGGTTTGAATTTCCACTCTACTACTCACCATGTGACTCAGTAACTCTGTCTCTTGCCCCTAACTCCTCATCCCTGCAGTGGACTAGTAATGGTCCGTACTTTGCAGGATTATTGAAGGGATTGAATGAGCTAATACAGGCAAAGCATTAGACCAAAGGGGAAGCCTGCCTGGCAACTGAACTCGCTAACACATCCCAGAGGTCCATTTGGGGCACAGGATTTTGGTACACATATGCCTACAAAATGGAATGGGGAATCCACACTAGCTCCCACCTCTAATTATTGTATCATTTAATCATAAATATTCACAGGCAAGCAGGGATCACCATATTTTTGAGATAAGCAAATAACATGATAAAGTAAGAGCAAAGCTTAAAAAGAGAACTAATCCTGAAAGGAACAGAAGAGAACTTTTAAAAACATGATTTGTAAACTTGGCAATGGGAGAGAAATCTATACAAAAATTGTTCGGGTGCCAAGAAAGCAATAAGAGAATAAGACATAGTTGCTAGAAATTACAACTATGACAAATAACCACTTTAATAGAAGTACTGTTCAAGAGAGTGAACATAAAAGAAAAATGAACAAAGGGATCAGTGCTTCTCAAAGTCTCATGTGCACACAAATGATCAGGAGAAGCTAAAGTATAGTCTGGGTCACCAGGTCTGGAGTGAAAGCTGAGATTCTACACTTCTAACAAGCTTCCAAGTGACATTAATGTTGTTGGTCCACATTTCACACTTCCAGTGGTAAGGATCTAAAAGATGAAGAAAGTTAAGAAATTTCCCAGAAATAGGGGGAGAAAGACAAAGAAGTAAAAGATAAAAACAGATTAAAAAAGTAAAAGCTAAATTAAGAAGTAACGTAAGTCTGACAATGCTCTCTGCTTGAGTTGGGACACCCATCTACTTCTGCCTCCAGTAGATTGAATGATGCCCACCTGCATTGGTGAAGGTGATCTTCTGTGCTCAGTCTACCCAGAAATAATGTTTTACCAGTTATCTGGGCATTTCTTAGCTCAGTCAAATTAACACAGAAAATTAAATACAGGAAAATAAAATTACTCACAGATGTACCTCAGCAAAACAAAACAGAAAAGAAATCAAGGGTAAGAAACTGGACCTAACAGAAGAGTCTATAAGAAGTAACACATACAAATTTGAAGAGGAAATCAAATAGTCCATAAAAATGTCTTCAAAGAGAGGTGCCTACATGGCTCAGTCAGTTAAGCGTTTGTCTTCCACTCAGGTCTTGATCCCAGGGTGCTGAGACCAAGCCCCTTGTCTGGCTCCCTGCTCAGTGGGGAGTCTACTTCTCCTTCTCCCCTTGTCCTAAGCCCTCATTCATGCTCTTTCTCATGTGCTCCCTCTCTCTCTCCCCAATAAGTAAATAAAATCTTTAAAAAAAATGTCTTCAAGGAGAAAGTATATTCTATGACAACAAATTCAGTGTTTAATGACAAGCATTCTTAATCACAATATGATGGCATGTGTTTCTTGCATCAACAAGAAAAATGAAAATCAACTTCTCTGAGAAAAACAGAAAGCTGTAAAGGAAAGCCATGAATGTGAATCAGATGGGAAAAAAATATGACAGAATCTTTGGTAATTAATATTCTATATTAACTTTAATGCTTAGAACATTACTGACTGTATAGGTTGAGAAATATTGGAGTATTATTTCTTCCTTGTGGGTCCAATCATATGACATACTCGACACGTGGTAATTCTGGTTTATTTATTTGACTACAACAAATCTATATCACTAATCATCAGAGAGATACAAATAAAAACCACAATGAGCTGTCATTAGAATGATGACCATCAAGAAGAGGGTGGGCAATCGCCAGCAAGGATTTGGTGAAAAGGGAATTTTATACACTGTTGGTGGGAGTGTAAATTAGTCCAGCTGCGGGGCGGAGCAAGATGGCAGAGGAGTAGGAGACCTGGATTTCGTCTGGTCTCAGGAATTCAGCTGAATAGGGATCAAACCATTCTGAACACCTACGAACTCAACAGGAGATCGAAGAAGAGAGTAGCAACAACTCTCTGAACAGAAAAGCCACCACTTACTGGAAGGTAGGACGTGCGGAGACGTGAACCCGAGGCGATATTCGGGAGGATAGACGGCGGGGGAGGGGCCTCCGTCGGCCGCTTCTGGCAAGTGCTAGAGCCGCGGAGCACAAAATCGGAACTTTCAGAAGCCGGCTCCGCGGAGGGACGTCACTCCAGTGGCTAAGCGGGGGGTGGAACCCTCACAGGACAGTGGGGTCTCAGGACCCTCGGGGTCACAGAAAGTCCAGGGGAGCCTGAGTGCGGCAGAGCTCCCAGGGATCGGAGCGGGGAAGCCGGCTGCAGAAACGGAGCCGAGGCGCGGGCTCTCAGCTCGGGGTGGCCATAAACTGTGATCCGCGGCCCAGTCGGGGCACTGCTCCTGCAGCAGGGACCCCACAAGCGGCAGAGCCGGGGAGACTCCCCTCCCTCCCCCGGGAGGAGCGGCGCGGGAGCGCACCGCAGGGACCTGCTGGGTTTGGAGACTCCGCGCGGGGTCGGGGGCCAGAGATAGAAACGCTCGGTCACAGGCCGGGTGAGCACGGAGTGCGGCCGGAGACCGGGGACACGGGAGCGACTGCTTTTCTCTGGGGGCGCACTGAGGAGCGGGGCCCCGAGTTCTCAGCTCCTCTGGGCAGAGATTAGGAAGCCACCATTTTCACCCTGGTCCTCCAAAGCTGTGCCGAGAGCTTGCAGGGAACAAAAGCTCCTGAGAGCAAACCGGAGCAGCTTGCTTAGCCCGGACGGGCAAGGGCAGGCAATTCCACCTCCGGCAAAGACATTTGGGAACCATGGCAACAGGCCCCTCCCCCAGAAGATCAGCACGAACAGCGAACAAGCCAAGACCAAGTTTACCAATCAAGGAGAACCGGAGAACTCCAGCGCTAGGGGAATACTGCACATAGAATTCATGGGTTTTTTACCAGGATTCATTAGTTTTTCAAAGTTAATTTTTTAACTGTTTTTTTTTTTATTTTTCTTTTTCCCTTTTTCAACCAACATCTTATCAATCCCTTTTTAAAAAAAAACATTTTTTTATTTTTCATTTTTAGAGTCATGTTTTATCCCTTCATAGTAGTTACCCTTATTTTGGGCATATATATATATATATATATATATATATATATAAGTTGTTCTCTGTTTAAAATGTTGAGATACAGTTTCCTCTAACAGATCAAAATATACCCTAAATCACTAGTGTATGGCTTTGTTATAGTCTCCTGCCTGATGACATTCTCTCTCTTTTTTTCTCTCTCTTTTTTTTAATCTTTCTTTTTTAAACAAATTTTTATCAATTCCTTTTATAAAATCTTTTATGCTTTTCATCTTTATATGCATCTTCCATCCCTTCATTGTATCAACCCTTATTTTGTACATATATAAGTCTTTCTTCCTTTAAATTTTTAGCAGGCACTTTCTTCTAACAGACCAAAATACGCCCAAAATCTAGTGTGTGGCACTGATTTATGCACTAGCCTGATCATATTTGATCATATTCTGTTTTTTTTTGTTTTGTTCTGTTTTTGTTTTTATCTTTTTTTTTCTTTTTTTTTTCCTCTTTCTTTTTTCTTTCTTTCGCTTTCTGTTCCCCTGGTTTCAGGTCTTTTCTGATTAGTATAGAGTATATTTGCTGCGGACGTTGTTAACGTGTTAGCATTTTGTACTCTCATTCATCTATTCTCCTCTGGACAAAATGACAAGATGAAAAAAATCACCTCAGCAAAAAGAACAAGAGGTAGTACTGTCTGCCAGGGACCTACTCAATACTGACATTAGTACGATGTTGGACCTAGAGTTCAGAATCATGACTTTAAAGATACTAGCTGGGCTTGAAAAAATCATGGAAGTTATTAGAGAAACGCTTTCTGGAGAAATAAAAGAACTAAAATCTAACCAGGTCGAAATCAAAAAGGCTATTAATGAGGTGCAATCAAAAATGGGGGCACTAACTGCTAGGATAAATGAGGCAGAAGAGAGAATCAGAGATATAGAAGACCAAATGATGGAAAATAAAGAGGCTGAGAAAAAGAGAGAGAAACAACTACAGGATCACGGGGGCAGAATTCGAGAGATAAGCGATACGATAAGATGAAACAACATTAGAATAATTGGGATCCCAGAAGAAGAAGAAAGAGAGAGAGGGGCAGAAGGTATATTGGAGCAAATAACAGCAGAGAACTTCCCTAATGTGGGGAAGGAAACAGGCATCAAAATCCAGGAGGCAAAGAGAACCCCTCTCAAAATCAATAAAAATAGGTCAACACCCCGACATCTAATAGTAAAACTTACGAGACTCAGAGACAAAGAGAAAATCCTGAAAGCAGCTTGGGAGAAGAGATCTGTAACCTACAATGGTAGAAACATTAGATTGGCAACAGACCTATCCACAGAGACCTGGCAGGCCAGAGAGGACTGGCATGATATCTTCAGAGCACTAAACGAGACAAATATGCAGCCAAGAATACTATATCCAGCTAGGCTCTCATTGAAAATAGAAGGAGAGATAAAAAGCCTCCAGGACAAACAAAAACTAAAGGAATTTGCAAACACGAAACCAGCCCTACAAGAACTATTGAAAGGGTCCTTTAAGCAAAGAGAGAGCCTGAAAGCAGCATAGATCAGAAATGAACACAAACAATATATAATAACAGTCACCTTACAGGCAATACAATGGCACTAAATTCATACCTTTCAATAGTTACCCTGAATGTAAATGGGCTCAATGCCCCAATCAAAAGACACAGGCTATCAGATTGGATTAAAAAACAAGACCCATCAATATGCTGTCTGCAAGAGACTCCTTTTAGACCCAAAGACACCCCCAGATTGAAAGTGAGGGGGTGGAAAACCGTTTACCATGCTAATGAACACCAAAAGAAAGCTAGGGTGGCAATCCTTATATCAGACAAATTAGATTTTAAAACAAAGACTGTAATAAGAGATGAAGAAGGACACTATATCCTACTTAAAGGGTCTATCCACCAAGAAGATCTAACAATTGTAAATATCTATGCCCCTAACATGGGAGCAGCCAATTATATAAGGCAATTAATAACAAAAGCAAAGAAACACATTGACAACAATACAGTAATAGTGGGGGACTTTAACACCCCCCTGACTGAAATGGACAGATCATCTAAGCAAAAGATCAACAAGGAAATAAAGACTGTAAATGAAACACTGGACCAAATGGACTTTACAGACATATTCAGAACATTCCATCCCAAAGCAACGGAATACACATTCTTCTCTAGTGCCCATGGAACATTCTCCAGAATAGATCACATCCTAGGTCACAAATCAGGTCTCAACTGGTACCAAAAGACTGGGATTATTCCCTGCACATTTTCAGACCACAATGCTTTGAAACTAGAACTCAATCACAAGAGGAAAGTTGGAAAGAACTCAAATACATGGAGGCTAAAGAGCATCCTACTAAAGAATGAATGGGTCAACCAGGAAATTAAAGAAGAATTTAAAAAATTCATGGAAACCAATGGAAATGAAAACACAACTGTTCAAAATCTTTGGGATACAGCAAAGGCAGTCCTGAGAGGAAAGTATATAGCAATACAAGCCTTTCTCAAGAAACAAGAAAGGTCTCAAATACACAACCTAACCCTACACCTAAAGGAGCTAGAGAAAAAATAGCAAAGAAAGCCTAAATCCAGCATAAGAGAAATAACAAAGATCAGAGCAGAAATCAATGAAATAGAAACCAAAAGAATAGTAGAACAGATCAACAAAACTAGGAGCTGGTTCCTTGAAAGAATTATTGAGATTGATAAACCCCTGGCCAGATTTATCAAAAAGAAAAGAGAAATGACCCAAATCAAGAAAATCATGAAGGAAAGAGGAGAGATCACAACCAACACCAAAGAAATACAAACAATTATAAGAACATATTATGAGCAACTCTATGCCAGCAAATTAGATAACCTGGAAGAAATGGGTGCATTCCTAGAGATGTATCAACTACCAAAATTGAACCAGGAAGAAACAGAAAATCTGAATAGACCTATAACCACTAAGGAAATTGAAGCAGTCATCAAAAATCTCCCAACAAACAAAAGCCCAGGGCCAGATGGCTTCCCAGGGGAATTCTATCAGACATTTAAAGAAGAATTAATACCTATTCTCCTGAAAATGTTCCAAAAAATAGAAATGGAAGGAAAACTTCCAAACTCATTTTATGAGGCCACCATTACCTTGATCCCAAAACCAGACAAAGACCCCATCAAAAAGGAGAATTACAGACCAATATCCTTGATGAACATGGATGCAAAAATTCTCACCAAAATGGTAGCCAATAGGATCCAACAGTACATTGAAAGGATTCTTCCCCACAACCAAGTGGGATTTATCCCTGGGCTGCAAGGTTGGCTCAACATCCGCAAATCAATCAACATCCTACAATACATTAACAAAAGAAAGAACAAGAATCATATGATCCTCTCAATAGATGCAGAAAAAGCATTTGACAAAGTACAGCATCCTTTCTTGATCAAAACTCTTCAGAGTATAGGGATAGAGGGTACATACCTCAATATCATAAAAGCCATCTATGAAAAACCTACAGCGAATATCATTCTCAATGGGGAAAAGCTGAGAGCTTTTCCCCTAAGGTCAGGAGCACGGCAGGGATGTCCACTATCACTACTGCTATTCAACATAGTATTAGAAGTCCTAGCCACAGCAATCAGACAACAAAAAGAAATCAAAGGCATCCAAATCGGCAAACAGGAAGTCAAACTCTCACTCTTTGCAGATGATATGATACTGTATGTGGAAAACCCAAAAGACTCCACCCCAAAACTGCTAGAACTCATACAGGAATTCAGTAAAGTAGCAGGATATAAAATCAATGCACAGAAATCAGTGGCATTCCTATACACCAACAACAAGACAGAAGAGAGACCAATCAAGGAGTCGATCCCATTTACAATTGCACCCAAAACCATAAGATACCTAGGAATAAATTTAACCAAAGAGGCAAAGGATCTGTACTCAGAAAACTATAAAATACTCAGGAAAGAAATTGAAGAAGACACAAAGAAATGGAAAAACGTTCCATGCTCATGGATTGGAAGAACAAACATTGTGAAGATGTCAATGCTACCTGGAGCAATTTACACATTCAATGCAATCCCCATCAAAATAGCATCCACTTTTTTCAAAGAAATGGAACAAATAATCCTAAAATTTGTATGGAACCAGAAAAGACCCCGAATAGCCAGAGGAATGTTGAAAAAGAAAAGCAAAGCTGGCGGCATCACAATTCCGGACTTCCAGCTCTATTACAAAGCTGTAATCATCAAGACAGTATGGTACTGGCACAAAAACAGACACATCGATCAATGGAACAGAATCGAGAGCCCAGAAATGGACCCTCAACTCTATGGTCAACTCATCTTTGACAAAGCAGGAAAGAATGTCCAGTGGAAAAAAGACAGTCTCTTCAACAAATGGTGTTGGCAAAATTGGACAGCCACATGCAGAAGAATGAAAGTGGACTATTTCCTTACACCACACACAAAAATAGACTCCAAATGGTTGAAAGACCTAAACATGAGACAGGAGTCCATCAAAATCCTAAAGGAGAACACAGGTAGCAACCTCTTCGACCTCAGCCGCAGCAACTTCTTCCTAGAAACATCGCCAAAGGCAAGGGAAGAAAGGGCAAAAACGAACTATTGGGATTTCATCAAGATAAAAAGCTTTTGCACAGCAAAAGAAACAGTCCACAAAACCAAAAGACAACCAACAGAATGGGAGAAAATATTTGCAAATGACATATCAGATAAAGGGCTAGTATCCAAAATCTATAAAGAACTTATCAAACTCAACACCCAAAGAACAAATAATCCAATCAAGAAATGGGCAGAAGACATGAACAGACATTTTTCCAAAGAAGACATCCAAATGGCCAACAGACACATGAAAAAGTGCTCAACATCGCTCGGCATCAGGGAAATCCAAATCACAACCTCAATGAGATACCACCTCACACCAGTCAGAATGGCTAAAATTAACAAGTCAGGAAACGACAGATGTTGGCGGGGATGTGGAGACAGGGGAACACTCCTACACTCTTGATGGGAATGCAAGCTGGTGCAACCACTCTGAAAACAGTATGGAGGTTCCTCAAACAGTTGAAAATAGAGCTACCATACGATCCAGCAATTGCACTACTGGGTATTTACCACAAAGATACAAATGTAGGGATCGAAGGGCTACGTGCACCCCAATGTTTATAGCAGCAATGTCCACAATAGCCAAACTGTGGAAAGTGCCAAGATGTCCATCGACAGATGAATGGATAAAGAAGAGGTGGTATATATACACAATGGAATATTATGCAGCCATAAAAAGGAATGGAGTCTTGCCATTTGCAACGATGTGGATGGAACTGGAGGGTGTTATGCTGAGTGAAATAAGTCAATCAGAGAAAGACATGTATCATATGACCTCACTGATAGGAGGAATTCTTAATCTCAGGAAACAAAGTGAGGGTTGCTGGAGTGGTAGGGGGTGGGAGGGATGGGGGGGCTGGGTGATAAGACAATGAGGAGGGTATGTGCTATGGTGAGCACTGTGAATTGTGCAAGACTGTTGAATCACAGATGTGTACTTCTGAAACAAATAATGCAATATATGTTAAGAAAAAAAAAAAAGAAGATAGCAGGAGGGGAAGAATGAAGGGGAGTAAGTCGGAGGAGGAGACGAACCAGGAGAGACGATGGACTCTGAAAAACAAACTGAAGGTTCTAGAGGGGAGGGGGTGGGGGGATGGGTTAGCCTGGTGATGGGTATTAAAGAGGGCACATTCTGCGTGGAGCACTGGGTGTTATGCACAAACAATGAATCATGGAACACTACATCAAAAACTAATGATGTAATGTATGGTAATTAACATGACAATCAAAAAATAAAAAAAAAAATTAGTCCAGCTACTGTGAAAAACAATATGGAGTTTCCTCCAAAATTAAAAATAGAACTATAATATGATCCAGCGATTCCATTTCTGGGGATATACCCAAAGGAAATGAAAACAGGAATTTGACGAGATACATGCACACCTGTGTTTATTGCAGTATTATTCACAATAGTTAAGCTATGGAAACAACCCAAATGCCCATCAACAGAGGTATGGATAAAAAAGACTTGGTATATATACAGAATGAAATATTATTCAGCCATGAGAAAGGAGGGTATCTTGCCATTTGTGACATGGATGGACCTTGAACACATTATGCTAAGTGAGATAAGTCAGATAGAGGAAGGCAAGTACTTTATGATATTACTCATATGTGGAATCTAAAATAGTCAAACTGGTAAAAACAAAAACAAAAAACAGATAGTAAAATGGTGGTTACCATGGAACAGCAGCTGGGGGAAGAAGACTGATGATATTTAAAAGTCACAAATGTGTAACAAGTAGTAAATAAGCCATAGAGATCTAATGCACAGTATAGTTAATACAGATAATAATATCATGTAATTATGTAATTAAGTAATGGGATAAATATGGCTTCAGTGGCAATCATATTAAAATACATAAATGTGTCCAAGCAACATGATGTATACATCAAATTTAAAATGTAATATGCTGTTTATCAAATAAAAAAAAGCAAAGATTTTGAGGTAACAAAAAATGTGACTTATTTAGCAAAAGATGGAAAATTTCGCATAGCTAAAGAACATAATACAAATCTTATAAGTCTTGTCAATGAAACTGTAATGATGCGGCTGACAGAACTTAAGAGGAAGGGTAAAAAAGAGCAGAAATGAAAAATGTAGAGGAACTAATTCCTTTCTCCTAGAAAATAACTAGCTGATTTTATAATTAAGTGCCAAATTTTGTTGGATAAATAAAAGTTAAAGTACATTATTCAAAGTAATAATGTACCATATTTTTACAGGGAAGAACTGAAGGTCAACTATCAGCTGGGTTACCACGATGGGAGGTCCAACAAGGCAGAGTCCCTGTCTGCTTCATATCTCCAGCAGCTCCCAATAAGTTTGGGTCGAAGGCTGGATAAACAATGGGAATAGGCTAGGAGAAGATGTGAGAAGTAGAGTAAGTGTGCTAAATTAGTAATTGTTCCAGACGGGGCATGAAGAGTCTTATTTTAAAGTTGATAAGTCAATGCATATGATGATGATTTCTAGAAGAAATAAGTAAAGCGATGTTTTAATAAAGTGGCTAACTCTGGAGAATAAAACTGAGGCATGACAGGGTATTTTTTTTTCACTTTGTGAAGAAAGTAAGCATTCTTACTCTTTATATTACTTCTGTAATGAAAGGTATTTTAAATGGCAATACAAAGTTTGAAACACTCTAAACATTTTCAACTCTTAAACTCTATTTTTAAAAACACTTTGGATCACAGATTTCCCTCATTTACTTCTTCATTTTACTTAGGAAGACTTTAGCATTCTTCCCAATTTCCTCCAGGACTTTGCACCATCATAAAAGATTTGCACAAGACACCCTTCTAACAGCACACACCCTTTTTAAAAGTTCACTGAAAGGAAGAACACTCACATTCTAGATACAGCCCATGCCTCTAATCACTACCGTTTCTTTTTCATATTCTGTCTGACTTTCTCCTGGCGGTTGAGACAGGCATTTCAAGTGTTAGTCTTGAGTGAGCAGTGAGATTCCTTACTTAAACATACATATTGCACCACATAGTGATTATTTTATAAAGCAAATAATAGTTATTTAAATGAGAGAGCATACAGGAGCTTATTATTTTGGAGTGTGAAGTGTGATAAAGTCATCAACTTTATAATAATACTGACCAGGTGAAGCATATGCCTTTGTAAACAGCTGCTGTTGTTACATTTCTAAGATGTATTCAATCCACCACTTTTGTATTTTATTTTTTCCTGTTGCTAGGAACCAAGCTTTAGGAACAGTTGCGTACAAAGTTATTGGCAAAACTGCAAAGATGTGGGTGTCTATTTAAGGGCATCTGAACCCCTGATCCTAAGAGTCTCGTCCAATTGTTCCATATATAAACATTTCCCATTCTCTCTTCCCAGTTTTTTTTTTTTCGAAGAAGACATTGGTCTGTAACCTTTACTCTTGATTAAAATCCCACAGCACTTAAATTCCAAGCCCAAGACTTGTTTGTCAACCCTTTCCTTAGCAAAACACACATTTCTTGAAATGTTAATATTTCCTACCAACCACAGTAACAAAAACAACAAAAGCCAGAATGTAGCAGGAACTCAAATCAGAGCGATTAAAATATATAATTATAGTGGATTCTAAAGATCACCAACGACCATGTAATATTAAAAAGGCAAATGAATTCGCGAGCATAGAAGCAGTAAGGTTTAAATGAAAGAAGCGGGCAGGATACTTAATGCACTGACAAAGGAAAGGACATAGAGCACACATTTCTGCACCAAGGGGACCTGTTAGAACTCAGGCACATTTGAGAAGTAAGTCTTCATGTTGTGAACCGGTGTAAGACTAGATATATTCTCCACAAATATGGCAGGGTCACAACTCAAAAGCTGTAATACTAGGGCAGAGAACACAACAAAGCTATGAAAACATACAAATAGAAGGAAAAGATATCCTTAGGAAACATATTTTACAGAGTTCATTGGGAAACACAACCTGCTTAGCAATAGCAGATGATGAAAGCCTGCATAACCAGAAATTCAGGTTTTCTACAAGATACAATGAGTAAGGACACGAGGCAGTCCTGGGCAGAGCGATGCAGGGCAGGAACGACACAGGGGACCAGCTATGGCCCCTCTGACTCTGGACAATGTAAGGACAACCACAGACTGGAGCAAATAGAGTTGTTCCCATATGCTCATCACTGACAGGGCTGTGTGCTTATTTGTTTTCACCAATTCTAGTGAGAAGTTAGAGGTTCGAGTTAGAACTCCCCTGCTTGTTATTTATAGTCTAATATGTATGCATGGGGGCTTGGCTTGGCCAAGCTTATTCCCTTCTACAGATGCTACCCATTAAACACTTTCCAATATCCGAAAAGCACTTATATAAAGATTGCTTTTCCCTTTATTTACTGCCTTCTCAGATGTTCATGAATCAAACTATGTTCCTGTGTTGTTGTAATTTTTGATTGGACATTACTCAAGATCTGAAGCTTACACAATATTCCCACACCTAAATCAAGCATTGTTTCCCTGGTCAGATTCAAATAACATCATATACCAATTATGTACTATGAATTACTTGACAGTGTCAAGAAATCTTAATATGAATCCTGTATTGTACTTAATATGTTGAAATATGTGAATAAGTCTGTGATTGATAGTGGTTTGTGTTTAGCAATGTTGAGACTCTTTTGAATGTACCGTGAGATAGAAAAAAATGAGCCAATATGCTGATGTCTCTGGTAATGTGGTTTTCCACTGTGGGAGAAGATACATATGGATACTGAGTGGGCAAGTGGTGGAGAACTCTATGGTGTTGGATTTGAACTAAGGTTACCTAGGGGAACTCATGACTACAAACACACACACGCGCGCGTGCATGTGTGTGTACTATTGTGTTCTGAATAGTCTAGAAACAAAGACATCAATAGCCATGTGCACTCCTAATAGCCAGACTCTAGCGCATGCAAAATATAAGATGAGCCTGAAACATCTCGTGCCAAAAACAAGGAAGTGCTCAAAGACTGATGGGACGTATCAAAACTGAGTAGAGGCTGACTTCAAGGAGCTCCCATTGGCCACAGTATTCTTTACAGAAAAATATTAATAGTAAGTGTAAAAAGAATGATAAAATTATAAATATCTTTTTTCCAACAAATGCAACAATTGATTTCAGTAGGAATATAAATGGATTCCTAACAAGATTTGGGGAATAGGCTATTCACAAGGTCTGAAAGTAGCACCCCACCTATTATTTATTAATTACACAAAGGAAAGGCTATTTTCACAGGAGAGAGATCTGGTGGATTTCACTTCCCCAAGCGATGAAGTTCAGCATCACAAGTATCATGGGATGCCTGACATGTTGTACCTGCTGATGTGATGCAATGTGAGGTCCATGCCATCTAGGAGATATTCTTGCCATATATATTTAACCTGAGTATAATCATGGGGAAAACCTTAGGAGAAATCCAGATTGTGGGACATTCCAAAGACAACTGGCCCAAAGGCTTCAAAAATGTCAGAAGCCATGAAAAACAAAACAAAAAAACAAAACAAAACAAAACAAAATGGCAGGAAGTGGTTTTAGACTGGAGAATCAATAAGTATGACACGGCTTGACATAACAAAATAACCAAGTGTGGTCCTTGCCTCAACCTGGAAAAGAAAACAGCCATAAAGGACAGTTGAGGGACAAACGTGGTAACGTGCACATAGGCTACATATTAAATATCACCGCATCAGTGTTAAAGTCCTTGGATGCCATAGTAATGGCATGATATTTGAGAATAACTTTACACTTAGGAGATACATACTGAAATATTAAATGAAAAATGGTATGATATCTCCAACTTGATTTCAAATAAATCTACTCAAAATACACATGTGTACATATCAATGTATACTGTACACGTGAGCCATTTATCTCATGTTTTTGTGTGAGTTTGGGTGCGGGATCTATGCAGGTGAGAGTAAATGTGTGAGAAAGAAGGCGAATGTGTCAAAATATGAAGAAATGCTAAATCGAGGGAAATAGGATGTTTGTTGTAGTAGTATTTCAACTTCTCTATAGTTTCATATTTTTTCATACCTAACAAACAAAAAAGGTGGGGAAAATTTTTGCTGGTGAGAGGGAGGGAAGGAAAGCAACCAGAAAGTGCTGTTGATTGAATTAAAGAAATCACTTTTCATTATGCCGCATCTGGGCAGTTGGATTTTTCAAACCTCACACTGGTACCTCACACTTTCATAATCTCAGTAGAATTCCACCACCAATTGTCGAATCCAAAGTTTCTTTCTAATGTGTCTGAAAGCAGAAACTATGTTCCAGATACAGAGAATCAAAATGAATTATTAAAGTCATCCAGAATACTAGTAGCCAAGACATTATCAGACTGATGAATCTAAGCCAATTTTCTGACTTCTAAAATTGTTTATCTCAATTCAACATCCTCAATACTTCTATCTCCAAACATATTATACTAACATTAAGCATGTTTTCATGTTGGAAAATTTGAATAGGTGAGGTGAAAACTTGAAAGATATTTGCATCCATCAAATAGACTTTACACTCAAAATCCATTTATAAATCCAAATTTTTATGCTAAAAAATTGTGGTGACATTCTTATAGACTGAATTACTTCATCTGGAAAATGATACCCCATTCTAATTTTTTTTTTTTTAAGTTATGTGCTATTGAACAGAGAAACTTTGTACAGGGTATTCCTGTCTATATGTTTACCAGGATGCCTTTCACATAGAATGCCTAATTTTTTCATAACATTTTTGAAGATTCTTATTCAAGCGTTATCTATAAAAAATGTTAGAACAATTTTTAGTCACAAAGGAATTTAAGTTTACTTTTGCCTTATTTGGCTCAACACAGTGCCCTTCAGAAGTCCTTGTCATCACTGAAGTATAAAGCTTGCTTCAGATCTATGTCCTTCCCATCTGAATTGTAAGCACCTTGAGGATAGGAATGAGGTCTTCTGTCACACTTAAGATATATCTTGCATATGTTCGTCTCTCAAGAGTTCGTTAGTTGATTTCATAGTTGAAAATAAATGCGATATATTCCAACAGGCTTAAAGTTAGTGTCACATAAATCTGACATAATTTGTGCACAGTAATCTGACAGCTTCGACCAAAGGATGGGACAAAATTATGCCTTATGTACCTGACCATTTCTATGCATTAAGCCATATGAAATACCATGTCTTTGCTGAGTAGAGACTGTATTTAGAAATACCCAATTTAAAAGAATGTTTAAAGGTCATCAAGCATGATTACATTCTTTTCAACACTGTAAAATGCACTCAGCTGTAAATGATTATTGAGCAAATTATGAATGATTCATTCACGGCAGATTTTTCATTAGAAGGTAATGTCTCCTTTCCTGTAAAGTCAACATTATGATCCGAGATGCCGTTTATTAGAACTTATGCTATTAAACATGATATGAAAAGAGAATCTTCTTAAGAGTCTCACATCAGTTACATCACTCTCCACCTAAAAAGGAACATATGCACCGTGATCTGTGAAGGGAGAGGTGTGTGTAGTATGTGCGGAATATGATCTGAGGGAACGTGTGTGTATGTATGAGTATGTGCACACTTTTCATCACTGATCTTTGATTTATGACTGAAAGTCAATTATATATAGTTATTTCTTTTGCTTAAAGTATTAGACTTTAAAATACCCCAGGATTCATAACTAACCTATTAGTCACAGAAAAAAACAATCAAATGAGATTTTTGGATATTTTCCAAGTATTAGCTGAAAGAGGCTTTGGGAAAAAGAATGCCAGGGTCATTTGTAATGAGATTTGTCCAAAGCTGGGGCCTTCAGTGGTTAGAGGATCATTTAAACTAGGGGAAGCATCAGCTGGTAAAAGCCCCAAGAAGGTCAAGACAGTTTCTGGAACAATAAAAGTGGATTTTCGGAGCAGGTCCCCTACCTCCAAGCTTTAACTGCAAGTAATTCTGTTATGGCAAAAAGTCCTTTGGTACTATATGCATCAACATCACTAGCTAAAAAGATATATCCAAGGGGCGCCCGGGTGGCTCAGCCAGTTAAGCAATTGCCTTCAGCCCCAGGTCATGATCTCAAGGTCCTGGGATCAAGCCCCACATCGGGCTCCCTGCTCAACGGGGAGCCTGCTTCTCCCCCTCTCTCTCTGATCTCTCTTGTTCTCACTCTGTCTCAAATAAATAAATAAAAACCTTTAAAAAATAAAAAGATATATCCGAGTAATAATGTGTTTATTTTTGAGTTTAAAATACACTCTCCACAGCATCTTTTTACCACTGAGAATTAAGAGATGCTTTCACTTCCTGTGAAATTTATAAGGTCACTGCTGACTCTTCATATTTTAAAAGATATAAACAGGAATTTTGAAAAAATTACAAAAAAACTCTCCCTATCTGTAGATGAAATTTGTTGTTCAGCAAATTTCATGACTGGCACATTACCCTTGAATGGGGGTTATACATACACAATACTGAGAGAATAATCACCAAGTATTTCAATTTACTTGATTTAATAGGCTTTTAATCCACTCTAAGGAGTATAATTTGATTAATAATGTGCAAGCCAGATAAGGAGCCGGTAGCAGAGGACTTATTTTAATTGAATCCATGGAAAAGTTCACGAGCCAATCCACTGATCCTGGCAGGTACACGATTCCTGCCCAGGTGCCCCGAATCTGACTTGCTCAGTTTCCATTGTTGATCGATTTCTGCATCAGGATTCTAGCCCAAAGCAGCTCTACAGGATAGGAGGTCATGACTGTGCATGCAAGGGGAAAAAAAAAAAAAAAAAAAAAAAAAGGTGGCTCGAGCCCTTATCTCCCTAGTCCTCTCTTCAACCTGATACAACCCAATCTGGTAACCTTTTACTGGGTCTGAAGGAAACGGGCACAGGACATGCACTAGTTCATGCATCTATTTACATAGTGAGACTAAGCATGTGCCAGGTGCCTGGCAGCATCGTAAGTCACCGCGGACTCAGGGATGAGAGGAGGAGCCCATGCACGGTGCTCGCGATCTGTTCAGACAGAGAGTGAGAGATAAGTAGTAGCAGGGGCATAAGTGAAACTGCAGAGACACGGACAGTCACCGGAGGTTAGAGGGGAGGGAAAATGGGCGAGATTTCAGTAGTGCGATGTAGCTGAACATAAAACCGAACTGGACTGTGAGGATCCAAGACGAACAAATCGAGGGATGGTATTGTATTCGGCATCCATCCAGAATGCATCGGGAGATTTTTAGGAACTGAGTGGCAGTATCCATTTGGAAGTTCATACGGTGATAGTCTAGAAGGCACAGTTTCAGCTCAGTGAAGAGCTATGTTTTATCAAGCCATACACGATGGTTTCTGAGTAACACATAAAAATGTAAATCACTGAGGAAAGTAGCTATAATTCATGATGACATAAGAACTGCTTTAAAACATAAACACAAAGAAAAGGTTTCTTAAAGTGGAAAGAGAGAGAAGGTGGGATTTAAAATGGACAATACTAAAGGATGATTTTAAATCTCTTTATGTTGACATGTAAATGGTTTTGATCAGGCAATTCCAGAAAGCTGTGTGACTTTATGTAATACTTAAATTCAAAATGAGGTGCCTGGAGGTCTGACAGAAGCTCGCATCTAGTGGGCTTACTCCCCGAGGGTTTGATGTGCCCCAGACACCCACCTGGGGCCCTTCCCTCGTAGAGGGTGTACAGCCCAGAAACATAAAACCCAGTGATGCTGTGAGGACAGCCTACGCACTTCTCAGCAATGTCTCCCTCAACAGCCTCAAAATCGGGCGAGGCTAAGGACCATGTCCCTAAAATGGTCACCCAGGATCTGCCATGCCTCCCTGCCCCTGGGACCGCCCCTGGGGAACAGGTCAGGACTTTCTGATTTCTGCCTGCAGCTTAGTACACTCACACTTGTGGGGGTCTGCCTGAACCAGGGCCTCAGCAAGAAATCCCACACAGGCTGCACCCACTCTCTATTCAAGCATCCACAGGCACTGGGATAAAAGAATGGATTTAAGAGCCAGTAACCCCTGTCCTTGGAGCGAAAACATATAACTGAGAGTGAACACTGCCGGGCCAGTCCTGTGTAAACATCATGAGACACACATTATGGCAGGGTAAGACCGAAGGGTGATTGGTTATCCTATATTTAACTTTGCTATAGAGAATGTTTCAGCGCTTTGAATTCTGATATCAAATGAGGGATACCAAATTTTTTAAAAAATAAACATTTTCATTTAAACTTCAAGTTATAAAAACCTGTATGTTCACACTAAAAAGAGAAACATGTCAGATTAGAGCGTATGGCCCGTTTTCTATTAAAAGCTTCACCTCATTTTTACTATTAATTATGTACAAGTGCATTTAGTTCATTTTTTTAAATGGATGGCAGCTATAAATGACACTGTGGTTCCTAAGTAAATGCCAAGTAAAGGTAGTCCACACTGGGGCCCTAACCTCGAGATGGCTAATGATAAATTACTGAAAAACACAGCATTAACATATGCCCTTTTACAGCAAATAAAGCCAACCACAACTAAAAGGTATTTACTTTTTGTTTTCATTTACGAGGCATCAGTTCATCACACACACACACACACACACACACACACACACACACACACACACAGCCTAAGATTCTTGCAGCATTTCAAGTTAGCATCATGCCTGGAGAGATACCCTGTCTGAACACCAGGATGATGCTCTCCTTGTCACACTATCAGTGTAGAGCACACACAGAGTTGCTTTTCCAATCTTGGTGGCAGATTAATTTCATTCCATCCACAGTGCACCTAGTGTATTTGTGACC
Source organism: Zalophus californianus (assembly GCF_009762305.2). Taxonomy (NCBI): domain Eukaryota; kingdom Metazoa; phylum Chordata; class Mammalia; order Carnivora; family Otariidae; genus Zalophus; species Zalophus californianus. The sequence goes on along the minus strand of NC_045601.1, from coordinate 6,813,637 downwards.
AAGAGTGTACACTTTCAAAATGGCTGGGGAAGATGAAGCCTGCCTATTTAGGTTATGGAACACGCAAAGGAAAAGGTAACAAATTAACCAGACAGACATTATGGTAGAAAGTGAGGGTGGATTCCTACTTCAGTAAAGATGATGTCAAAGTCTTCCTTCAACAAAGTTGCTGTGTATGTTTGTAGACCCAAGCACTCTTTTTCTTCTTAGAAGGCTTCCTCTGGAAGGGACTGAAGGCACTCTACCGGTTTTGAGAAGACATGGACGTTTGTTACTGCAAAACATAGCAGGAGGTGACCAGTGATCCCGAAATGGGCACAAAGTCTCTAGGGGTTTAAGTCAAGGGGACTGAAAAATCAAGGGAAGTACTGTAGATAAGCTTCCAACCTCTGCTGGTCCTTGAAGGTTGGGCAGGGCTGTCAGGTCTCTGGCCATTTTTTCTCAATTCCAAACTCACCCATCTACATTCCATTCTTGATGCTTGTGATGCAACTCTGCAGACTCCATTTTCTGAATTCCTTTGCCAGAGGGCTTTTGTTAGATCCTGTCAGTGGGGGACGTGTAGGGGAGTTTGGAATGCAGGAGAAGCGGATGGAAATGTCCTCATTCCAGTCTGCTTGCTGCTCATGTCAGCAACGGCCCAGGAATGTAAATACCCTAGGAGTGATTCTCTGTCACAGAGGCAGCTTTGTTTCCAGCTTCTGGCTTCTTCTGGAACTCCCAGGACCAGTGTATCTTGCCCCTCTAAGGAACCCAGAGCAAACAGGTCTTCAAGCAAGGTAGGCAGAGAAGGGAGAAGGGCGCAGAAACGTCAGATTTGGGAGTTCACCGTCAGTTTTGTCTGAATCTGTCTAGATGATCCACTCCAAGTGCCAGGGTCCAACGTCTTCCCAATCGATGCTATAACTTTCACATTAAAGATGTGAAGAGTCTGTGAGCTTAGGTGTAGTTCTGCAACTTGTTGTAATTCTCTAAGACTTTGGATTTGATTCTCCATAAGTCAGCTCTACAGCTTCAAGGAAAAATAGCATCAACAGTGGCAACAGCAACAAACCTTCTTTTAGGCCAACATTCAAATTCTCTGGTTTTTGGAACGTGTCCTGAGCTTGTGATTTTCTCTCTCTAAGTTCCCATCCATTTGGTCTCATAGTCCTTGTGATCATCATAGGCGAATATGGCAAGGACAGGACCACCCAAGGCACTGGTTTTATTAGATGGTTTTTCACAGTCCATCACAGTAAATATTCCTCTAAGACTTCTCTGAAGGGTCTTGAAACATCTAACAGGATGACTGTCAGCTGGGGTAAAAGTAATATATCTGTCTGTTAGGGATTATTGGCTCTGATTTGAGACTGACTCGTGGTATCCAAAATGCCTTTCTTGTCTGTCATGTTTCTGACAGCATCACCATCCACAGATGCATAGAATGCCTAGTCACTGGATGGTGCTCACACACATTGCTTCTGAATAGTGAACTCAGTCACTATAAAGGACATATGGTGATGGGCTATGTTCTTTGACTTTTCTCATATTATTCAGCCTCCCATCACCCAGAAGCAGCTGGCCTGATGGAATGGCAATCAGCCTAGTAAAGCTTAGTTGTGGTGCCAGATGGTAACAACATTCAGAAAGGCAAAGTCACTGAGGGAACCCTGACAGATGCTCTGAACTAGCAAGCAAGGTATGGTGCCATTTTTCTCACAGTCAAAAAATACATGTGCCGAGAGTGGGGGTAGCTACTGTCACTGTTACACCTAACACCCCACTGACGGAATGTCTGATCTACAGCTTCTCCACCTGGGCTCTGCTCGTTCAGATATCTTAGTGCCCAAGAGCGCAGGGCTGGTCTGCTTAGGCGGATACAAACATAGTTCCGTTTACTAAAAGCTGAGACTGCCACCTGGCCATGTCCTCAAACACTGAACTAACAGAGAAAAAAGAGGGACACTGGTTGGCTGGAGCATCATCCCAATTACTAAGGGAAAATGGGGCTGCTCCTACATGAGGGTGGATGGGTGTGATGCAGAAGGCACTCCTATGTCAGCCCTCAGTACCTCCGTGCCTAAGAGTAAGAGTTAATGAAAAACCACGACAACCTAATAAAGACGTTTGTGTTTAGAGACATAAGGGAAGATAATTTGGGTCACCATATAAAATCATTTTTTAAAAACCCTATAAATTGAGATTATGGCTGAGGGAAAGGTAGCACAGAATGCGTTACAGAAAAGAGACATTATAAAAAAATCTAAACTCTCAGTACCAGTTACAGAAATAAGAACTGTATCAATTACACATATTTTTCCCCTTCCTTCCTTCCTTCCCTCCCTCCCTTCCTTCTTTCCTTCTTTTCTTTCTTTCTTCCCTTTCTTTTTCTTTCTTTTTTCTTTCCTTCCTTCCTCCCTCTAGTTGATATATATAAACACTTACAGATACACATACACACACATACAGTACAATATATGTGCGTATAGAGACAATATACATATACACATTATAGAGTATAATATATATGTCTATATAGACAGACTGTATATATGTATAAATTGTACATATATAGTTTATATATCTACATATGTTTGTGTAGTATATACAGTGTGTATATACAGATATATATACACCTACATGCATACACCTATACGTACACACATATATTTATGTTTGTGTAGTAATAACTTTTTTCCTCCCTCCTTACTTCCAGTTACTTTATATGTTTATATCTTTGTGGTTAACTTTATAATTTAATTTATTCTTTAGGATACAAGATATTCTCTTGCAATTTTGAATAAACTACAAAAAGAATTGGTTTCTCCTAGAGATGGACAGTATGATTATTGGAACTTGTGTCTTCCATTTTGGGGGGAGGGCTCAGACAGTCCTTGTATGAGTGATTGCTTCTGGCTGGGTACACCTAGGAAGTATTCACCATTGTAGGGAAGAAGTTCAAATACACGTAAAAGGGTGGGTAGGTAGTCTGAGTAGCTGAAGCGGTATTCAATGCGGACTCCTTTAACTATTGTCTCTCAACTCCAAATCCGCCAGCTATTCTCCATTCTTTAATGTGTTGTTTGGGCACTGACATACTAAGTTACTCAAGCTCTCTTACCAGCCGGTTTCTTGCTGGATTATGCCAAAGCAGCCACCGGCAAGAGGCTTCCTTCTTCCTGTTGGGTTGCTTCTTGGTGACACCTTCTCCCAGCAGCCTCATGGCTCTATATCAGCTATTCTTTCCAGCCCGGAGCTTCTTTTCAATTATGAGGACTAGTCTCATCATAGTCTTTTAGAGATCTGAACCCCAACTCTGAGAGATCTCCCCTGTGACATTCTGGGTTCTGAGAAAACTAATTTCTTTCCTTGTTCCTCTAACACCAGGCGTGGTAGCATCTTCTCCCAGCTATCAGCAATTAATTCCCCACGTTAAATCCACTCTGTGAAAACCTAGTGTGATCGCTCACTCCCTGACTGCGAAAGGGATACAGCAGAGTTTAAGTCAGTGACGTTGGGATTTCAATGTGACACGTTAAGTACAACTAACAAAGAGTATAAACTAGGAATGGATACAATGGATATTATGCAAGAGAAGTCAACAAATCTGTCAGCCTGGATTTGAAGCACAATCGAGAAAGGGGAAAAAAAATCAAAGATAAGCTGAGGCTGAGTAAATGGAATATGAGGGTAGAGATTATGGGTGTTGTGCTACATGTTGAACACGAGGTGTTTGGAAGACATCTAAGTGGGAATTTATCACAGGTAAGTGCAAGAATATCCCAGAATACTAAAAATAAAGATTTGAGAATAATTTTAAGATCAGTCTATTTAACCTAGGGGAGTAGATGAGATCACTAGATAGGAGAGTGCAGCAAGAAGAGAAAAAAGCAAACAAATAACCTTGAGGAATATCCACATTTAGGAGATGAAGAAGAACAGCAGGTCAGTGGGAGAAATAAACAAGGGTCAGGCAAGGGAAGAATGATGAAGAAGGAATGGAATCCCTTAAGAAAGCGTTATAAAATCCAGGAAAGCCATAGAAAGGGGAGCCTAAAGATGAGGGAATGGTCAGCTGTGTCAAACGCCTGAGCAGGAAAGCTAAGCTGATGCCAAGTACAATTATTATAGAAAGTGAGTAACTCTCCAAAATACCACTTTCCAACCAGCCAGCTGTCCTGTGGGAATGTGACATATCATCAGTCCTGACTTAATAAGAATGACACCAACAGTTAGCATACATAGAAACAGGAAGAACGCTGCCAACATCGTGTATCACATCCCTAAATACAACCCATACAGACTGTTTCCACATGCTTCATACTCTAGACCCGAGAACTCTATGAATAACTGCATGAGTCTGCGGATGGTGCCTCAACTCTGAAGTAGAAAAATAGTTCCACTTAATGACTCCCAAGGAAGCAATGTTTTAGATCATTTTTTTTTTCAATTCTTCACTGGCATAGCATTTTGTTCTATTTGATTGGCAACATGTAAATATTATCATTATATCTTCCTTTATTAGTGACAATGTTTCTTTCTTTTTTTTTCTACCAAAGACTTAAGCCGAAGGAAACAAAGAACAGTTGCAGTTTCAGGAAATCTTCTAATGGGGATTGGAAGAAAGGATTTATCCCCTGGGAAACTTGGGGATTGCCCTGGTTTGCTCGTCTCTCTCCACTCACCCACCCACAGCTTGTCATTCACATACATAAAAGAAGCAATCATTGGGGGACACCTCTTCCATTTCTGATGATGCACAATGGTCAAGGCCATGAAAGGTCAAATGCCTGAACCTGATGTAGCTGATGGTTCTTTAAAAGCAGAACTACAGTCATATTCAAAGAAGATACATGGCGGGCACACAAGAGGTATTTGTTGAATAAAGGTGCAAAGGGCTGTATGATGACTGACAGACACTTCTTTTCTAAATACGTGGCTCCTTTATAATTAGGGGATGAATTACTATATTTAAGACAGAGGTAGAGCGTTGTCAGAGGTAGCACCTGCTAAGAATAGTCAGAGCCTATCAGATATTGATGACCTGTCATGGCTAGAAATAGCTTCACCTACTAGCAGCAACAGAAGCAGGGTGTTGTGGATCATGATATCCAATACATCAGCTCCTTGCATGAAATGCAGACATAAAGTTGATGACCGTAAATATATTTCTGAGCACTTATTTACCATGTCATACCATGGAAAGCACAATGGGAGAAGGAAGCAGAAACTGTAGCTTCTGCCATACAGAAACATCATTTATGCAAACACAGGCTTCTCCCTGTATATCTATACATCATTCCATTTCTTCAGGGCCAGTATATTATTAAGGTGATTTTTATTAATTGTATTCATAAGCGTAAATAATACCTATAATTCATTTTGCTTGTGATTCCAGAAGCCCTATGTTTCAGGATGTTAAGAGTCTCCATCCATACCAATGTTAGAGCAAGCTTCCACGCTTCCACAAAACACTCTAGCTCTGCTGTTATGGTCCTCGAGTCAGCTTCTCTGCTGAGTCCTGGTGCACAGGATGTTGTGTGATGCAGCCTGCCACGGACTCCAGGGACTCCGCACATTATTGCTGAGAGTAACAAGCATCAAGGCTCTGAGCACTCTCACCCCCACCCCGCACTTATCAGGAATGTGGTTTGTAGGGATCAACCTTGAGGAATGAGGGAACATGCCCACCCCAACCCCCATCCCTGACAAACAGCAGCTTGCTTACTATAAAAGCGGCAGACTCTCCCAAGGTCAGGCTCCTCAGCTGTGACAAAAACCTTCAGAGTGCAGTTTCTATCTGGAATCTTCCATGTCACTTCCACGGGCCTTGGGGGGCTTGGGGAGCCAACACAAAGATTGGACAATCATACCTCCTGCTATGACACGAGTTACTGAGTGTCATGTCTTCTGCCAGCACCCACGCTTGAATGTCTGGTAAAACCCTAGAGTTGAAGAAGTTTACTGCTGAGAGAAGAAAATGTGAAGAGATAACAACCTATTTGCCAAAAATTTAGGTTTCAATGTCTGTTTTCTTATCCTCATTCTGAAACAGGAAGAGTACCAATGTCTATCTTTGCTTGTGTCCAGACTATCCGGGGTTTCCTTAGCAGCATCTGCTAATTCTTGAACAATTACTCAGAGCTTATTTTGTTTGTTTGGCTGGTTGGTTGGTTTTTGTTTTAACCATGGAATGATGCATAAATGTAATAAAATACGTTGTTTTAAAAAGTCTTCAAAGATTTTTACTTCTCCTTCCACCATGGCTGCCTGAGAGCCACTTAATTAGTTTAGATCCACATTAGAACCCTCCTTCACTTCATTTATCCTTATTTGGAAAATGATCACATTATACGACAAATGTTACCATGGTTCATTTGGGAAGAGTAAAACCACACATTAGCTGTGATATCATCAGTGTGAAGTAGTAGTTTACTGATTCGGTAATATTATAATACCTGATAATCAATTCCGTTAGTTCTCAGCAATAATATGAAAGGTTTTGGTCATCAAGTAAAAAAGTATACAGTGATGATTCTTGAGGGTCTTTTTTCTTTTTCCTTTTCCCATTTGTCCCAACAACTGCGGCCCTGACCACTGCTACTTGCTTCCACAGCCCTTTATCCCAGAGTCCATATATCCTGAATGTGATGTTTCACCATAATGGAGAAGCTGAGATTCACTACAGAAGGTGAAATATGGTGGCATTGTGTTATACGGATGCTTTTTTGAAAAATGTTTCAGAAAGTGGGATCCATCTGTCTGTCTAATAAATATTTTCACACATATTTTCACTGGAAAATTAAATAAATATACAAATTTTTAGCAACACAAATTAGCATTTATCATTATAAAAGGAAAATTGTATACAGAAAGTTAGGGGTTATACATGTTATAATTACTTATACTGTTTGAAAGTAAGCTGTTCTATAGCAATATCGAAGTATCAATGCTTTCATAGTTAAATCTCTGATTGTTCTGATTTCAGACTATCCACAGTAAATGATTATGAAAGATATGCCTCATTTATTCTGACCAAACCAGGTGCAATTACAAAACAGGACTAAGATTAGTTGTGATAATTGACTATTCAAAAACATAATCTATACTCAACAGATATAATTAATAGAACTAATAATTAAGTCATTAATAATATAATGTTATTATATTATCTGATAATACAATTAATAGATAATACTAACAGAACCAGTATCCTTGAAATTTTAATATTCCAAAAGACTTATCAAAGCTCTGACCCTGGGGGTGCATCCTAGCTTCTTCCCTCCTACATTCTGATTCATGAAATATTAAAAAGGAAACAAACCAAAAAAGAAGAATCTTTTAGGTGGATTACAACAACCTTTATCTTAGACATCTAACTGATGTCTATTGAGCTTTTACTATTTCCCAGGCACTGTGGTGGGCATTGCAGGTTTAGTATACAAAATAGTCCCAGTGCCCGTTCTGGTGGTGATTGCAATCTATTATATAAAAAACATATAGGCATGAAAATAAAGAATCATCGGGGCGCCTGGGTGGCTCAGTCGTAAAGCGTCTGCCTTCAGCTCAGGTCGTGATCCTGGGGTCCTGGGATCGAGCCCCACATCGGGCTCCCTGCTCAGCGGGAAGCCTGCGTCTCCCTCTCCCACTCCCCCTGCTTGTGTTCCTGCTCTTGCTGTGTCTCTCTCTGTCAAATAAATAAAAAAATTAAAAAAAAATCTTTAAAAGAAAATAATCACTGAAATCATTTTGATATTGCTTATCAAATTCTAATGATTCTACGCACCTAGGTAGTCCCATAACCATGTAGAGTCGAGGACTTCCTTCTTAAAGATTTCTGTAGTAGTCTGAAAAACCTGTATTCACAAATAAGTTCCAATCCACATTTAATTGTAGGCAAGCTAGCTACCAAATACATCTTTCTCTTGAGCATCAGCATCTATTTGTGGCCTACATTGAGTTAGACCTTGAATTTCTCTAGGTCAATCAAGAAATATCTCTTTTCCATGTCCCAATGTCTATTCAATCAACAGTCTTCTCAGTGAATTTAATTCATCTCTCTGGTTTCTTCTAGAAAGGATGAGCATTCCTTAATCTAATATTTTCTCCATATTACATTTCAGACTTTGCTATATTTCCTTACCGAACCACATTTCACGATAATTCAGTCAGATGTAAATAATTTTTTTTTCCTAAGACACACTTTGACATAATATGCTTAATAACTGAGATTGAGACCAGATATTATTTGCATCAGTTTTGGTGTCATGTTCACAGTTATAAGCTCCCAGTTCTTTTCTTTTTCCATTATTCGTTTCTAAAACCACTAAAACAGTTACTTGTTCAAAGCTTGAAGGATTTCAAGGCGAATGTTGAAATAACTGTCAGATCATATCAGTGCACTTTGCAACAAAATCAATTTCTATATATTCATTCTCAGTTGCAAAGGCAAGACATCTGCACTTTGACTACCTGCCTAGCGCAGTCAATGCCAATGACGTTTCTCATGGCACATCGTGCCTGTTATGCAAAATGTGTCACTCTATCAACTCAGTTGTTACTTTTAAAATGTGACCCATGTGGGAGCTCAGTTGGTTAAGTGGCCGATTCTTGATTTCGGCTCAGGTCATGATCTCAGGGTCCTGGGATCGAGCCCTGCATCGGGCTCCGTGCCCAGCCAGGGAGACTGCTTATGGATTCTCTCTCCTTCTCCCTCTGCCCCTCTCCCTGCTCTTGCTCTCTTTCTCTCTACCTCTAAAAATCGAATCAATCAATCTTTAAAAAATAAAATAAAGTGTGACCCATTTGATTACTGCTTAGGAGAGATGAGTTGAAGAGTGAGAAAGATGAGTTCAAAACTGCAAATCAGGGGAAACCTAAAGACAGAAAGCATCTGCAATCTGTAGACATACCAACATCCCTCTTCTTCTTTGCCTTGGCTACCCTAGAAGAAGTGAAAGTGAGCATCCCGGGGCACAACTTCACACCCTGGGAATGGCCAGGTAAAGCCGCAGAAAGTGCCGTGGTGAATGAAACCAAACGCATCCACAATTTAACTAGAAATTATAACAACCTTTTGACTGCCCGGTACTTTGAATAAATCATTGTATTTTTAACGATTTCACTAAATAAAAAGGCGAATTAAGAGAACTGGTTCAGCCACACGGATCGCATAGTCCTGGATAAGTATCTTCCCTGATGTAGTTATAAACAATTAAAATATGGTTTGTAAACCTCCACTTGCCACAGGAGGATGCCTCCCTCCTTTCCTCTCTTGTTCACTGCAATCTCTCCCTCACTATTTGTGCTCCAGCAGAATGCTTTCAAGTTCTTTCAAGTTCTATGTTCTTTCTCATCTCTTCATACTGTTTCTTGTGCGTGGGATACAATTTCTCTACTGCAGCCCTCCTTCTCTTGAAAATTCTTAACTCAAGTGAAATGTCTCATCATCAGTGAGACTTCCAATCACCAAGACTCCTTTGTTCCCTCCTGCTCTGAACTCTTCCAAAACCCTCTATTTTGTCACTCAGCTTTACTGCAGTTACTAAGTATCTTAGTGCCAGAGTGTGAGCTTCATGAGGACAAGGGCCACATCTCCTTAGTTCACAATATCAGCACCTTCTACACAATGCCCTGCACACAGTAGGGGATTATCTCTATAACATATTATAAACAATATATATTTTATATATATATAAATTCATAAATATACATATATAAAAGTAAAAATCTGAAGTGGATGAGCAGGTGGTAAAGTCATCACAATATTTCACTGAAATGGTTCTTTTATTTGTTTTGCATATGTTTTTGTTTTCAAGAGACCATACAGCCCGGAAACATACTATACTCCACTACAGATAATGCATCAATGTTATGGATTTTCACGGTATGAGAACAAAACCTAAATCATAATAGTTGGCAAAAAGAGAGATTCTGGGGAGAGAAGCCATCCAGAGCACAACTGTAATCCACGGCACCAGCTGACTATATAGTCTCAGTTTACTGCCAGCCAGACAGCAAGTGACACTTTCCTTTTTTAGTTGTGTATTTATGATAGAAGTGTCCTAATGAGAAGCTGTCTGGATACAACTTTTCAAAGACAATTAATTGAAGTCCCTTCCAAATGGGTTCCAATTAACTTAAAAGGTAAATGGATCCTTTAAAATGCATATTCAAATAATGTTTAACTTTCCCAGAACCATCGAAAGGGTAACATTATATAGTGGCTGATCAAAGGTTTTTATAAAACAAACCAGAGGCTACACAAATCTCAAAAGCAATAATACTTGATCACATATTATCAGAATTCACTCGGCTTTATATTAATTGCCTCATCATCATTAATTCATCTAAGGTTTGTTAAAATTAGCTTTAATTTTATTTATAATTGATCATATTTTGTTGGAATCCATAAAGAATATTTTGAGCAGTATTAGAGAAAGTAATAAAACCACAATTACTTTAAATAAAGATTCAAATCCAGATGGATGCTTACAACTGGCAATAATGTATATTTGCTAAACTATTGTAATCTTAACATTTTTATATTGCTAACATGTGTAATGCAGAACTGAGACAGCCAGAAGAATTGAGAAATATGCATTAAATAAGTGCCTCCAATTTTTCTTCTAGAGGTGTATATTCCATACTTATCACCCAGGGAAAATGATACATAGAACAAGGGTAGTGAAGAAGAATAAATGTGGGATGTTTCTTGATGTACCAAGCAGAATGTGAATATGACATTTTATTAGAGCAGGGCATTCCAATGTCATAAAATAAACTTAACAACATTAATTTTATTTTCAAATATTTAGTAGTTTCATGCTAAACTTCACTGGTGTGATGACTGATTCAGAAAACTTAATAAAATTAATTCTAATTTTGTTATAAATGTTACTTAAAATCATGTATAATGAACTCCTGCTCAAATTACAGAGTAAATAATAAATGCAAAACTCTTTTTGTAACATTTGGGAATGGAGCTTTCCCTTCTGTGTTATTCACATTGAAGATAAAACAGCTAGATTATAAGTTACACACACGTACACATCAGGAAACAATATTGACTAATTAGAGGAAGGCAAGAAATGACTTTGAGGGGCGCCTGGGTGGCTCAGTCGTTAAGAGTCTGCCTTCGGCTCAGGTCATGGTCCCAGGGTCCTGGGATCGAGCCCCGCATCGGGCTCCCTGCTCAGCGGGAAGCCTGCTTCTCCCTCTCCCACTCCCCCTGCTTGTGTTCCCTCTCTCGATATCTCTCTCTCTGTCAAAGAAATAAACAAAATATTAAAAAAAAAAGAAATGACTTTTAGTTTCCAGAAGTGCCAAAATTGAGGAAAAGAGAACTAAACCTGCCTCCAAATTATTTCAGGAAATAATTTATTTTTTTAAAGATTTATTTAATTAATTTATTTTAGAGAGAGAGAGCACACGTGTACGTGCACACACACGCATGTGTGAGTGGGGGGAGGGGCAGAGGAAGAGAGGGAGAGAATCTCGAGCAGAGCAGAGCATGGAGCCCAACAAGGGGCTCGATCCTAGGACCCTGAGACCATGACCTGAGCTGAAACCAAGTCAGACATTCAACTGACTGAGCCACCCAGGCGCCTTTAGAAATAATTTAAGAACATAACAAGTCTCTAAAACAAGGTTCCATCTTATCAAGTATTCCCTACCCATACAAGAGTGGTCCCTGTGACCCCACAACACAGAAAGCTCACACTTTCCTAGCCTCTCTCCACTTCCCTTCTGCCACACTGTCCCACAAAATGCAATTCCTTTCACCTCATAAATTCTCTTTTGTTTCATAATACTATTCTCTAAATATAAATATCTTCTTGTTTTTTTTTTTTTAATATCTTGTTCTTTTGGTCAAAGCAATTAATCTAGTTCACTCACTACCCAACAGAAACTTTCAATTTTTAGAGGTCAAAAATCTCTGTGAGAATCTGATGAGATCAAATTTCTTCACAGAAAAGAAAATGTACATATATACATGCACATCATTTTGTACACCATTTCAAAGGGCTGCAGCCTCGGTCCAGGACCGACAGTGAATGAACGTGCCTTGGCATGGTCAGAATGTCAGTTATGGCCATGGTCCATTCTGATAGGCTGTGGTGTCCACTCTGATTGCCCATGACCAACCACCTGATAAATATGTTGAATGTCATTCCTGCCTGGAAACATCTATCCTAACCTGAATAGCAGTGGTGTAAAATAATGTCACTGCCCTGTGTATGATTACTACACCATCATTCAAGGAAGCCACATGGCACATACTGAAGAGAATTCAAACTTTGGAACCAGGAAGATTAAAATCAGAATCCTGGATTTACCACTTAGCTTGTTGTGTGATATAAAGACATTTATTTATCTTCCTGAACTTAAATTTTTTTCATCTGTGAAATGAAGATAATAATATCTTTGTCATAGGGTTCTAAAAAGATATGAAAGCCATCGTTAAGTGTCTAGGTTAGAGTGGATCCTCACCAAATAGAGGATGGTGATGATGATGATGATGGTAACAACGATTATGCTGAAGTGTTTATCATGCAGATAACATTCTTAACAGCCAAAGACACTCTCCTTTGCTCTTGGGTAACTGGGCTCATATCTTTTCTGAAAATTATATTTCATTCATAATGACTTATGTCTCAAATCCATTCCCCCCCCCCAAAATCATACCTTTGTGGCATTAACGATGAGGCAGTTGCCACAACCATGTCAAATTCTGTCTTGAACACGGGACCTTTAGAGAAACTTCTACAGGTTCAACTCAATAATCATTTATTGGGAATGCATGAGGTACTAGGCACTATATAGACAGGAACTTTTTGAGCAACACATTACACCACATACTGTAAACCACAGCCAGAGAAGCAACAGCCTCATATGAGAAAGATAATACATTTACAAAGCAAATAACATCTAAAATACCAACCAGAATATACAGAAATGCAATAATGGCCAAGTGAATTTTAGCTATACAAATGCTCTTGCTTTCACATTGTTTCATAGCAAACATTTCTAGGCTTCTGTAAAAATATGGTGTATGATGAAAAGCAACATTTATTATCTTAGTTTATATTAGTAACTCAATTTCCCTTAGGACTGCTATAGATGTGGAAGGGGATTGGAACTGAATTAACAAAGCTATTTAGGTAACAGCTGAAATAAGATCCAAGAATGAAATAATGTGTCTATAAATCTTTCTCTGTGTCTGTAAGTTCTGCAATCCCTTGGGCTACTTTCTTGGTACCTGGAGGGCAAAATGATTATTTTAATTTTACAAAGCCAGTAGGTGCAAATATATGCTGTGATTTAGAGATAAGCCTTAAATTTTCCCAAAGATATTTAATATATTTTGCATATGAAAATCTCAGGAGATTTTGTTTGTTTGTTTGTTTGTTTGTACCGCTGATCTTCCAACAAAGACCTAAAGACAAAGGGTAATTTTAAAATATCTGTTAAATTCATCAGTGCATCCAACAGATATTGGGGAGAACCCATTATCTACAGGCACCTGTTTGGGGTGGAGTTAGCAAGGATGCTTGAGCCATTTTCTGCCTTCAGCAACATCACAGACTAGCTAGAGAGCAAAGAATGCAGCCCAACATTTCTGATGGTTATAATGAGGTAACTAATGACAAAAAACTTACAGATAACATGCTGTGAAAGCTCATAGGATAAAACACTACAAAAGGCTGGGTTTGTTCATCAAAGATCCAGATTGGAGCTAAGCCTTGAAGGGGAGGAGGAGTGGACATATAGAGAAGGGGAAAGAGCATCTTACATAGAGAGAACCCAATGACGCTAAAAGGGACCGGACCCACTGAGAGGTAACTGAGGTGAACCAATGAGAAGCAAGACTAGAAAGGCAGGCTGGTGTCAGACTGCAGAGCTTACATGGCAGATCATGAAGACTGGCTTCATTTAGGAAATAGAGCCGGCTGAAGAGTCAAAACACAGGCACAGTTTACACACCTCATATCCCCAATGTCTACGGTGCCTGATACATGGTAGATGCTAAATAAGAATATGATGAATAAAATGACCAGAGCTTCACCTCAAAGCTTCAATAAGGTGGATACAAGTGTCAGCAAGGCATCCTATAAACTACTTTACATTTAGACCCTCTTCCTAATAACCTGCAAGACCTTGGATATATACATTACCTTGTCTGACACACAGTTTTCTCTCTGGAAGATGGTATAGTAACTATCTTATGTAACATCAGGTATTTGTGAGGTATTTGTATTGACACTGAGGAAATGTAGTAATAATGAAATTGTGAGTAGTGCTAAAGAGTGTGGCATCTACTAATGGTTAGCTAATGTGTCAACTTGGTTACTTTTACATGTCAATGTGACTGGGCCAAGGGGTGTCCAGATTAAACATCATTCCAGTGTGTCGGGTGTTTCTGTATGACACCAGTGTTTGAATCTGTAGACTTGGTAAAGCAGGTTGTCCCTCTTCTAATGGGATGGGCATCACCAAATCCTTGAGGGCCTGAATAGAACAAAAAGGTGGAGAAAGGAGGAATTCACCCTTTTTTACTTCCTGCCTGTTTGTGGACCTGGGACATTGGTCTTCTCCTGCCCTTGAACTGGGATTTACACCATCATCTCCCTTGGTTCTCAGCCTTTGGACTCAAACTAGAATTGCACCACTGGATTTTCTGGATGTCCAGCCTGCAGATGGCAGATCCTGGGACTTCTCAGTCTCCATAATCACTGGAGCCAAGTCCTCATATCTCTTCATACACACACACACACACACACACACACACACACACACACACACACCTCCCTATTGGTTCTGTTTCCCTAGAGAACCCTGACTAATATCCCAAACAGGAGTCAATGACCACCAATGTGGAAATGGGGAGGGAAGGACTGATATGAGAGATGGTTCTAAGGTAAAGATCATAGGACTGGATATGGTAGGCAAGGGCTAGGGCATATCTACCTCTGATAGCATGGACACAATGAAGTGCCATGGGCAACAAACAAACAAACAAACAAACAAACAGTGGATGGTATGTGAAACAGGGTGATAGGGAAATCACGTCAAAGGAGAGGACAGTTGAGTTGAGATGAATGAATGAAAGCATTCCAGGAAGAAAGAACAGAAAGTTCAAAGGCGATGATGCAGGAGCCCAGTAATAGTGATCAAAGAACAATCTAGAAGCCCATTTGGCTGGAACCTTATGAGAGAGTGGAGGGTGGCAGAACACGTGCTTAGAGAGAGAGTTGCGGGTCACATCAGTAGAATGCTGTGGGCCATACAGAGTTAGGACTTTGAATTCTATTCTCAATGTGATGAGCAGGCATTCGTTTATACATATGAGACACAGTTTTACAAGGGTCACTACGGTCGCTTGTTTGAAGAACAAGCTGAGGAAATTTTACAGTGGAAAGGAAGACCAGTTGAGAGGCCACTGCATCAAGAGTGTGAGGGATGATGGTAATTTTAACTGGAGGGTAGAGGGGAGGGTGTGGGAAGTGACCAGATTCAGATTGAGAGAGGGTTGACAAAGCTCACAGATGGATTAGACGACGTTATGTGAAAAAGACAGAAGACATGATTCCAAGATGTTTGTCCTTAGCCACTACTGAGTGATAGCAGTGTTGTGCACTGAGATCATGGCCTCTTGTGGGAAATGGAGACTTGGCACAAAAACTTAAGAGTTTTCTTTTGGACAGGTGATAGTCGAGACGCCTTCTGCTCATCCTACTATGTGTCCAGAGGGCAGATGAATATGTAAAGTCAGAGTCAGGGAGAGAGACAGAGCTGGGGATGGCAATTTTGTAGTCACCAATGTATAGAGGTATATAAAGGCATGGGTCTGGATGAAATTTTTTAAAAATGGGCAACAATAGGCAAAACTGCTAAGACTGGAACCTGGTACTCAGTTCCAAGGTCAGAAAGATGGGGGGGGGTCAGTAGGGACAAGTGAAACACAGTGGCCCATGAGATAGGGGGGCAATCAGAAGACTCTGGTGTCCCAGAAGTCACACAAGAAAATAACGCTTACATTTGGGGACATGAGGTTCGTTGGAGGCCTTGAGAACAGCAGTAGGAGTGGAAGTCTGACTAGGATGGGAGGCAAAGAAAGAGAGACAGTGAGTCAGGATCGTTTTCACAGTTTTAGTTTCCTAGGCAAGGGAGAAATTGGGTAGGAGATTGTCAGTGTGAAGAAATCATAGAAAGTTATTTACTAAAATATTATGTAACTTGGGAGATATTATGGCAAGTTCGTGTGCTGATGGAAAGGATCCAGTGTAGGTTATCCTATTAAATAATTACAAAAGGCCATAAGGTATGTATTATCACCACTTTACAGGTGGGAAAAAAAAATCAGTTTGCAAGGGAAACAGGCTTGCCCAAGACAGAACAGGAATTGGCAGTGCTGAAAAGGAATGTCAGCTCCACTGACTTCTAGGGAGGAAACTCGGTCCATCAGAACATGTATACACAATGACCATAAAGTTATTTTTACCTCATGTCTAAGTAAGGCCAGATTAGATTTCAAAAAGCAAAGTGGATGTCAGAACTTGGATTAAGGGTAAAATCTCCAAACCCCTCATTAGTTCAATAGCCTAGTTTTTTTGTTTGTTTTATAAGGTACAGATTGGTGAGAGCTTCTAGCATTGACCAGATTCGAACACTGGACACTTCAGTGTCAGGTGGGTGGGTGGCCAGAAGTTTCAGAAGACAGAGTGGAGTGAGTGATTGGACCCAGACACCTCAAAAACATGCAACTCATTTAACGAGGATGTCTGAGGAGGAATAAATGAAGGCAGAAAAAAGTTGAAAAATCTTGGACGAGCTAGTTAAAGGCTTTGAAGCAGAGTTAGGATTTGGACCTGCTTCTTTTTAGAGTGAAAGCAACTATGAGATCAAAGCCATAGGTGAAAGGAAACGTTGACAGCAGCACTGAGAATTGATTGGAAATAGTTTTCGATGGAGACAGGAGTGCCAGAAAGAAAGAGGAGATGTCCGCTCCTTCTGCTGTAAGTAATTACAATAACGATCCTGTGCTAATACGGCTGAACACGAAAGATTAGAGCCTAATTCCAACAGAGCTGCTTCCACATGCAAAGAAACCTGTTTTAATAAGAAAATGTTCATACTAAACTATGACAACTCAATTATTACTACTACCTACACTAAGAAACACCTGTGTGGGGGGCGCCTGGGTGGCTCAGTCGTTAAGCGTCTGCCTTCAGCTCAGGTCATGATCACAGGGTCCTGGGATCGAGCCCCGCATCGGGCTCCTTGCTCTGCGGGAAGCCTGCTTCTCCCTCTCCCACTCCCCCTGCTTGTGTTCCCTCTCTCGCTATGTCTCTCTCTGTCAAATGAATAAAGTCTTAAAAAAAAAAAAACTGTGTGTAATTATTACAGAAACATATCATTAACTAACACAAATAACTCGCAATAATCCTACCTTACAAACACCACGTCAGTGGCATTGTATTTCGCATAAAGAAATTCTATCTACTTCTTGAAGTACATTATATTTTTAGGAATGACAAAAATTTATTAATGTAAAGTACCAGAATAATTTTTACTTTGATTACAAGTTGGTTGTCTTAACTAAAAAAAAAAAATCAATCTAGGTTCTGAGAAATCAAATGTAAGTCAGATCCTAGCTATTAAGAGAGTTAGAAGGGGCACACTTATGTCATCTATTACACTAATATATATTTATGCCCACAGACTGAGACGATAGAAAGAACAAAAAAAATTTAATAATAATAAAGATCCTTTTAAAATAATTCATTTATGGGGCGCCTGGGTGGCTCAGTCCATTAAGCGTCTGCCTTCAGCTCAGGTCATGATCCCAGGGTCCTGGGATCAATGCCAAATCTGGCTCCCTGCTCAGTCTGCTTCTCCCTCTCCCTCGCCCCCTCCCCCTTGCTTATGCTCTCTCTCTCTCTCTCTCATGCTCTCTATCTCTCTCTCACATAAATAAATAAAATCTTTAAAAAAAAAATAATTCACATTGAGGCTCAAAGTAAAAAAAAAAAAAAAAAAAAAATCAGAGCTAAAGCCTTTCCTCAACAAAGACTTCCAGAGTGCTGAGAACATCTGTCCTCCTACCCCTACCCTACTCTTGTCGCTGTGCAGTGCTGGGTGTGTGGAACTGAACATTGCAGCTGGAGACATGGAGGCATCAGTAACAGGCTGGTGAGAGAAGGTATAAGGCAGAAGTAAGGGAGTGGCAGCAGAAGGACGACAACGAGGCCCCTTCACTGGCATCACTCATCACCTCTGATCACAAACAGAAGGGATTCTTTGGAACACGAAAACAATCTATTTGAAGACCCAATTAAAACTCTCATTGGGATCAACTAAGACCAACTATAAGGTGGGAGGTAATAGATTCACATTCTTCACAATCACTCAAATTCGAACCACTATATCAAAGCCCAACCAGATGGACCTCCTCCCTGAAGCCTTGTCCGATCCCAACAGCTGTCCACCTTCAGTTCCAAATCGCCACAATACCTGGTATATACGTTTCAGGAAAGAAACACATTCTACTTTCTGTTATAACTTGACTTGGTATTACCTGATTTCATCAACTAATCTTTACATTGTATGTGGGAAAGACTGAGATGTGACCCAAAAATAGCTGGGTATAAATAGATATAGATAAAGAAAATTTGCTTAGCACATTGGGTCCTCAGTAGTGATTGTCACTGAGAGAGGCTGCTATCTTCCAGATGATGAAAACATAATCAAACTATTTCAAATATAGGGTAATATATCATTGTATATTACATAATATATGTTATATAATTACGTGATATCTAGCATTATACTCAGGGATGTGAATAAGCAGTCAAAACTTCTACTTCTTATCTAGTAAGAGTCACATATGATGATAACTCTACCATTTGGTGCATATCATCTGTTCAGATAGAACCAATAAGTTAGTAATACATTTTTGTAATTATTCAATGCTTTTGAATCAACCTGTGTAAGCCCTGGGTTACTGAATTCTGCCTTGTGTAAATGTCAGCTCATTTATTTACTTTGTACAAATCCAAAGTACCAAGCAATATGGTTTTGTTTTTGAGCCATTAGTTATAGGTTTATATCTGGACTCTGGGATTTATCAGCTATATAACTTCGGGTAAACTAATTAATTTGGGTAAGTTAATTAACCTTCCTAGGCATAAGTTTTCTCATTGGTAAAATGAGGACTATACCTCACTGGCCTATTGAGAAGGGGACATGGGATGACGTTTGTGAAGCACTTAGTAAAGGGGGACCCCTGTCTCCATCACTGTCGTCCCTGCCATCATGATCAGTTGAATTGCTGGCTTTAGCTTTTTTTTTTTTTAAAGACTTTATTTATTTATTTGAGAGAGAGAATGAGAGATAGAAAGCACGAGAGGGAAAAGGGTCAGAGGGAGAAGCAGACTCCCCGCCGAGCTGGGAGCCCAATGTGGGACTCGATCCCGGGACTCCAGGATCATGACCTGAGCCGAAGGCAGTCGCTCAACCAACTGAGCCATCCAGGCGCCCGAATTGCTGGCTTTAGCTTTAACTACAGGAATCCCTAGCAGAAAAATCTCCAGTCATTTAAACACTCATTACTTTAGGGAATGGATTCCAAGTCACAAAGCAAGAACTTGAACAGATTGTTTATAGCTCTTTTCCTGATTGTGAAATATGGTGGAGGCCATTTCATGTACCAACACATAATTTGAAAAGAAAGGAATAAAGTCAACACTTATTAAAATATCTACTGTGTTTATAGATTACAATTGAAAAATAATTAAAAATAATTTTATTAAGCAAGTGGGTACAGAAGAGAGGGTGAGAATGGTTAGAAAAGGATTTCTCTATCAGTGCTTCTTTTTCTATGAGATTTTAAAAGTCATAATTAACCTACTCCAAGAAAAATACAATAACATGGCTATCAAAGGACAACCATCTTTTTAAAAGTACAATCATTTTAAAATCCCTCAGCTTCAAGCAAGCTTTTTTTTTAATGAATGATTTTATTTATCTTTTTAAAGATTTATTTATTTATTTGAGAAAGAGAGAGAGAGCGAGCGAGCACGCGGGGTGGGAGGAAGGGTCAGAGGGAGAGGGAGAGAGAGAATCTCCAGCAGACTCTCTGCTGAGCATGGATCCCCACATGGGGCTCTATCTCATGACCCTGAGATCATGACCTGAGCCAAAATCAAGAGTTGGACGCTTAACCAACTGAGCCACCCAGGCCTTCCCTGAATGATTTTATTTCTAATTAATGTGGAAATCTGACTGAGATATTGTAAGAATATTATTATGTTGCACAGGCTTTGGAATCAAACAAATCCAGCCAGACTCTTGACTTGCCATTTACCAGATTAATGATCTTGGGACAGTTACTCAAGTTTTCTCAGGGTCAGTGTCCTTATTTACAAAATAAAGAGAATATGAGTATCTAAAGCATAGGATACCTGTGGAGATCATATAAACCAGGTGAAATGCTTAAAACTATAGCTGACACTTTCAATTCCCTACTTGAAAGATGAGCTGCCCGATCACTGGAAGCTGGAACCCGCAAGAAACAACCTCTCCTGACACTGAGCCACACGTAGTGTAGGACTGTGAGCCCAATAAGAAGGGACACAAAGATTTGGCCCAACTCACTGTGCCTGTAGAACCTGAGACCACAGTACAGGGAAGAGAAGCTAAGCAAAACCTAGAAATCTCAATACACTGGTGAGATAGAAAGCCAAGTTCAGGGAGGCTAAACTTTTGAAGGGCAGAATACCAGAGAGAAGTGAGCTGTGCAGATAGATTATCTTGGTGGAATATTCATATGTACATGTAGGACATTAGTTAAGGTGTAAAACAATTCTTAGATCCATTCATAGAAAGAATATAAAATACTTCTAGGTACCGGTGAAATAACTTTCTAGGGGCACCTCGGTGGCTCAGTCGGTTAAGCGTCTGCCTTCAGCTCAGGTCATGATCCTGGGGTCCTGGGATCGAGGCCCACATTGGGCTCCCTACTCAGCAGGGGAGTCTGCTTCTCCCTCTCCCTCTGTCCCTCCCCCCACTCATGCTCTCTCACTATCTCTCTCTCTCTCAAATAAATAAATAAAATCTCAAAGAAAAAAAAAGAAAGAACTTTCTAGACCCAAGATGGACCCACTCTGGCCCTGGTGCCATGTTAGCACACTGAAACCTGGTTAACTTCCATGTCCCTGTAGATGCCCCACTGGACCAGAAACAGGGTGTATTCAGTCAAGCCCTCCCGAAATGCACGGGCTGACCGTGGAGCCCCAGCCAATCAGGTATTTTCTATTTGTCTCTTCCTTGTTCTTTATTCTTCCTCGTGGAAAAGCTTCTTGCCTCCCACCCCACGTTGTAGTTTGTTGAAAGGAGACTGCCTGCTCCATGAGCTGTTAAAGTTTGCTTGTGGCACCCAATTTTCTTCTTTAATCATTTTTAACAGTACATTTGCTATTAAGCAGTCCACCCCAGAGACAAGAAAGCATCTGCAGGTCTACTGTGAGCTGTTTCAAGCATGATGCATCTGCCAACGCTCTGAAAAAATGCTACTAAATAGATAGATCCAAACAGAGATGTACATTACACCGGCAACAATAAGTTAATGACGCCTTCATTTATTGAAAGTGATTCCTTCATTTATTGAAAGGGCCTTTGCAAACTATTTTCTGAGAAGTGCTGGGTATTTGAATGATTTTAAGTCATTAACTAATTCTGTGAAAAAAATTAATTCAACAGGATTAGATATTAGAATATAAGCACTGCCCTTGCTAATATGATTTTGAACATTCAATTTGTTTGGGATTTCATTCTGATTCAGTTCTTGCTCTGCAAAATTCATCACCTCCCTTCTAGCTTCCTGGTTAAAATTATAATTTCTAAGTCTAAGAACTGCAATTTTCTTTCTAACCTTGTGTTTTCCATGGTAATTTAGAAAAAAAAAATCAAGAAACATATTATGACAGGTAATCATGTGCAAACACACAACTCTTTCGATGCCTGCCATGTTGAGCTTCATTTTATAGCATCTGTCTTGGCAATATAAATTGTGCTTGGCTCCAGAGATGTGTGGTGCGGTACAGTGAAAAAAAAAGAAAAAAAAAAAAAAAACAATCGTGACAACTGAAAAATAAAGCTGTGTGTGTGTGTGTCTACTTCAGAACAGAGAAGCTCTTTGCATTTCCAGCTTCTTTCAAAAAGGAATGGTGTCATTTTGGTTGGCTCCTTGTCTTCTGTCACACAAAACAATGCCACCAGAGGAAACAGACAATGGTCACATCTGTGAGGGCTGCCAAACAACCTCAAACCAGTACAAAAGGATCCCCTCCCCAGTCACACAAAAGAAAGCAATTCAGTCCGGCACACACAGATGGATGTGTCAGCAATATTTACTATTATAAAAATTGGATTTTTTAAAACAAAAGCCTATTTACATTAATTTTTTAAGAGCAGTAGCATAGGCCTATTGTAAGGTTATATATGATATTGTGACTGTTTTGAATCAGAGTCTGTTCATATTTCTGCAAAGTCTGACTTCTATGCAACTTTTCAAAAAATCACTTGAAATATGTGTTAAAAATATTAAGTTTTGTAAGTTTGTTCTTTTAAAGCTAGAGCAGGTACAAAATCTACAACCTTGAAAGTATACACTGAACCTTCAAAATAAAATCAAATTTACTTAATGTTTTACTTTTCAATGGGTGTTGGTAGATCAAATGAGATGCATTTGGAATCCTTCAAATGTGCACTTGGCAGTTAAGTTATTCACAAAACACTCTGTGTTTACTTGTCTTAACGTTCAATTAGCATTCAAATTAACCAATTGAACTTCAACACCTTTTGTTTTATTCATTATTTATTTTAGGATATGCCACAAAAAAATGAAATAAGCAAAACGTGTTTGGCTTGGAGGCAATATGTACAAATTCCCTGTGGCAATCAATATCAGGAATAGAGACATTTGAAAAGCATCCAGATGACTTAAAAATAAATATATGACATTGCTATATGCTTTATCTTCTATAAATGATGTTGTATATCGTAAGGAAGCAAGGGGAGCAAAAGAGGATCCAGCATCGGGGTTGGGAAGGTAATACAAAGAACAGTTATAAAGAATCTACTCTCAACCACCCCAATAGATGGAAGTATACTCATTCTTTATCCAGGGTTGCAGAAGAGAAAATCTAACTAAGATGATTTGTGTGTTATCTGGTTTGAAAACACTCAGATGAGATGATTACCAACCATAAATACACTCTAGAATGCATCACACTGAAGCTGTTAGTTTGACTAGATCTGATTTATTTAAACTGTCGGTTTGACCAAGAGGACACAAACACATGGCCACATGTATCAATACATATGTATAAACTTCTTAAATGACTTTAGTTCACAAGGCCCAGATATAAAATTCCAATAAATTTGAAATGTACCAAAGCAAGAAAAAAGGAGAGTAGTCAACTAGGAAATACACAGAGAAAGGAGGAAAAGGCATGATAAGGGCTGGCACAGTGGTTAAATGCAGCAGCTTAGGTAACAGCGCCGGGGAAGCCCAGGTGTTAATCCTGGCACCTACAGGGTAGGATGTGTCACAGATAAGAGCAGGGGTCTCGTAGTCAGACCTCCCGGATGTGACCTGTCTCCACTCACTAGACCATACGGCTGTGGTCAAGTAAGCTAACACTCTGTGTCTTAGCTCCCTCATCTGAAAATGGGAATGAGTATAGTTCCTTCACTGCAGGCTTGTTGTAAGGACCAAACCAGTCAATGTTCATGAAGGACTTAGAACTGTGGTGAGAATATAGTAAGTGCCATGTGTCTAGTAATGGAATGGCCTCTCTAATTCCTTGGCTTTTTCATTTATGCAACAAGAATAACACGGACCCCAAAAGGCAGTTTTGAGGTTTATATTTGTTAATACGTGTATAGCATTGCCCACAGTAACTGAAATGAGGTCAGTTTCCAATGAATGTCATTGGTTATAAATATTGTTATTGGACTAAAGAGTTAAAATTAATAAGCACCTATTATGTGTCTGAAAACATTCTAGGGATTGTATATTATTATGAATTACTTTTCTCACAACAACAACCTTTGAGGTAGATTTTATCACTGCCCCCATTTTATAGATGGGAAACTGGGAATAGGTAAATAAGCATAATAAATAATCCTAGTCTGAGGAAAGCTACTAGAATTAAATAAAAACATTTAGTTATGAATCAAGGCAATAAACATAATTAATTTTCCCAAGCAAACCTTTAGGCCTTTTGTTTTGTTTTGTTTTTCCCCAGTGAATTCCCAATTTTGTGAATGAGCTGGTGAAGATAATTTGCTGGGTTGGTACTTATATACAGCCAATGGTTCTAGGAGATGTTCTTTATGTGTGAGAGTTCCTGAACTCTGTGTCAGAGGCTGCTAGCAAATCATTTCACCAATTACAGATTTTCTCCTTCTTTCTTAGTGAGGTATAAAATATTTGAGGTGGTAAAATATCCACCCATAGCACTATACTTCCCAGCTTCCCTTGCAGCTAGGAGGAAGAGCAGATTAATTTCTGTCCAGTGAAATATAAGCAAAAGGTTAGAGTTTCATGTCTATAGATTCCTAAAATACAAAGATGAAGACAGCTGATGGAAAGTCCGTCTGCCATTCCCTTTTCTTCTTCACATTTGTAGTTATGGACTTGATGGATGATGCTCCATAAAACATCTCCCACCAAGCGGTGACCTTGAGAATATAATCAAGCACTAAGGGCAATGATGCAGAAAGGAGAGAAACCAGATCCTTGATGTCAGTGGTGATGTGTATCAGCCTTGGACTACCTCCCACTGAACTTCTACTGCAGAGAAAAATACACTTGATTCTGTTTCAGTCACTGTACTTTTTGGTCCATTTTCCTAGCAGCTGAACGCAATTCTTGATACAAGCAGCCATGTGAACCAGACATCAAGGGCAAACAGGACATATCTAAAGAAAATAAGAATGCTAATAATTATTGGCAGAAAAGCATGAGTACATGTTATGCAAGAAGTAGCACAGAGTATAATGATGTTGTCCAGGAGAAAATTGTTTGTTCTATTTGTGAAGTTTGGATTGAGTCTTGAAACATGAGAAGGCTTTCAATAAAGTAGGAGTGAAGGGAGGGGCTGCAGCCATTCCAGACAAAGAGAGCTCATGGAAAACACTTGGAGGCATGAGTAATTTTAGATGCCTCTGAATCAAACTGGTATTAGTCACTGGGCTCAAAAATATATAATTTAGTACAAAATGGATAGCATATTTGATCGAACAAGACATTATACAACTTACCTGGCTCATTTAAAGAAATCTACATATTCTTCTCCATTTAATTTGCCTAAAAGCAGTTTACTCTTAAGAGGGAAGGGAGAGCTGGTGATGGAGCTGGGCTTCGCACACTCTTTCTCAGGGTGGAGATGTTAAATCCTATCTTGACCCTTTTACCATCCACACTTCACATGAGGTTGACAAAGCACACTGAGAGAGAACCTTAAAGGCAACCTTTAGAAAAGTACAAATCTCCAATAAATTAATATTCTCTCATCACAATAAAAGCAACATAAAATATGCAGGATGAATTTTAATATTCATGACTTACATCTTTCAAGAGATTGGCGAATTATCAAATGTAAGACAATAACAAGAAAGCACTTTGTAGAGGTGTTCAAAGTACTTTGCAGCATTAAGCAATTCTTACGCTATCCTTGAGAGAAAGAAAGGAGGCAGAACTTATTCACCAAACTTGCAGACCCAGGACTGAAAGGTGCTCTCAGAAGGTCATGTGGGCCAGTTTTCTTGGCTCCAAGCCTGTGAGGAACTGGTATAGCGACACTGGCTTCATCTCTATGTCCACGAATAGGGATGCACGGATAGTAGGACGTGGTGTTGTGGGCACACCTCCAAGGAGACCTTTAGTGTGCCCAGGCGGAGGGGCGTCCACCATTGATGGCATATGCACCATCGTTTCAGAGTTTATTTCATACATGTTTGATAGTTCTACCCGATTGCTAAAACTGGGACCATTTTTATCTTAGAATAAGTTGAAAGCTAATGGCCCACTTATGCCACCAACCCTAAACTTAGGCCTCTGAAAGGTAGAAGTTCCCTGTCACACAACACAGTGATAGCAACCATTCTTGTGAGCACCACACTGTAACCATTTTTACAGATTTCATTTTGCTGGCTCATTTACAACTACAACAACAACAACAACAACAACAACAACAATAATAATAATAAACACTTGTTAGCACATACAATGTGCTGGGTACTTTTCTAAACACTAACCGGTTTAGTTAATTCATTTGCCCCTCACTTTAAACTTCCTAGCTCAACTCTCCAGCTTAGAAAGCTGAGGAATGATTAAGTAACTTGCCCAAGGACACATACTTAATAAGGGGTGGAACCAGAATGCAAACTCCAAGCTCTCATGACTATTGTTCCCTAAAAAATAATTTAGACCCCACAGAGGTCCTCTTTTTCTTAGAACTTGTGACCATGACTTCAAAGATGTTACTATGGTTTGGGTTCAATCAGGAGTTTCCTTTACTCCATGGTGTATACGTTCGGTCTCCAACTCCCCCAAATGAGGACTATCACATACATCAATTTTTGATGGAAATGTATCCCTTTAAAATGTAATTTCAATGAATCTTCTTTCTAAAAATAGTTCAGTGTTTTTATCACATGCTGTGTATAATGTGAATCTTATTTTTTATGTATATACTTTTTTTCACTAATTTGGTCAATGAATCCTTGTGGCGTACCTTACTGTGGTCTCTTTCCTATCCCTGTCTTTCCCATTTCCATTCCTGCTGGCTGACAGGCTGCGTCCCTTCCTCCGAGTACCCTGTTACATGGTGTCTCCTCAGAATGGCTTTCACTGGGATCCTCACCTAAGCCACCCCGTTATTCTCTTCTCATCTCACCCTGGTTATTTCTTGCATAGCACTTATCTCAACTTCTATATACAAGTTCTTTCTTTTATGTCTCCCTCATTCAATCCATGAGTTTATAAGTTCCTTGATGACAAAGCTGGTATTTACTTCACTTTGCTCACCAGTGCCAAAACCACTGCCTAGCACATAGTGGTTCATCACAATGTCTTAATCTCTGGCTACCACAAGGAAGAGCACCCAGGATAAGACTTGAGGGAAGAGTAAGAATGAGCGGAAGACGTACATTCAGGATGCTCCCCTGAGTGTCAGCTAAAATGGATGTCGTTGTCCTCAGGCAGCCCGTGCTGAAGCTGCACTCACTTGCTCACTCGCTAGGTCTGCTCCTCCTTCATGAATAGCATCGTTATACACTCAGACACCCAGATCTGAAAGTCAGCTTGACGACTACCTAACCATCAGTCCCCAAACTCCGTCACCAAGCTTTGCCAATTCGACCTCCATGGCATATTTTTACAATCTGGCCACTATGACTTCTCCCTTCTTTTGTTTCTCCATATCCCTTCATTAAACTTTGGCTTCC
Source organism: Zalophus californianus (assembly GCF_009762305.2). NCBI lineage: Eukaryota > Metazoa > Chordata > Mammalia > Carnivora > Otariidae > Zalophus > Zalophus californianus. Next base: position 6,786,136 of record NC_045601.1, on the reverse strand, counting down.
GCCACGCTGAGCCACTTCTAGCTTCCCATATTAATACGCATGTCTTGTCAGGTGTCCATGCTCTGTTGAAAGTTATTTCTGGTGCCTGTTTCTTATAACCTTTTGTACTTTTTCAGTTTAGATAACTCCAGCTCATTCTTGAAAATTGCAAAGATTACCTAGTTTTTTGTGTTTGTATGTTTTAATGTCCCCTCACACAACCCAGGCTGAGTTAGGTGCCCTTTTTTTTCCAGTTTCATGAATTACATTCATGCTTCCTTTATTACACTAGTGACCAAGTTGTTCTAGTTGACTCCAACTTGTGTGAATAAAACCAGTGTCTCCCAACTCATACCACCTGGGGCTGGCACAGTGGCTGATACATGTTATACTCAAGGTTAGGTCAAAAAAGGGTGGTACAGTATATTAGACCAAGGGCAAGTCTCAGGAGTATTATAAATGGAAATACAGGAGGAGATGCAGGTTGGAAGCGATGGGCCTTTACAAATAGAACACTGTAATCAATTCTGGAAGTCAATGAACTGCGTACTATAATGTAATAGTGATAATATTTTTAAATAGTTTTTATTGGAAGAAGTGTTGTAATCGTGTACACAAATAAATAGATGTAAAACTTAGTTCCCTCCCTTAGGAAATTATAATATCATTGAGGAAACAGATATATGAAATAGTTATAAAACAAGTCAGAATTAAATGTTAGAGCAATAAGGTATGCACTGTGAGGATGCAGAAGGGATAGCTCTTCTCCATTTGAACATTCCAAGGATAACACAAACATGATGACCTAACATAGAACTAATCATTCTCCCCCCAAACATTATACCTTCTATATGCTCTCTCTCATTCTATCTTTTTTTTTAAACTTTTTATTTATTTATTCATGAGAGAGAGAGAGAGAGAGAGGCAGAGGGAGAAGCAGGCTCCCAAGGAGCAGGGAGCCCGATGCGGGACTCGATCATGACCTGAGCCGAAGGCAGATGCTTAATCATCTGAGCCACCCAGGAGCCCCTCTCTCATTCTATCTTGACCAATAAATTTTTTATTCACATCCAATATGTCACCTTGTCCCTTTCCCCTTTTACCTCTAATAAATCTAATCGGAATAATGATGCCACTGATAAAAACTCCCCTTGTAAAGTAATTAATTTTTCTATTTTTTATTAAGGTATAGTTTATATAAGGTAAGATTCATCCTTTGTGGTGTACAGTTTTGCACATTTTGACAAATGAACACAGTTGTATAACTACCATCAAGGTCAAGTGATAGAACAATTCCATCAGCCCCCAAAATTCCCCTGTGCTCCTATGTCATCAGCTCATACCCACTCTGCCAGCCTTTGGTGACCATTGATCTGTTTACTGTCCCTGTGGTCTTGCCTTTCGTATATCATGTAGCCTTCTGAGTCTGGCTTGTTTCACATGCAGATGCGTGTGCAACTGAGCCACCTCTTATCAATAATCCATTCCCTTTTATTACGGCTAGTCTTCCATGATATAGAACCGTGTACCATGGTTTGTTTATCCCTTCACCAGCTGAAAGACATTTGGGCTGTTTTCTGTTCTGTTTCTTTCTTTACAAATAAAGCTGCCTTAAACATTGGTGTATGGGTTGTTATGTGAATTTAAGTCTTCATTCTCATTGGGTAAACACCTAGATGTGAGAATGTTGGGTCATCCGGTGAGCACATGCCTCTCTGCATTCCCACCAGCTGTTCCACATGCTCCACGTGCTCGTCTGTTGTTTGGTATTTTTGTAGTTGTTGTTGTCACTGCCACTCTAATAGGTGTGTCGTGGCACTTCACTGTAGTTTTAATTTGTACTTTCCTACTGATTAATGATGTCAAATATCTTAGTGCTCACTTTCCATCTTTGTATCTTTGGCAAGGTGCCTATTAAAATCTTTTGTCTGTTTTTAAATGAATTTATTGAATTTTGTTCTCATTTTTGTCTTGAGAGTTCGTCATATATTCTGGATAAAATTCCTTTATCATATATGATTTGTGAATATTTTCTCCCCACTCTGGAGCTTGTCTTTTTCATGCTCTTACTAACTCTTGAACAGTAGTTATTAATTTTGATGGCATCTAATTTATCCATCATTTTTTTCTTTAAATGGATTGTGCTTTTGGTGTCATCTCTGCCTAATCTAGGGTCACAAAAATACTCACCTATGTTTTCTTCCAGAAGTTTTATAGTTTTAGGCTTTACATTTAAGCTTATAATCCATATTTGCATATGATGCAAGGTATGGCTGAAAGCTTTTTTTTTTTACACATACAGATGTCCAATTGTTCCAGCACCTTTTGTTATAAACAATCAAAAATGATTATTTTAATTCAATCAAAGAATATCAGTAGTCTCTTAAAATTTTTCATTAAATGGTAATATGTATATGCATTATAAAAATTAGAAACCACAGATAAACAAAAAGCAGAAAACAGAAGTTATAATAGGTAGTGGTAATCAATTTTGCTGTATATATTTCCAATATTTTTTTAAACATAATATATAACAAAGCAGAGAACCAGAGAGCTTGGACAGGTCCCCTTGGGTCACTCAGTAAGTGGTAGTGCTCAGAAGTGATCCTCAGCAGTCTGACTTCTGAGACACACACCTAATTGCATCACAATGCTACTTCTAGATCTTAATGAACAATAATTAGTTAGTAAATGAGCTCACTCAAAAAGATTATACAGATGAAAAAGATAAAAGGGAGACAAGTATAATGAGTGGGACAACCATCCACCTTGTCTCCTGAACTAGAACCCTAACCATTCACTTTCATCCATTGACATTTATCAATTACCAATTTCTGTTAATTTTACATCCTAAATAATTTTTTGGTCTGTCCTATTAACTGATGTCCATTTTATTAGAGGTCTTCATCATCTAGAATATTCCAAGAGTGTCTTAACTGCTCTTCATTCTTGACATCCCCCAAGAAAAGTTGCCAAATAAGATAAAGGAAAATCAGTTAAATTTGAATTTCAGATAAATAACAAATAATATTTTAGTATAAGTACGTCATACGTAAATATTATTTGTTGTTTAACTGAAATACAAATTTAACTGGCTGTCCTGTATTACTACTTGCTACATTCTGGCAACCCTGATCCCATCTCTTCTTGCTACAGAAACCAGAGTGGCAATAAATAAATGCATAAACAAGTAAACATGCCCTGATAATCACAGTCATGGAAAGTAATGCAGTTAAGGGAGTCCTTGAAGGATGAGTGGGATTAAATTTGATGAAGGGAGAGACACTGAAGGCAAAAACAAAATGAATACACCCCAAAATCAAATTCTTTATGAATTTTTGTTTTATTGCTAAATAATAGTTAGACTATTATTTTTGATATAATTTGCTTTTAGTACATTTGCTGCTAGAATAAATGTCTTTTGCTAGGCTTTCATTTTATTGGAACCAAACGATTTTTTTTTTTTTTTAAGTCAACAGCAGCTAGGCTGCTTATATATATTCATGCTGTTTGACTGTGAGCATCTCAAACACAACATCTAGGTCAGCTTAAAGTGCTTTTGCCCTCCAAAACAGTCATGTTAGCCTAAACTCCAAGGGCAAAAGTGACTCTATTAGAGCGTGATCTTAGGGTTTAGCTCTGACTTGGCCATATTTCTATTACCTGTGGCATCCAGCCTTGGAGATAAATATTACCTGGTGGGTAACAAACACTGACTGGCTTTGGTGAAGGAACCCATTTGTTCCTTTTTTCAGTAAGACTTAAGGCTACAATTGAGTGAAACTATGCAGATAAACATAAAAGGACTAACACTTTAAGGGATAAGTTAGCATAATACCAACTCATCATTTTTAGTTCTCAGGACTCAATGAAGTATTCAGATTTTTTTCATCTAACCCCCCTTGGTCATTTGTTTTTAATCACTAATTAGAAGAGAAATCAGATTAAATTTCCAATGGGGAAAAGTCCCTGTTGCCTTCCTGGAGTGAAGATATTCACTTCAAAGCAATTTATTAAGGAAACTGAACTCTGGTTCTGATGATGGGCAATGCAACCTTCAAAATACCTTTTATATATGTAAACATAAAGCCTTGAATTATGCTGCTCTAAGCATTTAGCTGTCTAATAATGACCTAGATGTCAACAGTTCCTGCCATTGTTCAAACAGAGAAAGACAATTCTTGATTCAGGGTAAGTATATATGGAATAAAACAATAGCTATTTCCTCATATGGTGATCCATCGTCTGATTCGTAGAAACTTTTTTTTCCCCCTCCAACTGAGGACCACCTTGCCATTTTGTTCTGAGTCTAATGTGCCTTAGACTCTGCCTGCGAGTATTTACACATAGGGATGGGTTGTCTCTCTTTGTATGTAGCATCCATGTAGCCATCCAGCTATCACAAGCTGAAGATAGCAGAATACAGAGACAGACAAACTGGGCCATGATGACATCTTTGAGCAATGTAGTTATTCAACCCTGGAGTCTCCCTGTCTTTGAACTTGTTACATGGCATGAACAAGCCAGCTATTCTATGGAGCTAAAAATACCTGACTAACATATAACACCTTGGTTTATATTCCTGTATACTTACTTTTTGGAACCACCAGGTTTTTTCATGTTTGTTGGGTATTTTATATTAAGAAACCCCTCACCCCCTCCCTTTTGTATATCATATAACAAAACTGAAAATAAATGCTTAGCTAATATTCTATTTTTTTTTCCCTAAAAAGACACAGAATTATACCACTTCTATGTTGGTTATTCCCATACCCTCCCTTTAGTTGATTTTATATTGACATAGTTCCCTCCCTGCAAGCAAACAAACACAGAGAACTCACAGGACATCCAGCACAGAAAAGGGATTGGCAATGGTATAAGACCAATATGGTTATCATCCTAAAGCAGTTCAGTATAATAAACTCCTCTCACCATTCCAGATGCCCAACTAAATCATATATTTGAAATGTAGAAAGAGAACTGAAATAAAGGAGTAACATCTAGCCAAAGACCCAAGGGGAACCGTAACGTGGAATACACTTCCAAGTCTACCATACCCCTTCCGTTCCCTACGAAAAGCCAAAGGGCTATGGGTGGTAGAGGTGTGAGATATGCCAACAGTCAGGAACTTAGGAGGTTCTGAGATCTGAGTCAGATTTCCATCAGTAAGGGGTGTGAATTGAGAAGCACAGACAACACATAATGGGGCCTCCTTTCATACTTCCTGCCAAGACAGAAATTGGCACCAGTTTTTAGATGACCTCAGGTCTGAGTACGTAACCAGTGAGGTTGCTATGTGTGTGATCAGGGTGAAGGCATTTCCAGGACACAAAGATCCCACTTATTCATTCATGCATAAGATACAGAGACCTAGTTCTAAACAAATGGAGAGAAATGGCATATGAAGCTACAACCCTGCTTCTGTGTCTGACATTTTCTGAGACTTTACGTCAGTCTCTGTTCAAACCATCTCTCCAGTAGGGCAATCCATTATTATTTTACACCCTCAAGGTCATACAAGTACATAGGCAACAGCAAGACAGAACTTGCTAGCTGGGCTTTAAAAAACAGGATTTATTTTATTTGTAAAATAAAGTATAGGACTGCATATTTTTCAAAGTCAAATCAGGAAGGAAATCAGGAAGGTTACTATCCTGTGTAGTTATAACCAAAATGACAGTCCTGAGGACAGGAAATGAGTGCAGTTAGTCTGGTGTGAGTAGGACCCAAAATCTTTAGAGTCGGGTAGTTTGGATATTGGGGGTAGAAACTCAGAGATAAACAATCCTAGCCTCAGGGTCAGGTTAACTCTCTAGTAACAGGACAGGTGCCTGCATCCAGCCGCCGGCACCAATGTGCAGAAGGTGAAGGCAGCCAGGAAAGGAAAGGAGGGTCTGCAGGGAGAGAGGCTGCTAGGGTAGGTACAGGGAGGCAGGATTCTAGGAAGCCCCAAAGGCACAGGCGTGCATGGGGCTGAATGAGTAAACTCACTATGAAGGCATGCTTTGTGTTGGAAAGCATTATGCATTATAAATACTCTATATTCATGCATTTTATCATAGGAATATAGGAATTTTCATCTCCAATAGAGAACATTTGGATAGATTCTACCGCCTGAAATGTAGATTCCTCAATTCAGTAAAATCCATTGGGAAATTAGTGAACTCACTTCTTGGTGATATTTCCAATGCCACCCAGACTCACTGCAATGGCAGTGTCCTTCTAAGAAAATAAATATGTCACTAAGTTCAGAAATGGGTATTTTTTAAAATGCCTGATGGACGATGACAGTGAAAAGGACCCATCACAGCCACGACTCAAGGGTGGGTAAATCTGAAGTAGACACATTTAAACTTTGAAGGCACTGTCAAAATGTTTTTAATGTGAATTAAAGTATTTGAAGGAGGGCGGTGCCTTCCTGTTTCTGCTGTGTTCGCTCTTGATTTATATGCTGTCTCAAGAGCTTGAGAGTGTAAACTATGTCCTGAGGGCAAACTCTTCATCCGCTCCCCAAACATTAGGCTTTGTTATTGTAGGCCTGCTCAGAGCCCCTGGCAATATTCATTTCAGGTGAAAAGAACATCAAAGGTGTTATTTTGAAAAAGACACACTCCAGAAAAATGCAGCACAGTTTGGTTTTTGCAACAGATCCTGCACCAGGGAAGAATAAATCTAGCACAATTACATTCGGTCCTACCTTTACAAAGGCTCATTAACGTCCAAATCATTCAAATGATGTGAAGAAGGACTAAAATGAGTTTGAGCTTTGCCTGTCAGCCTTTTTCAAGGTAAACCGCTCCTGTTGTTTAGGTGCCAGGAATGGAGGAAATGTTCCAGCAACTCTGGTTGGCTCAGGCTTGATGCAAACTGGAAATTGGGAAATATTTATCTATTTTAAGGAAACTGTCCAGTTTTGTTTAATGTTGTTTTTTTTTTCCCCCTCACATCATATGGAGTGAGTCGAGCAATTACTGAACCTCAGTGTATGGTTGTTGAACACTCTACAAAACACCCAAATGTCACCTGAGACTGTGTGGTATGGGTAACATAATCAAGATTCTAATGAAAGTAAGAGAGAAATTGGCCAAGCTTAGGAAAGGCACTAGTGAAGAGATAAATGAAGGAGTCAGAGAGCAGGGCAGATCCTAAGTTGGCGTAGAAGAAAGGGACACAGAGCACACCATGAGATTGGAGGACGCTGGAGCTGAAGAAGATTCAGGAGGTGAGTGGAACTTTCTGTTGCCCCTTCGGGAATGCTCCAGAAGCAGGACGTGCCATTCACGCTCCGAGCGGAATCGGAGGGTATCCGGGCTGCACAGATGGCAGCCCAGTTGGCCGAGGGTTAGTCTCAAGGCTTGGCTGCCATCAGACAAACAGGTGCTGGGCATTCCATTCCTCCGTTCCCAAGGGCACCTTCTTATAAAATGAAATTTCATGCTCAGTCACACTCTAGAAACATATGATTTAAACATATGCCAGTCTCTTTCTCCATATTTGCAGCTTCTCCACTTCCCAGACCCTTTCTTAAAATAGCTTCTGGTGGAAGCAACGAGGTTTAGATGAAAAGAGATTTTTTTCCTCTTCTCCTCTAGTCTATAGAAATCTCACACAAGACAACTGGGCAGCGACGAGAAAACTGAATTAATGGCATTTTATAATGTGATATTTTATGCCTGAGACTATTTTCAAAATTACAAAGGAACTTTCCTTTTGGAAACACACAGTGTTTCCCCCCAAAAATTCACCATGAACCATAACCAATGAACACAGGCTAGTGTGTGCCTGGCCAGTCCCACTTTAAGAAGGAGGGAGAGAGAGAGAGCGAGCATGCAAAAGTTGTGAAGATAGAAGCATCTTGAAATGACATAATAATTAATTTGAGAGCACTTTTTTTTACTCATATAGAGTAAGAATTTATTTCTATATATATGCTGAAAAGTATCTGAGACTGCCTAGGGGCGCCTGGGTGGCTCAGTCAGTTAAGCGTCAGACTCCTGGTTTCAGCTCAGGTCATGATCTCAGGGTCGTGGGATCGAGCCCCATGTCGGGCTCTACATTCAGCGTGGAGTCTGCTTGAGATCCTCTCCCTTGGCCTCTGCCTTCCCACCCCACCCCCCACTCACTCTCTCTAAATAAATTTAAAAAAATAAACATAAATTTAAAAAGAAACACTGCCTAAGGTCAGAGCTACATGATAATTAAGTTACACTGATTATTTTACTAAAATACAAATAAAGTGTTCTTTTGAGGAACACTAGTAAGCAAGGAATCAGATGATTGTAATGCGTTAGGTATTCTCCACTTAACATACTAGGGATCCATTAAAACCAAAGGAATTTGTGTAATGAGAGCCCCTCAGGAGCTCCTAGGGACAGGGGTCACTTTTCACCAAGACATAACTAGTGGCTGTTCAGACGGCAGAACTGGAGAGGGTGCTAACCTGTACCAACCGACACGTGCCAACAAAACGCACACTGTCCTTTCAAACACAAACCCCCCCGGGGGAGCTGTTACTGACCAAAGAAGGTCTTGTGACAGTTTCACAGTCCTCCAAGACGAGTGCTTCTTCACTTCCCCAGATTCCCCCTAATTCTCCAACTTTGCCTCATCCTTCTAGACTCAGCTGAACCCACATGTTCTCTACTACATCCTTCTTGACCACTCCAACCCTAATATAATCTCCCACATGGCAGCATCATAATTTAGCATTTAACTGTTCCCCTATAATTTCTACACATGCAAGCCCCATCACCTCAACCAAAGTCATTAGATGAAAACTGATTTAAATGATATAATAATAAGGCACCATGTGTTACAGTTCTTTCACATACGTATTGCAGGACACAAGATGTATTTCATGATAACAAGTGATCCTCTCAGGAAGAATGAAGACTTGGTGCCCGTGGGGAATATGAGGTGAGGAAGCTCTGAAAGAATAGCAAGGTGAGGGATGCCTGGGTGGCTCAGTTGGTTAAGCATCTGCCTTCAGCTCAGGTCATGATCCCAGGGTCCTGGGTTCGAGTCCCACATCGGGCTCCCTGCTCTGCGGGGAGCCTGCTTCTCCTTCTGCCTCTGCCTCTCTCTCCCTCTGTTTCTCATGAATAAATAAAATCTTAAAAAAAAAAAAAAAGAATAGCAAGGTGATGCTGAGGTCACACACGAACAACTTCACAACACCTGTCTAGGACAACATAGTTTGTTATTGTTTTTAAGATGTATTCCTTTATTTAAGAGAGAGAGAGAGAGCACGAGTGGAAAGAGCAGAGGGAGAGGGAAAACCTCAAGCAGATTCTACCGTGAGCATGGAGCCTGATGCGGGGCTTGATCTCACAACCCTGAGATCACGACCTGAGCCAAAACCAAGAGTCGGTCACCTAACCAGCTATGCTGCCCAGACATCTCTAGGATGGGATAGTTTTAAACTGCAAGGTGCCACTTATTCATGGATTATGAAATCTATAAATGGATAGGAACCAACATTTTAAAAATAAAATAGACCAGACTAAGAAATATCAGATTACATCACACATAGGAAGAATAAATGCTTTGCAAAAGTCTTTGTTTAAGCTATATACGTGTGTATGATCATGAGGGAAAGTCCATTTCTTGCTCTGGGACAAGGTCACAGAAGGTTCAGATACACTGATTTAGTTTTTCTCAAAATATGTTCCACAGAAAACCAGTTCCATGAGATTAGGCATGACCAGCATGAAAGGGCTCCATAGTTAGTGATGTTTGAGAAACAGTTGTTTAAACAAAATTAAACAGATATTTTAAATGCCTGACTTACCAGAGCTTTTAAAATGCTAATATGATTGCAAATGCTCAAGACTGGAAAATAGTATAAAGCACATTCTCAATTTATTTGACCATAAAACCTATCAGAGGGGGTACACTGAGGACTGGTTCCCCCTCACTGTCCTCTGGAAAATGCTGGTCACAGGCCAATGCCTCTGATGATGTGCCTGTCTCCTCTACACACCCTCTCTGACTTCAACCCATCCTGTACACCAAACCCCACTCTATACACAGGGATGTACTAAGTGAGCAACAAATGAGCTAAGGATATCTGGAAGAGAGAAAAAAAAAGTAAGAAAATGCTGAAAAATCTTGTTCCATCTTTGTAAGGAAGGAAAAATCCATTCCACTTCAGCCCCAAATCTTACAATCTAGCTTTCTGAGGGGACACTTGTTAAGTAGTTGCATTACAAAAAAAGTGTTAGTATATTAAGAAAATACTGAGCATCCTAGACTCTAGTGACACCAAAACGAAATGAGTAAAAGGGATAAAATAAGATGAAGTATATTTGAAGGAGAGGGCATTTACCTCACTCTGTCTATTGTCCTGAACACTTGTTATTTTTGTTGACTGCCTTTGTCTTTGACTTATCCCTCACAATATTAAATTCTGGTCATCTAAGGAATTATTATATGAAATATAAGAGGGAAAGAATCAGTTATTTACACATCCGAACTGACTGCAGTCGTAAAAAATACTCAAAGCAATCTATTTTATTTTCCTTATAAACCCATAGGCTCTTTCTTAATAGGGCACAATGATTTTTATTTTATATTTTATATTGACAGAAACTTGACATACAGACTTTTTTTTTCTTTGACAGATATGCTGTCACGAAATCTAGGAGTACAGCCTAAAGAAAGGTAACAAAGTAAAGTATACTAATTCACCTGTGGATTTCAGATGAGGTGATCACTTTCAAAATCTTTTAAGCGCTTTTCAGCAAATTACTAACAAAATGACTTACCTATTTTTGCAGAAAAATTACTGTCCATCAAGGAGATGAACGAAATGTAGCATTTGTTTATCTCCTGGCACAGGCTTACCATTTTTTAGTATTTCCTTCTTCATGTACAAAGTTAAGAACTTTGTCTTAGACATCAAATGCCTGGTGTTTCGTAGCATCCCTACATCAATTGCAAAAACGGTAGAGTGAGAATAACTTAAATAATCAATAGGTCAGGGGAAAATTATTCCTCTTTCTGTTCATACAAAACTACTGTATCAAAATTCCTACCTATCCTCATCAGAGAATTTAGGATTTGTAGTTAAATTCTCATGTTTCAAGGTAAAGTCTATCAAGTAGAAAAGAATGGAACTGAATGGCCTCAAAGGACTGAAACATTGACCATAATCTTGATCCTTGGGGAAACTCTCCTTCATCCTTGGGAGCCATTTTCAAACCCCAGCCCATGAACTGTGGGCTGTAGATCTTGAGACCAGTTTAGTGGTCAGAAATTTGCAATAAGAGAAAAATGAACCAAAGGAAACACAAATTCAATTAAAGAAAGAACTAAAACCAAAAGGTTTTAACTGATTATGAAACAGCTTTCAATATGACATGTGGGAGAACGTAGAAAGTCTCCAGAATGCAAGAGACTGAAGGCAGTATCAGGACCTTTCATTGATTCTCTGGAAACAATTTCATTTCTCTTAGATAAATCAGAGTGGGGGCAGGGGCAGGGGAGGAAGAATAATGAGTCACAAAATATGCCACTTCACCTCCATCTCATTGTTCCTTCATTAAGTTGAATACCTTGAATATTTACATCCTCATTTGCAGGATGCATTTTTGCCATGCCATTACTATCAAAACAAATAATACAGCAAAACTGATTGGCAATTATAGTTTATTTATTTATTTTTAAAGATTTTATTTATTTATTTGACAGAGACACAGCGAGAGAGGGAATGCAAGCAGGCGGAGTGGGAGAGGGAGAAGCAGGCTTCCAGCAGAGCAGGGAGCCCGATGCGGGGCTCGATCCTGGGACCCTGAGACCGTGACCTGAGTTGAAGGCAGACACCTGAGCCACCCAGGTGCCCTGGCAATTATAGTTTAAAAAAGCACTACTCCATGAATTACATCTAGTCATCCAAAAGTGAGGCTACTCAGATAGGCAGAGAATTTTCTCTCCCTTTCTCCGTGGGAGGAATGGAGCTAGACACAATAAATGCACAGTTTGTAACATCTCCAGATCATGTGGCCCCATCTGGATGCTTGATTTGCCTACACAGTCCATCCCTACAACTCAAGCTGTCTCTAGCATTTCCTGGTCATGAGTAACGTTTTATGAATATCCCTATCCATTAATCTTTGACACCAATTCATTATTTTTTCATAGTAGAACAGAAAAGATTAAACTATTGGGTTAGCAATCAGGATCGTTTTAAACCTTGTGATAAATTTTAATCTGGCAGACCTAGAAAAACCTATCTGCAAGCCATTTGGGGGCTACAATGTTGTTTCCTGATCTCAGATCATCTTCCTACTCTCCTTTTTGATCTCTTCTCTCTCTACCTTTCCCCCAAACCCTTGTCCTGCACGCCTTCACAAGCTACGCTCCGTCTCCCAGAATGCCTCTATCCACCTGGGAGACATGGCGCTGCCTCAGAATTTTATGCCAGTTGCTGGTTCTGTTTGGTGTTTGACCTGGAATTTTCTCATGCCCAGCTTCTTCTCCTCATTTAACTCTCTCTTTCCTCCCACCAGGATGACTCACTTCCTATGGAGGCCAGCAACGCATTCTACTCATGTCCAATCTGTAGCGCGCACATCTTACACTCTCTAGAAATACTTTACTGAACAGCTGCTCCAGCTAGAATGTGGACGCTGAGTACAGACAAAAACACAACTGGTCTCTGGATCATCAGGACCTACAAAAGGGCTTAGCACATAAGAGGCACTCCATACATGCTTTAGGAAATTTGCTTTAGGAAAAGATGTCCCAAGTGGCCTAGATTACATTTTTTGGGGATTATTATTTTTTTAATTTGATAAGGTTAAGATGTAGCACAGAAGATGGATTAAATTAATTTAAAAATGTCCTACCACAATTTCACTAGATATTTCTGGGACCATAATGCAAAACTAGTCAGATGCCCTGAACCAAGACACAATCAGGAAATTAGGGCTTTTCGTTCCCTCAAACTGTAGCATAATTCTACTTCTTACTCTTGCTAGGAATGCATTTTGTAGACTTGAGGTTTTAGTGGTCCCTGTATTTTATCAAAAGCTTATACTATATAATGAGAAATTGTGTTAATTTCTTAATTTAATATCGGACTTAATATTAAGCCCTTCTGTGATATTTTTTCTTGTGATTCCTATTAGATGTCTATTGCTTCTGATTGTCTGTAAGAAGCCAACTCATGGACCAGGTTATAATTGTCAGGATGAAACAGATTTTTCCAATAATTTCTATTTCATTCGTTAAACCAAGGTAATATAATACAAGACTTTGCTAACTAACTAAAATTTTAAAAGGGAATACCACTTGGAAGGTTTTCTATCTGGATGATGGATGTGATCTATCACACAGTTTAAAATAATAAATTCAGTTTTCTGTCTCAATGGTTGGTTTCTTCAGTCTCCTCAGGAAATATTACATGCTGAGCATCTATCTCCCATCACAGTGGTTCTGCATATTGAAAACATGCTGCTCATACCTGCCTCGCCTCATTGAGATACAATACTCATCTTGTACAGTGTACAAGGTCAGAGTTTTAAGACAGCAAAGTCATTATGATTGTACAAAAACAGAGAAGAACACACACACAAAAATACCTGGTCTATTTATCACAATTATTTTACTATAAATGAATCATTAAGCATTTGGTGCTTGGTCACCTTCAGCACTGTTGTAGGTGTTCAATGAAGAAAAGAACAGCTGCATTTCAGAAGCTTATACCCTACTTGTGCAAGAGGCGTCCTACTGAAAACAATGTACAAAACTACTTAAAACTATATGAGATGACATGTCTGGATAAAATTTGAAATTGCTTGAGTCAGCCTCCCTCATGTATATTGGTTAGTTGTGGATATTAAATACAACCAACAGTTATGGCTAACGTATATCATTCGAGTGGAGAAGGCACTAAAATATTCTACATCTATAACATTTTTTTTTCTCACTGGCTTTGATCAGGTCTTTATTCAAAATTAGCTGTCCAAAACGATTTGACTTTTATAGAATTAACCTACGTTTTTAGGCAGTAGGCTTCTCTGCAGTGGGTTTCTTTTCCGCAGGCTTCTTGTCAGCTGCTGGTTTCTTGGTAGCTGCAGTCTCTTTCCCCCACCACAGGTTTCTTCTGCTTCTTCACACCAACAGCCTTCTTTCCTTTCTTTCCTACCACAGGCTTCTTGCCTGGAACCCCCTTCTCATCTGATTTGGCTTCTAAGGCTGCCGCTGTCTTATCCATTCGGAGTTTGTGATTCTTGGCCTGGCGAAGAATGGTATTCCGGCGCATGGTCTTTGCATATGGGTTTAGCTTCAACATGATTCTCAGGTTCTTCAGTGGATTCTTCTTCAGGACTCTGCGATGAATCTTCTTGCGTGGTGCTCGGAGGGCTCTTTGGATCTCTGGACTTTTCAAGATTCTGCTAAGGTCCGTATTAAGCATCTTAGGCATGGGAAGATTGTAGTTACTCTTGAGGGAGGCAGCCTAATGCCAAGTGCCATACAGACCATCTAACTTGCAGAAAGCACTTTCAGTCCAAACGCAGAAACGTCCCACATGCCCACCAGGAGCAAGTTTCAAAATGTCCAGTTTGCTTACATTAAGTAAAGTAATTCCAGGGATGTTTCTGAAGGCCTTGATGATACCGTTGTCTTCACTGTAGATGATGCAGGGTCCCCTGCGCTGGATATGACGACAGTTTCTCATTCTGCCCTTGCCAGCTCTCATTCCCTGAGAGGCATAGACCTTTTTGATATCATTCCAGGCTTTAAGTTTCTTAAGAAGCAAAACAGCCTCCTTGGTCTTCTTGTAGCCTTCAACTTTATCTTCAACCACCAAAGGAAGTTCAGGAACTTCCTCAATATGTACAATGACCTTTAGACATGACCAGTGCTGGTAAGGCTGAGGCAGCCAGGGCAGAGCAGATGGCATATCACTTCTGTGTTGTGTTCACTCTGCGATGCCAATGGTGCCAGGTTTTGGTTGGTGCAAACATGCGGCCCCCACGACACATATTTCCAAAAGCACCCTGGCCAGAACGGTGAGTCCCTCCGCCTCGAACTCTGGGAATTCGAGCCACAGCTCTGCCAGTACCCCAAGACTCAGCACTGGTTTGATGACCTGCCAATTCACTGACAGCATATGGCTTGTCTGTTGTTTTTGCGCAAGTTGGTGTGAACAAAGTTCACGATATCAGGTCGAATGGGAGCCTTGAACACAGCAGGCAAAGTAACATTTTTGCCAGATGATTCCCCCTTTTCAGAGGACACAGATATCAATGGACGAGCACACGCCATCGCGGGGAGAGGAGAGGGCCACGCTCCTCTCAACTCAGCGGCTCCTATAGGAAAAGCTACAAATGGTAACATTTTTAATCTGATGAACAAAGTAGGAGAATTTTTAAAAATGTCTTTCTCAGGCACCTCTTCTTCCAGATATTCTTCACAGAATCTGGCATTGTTGCCCACCCTCCTCTTCTCTGACTTGGCTTCACTGGCTTCCTGATGACCATCTCTCATGGGCCCTCTTCTTATACCCTTTTTTCCACTCAGCTCCTAAAAACACAATTTCTAGTCCCAGTTACTCGTCACCAGGACTGCTATAGTCTTCATACTAGTCTCATATTAGCAGTCCATTCTAACTCCTTCCATCTCCAGGCCATAATACACCTTATAGTGTGTTCATGCTAAAGCACAATGGCACTCACACCATTCTCCTGTTCGTCAGTAGTCATTAGCTTTCCTCTAGTTACCAACTTAAGGCCAACCTCCATGTTGGCATTCAAGATCATCCACAGTCTACAGCCATACCATCCTGAATGCACCCAATCTCATCAAGATCATCCACAGTACCCCTTAACCCTAACCCCAACCCCAACCCCAACCTACCTTTCTGCATGCCTGTGCATTTGTACCTACTGCTCTCCCACACTTACCCTTAGAGCCCATTGGGACCAGGCTGAATGTATAAAAACACCAGATGATTTGCAACCTCTCTGCGTTTGCCCTATACTTCTCTATCCAGAAAGTTCTACCTACCTTCTCAAAGTCTATCTTAAATATTCCTTTCTGTTTCCTAATAATCTATGCATATCACATACATATTAGTGTGTGAGCACTCCTGTTTTTTAAAGGCGATAGCAGTTAACATTTATCTCATGGAGCTGGCCATATTTTTTTTTATATTATCCTTGTTTCTGCATTTTTCCCAGTCAATAGGTATTAATTTCTTGAAGACAGGTGTTTGGTCCTATAGCATCCTTATTCTCTAGATCACTCCGCACAGTACTTTGCACATAGTATTAACAAAATTAATGTTTATTGAATTGACATTTTAGTCAAGTTCATGTGTTCTCTCTAGGAATATGATATTTTAAATTAGGAAACTAATAATAACCATTAATGACAAAATAAAATCTAAGGATGGCTCAGTGGCAATATAAATAGTCCTCTTAGAGAATAAATGGATGTCATAGGGGTAGGGAAGGTTCTAGACTCGGTGTCCAGGTTCCAGTGAGAGAGATGAATGATTTCCTAAGATCCATGAATATTTGCATTTCTTCTTTTCCACATGGCAGTTGAAAATATCAATATGAGATCATATGTTCCACAAAGTGTAGGGAAGATATCCTCAGGACTTTTAGAAGGAATCACATTGTATCCTATATATCATCATCTGTGGCAGTGGCTGGAATTCCTGTTGTCTGCTGTTCTGCCATTATTACTTCTACTTTTATGGGCTTACTAACAAGAACCACAGGCATAATGATATGGTAAATTAGATTTTCCCAAAGCAAGTTATCATTATGAGAAAAATATCTCCAGGAAAGTATCCTTAATTTTCCCAAAACAATCCACTGTAAGAGATACCCCTGATGCCCTTAAAAGTTCCCAGATCAGAACAATTTTTTTATTTGTTCATCCATTTTATTAAGAACTGTTTAAAACATCTGATGTCCTGGCACTTAAGGAACTATCCTTTAAGATGGTACTTTCTATCCAGCAGAGGTAACAAAAGGACAGAGCAAAGGAAGAAGCCTCCCTAGGAAGAAGTCCGTGTTAGGATCCCTCCAGTTTATAGGTCCAGGATGGCTCCAGACCCACCCAATTCACCTTTGGGAAAGGATGCATTACTCCAACACTCTTGGGATCTAAGGAGAAGATGATATGAGAGAAGTCTGGCTAAAATCAAGTACTGCTAAGCCCAAGCCCATAGGTTTATCCATGAAGGCCAGACGTGGCCTGGTCATACGAGCACACCCAGGGCTCCCTGGAGAACTGGGTTATAGCATAATCCTTTGGAAGGTGTAACAAGGACATTGAACCAGGAGGCTTGGAGTCCAATAGCAATACATGCCCTGGGAAGGCAGTGTGTGACCCCTAGTGTGGGCAGAGCCTCATCCTTTTCAAAGGTAATCGAGATTTGATTAAGTAGAAACAAAATTATATTTACAGGTTCACTAACTCAGCAAGTATGACCGAAACATAATTTGGAACATGTTATCTCCATTAGACATTTCTCCCTCCGATGCAAACAGAAAAGTTGTAAACACACACACACACACACACACACACACACACAAATAAACAATTCTCCCTAAATCTTAGCGACTTGGATGAAAGCAACATTCCTCATAAGACTTCAGTTCCTCTGAGATATTACTATTTGTTTGTAATGTATCATTTCATAGAATGAACACTACCTAAAATTTCTCAAAGTGCCATGAGTGTCTGGGTTTTGAAGACAATTATGCCAATGTTTCTCACTTCCTGTGTATGTCATACTCGTTTCCATAGAGAAGAGGCAATGAAGCTTATGTCTGTGCTAAGGAGAGGAATCATAGGACGTTTCACCTATAAATCACGTCTATTTTAAGGAAAGGAATATGGTAAAAACATTTCCTCTATAAAGAATGTTGTTTGTCATTATTTCTCATTAATCAGATGCGATGTGTTAACTGCCAAAAAGCCCTCTAGCATTTTCCTAACAATTATAGCTTCTAATCTGTATAACATGCTATGCCATTTTAGCCAAATAACATTCTTAAAATCCATAACTACTATGAGGTATGAAGAGAGAGAAAAAATTATAACATGTACGATGTCTTCCAGCCAGAGAAGAACAAAAAAAAAAAAAAAAAAAAAAAAACAGAGAAAAGAGAAAAATTGGTAATGCTTTCCACAGATGAGCAATGAATAGCATGCGCAAAAACCCAACTGACTATGTGGGAACAGCCAAGAAATCATTCTTTTGAAAAACAGTTTTAAACAGAACAATTATCTAGAAAAGAATCGCAACATACTGCCCAGCCCTGAGCAGCCCCAGAAAGCAGTAGGGTGCCTCTGGGGAGCAGAGTTCAGCGCAATAGTGCTGGAGGGCGTGGAGGGCGAGGTGGGCGGCACACAAGTTCAAGAGGGGAACACCCATGCACACACTTCCAGCCACTCTGCAACAATCCATTGTCACTCAGGGCGCTCAGTGTGTCTCCTTGCCTGCACCCACAAAGGTGGAATTCGGCTCTGTGTGCACGCCCCCTGCAGCTACAGGCCTTACATTCCAATTAAACCAACCCCACTGCCTTGGACAAACAGCTCCGCTCAGTGACTGACTAATTTTTAGGAATGCACACAAGTGAACCTCAGATGAAAATGAGGGCAGAGATGATTTATGCGAAAGGGCATTTGGAGATGAATAAGCTGGGTGAGGTTGAGGAAGTCTCCCTGTGCAGAAGTGGCTGAGGCATTTGCTGTAATAGGGAATACTAGCTGGTGCAATGCTAGGTCAAATCAAGCAGAAATGTGATAGTTGTTATTTTACAATGGCCAAATGGAACTTCGTAATTAGTATTAATCAAAGAAAGATTCTGAGTGGCCAATCTTTGTGCTTCTTATATGGAGAGTGAGAATGTTATGAGTGGGGATGCCCTAAACTATGTGTTACTCTGGAACTGGGTTATACAAAAGAAATCTTAAAAAATGTCACCATTTGGAGTTTAGAAATTGTATTTCTATTGAAATGTTTATTGCAATGAAGTATAGCAGAAAGGCCTGTGAGTTACAGAAGGATGTGAAGGCCTATGTGACTGCTGGTTTTCTACCAAGTTTACTAAGACATTGGAGGGATAGTTCTTCTAAAAAATAGTAACATTAATTTTCACACATTATATTAGAAACTAAGTATTTTCTTTTTTTTTTCTTTTTTTTTTTTTTAAGAAACACTGATTTACTTACTAAAGGAGCAAAGAGATTTTTCACATCCCCAAAAATCTAAAATCTTATTGTGGCCCATGAGACTCTGCAGGACCTTTCCAGATGCATCTCTTAATCCCTTTTTCCTCATGCGGGATATTCTGGCAGCTCCAAATTTCTTCCTGTCTTAAGTATTTTTTTTTTAATTTTTTTATTGTTATGTTAATCACCATATATTACATCATTAGTTTTTGGTGCAGTGTTCCATGATTCATTGTTTGTTCATAACACCCAGTGCTCCATGCAGAACGTGCCCTCCTCAATACCCATCACCAGGCTAACCCATCCCCCCACCCCCTCCCCTCTAGAACCCTCAGTTTGTTTTTCAGAGTCCATCATCTCTCATGGTTCATCTCCCCCTCTGACATACTCCCCTTTTCTTCCTCTCCTGTTATCTTATTCTTTTTTTTTTCTTAAAATATGTTGCGTTATTTGTTTCAGAAGTACAGATCTGTGATTCAACAGTCTTGCACAATTCACAGTGCTCACCGTAGCACATACCCTCCCCAATGTCTATCACCCAGCCACCCCATCCCTCCCACCCCCAACCACTCCAGTAACACTCAGTTTCTTTCCTGAGATTAAGAATTCCTCATATCAGTGAGGTCATGTGATACATGTCTTTCTCTGATTGACTTATTTCGCTCAGCATAACACCCTCCAGTTCCATCCACGTCGTTGCAAATGGCAAGATCTCATTCCTTTTGATGGCTGCATAATATTCCATTGTGTATATATACCACCTCTTCTTTATCCATTCATCTGTCGATGGGCATCTTGGCTCTTTCCACAGTTTGGCTATGGTGGACATTGCTGCTATAAACATTGGGGTACACGTACCCCTTCGGGTCCCTACATTTGTATCTTTGTGGTAAATACCCAGTAGTGCAATTGCTGGATCGAACGGTAGCTCTAATTTCAACTGTTTGAGGAACCTCCATACTGTTTTCCAGAGGGGTTGCACCAGCTTGCATTCCCACCAACAGTGTAGGAGGGTTCCCCTTTCTCCACATCCCTGCCAACATCTGTCGTTCCCTGACTTGTTAATTTTAGCCATTCTGACGAGTGTGAGGTGGTATCTCATTGAGGTTTTGATTTGGATTTCCCTGATGCCGAGCGATGTTGAGCACTTTTTCATGTGCCTGTTGGCCATTTGGATGTCTTCTTTGGAGAAATGTCTGTTCATGTCTTCTGCCCATTTCTTGATTGGATTATTTGTTCTTTGGGTGTTGAGTTTGATAAGTTCTTTATAGATTTTGGATACTAGCCCTTTATCTGATATGTCATTTGCAAATATTTTCTCCCATTCTGTCGGCTGTCTTTTGGTTTTGTGGACTGTTTCTTTTGCTGTGCAAAAGCTTTTTATCTTGATGAAATCCCAATAGTTCATTTTTGCCCTGGCTTCCCGTGCCTTTGGCGATGTTTCTAGGAAGAAGTTGCTGTGGCTAAGGTCGAAAAGGTTGCTACCTGTGTTCTCCTTTAGGATTTTGATGGACTCCTGTCTCACGTTTAGGTCTTTCAACCATTTGGAGTCTATTTTTGTGTGTGGTGTAAGGAAATGGTCCAGTTTCATTCTTCTGCATGTGGCTGTCCAATTTTCCCAACACCATTTGTTGAAGAGACTGTCTCTTTTCCATTGGACATTCTTTCCTGCTTTGTCAAAGATGAGTTGACCATAGAGTTGAGGGTCCATTTCTGGGCTCTCAATTCTGTTCCATTGATCGATGTGTCTGTTTTTGTGCCAGTACCATACTGTCTTGATGATGACAGCTTTGCAATAGAGCTGGAAGTCCGGAATTGTGATGCCGCCAGCTTTGCTTTTCTTTTGCAGTATTCCTCTGGCTATTCTGGGTCTCTTCTGGTTCCATACAAATTTTAGGATTATTTGTTCCATTTCTTTGAAAAAAGTGGATGGTATTTTGATGGGGATTGCATTGAATGTGTAGATTGCTCTAGGTAGCATTGACATATTCACAATGTTGATTCTCCCAATCCATTAGCATGGAACGTTTTTCCATTTCTTTGTGTCTTCAATTTCTTTCATGAGTATTTTATAGTTTTCTGAGTACAGATCCTTTGCCTCTTTGGTTAGATTTATTCCTAGGTATCTAATGGTTTTGGGTGCAATTGTAAATGGGATCGACTCCTTGATTTGTCTCTCTTCTGTCTTGTTGTTGGTGTATAGGAATGCCACTGATTTCTGTGCATTGATTTTATATCCTGCCACTTTACTGAATTCCTGTATGAGTTCTAGCAGTTTTGGGGTGGAGTCTTTTGGGTTTTCCACATACAGTATCATATCATCTGCAAAGAGTGAGAGTTTGACTTCCTCTTTGCCGATTTGGATGCCTTTGATTTCTTTTTGTTGTCTAATTGCTGTGGCTAGGACTTCTAATACTATGTTGAATAGCAGTGGTGAGAGTGGACATCCCTGCCGCGTTCCTGACCTTAGGGGAAAAGCTCTCAGCCTTTCCCCATTGAGAATCATATTCGCTGTAGGTTTTTCATAGATGGCTTTTATGATATTGAGGTATGTACCCTCTATCCCTATACTCTGAAGAGTTTTGATCAAGAAAGGATGCTGTACTTTGTCAAATGCTTTTTCTGCATCTATTGAGAGGATCATATGATTCTTGTTCTTTCTTTTGTTAATGTATTGTAGGATGTTGATTGATTTGCGGATGTTGAGCCAACCTTGCAGCCCAGGGATAAATCCCACTTGGTCGTGGGGAAGAATCCTTTCAATGTACTGTTGGATCCTATTGGCTACCATTTTGGTGAGAATTTTTGCATCCATGTTCATCAAGGATATTGGTCTGTAATTCTCCTTTTTGATGGGGTCTTTGTCTGGTTTTGGGATCAAGGTAATGCTGGCCTCATAAAATGAGTTTGGAAGTTTTCCTTCCATTTCTATTTTTTGGAACAGTTTCAGGAGAATAGGTATTAATTCTTCTTTAAATGTCTGATAGAATTCCCCTGGGAAGCCATCTGGCCCTGGGCTTTTGTTTGTTGGGAGATTTTTGATGACTGCTTCAATTTCCTTAGTGGTTATAGGTCTATTCAGGTTTTCTGTTTCTTCCTGGTTCAATTTTGGTAGTTGATACATCTCTAGGAATGCACCCATTTCTTCCAGGTTATCTAATTTGCTGGCATAGAGTTGCTCATAATATGTTCTTATAATTGTTTGTATTTCTTTGGTGTTGGTTGTGATCTCTCCTCTTTCCTTCATGATTTTGTTGATTTGGGTCCTTTCTCTTTTCTTTTTGATAAATCTGGCCAGGGGTTTATCAATCTTGTTAATTCTTTCAAAGAACCAGCTCCTAGTTTCGTTGATCTGTTCTACTGTTCTTTTGGTTTCTAGTTCATTGATTTCTGCTCTGATCTTTATGATTTCTCTTCTCCTGCTGGGTTTAGGCTTTATTTGCTGTTCTTTCTCCAGCTCCTTTAGGTGTAGGGTTAGGTTGTGTATTTGAGACCTTTCTTGTTTCTTGAGAAAGGCTTGTATTGCTATATACTTTCCTCTCAGGACTGCCTTTGCTGTATCCCAAAGATTTTGAACAGTTGTGTTTTCATTTCCATTGGTTTCCATGAATTTTTTAAATTCTTCTTTAATTTCATGGTTGACCCATTCATTCTTTAGTAGGATGCTCTTTAGCCTCCATGTATTTGAGTTCTTTCCGACTTTCCTTTTGTGGTTGAGTTCTAGTTTCAAAGCATTGTGGTCTGAAAATATGCAGGGAATGATCCCAATCTTTTGGTACCGATTGAGACCTGATTTGTGACCTAGGATGTGATCAATTCTGGAGAATGTTCCATGGGCACTAGAGAAGAATGTGTATTCCTTTGCTTTGGGATGGAATGTTCTGAATATGTCTGTGAAGTCCATTTGGTCCAGTGTGTCATTTAAAGTCTTTATTTCCTTGTTGATCTTTTGCTTAGATGATCTGTCCATTTCAGTCAGGGGGTGTTAAAGTCCCCCACTATTATTGTATTGTTGTCAATGTGTTTCTTTGCTTTTGTTATTAATTGCCTTATATAATTGGCTGCTCCCATGTTCGGGGCATAGATATTTACAATTGTTAGATCTTCTTGTTGGATAGACCTTTTAAGTAGGATATAGTGTCCTTCCTCATCTCTTATTACAGTCTTTGTTTTAAAATCTAGTTTGTCTGATATAAGGATTGCCACTCTAGCTTTCTTTTGGTGTCCATTAGCATGGTAAATGGTTTTCCACCCCCTCACTTTCAATCTGGGGGTGTCTTTGGGTCTAAAAGGAGTCTCTTGCAGACAGCATATTGATGGGTCTTGTTTTTTAATCCAATCTGATAGCCTGTGTCTTTTGATTGGGGCATTTAGCCCATTTACATTCAGGGTAACTATTGAAAGGTATGAATTTAGTGCCATTGTATTACCTGTAAGGTGACTGTTAACTGTCTGTTGTCTGTGTTCGTTTCTGCTCTTTGCTGCTTTTAGTTTCTCTCTTTGCTTAGAGGACCCCTCTCAATATTTCTTGGAGGGCTGGTTTCGTGTTTGCAAATTCCTTTAGTTTTTGTTTGTTCTGGAAGCTTTTTATCTCTCCTTCTATTTTCAATGATAGCCTAGCTGGATATAGTATTCTTGGCTGCATATTTTTCTCGTTTAGTGCTCTGAAGATATCTTGCCAGTCCTTTCTGGCCTGCCAGGTCTCTGTGGATAGGTCTGTTGCCAATTTAATGTTTCTACCATTGTAGGTTACATATCTCTTCTCCCGAGCTGCTTTCAGGATTTTCTCTTTGTCTCTGAGACTCGTAAGTTTTACTATTAGATGTCGGGGTGTTGACCTATTATTATTGATTTTGAGAGGGGTTCTCTGTGCCTCCTGGATTTTAATGCCTGTTTCCTTCCTCACATTAGGGAAGTTCTCTGCTATAATTTGCTCCAATATACCTTCTGCCCCTCTCTCTCTCTCTTCTTCTTCTGGGATCCCAATTATTCTAATGTTGTTTCGTCTTATCATATCACTTATCTCTCGAATTCTGCCCTCGTGATCCTGTAGTTGTTTCTCTCTCTTTTTCTCAGCCTCTTTATTTTCCATCATTTGGTCTTCTATATCGCTGATTCTCTCTTCTGCCTCATTTATCCTAGCATTTAGTGCCCCCATTTTTGATTGCACCTCATCAATAGCCTTTTTGATTTCAATTTGGTTAGATTTTAGTTCTTTTATTTCTCCAGAAAGGGTTTCTCTAATAACTTCCACGCTTTTTTCAAGCCCAGCTAGTATCTTTAAAGTCATGATTCTGAACTCTAGGTCCGACATCGTACTAATGTCCGTATTGAGTAGGTCCCTGGCTGACGGTACTACCTCTTGTTCTTTTTGCTGAGGTGATTTCTTTCGTCTTGTCATTTTGTCCAGAGGAGAATAGATGAATGAGAGAACAAAATGCTAACAGGTTTACAACGTCTCCAGCAAATATACTGTATACAACTCAGAAAAGACCTGAAACCAGGGGAAAAGAAAGGGAAAGAAAGAAAAAAGAAAGAGAAAAAGAAAAAAAAAAGATAAAAACAAAAACAAAACAATACAAAAAAGGCAGAATATGATCAAATATGATCAGGCTAGTGCATAGATCAGTGCCACACACTAGATTTTGGGCGTATTTTGGTCTGTTAGAAAAAACTGCCTCCTAAAATTTTAAAGGAAGAAAGACATATATGTACAAAATAAGGGTTGATACAATGAAGGGATGGAAGATGAGTGTAAAGATGAAAATTATAAAAGATTTTATAAAAGGACTTGGTAAGATAAGTTGTTTGAAAAAAGAAAGAAGATTTAAGAAAAAAAAAAAGGCAAAAGGGAGAGAATGTGATCAGGCAGGAGACTAGAACAAAGCCATACACTAGTGATTTAGGGTATATTTTGATCTGTTAGAAGAAACTGTACCTCAAAATTTTAAGGAGAGAACAACTTATATATATATGCCAAAAATAAGGGTAACTACTATGAAGGGATAAAATATGACTCTAAAAATGAAAAATAAAAAATGTTTTTTTTTTTTTTAAAAAGGGATTTATAAGATGTTGGTTGAAAAAGGGAAAAAGAAAAATAGAAAAAAAAACAGTCAACGAAAATTAACTTTGATGAAATAATGAATCATGGTAAAAAAAAAAAAAAAAAGCCATGAATCTATGTGCAGTATTCCCCTAGCGCTGGAGTTCTCCTATTCTCCTTGATCGATCAACTTGGTCTTGGCTTGCTGGCTGTTTGTGTTGATCTTCTGGGGGAGGGGCCTGTTGCTGTGGTTCCCAAATGTCTTTGCCGGAGGCGGAATTGCCCCGCCCTTGTCGGTCCGGGCTAAGGAAGCTGCTCCGGTTTGCTCTCAGGAGCTTTTGTTCCCTGCAAGCTCTCCGTACAGCTTTGGAGGACCAGGGTGAAAATGGTGGCCTCCCAATCTCCACTCGGAGGAGCTGAGAACTCGGGGCCCCGCTCCTCAGTGCGCCCCCAGAGAAAAGCAGTCACTCCCGTGTCCCCGGTCTCCGGCCGCACTCCGTGCTCACCCGGCCTGTGATCGAGCGTTGCTATCTCTGGCACCCGACCCCGCGCGGAGTCTCCAAACCCAGCAGATCCCTGCAGTGCGTTCCCGCACCGCTCCTCCCCGGGAAGGAAGGGGAGTCTCCCTGGATCTGCTGCTTGTTGGGTCCCTGCTGGAGGAGCAGTGGCCCGACTGGGCCGCAGATCACAGTTTATGGCAACCCCGAGCTGAGAGCCCGCGACTCTGCTCCGTATCTGCAGCCGGCTTCCCTGCTCCGATACCTGGGAGCTCTGGCGCACTCAGGCACCCCCGGTCTCTCTGTGACCCCAAGGGTCCTGAGACCACACTGTCCTGGGAGGATTCCACCCCCCGCTTAGCCACTGCAGCGATGTCCCTCCGCGGAGCCGGCTTCTAAAAGGTCCGATTTTGTGCTCCGCGGCTCTAGCACTTGCCAGAAGCTGCCGGCGGAGGCCCCTCCCCCACCGTCTATCCTCCCGAATATCGCCTCGGATTCACTTCTCCGCACGTCCTACCTTCCAGTAAGTGGTCGCTTCTCTGTTCAGAGAGTTGTTGCTACTCTCCTGTTCGATCTCCTGTTGAGTTCGTAGGTGTTCAGAATGGTTTGATCCCTATTCAGCTGAATTCCTGAGACCAGACGAAATCTAGGTCTCCTACTCCTCCGCCATCTTGCTCCGCCTCCTAGAAACTAAGTATTTTCTATGCAATATACAAGTACTCTGGCAATTGCAGATCTTAAGTCAAAGATTCTGGAAAATCTACTGAAGGTACCATGTGAAAAACAAAGTGGTCAAGTGTTACTAATGATATCTCTACTGTGTTTCTCTATAAAAACACAGGTATTGTGATCTGGAGTCCAGAAATACACCTATGAATACATGGGCATTTGATTTTTCGATGAAGCTACCAAATTCATCCAAAGGGGAAATGAACAACTGCATATCTGTATAGATATCCATACCTATCACCCTGACAAAATTCATATGAGTTGGATCTTAAATCTAAATGTAAAGGCCAGATCTATAAAGCTTCCAGAAGAAAACATAGGAGAATACTTCCTGACTTGAGATTATGCAAAGGTTTCTTTGACAGTCCCTAGCAATAACCATAAAAGTGTAATAAATTTAAAATTTAAAACATCTGATGATCAAAAGATGGTATTAAGGAAATGATTAACAACCTACAGACTGTCAGAAAATAGACACAAAACATGGATCTGACAAAGTACTGGCATCTAATATATATACTAAAGATTCTGGAAAGATATATATGCTTTCCTAATGAATCTAATTTAAAAGTGAGCAACATGTAAGAACAGAGGCATCACAAAAGAAAAAAAAATACGAATCACCAATTAATATGTGAAAAAGGGCAAGGGATTGTCAGTCACTGGGTAAATCCAAATGAGCTACCACTGCGAGCCACCAGAATTAAAGAATGTCAAGACTAGAGACTATAGAGCAACTGGAACTCCCATATTGTATTTGATGGGAGTATCCATAGGCACAGCCTCTCTGGGAAAACATCTGGCTTTTGTAATAAAACTGAAACACAACAACAACTTTGGACTAGCAATTCCACTGCTAAGAATTTAATCAAGAGAAATAACATCTGTCCAAAAATGACTGTTATAAAAAATGTTTAAAGCAGCTTTATTCATGATGGTCAAACACTGGTGACAGCCCATGTGTCCATCTTTAAGAGAATGGAATTCTACCAAGCAACAAAAAGGAATAAACTACTGAGACCCAACAGAAAAGATAAACCTAAAACACAATTCTGAGTGAATGAAGACTTATGCTAATGAGAACAGAGTACATGACTCTATATCAAGTTCTAAAACAGGAAAAACGAACTATGGTTGAGTACAAAATCACAAGAGTTGTCACCCGTGGGTGGAGGTCGGGGATTACCCGTGAAGGGGCATGGCGGCCCCCTGGGACGATGGCTAACATTCCATAGCTTGATCTGGGTTGGGGCTATCTAGGTGTGTGCCTCTGCCAAAACTCAGAGCATTTCACTGTATATGAAATATACCTTAAAAAGCAAACTATAGGCAATTATGAAACTCTACATGATGGTGTCTGTGATGAAGTATTCAGAGATGAAGTGTACCCATGTCTCTAACTCATGTTAAAAATGCATCAAAAATAAGATGGATTCTTAGAGTGGATAGAGGTGGATACATGGATATTTAGGTAACAACACAGATACAGTAAAATGTTTATTGCAGAATCCAGTTGGAGTGTATATGGATGTTCACTGTACAAGTCTTTTGACTTTTCTGTATGTTTGAAGATCTTCAAAATGTAACTTAAAACAACAACAACAACAACACCAAGTCCAGGAACCATTGATCTATGGTACCAATGCTTGAGTTTCATTCTGTGGTAAACCAAAGAAAAATCTCCTTGCTCTCCTCCGTCCTGTTCTCTCCATAGCACAGCGCCCCATACTGTCATCTGTTTCATATCCAGTCCCCCTTCCTTTTCTTTTTCAAAGGGAAAAGGAACATCCTTATTTTCCTGAACGCATATTGAGGGCACAGTACACTTTACACCAGCTATGTCAATACTTTTCACTTCAGAGTTCTGATACTTGGATTCTGTTTGTTCAGTCTCTTATCTACTTCCTAACCTTCTCTTTCTCTTCAATTTGACTGCAATTAATATTGTTTTAGTTGGTCTACCTTCACCATACCAGAGAAAGACAGAATGTAACTAACAGTAGGAATTTCTATCCTGAACCAAGGTATCTGGTCACTTTAGCTGTGTTATCAGTCACCCCTACCCTGTAACAACAAGTATCAGGTTTGGATTTGCATATTTGAGTCATGAAAGTTCGCAAACAGACCTCATACTGGGCATGTAGAGATTGGTCACTATTTCCACTCCCCTTGGAGTACTTTAATATATATAGTTTCTTAAGTAAAGGAAAATGATGTACATCATTACCATTGCATCACTGAATATCTACAGCTGTTTATTTTCTTAGAAATCCACTAAAATGGGGCTTTCCTGATGTCTACTTTGCCCTTTGCAATGCACTCCTCCTGGAACAAGAACAGCATCAACATTAACAACATAAGCTGTTTCTATGTCAAACAAGTAGTCTAGACTTCATAGGGAATAGTCATCTTTTGCTGGAACCATACCCAGAACAAATTTGTGTGGGAAGGTAGGTGTTAACGTTCCCTCTCTCTTCAAAAGATTGGTTTTGTTTTGTATGATGATACCTAGTAAAACTGTATGCTACTTTCTGGAGCTGCATACATTTAGAAACGAGGTAGTTCATTTCATTTGATAGTCACCTCACCATAGATTACCAAGTAAATGAGGTCTTGAGACTTAGAGGAGGCAAAAGGACTCGAACCCTGGCATATATGCAGAAGAAGACCAGATGCTGATGAACATGGCAAGGACTGGCTTGTAACTGCGTTGACAGCAAGTGAAATCTAGATCTTCAGAGAGCAAACGTCTATGTCACAACAACTTCAATAATTTCAGTTAAAAAGAAAGCACATTTTAAAGCTGACACTGATGACAAGTCCAGCAAAGAAAGAGAAGAGGCTTACTTATAAGTCAAACCTTTAAAATAGAAATATAGACACCCAGTAAATCTCTTACAGAATTATTCATATTTTTAAAAGCGATTATGACAACATGCGGACATGGATTAAGAAAAATAAACTGAAGGAAAAAAACGATGCAATGACCATAAAGAAACCTACATATATTTCATGGAAAAGAGTAGAAAATCCTGTGACTAAGGATGAACAAGAGAAGCAATCTGCTTGTCTAACTGGCAGAAGCAAAAAGGTTACTGCAGCTTTCTAAGCATGGAAAACTAGACCAAGTGTAAAGGGGGATGCTCACAGTGTGAACTGCTAAATATAACCTAGAAACCCCAGCTCCTTGCGCACTGCAGAGTTCCTTAAAGGAGGCTTCAGGATTTAAAGGGGAAAAAATGGTTTAAAGATAATAAAGTGGAAGAAGAGTGTGAAAGAGACCATGATGACTCCAGGGTAATGATTCTCTCCGGAATAAGGGAGCATGTCTGAGAACCTATTCAATTCCTCCTCAGTGTTTACAGAAGAGGATTAATCATTCCCTACCCTGAACTCTACAATGGGCAACCTGGAAATGCTTCTTCACAAGTAGTCAATACCAAGGTCTTCCTAACTAGACCGGCAACTATATTGAATGTCCATCTATCATTTAGGGCAGAAAGGCAATCGTCCAAGAGAGTTGAAAAGACGGAGGGAAAAATTGGTCAATTGTTATTGACCAAAATGCACAACCCTTTCAATACATTAGCCACCATGTGAAAGAATGGCTTGGTGTTCATATTATTCTTATTTATTCAAAGGTTCTATAGAAAGACCTGGATATTATAGTGCAGTGCATTATTTTTCAAGGGGATGGCCAAATATCTGGTAAACAATAACCAGCTGGGACAAAAGCAGCATGGCCGCTCAAAGAAAGGCTAAATCCTCTGACAAGAAGTATCATTCTTCATGAGTTAATAGGGCTCTTCAACCTCTCAATAATATCTGTTGAGTACCTTGTATTGTTGGCAGTGCCAAGGTGGAAAGGATAGGGCTGTAAAAGGAGACAAACTCTACCATCGTGGACTTTATGTTCTAGTAGGAGGAAACAGGTAACCTCAGTAATTTAACAAGGTAATTATGGCTACTGATAAATGATACCCAAGTATAAAGTATAAAAATGTGTTAGGAAGTCACCGAAGGAGATGATTTAAAATAGGTAACAAAGAAAACCTCTCTGAGTGAATGACACTGAAGTTGCTAACAGATTGGTGAGCAGTGCCCTCTGCTCAGCGGTCTGAGGGAGAGCGTACCAGGCAGAAGTTGCTCATGCATAGACCCCAGAGGAGGAAATGAGATACTAAGTTGAAGGAAGGAATACTTGGTGTAAGACTTATTTATTCACATATATTTCCAGCACCTACTACGTGTCCTACAGTGTTTTAGGTACTGAGGGTAGAGAGGCAAGCAACACTGACCAAATCCTTGCACACATGAAACTTAGCTTCCAGTGGAATCTCTGGTGGGACCAGAGAAGAAGACAAGGTAGATCGTGTAGGTTGGGATGTTTTAGCCACAATAAGAGTTTGGATTTTTTGCTAAGTGACTGTGTCAAATACATTTTCTGCCCCACACCACATCCCCTTAGCACACCTGCTTCTACCACCTCTCATGGACAAATGAAGGTGTGCTGTGAAAGTGGAAAGGTCTACGTGACACCACTGAAAAAAATCTCATATCCAGAGCCAAAAGAGATGCTTTGCTGAGATCCAGGCCCCAGGCTTCACTACACAGGTTGCAGATTACATACCAACCTCTACTCAGGAGGAGTAAGTGATCTGTCCTTACCAGAATTGCTCACACTTCAGATATGGACTTGCTTCCCTTGCCAAAATGCTTCCGCTAGCACCACTACTTGAGAGCATATGGGAAGCCTGACTTACCAAAATGGGATCACACATGCCATTGCATGGAATCAAAGAACTTTCTTCACAGTGAAGGAAGTAACACATGGGGAATAGGATCAAAGATCCCACTGATTCAGTTCTATGCTACATCATGTGGAAACAGCCGACCTAATAGGATGTTGGAAGGGTCTGTTTAAATGCTTAGTTAAGGAACAGGATCTCAAATATTCAGTGATCCAATGACTGACATATGATGGTTGTGTCTCCAACAACTAGAATAAAAAGGTCTGAGAAATGAGGTCTTACCATCACTGACTGACTTGCAGAATTTGTGCTTTCTACCCACCCAACTCTTGGCACTGATGACAAAAGTCCTGGTTCCTGAGCTGAGGCCCCAGAAACGAGGGGATAGAGGAAGGGCTCAACTGAACCTGAAGCTATTGACTACTTCTGAGTCCCTTAGAGCCCCTGCTTGTAGTTAAATGAGCAGGAAAAGAAACAGGTCACTAAATTGGGGAAAAAGAAAAAAAAAAGATCAGCCCTGATTATCTTGAGAAGCAGGGTTGCTCCTACATAATGCTGTCAAGATAGAGTATATCTTAAACACGGGGATTCACTGGGGAATTTTTTTATGATTATGCATGGTGGTAACAGTGAATAAGCAACTGAAGGTACCACAGCCTGGCAAGGGCTTAGACACCCAGGGGTGGAGATCTAGGCCATGAACTAAATAAGAAACCTATCAGCTGAAGTGTTGTCTGAGGGTAAGGGAAACCTAGAAAGGGGATGGTGAAGATGGGAGTTGAGAAACATTAATTATGGCCTCAGGACCAAGTACTGAAGCTGGTCCTACCACTTCTACTATCTTAATTATTTTTTTAATTGCAATAGGCCACACCCTCAAAAATAATTTGTGACAAAATAAACACTGTAGGGCCCAGAAGGAGCTGAGCAACCTAAGGGGTGGAGTGTAGCAGATGCCATTTGTGCTCCAGGCCATATCCCTATAGCACAATTCATCTTGGCTTAGCTGTGGTAGATAGATCTTTGCACATTCCCAGCATCCTGTCTCAAAGGAGTTTCAGGGCTTCCTCTGAAACCACAGCCTGGATGGAAGCATAGCTCTAAGGTGCCAAAAAGCAATCCTTAACCAACAGGGCATGGAGATTGGTAGATAAACGCTCCAGCTTCTTATTCTTGGGAGGGACAATTCTACGAGTCATTCTCCATGGTTCCTCAAATGCCCAATAAGACTGTGCCCCAACTGTCTGCTGCACTAAGAGGTCAGTGACCCACTCTGTATCAGCTTTCCTTACTTCCCTGTCTTACTCTCCCCGCTCCTCACTGTGCTTCCCAGGATCACCTCGCAAATGAACCATTTGAAGACTATATCTCAGGCTCTGCTTTTCGAGAAACCCAATGAAGACAGTCTGTAGGAAATAGCATGTATACATTGAACTGTATCAGGATTGAGGAGCCTAATTAATGAGGTGTCAACAGTCACATGTTGGGAATTAAAGAAAATGTATATCTAAGATTTAGCATTGTCAAATGCAAGGTGCAGAATTTTGAGAATTTTTAAAAATTGCATATATAAAATTAAGGCTCTAGAATATCAGTTGTAATGGAGGTAAGAGATCTGAAAGTGCTCAGAATTCTCCCAAAGGAAAGAGTCCCCCCATGAACTGCTTCAAAGCAGCCAACGAAACACAAGAAAGAATCAGATGTGTTTTGGATATACAATTTAAAAAAAAATTAACCCACTCTTACATGATACCTTGGAGCATCGCATTCTGTAAAACTACAGTCTGTTCTGATGGGAATGACCACTCTTAAGCAAACGGATCTAGACCTAGAGCCTGGGTTTGAACCTTGGCTCTGACACATGTTTCTGTGTGACCCTGGGTAATCACTCTGTGCCTGGGTTTCCTTTATCTGCAAATGGAGAATATTACAAGAGATCTTTCATTGCAGTAAATGCTATTTGTTTGCTATTGTTTTTATTATTGCTTGGCAAACACCCAGGAATCACTAATGGAATTAGTGAGTGATTAGAACTGAAGAAAAACTAGATCTGGCAAGTTGACATAGAAGGACGGTATGGATAGAGGGAAGAAATTAACTTCTACAAAATAATCAGCACTTTGGATAAAGTGAGTCTTGGCTTATTTCCCAAATCTTAAATACAAAGCTAAGAAGGCAGGTTGTTGTTGTTGTTGTTGTTTTCCATAGCAACTAAAATGAGGACAAATAAGATAAAGTACTTCACATAGTGGTAAGAAATATATGGAATCCATTGTTCCTAAGAGGTGACAGGGATTTAATCAGTGTTTGTGCAAATTTGGGGAAAGGAAGTCATGGAATACTGCCAAAGGAATAAGATCTTCCAAGACTTGAGATTGGCAAGGGTCTTAATGAGGCGATCATCAGTAAGATTCCTTGTTGGTTCTCCTCGTTACCTTATTTAATTTTCATGATCTTGCTATGAATACTTGCGTGAAGTACAGAATGTATTTAAAGCAAGAACATTAATAATAGTTTTTCATTTCAAATAGAAGAATCATTAAATAAAAAATTCATTCTTTCGACATTTATTGAGATATGCCCAAAAATGAAAGGATGCCTTTGAAGACAAAATTGCTTGAAAGTTGGGGCAATCTGCTCTTGCTATTAGTGAAATTCAAGGGCCATTATAGGGAGTAGAAGTAAAATTATAATATCAATCAGAGAATAAAATATTTCAATAGGACTAACAGAATAAAGCTGCATATCCTTATAAGACAAATTTCTCTTCCTATTTCTGCGAAACCATGTATTCTTACTTGAAAAATGGCTATATAAAATATTATGTCTGCCTAGCTGCAAATAATAATGCTTTATCGTAGGTACAGGCTCAGACAATTAGACTAGATACACTTAAAGTGGGGGATTCCTACGATATCTAAGAGCGTGTACTGTTTTTCAATTTTTTTCTCCCGCCTGCTGCCCTAGCTAGAGGTAGACTAGAAGGACTAAATTTGGAGTTCACATTGACTATCTAAAATTTACTTGTAATTTTCATTGCATTATGTATAGAATTCATCCATGATTTAAAATTCAAAAGGGAATTATGACATTTGCACTTCATTCATTTAATCTGTTTTATAAAAAAGATCAAAGCAGCATTTAGGGAACAAAATGAGTGACAGAAAAATAGCAGAAGTATGTCAATAGAAGTGATATTTCAAAGATCCAAGAGACTAGCAACTAATATGAACATTATCGCTTCATCTCTCTAGGTATTACATTATTGCTGTTCCTATTATTATAGATGATATGAATCTTTGTACACTCATTGTACACTAAAAAGTAGCAGAA
This sequence comes from Zalophus californianus, assembly GCF_009762305.2. Lineage (NCBI taxonomy): Eukaryota > Metazoa > Chordata > Mammalia > Carnivora > Otariidae > Zalophus > Zalophus californianus. Next base: position 6,751,595 of record NC_045601.1, on the reverse strand, counting down.
GGAACTGATGTTTGTGGTCAGAATCCACAATGCAGTGAAAACTAGAAGTCCATGTACCAGCTCGTATAAGAAAGAACTGGAAACCACCAGCAAAAGTATATGTGTACCTGGGAATGTGCTATATAAAATAGAATGCAAACGAAGCCAAATTAAAAAGATGATTTACATCCACTATTCAGATATGTATTTCTGTTTTCTTGGAAGATTCTTTTCTTGCCATCCAGAGTCCTTGATTCCATATCTCTTTGTGTGAGCAAGGAGCATGAGGGTACAGAACACCCAAGTATTAGGAAGATGGGGTTCCTTCGTAACAGGATTAAAGCAGAAAAACGGCCATATTTCCTTATTTTGGTTTTGTTTTTTATTTGGTTGGATTTTTAGTGGACTTTTCTTGTTGCTGTTATTCTTGTTTATTTCTCTTTGTTGTTTTTGACTTGTTCCCTGAGAAGTTTGGGATTCTCTCATAACCCTGCACAAAGATAAGCATTCTTCCAACAGAGTGTCTTCCCTTTATTTTTAACTTTTTTTTTTACCTTTTAAAGGATTTATATATTTATTTGAGAGAGAGAGAGAGAGATAGCACAGTGGGGAGGGGCAGAGGAAGAGGAAGAGAGAGAATCTCAGGCAGACTCCCTGCTGAGTGAGGAGCCCAATGTGGGGCTCAGTCTCACAACCCTGGGATCACGACCTGAGCTGAAACCAGAAGTCAGACGCTTAACTGACTGAGGCCCCAGGTGCTCCCACAGTGTCTTCCTTTTAATGGTCTTGCTTTTGAGACTGAGAGTGAGACCTCCCAGGAAAGTGCCGGACTTGGACAATGAGGAAGAGGCTACTGGAGCAGGATGGCTTATTTATCTCTTCATGACTCTCCGAATATCCGAAATACTATATTGTTCATAATTTGTTTCTCTGATGAGTTCATGAAACTACTTTAGCTGGTGGTTTAAGTTTGACAAAAAGATATTTTAGATGGTTAAAAGTAAGATTTTATAAATTTTGGACTTTGGCATTCAAACGTATTCCCTTCCAAAGACTTCCTTATTCTTAAGCTAATAAATATTCCTAACTTCCACCCATAAAATAATAATAAAGAAATGAATGAAGGAATAACTGAATGAATCGAACTTAATTTTTAAAAAATCATCTTTCCATTTTGTTGATCTGATAATTCAGATTTTCGTGAAACCTGATTTTCCCAGATTCCATAGTATGTAAAATTAAATTTACAGATGAGAAAGAACACTGGCTTCACAGTCAGAGAGTTAGGACCAAAGCCCAATTTTGCCTTTTTTTTTTCCTTTTCATGCCTCAATGTCTTCCTCTGCTTAATGAAACAGTTAGACTGATTGATTTCTCAGTTCTCATTTTGTTTTAAGATTCTGTCATTATAAATCATTGGAGAAGTCAATTTAAGTTTCATTTTATCAACAAGCTCAAGTTACTAAGACTTTATAAAGTGATATCAAGAACATTTTGAGTTTTGTTAAAGGCACATATTAATATTTTTAAAAGTTTATCATTTCCTTTTAAAAAGACTCCCACAATACTCAGGCACATACTGTAAATGTACAAACATTCTCCAATTTTCTTCTGTTTCATTACACCATGGGCACAGTATAGCTGATGGGCATGGCCTCCCTGGATTAAAGATACACAGTGATCTTCTGGAGGAGGGGTTGGGTTAATTTTAATTTTAAATCTCCCCTCTAGACTAAAATTGTTCCTCGACATTAGGCCTTCAGACATATACCAAGTTCAGTGGCTCAGTTGTTACATCTGTATTTGCTTCCAAAAATATGGAGGTTCTGTGGAAATTCTACTATTCCTTTTGATCTTCCATTTTACATTACATAAAAGGTTTCAGCAGCTTCACCTTTGCTACAACATCTCCTTGCATCTAGGAGGATATGCCGGTGGGGGGGGAGGGGGGCAGCCATAAAATAGGAGGGGGTGGCATTCTGACACCAGAGAGCAATTAAACATGATGGGGGAGAAAGCAACAAAGCAACAGAATGTCCTCGAGAAGGAAAATGATTTTATCGCATGACTGCCTACCTCATTACAAAGTGAAATTCCCCACCACATATTTCTGTGTGAGCCTTCATCTTGACTGTACAGGAAAGCAGCTCCCCAGGCTTCCCGCAACCGCAGTTACCATGAATCTATCACACGTTTTGTTTCTGAGCTCACCTCTCGTGCTCACGGTCTCCATGTCCTTCTGAGGCAAATGCAAAAGAGGGATGAAAGATTCTGCTTCCTAACTCTTTCATTAGTTATTCATTTGTAGATGCTATGGGGGAGAAGGCTGTAGGAACTGTGAGAGCGATGTCTGTGAGAGCAATCCACACATCAGTGTTCTAAGATCCTACATCTAAATGGTGCTGCCACCGAAAAGCGTCTTCCCATCGGCACTAATTAAAAAGCAATAAGTGCACTTGAGCAGCGGCTTTCTTCTGTGACTTTTCCTCTGCATCAGACATGCTCCTTTCCACTCGAATGTGAACATTACCACTGTGCAAAACCAAAACCAAAAACAAAACAACAACAACAACAAAAATACAAACAAAACAAAAACACAGTAAAGGCAGGCAGAAAATAATACTAATGCTTCGGAGAGACATTTCTTTTTCATCAATAAAACCTGCTGCATTCTTGGAAAACACTGAAGTAAAGCAGGTTTCACTGCCTTGAAATATTAGATAATAGGTTTTTGTAAGGAAAGACTATCAGAACCTATGACAGATTAGCTTGGCCTCTACCTCCATGGTCATTATGAAGCATTTCTAGATGCTGGTCAAGACTAAAATTGGAAATGATTTTAGTGGCACTACCTCTATGTTTAATCACATGTCTTCAGTTAAGGACCACAGAGAAAGAAAAATAAAAAAGCAAATGGCACCTGGGCTTCAGAGTGGCTTAAAATACAAGAACCTGAATGACTGATACATGTTCAAGGTAGATAAAATTTAGACAAAGTTCACATTCAATACATTTAGTAGGGAAGGTAAAAAAAAAAAAAGTTAAAAAAAGTTACACGAAGGAGGTACATAAAAAATAACATTATTCATTCATTTGTTCAATTAATACATTACTGAACACCTACTATGAAAGACACTGTACTGGAGACTGGAGGGTTCAGAGACATGCTGAGGATGGCTCCTGCAAGAGTCTACCGTGTCATGACCACACAGCATACAGACGGTAGGTCTGAGGAGATACAACCAGTCCTTGTTGGGAGCCATGCGCATTCCAGCTGGAACACCTCCAAGGAGTAGGTTACGACAACAGTGCGCACCCTGGATGAGGGAGGAAGAGCAAGTGGGGGTGTGAGGAATCTGGGAGGAGGATGGAAGAAACAGGCGGAGATTTATCAACCCTACTCAGTTTTCAGAGGAAAATGCCCTGGGAGACAAAAGTCCACTGTGAAAAATGTCACTGCTAAACCAACCTAGACCAGTGATTCTTGACTAGAGGCTACAATATACTGAAAGATTTAAGAGGGTAGAGGTTTGTGCCTGCCTGACTGGTTGAAACCCTGCTTTCCTTACTATTTAGCTGATGGAATGGCCCTGGGCAAGCGCCTTTCTGTGCTTGAGACTTCTCATCTGCAAAACAGGGAAAATAATTGTATCCAGAGTGAAGGCTGAAGGAGTCCTGAGAGAATGTAGCGTATGCGGTGCTGGTGCAGCGTCTGATGTTCAGTAATAGAGCAGCACCTTTTCACTGTTTTCTTGCTCCCCACACACATGACAGGAGCTTTCCCAAGATCCTATCTCTACTGACACTCGACCCATGGCTCTCCATCCCAGCCCGATGTTTCTGTCACTATCACAATTCATAACTTTGTTATTTCCTACTTTACACAATGTTTGCTCATTTTACCGATCTGTGTGCTTGTTTTTCCCATAATACAAGCCCTATAAGGATATTTTGAGGTCTGAAACACAGATGTCCAATAAGGATTTGCTAAATCATTCTACTGATGATGATGACGATGATGATGGTAGAGATGATGATACCTTGCCACCGCATAGCTCTTACTTTGTGCTAGCCAGCATTCCATGAATTTTAAATACAGCAGTATTCCTAATTATTACAGCAACTCCAAGAAGCCTACCTCATAGGGAGGTACTGTTATTGTCCCTACCACACAGATGAGGGCTTGGAAGCCCCGGAGGTTAGAAACTTGCCCAAAGTCACATGGTAAGTAACAGAACTGAGTGCTAAACCCAACAGTCTGGCTCTCAAAATCTATCTTCTTAGTCGTTACTCTGTCTGGCTCTATATGACTAAATGACAGATCATGAGCAAGGTGCTACCTAGGGGGCCAGCCAGCCAGAGGACAGGAATGGCCCCTGAGTGACTGAGACACGGGAGATGAGGCAGATATTAAGAGACTAGGAAAACATCTTGTGCTTTATAATTTTCCCAGAATCCCAGCGGCTAAAGCTACCTTATCTGTAACTGAAAACAAATTCTCTGCATTTTAATACTCTGAATGGCCTGTCAATCATCCATCTGAGCCTGCTCCTTCATCTAGTATAGCCAGATGGGTCCAAGGCCCAAACTCAGGACACAGCTTGAACGGATTTGGATCGTGTTTCTTCGGAGCAGATCAACTCTAGGAAAGTTATTTACTCTTTGCTCCTTAGTTGTGTGGTGAGACGTAAATGAGTTAAACAGAGAACAGACTAGGAGCAAATATAGGACCTGGACACTGCAGACACCCAGTAAATTGATTTGGTTGAGGACTGGGGACACCTCATACCTCCTCCTTCACAACTGCCTGGTGCTTGCCTCTCTCTCTCATGATCAAAATAGGACATTGGACCTCTTCCTGCATCAAGGCTCTCCTCTTGTTAATTCCAAGCCCACTAGCTCCCAGGGTCTTAGAAAAGACCTCTATCAGGGGCGCCTGGGTGGCTCAGTCGGTTAAGCAGCTGCCTTCGGCTCAGGTCATGATCCCAGGGTCCTGGGATCGAGCCCCATGTCCGGCTCCCTGCTCAGCAGAGAGCCTGCTTCTCCCTCTCCCTCTGCCTGCCACTCTGCCTACTTGTGCTCTCTATCTCTCTGTCAAATAAATAAATAAAATCTTTAAAAAAAAATAAATTAAAAAAAAAAAGAAAAGACCTCTATCAGCCTGTGCACAGGTCTTTCTCACAAGCACTGCCCCCCATTTAGAACTCCCTTGTCCCATGCCCTATCACTGCGCAGTCTACATCCCCATCAACCTCTAAATCCAGACCAGAACATCTAGCAGATTGACTAAGAGCAACCAATTTTGACAACAGGGTTAATGTTGGATACCTCACTGTTTCTAATGATAAATATTTAAAGTCACAACTCCATTAAGACTAATAAAATCTTCTCTGGCATTGACCTTTGACATCAGTGGGTCTTGGGTAGTGTAGGTATTTTGATATGTGATGATTTTTTTTTTTAATAAAAAGACAATCTGACTAAATTGTTTTGACTTGCCTTGAGAAGAGTCCGGCCAACAACACTGTTCTCTTGTTAGCAGATAAGGTGCAAATTGGATGCTCTCATCCCCTCTCCTCCTCCTCGTCTACTGATGAAGAGGGAAAGAAGGAGGGAAGAAGTGGTACGCTCTCTGAAGGCAAACTGCTGAGTTCACATTCTGGTCTTGCCTCTGGCTAGCTGTGACTTTGGGGATGTTAGTCTCCTCCTCTATAAAATGGAACTTGAAAGGTTGTTGTTAGGAATACATGAGATAATGGGTTGCTTGGCCAGGGTAAATGCTCAGTAAATACTGGTTATTCTTACCAGCATTAGCTATTCTCATCATCATTATCAACCTGCAAGATGGATTCCACTGTACTCAGTAGTTGTAAATAAACCACGTTTATATTGTTTTGTCTGTCAGTTTTCAAGGACCACCATATATCCGGCTCTGTACATAATCCTTCTAATGCAGAGTAAATGTTATAGAGGGAGAGGACAATGAGAGATAAAATATAAGGAACAAAAAGAACAACACATACATATAAGGAATGATCACTGGACAGACAAATTATATCTACTTGTTAAGTACATTTTGCATGTAGTTTATAGGGTAGAAATACCAAAGTTATATGACTTAAAATATGCTTGAGAAAGGTGATGGGTTGCCCAAAATAAGGCTGTTTTTTAAGGAATATGGTCACATATGGAAAATCTGAATCTTCATATTTACTGATGCAGAGCTGCTCTGATCTCTTCCCATCAGCACACAGAAAATAACATTTACCCACACACATTAAACAAGAGTCAGCTGAATTGCAAGGCCCTACTTTCCCCTATACCCACACAAACTCATACACCCATGAGCATCTTCCCATTGGGTTTGAAAGCACACACAAATAGGAATTTGTTTTTAAAATCAATAGATTCAATGTTCAATTTCACTTAACCTGCATTTTCCTCTTTCTATATACCTTAACTCTGGAGTTAAAAAACAGCTTTTCCTATAGAGTGAAACACATGGTATTTTAAAGGTATCAGACTTCTCAGTCTAGTGGGCTTTATATGTCATCATTTGTCCAGATCACTATCAGTTCTGGCTTCAAATCAGATTTCTAATCATTTCTATATTCTTGTTCAAGGTGTGTTTCTTATTTTTCACTTCTAGGCAGGAGTTCATTTCCTTATTCTTTGTTCTCATTCATTTCACACACAACTAGTCCCATTTATATGAAACACGTCCTTACCCAATCTGTTGTGTTTTACAAATGAATTTCTAAACAGAAAGTGATTGTGTCCTTTCAATGTCGGAGATACCAACTGCAGGCACTTGAAACTAAATTAAAGGTTAATCATTCAACTAATATTTTAAATGATCTCAGGTACAGAACCAAACTGTGATATAGTTGGAGAGGTGCTGAGAGTTTTTCGGATAACTCAGAAATTGTATGACCTCTTGAAGCATATTTTTCCACCCTGCAAGGCTCTAAGCTCTCTATTGAAAAGACATGAGAGACTTCACAGGAAGCTGATTTCAAACTCAATTTCTTTTTTTTTTTTAAAGATTTTATTTATTTGAGAGAGAGAGAATGAGAGACAGAGAGCATGAGAGGGAAGAGGGTCAGAGGGAGAAGCAGACCCCCCACTGAGCAGGGAGCCTGATATGGGACTCGATCCCAGGACTCCAGGATCATGACCTGAGCCGAAGGCAGTTGCTTAACCAACTGAGCCACCCAGGCGCCCCTCAAACTCAATTTCTTTAGCCCAGGAGTGTACTAATCAGAATCACAGCTACGAGGACCAGACCACAACTGTGGCTATCTTAACATCCTGTAGGAAATCCTCTTGGTGCAAAGTTAGCCTCCAAGTCCACCTCTAGGCAAACTATGCCAGAAGTCACAGAGCAGAAAGGCCCTCAGATCAAATTAAAATGTTTCAGGGGCGCCTGGGTGGCTCAGTCGGTTAAGCATTTGCCTTCAGCTCAGATCATGATCTCAGGGTCCTGGGATCGAGCCCCACATCAGGCTCCCCGCTTAGTGGGAAGTCTGCTTGTCCCTCTGCCTCTGCCTTTCCCGCTGCTCGTGCTCTCATTCTCTCTCTCTCTCAAATATACAAAATAAAAAAATCTCTAAAAAAAATTAAAATGCTTCAATCACATGGTTTTAAAAGTCAACTTAAAACATAGTTTGAGAAGAAAAGGAAGAGAGATAATAAGATCAAACACTTTTAGGATAGGATGCAAACAAGATGGGAAGACCATATAGTTTGAATCCTGCAGTACATGATGTCCATATGTTGTGTCTCCCTCTCTCAGCCACATGAGCCTACCTGTGACGGTGTGGTTACATGGACCAAAGGTGATGTTTGTAGTGAGGACCCATAGGCAGTAGGTGCCCTGGACAAATGACATACACTTGCTCTGAGAAAAACTGGGACAAGGTTAATTAGCTAATTGTTAGTTAGTCTGATGAGAAACCATAGATCCTATGTTTTCTGGGCAGAGGAAACATGGGTCCAGGATGGACATCGCCAAAAGGTGATCCAATTTAGACTTCCTGACTATTAAGTACTGATGTCTATTAGGTGCATCTAAATATTTAGTGCCTCATAAATTTTTGTCTCACAAAGATCTATGTACCCAGGTGTCTCATGGATATTATGTATCTCCTGGTACTTCCATCCCTGTCTATGTTGAACACATACATTCCCCCCTTGCTAACTACTTATTGTATACTCAAGACATGCCATGAATTGTCTACCAGTTATTTAAGACAATTTAAAAGGTTGTACCTATGTTTTCCAAATTATAAACTTATTTACATAAAAAACTGAATACCTGGAAAAACAATTGCCTACTACTTGCAGCATAAAATGCATTGAAAAGATCTTGAGACCCAACAGAATATCTGAGAGTCTGGAGAACAGGGAACACAGAAGACTAGGAAGTAAGAACCAAAGCAAAGTTCATGTCTCTGAAAGACACTGCTTACCAGAGCCACTGCAGAGGCAAAAACTGTCAACCGTCCCCATGTGGTGGTGTTACTCAAGATTCAAGTTCCAGAGTAAGGTTCCCAGTTTCATGCCTGCTGGATATGCCAGGATTGAGAGGAGAAGAATCTGGCCTACTGGATTCCACAATGGGAAATGACCAGGGCTTCCGAAGGATACATAAACCAGAGCATTCCCAAAAGGAGTTGTGGATAGCAGACAAATGATAAATATCCCAAACAGAAAGCATTTAACCATTATTCCTGTTTAATATCTTACAGAGGTGCATGACTGGAAACCATCTACATGCTAATGAATTGAAATTTATCTAAATTTATATCGTATTTATCAGCCAACTGAAAATCTATCATGCTTCTTAAAAGTAAGTGTCCATAGAAATTTCAATTCCCTACACACACACACACACACACACACACACACACACACACACACACACACAAATTTTCCAGTCTTCCTAATCCTCATAAATTCCATAACTATTTACTCAGGCAAAAGTAAATTATTAAATAAATAATAAACTATGCATCTTTAGCATCATGCTTATGTCTTTTTGTCTCCTGTATTAAGTCCTTTAATAAACCCAAACGACTATCTCCAAAGCTTATCCTCTAAACAATTTCTTCTAACCTAAGATGGAATTCCCATTATGATCTTTCCCTATATCCTTCTCAGTGTTTCCTCAAACCACTGATTACTGGTATGTATTACATACGGATCTGTTGCTTTATTTTCTATTTCTCTCACATGATAACTAAAAGCTACGAGAGCAGGTCTGTTATTGTCTTTTTCGTTGTTGTTGTTATCTATTATACCCCCACCACTTAGAAAAATGGCTGGCCCACAGTAGGTGGTTTAGGAAATGTATTGAATGAATCTAAGATATAGTTATGTGATTCTGTTGTAGCTATTGTAAGACAATGCCTTGACCATCATAGGTAAAAACTGTGTGTCCAGTGTGTTAGGTCTTCAGCTGGGATAGAAAGTGAAGGTGGAGCATCAGGGTGTGGGCCACTAATCTCCCGTGCCATACCTCTATAACAGCAAGCCTGGACCCCCGGGTCAGTTTATACTGGGGAAGGAACTAACACTTCTCCAGTCAGCCCTTCTCCAAGGGCTGAGGTCTGACATCCAATATCACTCGTGAGTTATGCTGCCCTACCTCCATGAATTTTTCCTAACAGAGGCTGTTCCAAAGCCAAGCTGTGCATGTTCTCTGCCATTTACCCTTTATTGAGAGGTATCTGTTAGATCTTTAATTTTAGAGGTAGGTTACAGGTGTTAGACTACTTTGTAATTCATTGTAGGAAGCATCCTCCTGGAACATGGCACTTGGAACACAACTACCTTTCAGTTGAACACCCAACTCTGATCTGAGCAGAGGAGCTACTAGAGCGAAGAGGGCCTCCAGGGTATGACAAAACTTTTAAACACTGGAAAGTCTCCAATGGAGGGACCAGCTATTATGTTGGAGGGGATGGAAATGGGTAAATCATATTAAAGTTCAAGCCAAAGAATAAGTGTCCAAGAAGAGCCATGAAAATTATGAGAAAGATGAGTTGGTCAAAGTTATGCCTGCCTTTTCATAAACTAAAAGATACTATGAATTCACTGTGGTCAAAACAGTATGTAGGGGGGCACCTGGGTGACTCAGTCATTAAGTGTCTGCATTCGGCTCAGGTCATGATCCCAGGGTCCTGGGATTGAGCCCCGCGTCAGGCTCCCTGCTCAGCGGGAAGCCTGCTTCTCCCTCTGGCCCTCACCCTGCTTGTGTTCCCTCTCTTGCTGTGTCTCTCTCTGTCAAATAAATAAATAAAATCTTTAAAAAAAAATAGCATGCAGGGCCATGCATTTTTATGCTGTTATCGAATAAAAGACAGCCTATAAATCAATCTTATAATATACGGGACTCCTTTGTGACCAAGGTAATATTTCAATATATCGGGGAAAATGATTACTTCACAAATGGTAACATCACAGAGGTCCATCCCTCCAAAAGAAATAAATTTGGGCTTCTTTGCACACTGCATGCAAGGAGAAATATCACAAACTACAACTTTTAAATGTAGTAACTTAAGAAGAAAATAGGAGATGCACATAAAACCTACACGTTAAGGAGAACTTTATAACCAAAATTGAAAAAAATATATAGACGGGGTTCCTGGGTGGCTCAGTTGAGCGTCCAACTCTTGGTTTTGGCTCAGGTCATGATCTCATGGTCGTGAAACTGAGCCCCTGTAGGGCTCCCTGCTTAGCCGGGAGTCTGCTTAAGATTTGCTCTCTCCCTCTGCCCCTCCCCCACCTCAAATAAATAAATAATATTTAATTTTAAAAAAGATGTTTAAAAAAGAAAAAATATAAAAACATGTCACTATATGAAAAATGTTTGAGTTTAGACAAAAGACAGCATAAATAAAAACAACAGATAACAGAAACCAAAAGATAAGAAAATGTACATGCAATTTGTATACTGGATATAAGGCTATCATTGGCCAGACAGATTTACATGCTGTATACCTATATACATATATATGATTTACAATGTGAGTTTTAAAACTTACTTAATATGATACAGAGGAGCATATTTAAATGCTTAATAAATGGATAAAATGAAAATAAATTATAGGAATATTTCATCTTGGCTTATCAGACTAGGAATATAAATAATTATTTTTCTGAGAAAAAAGGATACTCTCAAAGACTGACAGCAAAAATGTGAATTGTTACAGCTTTTTTATAAAAATGCAATCTTGCAACATTTATTAAAATTAAAAATACACACAGTGGGGAGGGTATGTGCTATGGTGAGCGCTGTGAATTGTGTAAGACTGTTGAATCACAGACCTGTGCCTCTGAAACAAATAATACATTATACGTTAAAAAAAAAAAGAAGAAAAAGATAGTAGGAAGAGAAAAATGAAGGGGGGGAATTGGAGGGGAGAGGAACCATGAGAGACTACGGACTCTGAGAAACAAACGGAGGTTCTAGAGGGGAGGGGGTGGGGGGATGGGTTAGCCCGGTGATGGGAATTAAGTAGGGCACGTTCTGCACGGAGCACTGGGTGTTATACGCAAACAATGAATCATGGAACACTACATCAAAAACTAATGTATGGTGATTAACATAACATAATAAAATTTAAAAAAATTAAAAATACACATGCCTTTCAACAGAGAAATCTGTTGTTTTATAATCAACCCTATGAAAATACCAGAACTTAAGGATTTAAGTGTAGGATATAAATCAAACACAGAGACACACACATACACACAACTACATGCACACACACACGTAATCCTTCTTAACTGGATCCTTGTTTGTAGTCATACACATACATACAATCTAATAGGGAGATGTTTAAATAAAACCCATTACAGCAGAACATAGAATATTATGCAACCATAAAAAATAAAAACATAGAGCCATAAAAATTAACTCTGAGAGAATTGTGATAAAATTATTGTCAAGTGAGAAAAACAAATATAAAAAACAATCTATTTCTGTGTGTATGAATGCATCCCAGAGATACCAGCAAGGATGGTCACTCAAATGCTAGCGGTGGTTATATCAGTGTTGTCTGCCTTATATTTGTCATACCCTTCAGGCGCTGTATAATGAGAATGCATTATTTATACAGTGAAAACTATCAAGCTACTTTCATTATTAAAAGGCAGTGGTATGACTATACCTTTCTTTCTCATTTAAAAATATACTTGCAAAATAACTAACTGCTTCCATTAGCCGCTAGTCAAAGAACAAGAAAAATTACCTAATGCCCATCATTTAAAAGAACTTTGATATAATTAAGCAAAAATTGAAAGCAAGTCACATTCTCTTTGTGCTTCCCAACTACTCTAAGAATACAACAAAGGCAGAGTTTGGCTGTACATTTAATGAAGAAAACAAAGTAAAGGCAGGTGCTTTGTGCAGGGACATTTGAATATCAGTGAAAGCTGCCAAATTAAAAAAAATAAATAAAGCACCACAGATCCAGCAGCAGCGGCATCCCTCTGAACCAGGCCCCTCCACAGGCCTGAAGCCCCCGTCAAGCCTGCTTCAGGCTGTGGGTGTCCTGCATTTCTCTTTGAATGTGACAGGGCCTCGTGAATGAGAACACTAGGTGGCATGCCTACCAAGCTCTGGAATGCCATTAAGCACCAGGAAGAAATGCCATTATGATTCTATTTGGAGATCATACTTTCGCCCTCTAGGCTAAAGAGGCATTCTCTAACACAGACAGGCTCTGTGTCTCTCTAACAAGAAGATCAAAAAGTCTGTGAGGCTACTGGTCAGGAGGGACTCTTAGAAACAGTAACTACTTAGTACAGACGCCAGGAAAGAACACACAACCTAATTCTCCTTGTGGGTCATCTGAACAATGTTAATTGTGAATTCTCAAACCCTCACCACAGAGATGAATTTCATAAAAATAATTCTATTTCTGATAAACCAATTTTAGCAGATGAGTCTCCCCTGGCATGGATGATTTCGTGCAAAAGATTATAACCAGCCGACCCCTTAGAACAATTGCCCCTGTGAGTCTGGGCTTGCTCAGCCATCTTAGACCTGATTCTGGGGAAGCCCCGACTCTGCCAGGCCAATTTTCTGGTCAGTCTCCAGCTTTGGCTGATGGTTCCCGTGAGCTGAGCTGGCACGACTGAGTGCCCTCCCTTGAAGTTGGAGGTACCTGATACCCCTCAAGGTCTGTGCTCAACCTACCCTTTAAAGACTGCATTAGCCATTTCCAATTAGAACAGGTCATGTTCTGCCAAAGTATTGCATGCAGATATGGCTATGTGTTCCAAAGGACCTATGTGTTCCTTCAGTAATCAATTTTATGAGACAAGACATGAGTAATCACTCAAGCTTTTTTACCTAGCAGGGGGTTAGAGCCTCAGCCTCTGACTGAGGAGCATTTTACCAGGGTGTTTGGCTTCATGAAGATGCATAATCTCTTCCTCTTTGGTCTTTTTTTTTTTTAAGATTTATTTATTTATTTGAGACAGAGAGAGTGGGAAGGTACAAAGGGAGAGGGACAGAAAGCATCTCAAGCAGACTCTCTGCTGAGTGCAGAGCCTGACGCAGGGTTTGATCTCATGATGCTGAGATCAGGGCCTGGGCTGAAACCAAGAGTCGGACATTGAAGCGACTGAGCCATCCAGACGCCCCTCTTCCTCTTTTGTCTTAAATGCATTTTGAAAACTGGGCCTGCAGTTCAGTGGTGCCTGACTGGATGCCATATATTCTCTATCTGAACCTATGTTCTCTGCTGGCCATATCTCTTAGCAACTAGGACAATGGATTTTTCATCTTTAGTCTTTAGCCAAAGCTATGTACACATCCACCTCAGGAACCCCCCAGCCCACTCACCATGTACATCTGTGCCATGACAGATGGGGCCCCAGGTCTCCACCTGGTTTTGGACACCACAGTTTAGGCTGGTTGCTCTCCTGATCTGCAGCTGCTGCATTTCCTTGGACTCCAGCCAAGGGTCACCCCCACCCCACCCCCCAGCCAAACATGCTTGATCTAGAGTGGCAACCCCTCTGTCACATTGCAAAAGTATTCCTGTCAGACAAAACCAATTTTGGTGATAGAAATCAAAAGAGGGTATCTTAGGGGGTGTGGGCAATTTGGTAGGAGGGGCAGGAGAAAACTCTTTGGAAAATATCTAAAACTCTATCTAGATGGGAATTACATAAGTGTAAAAACATCACCAAGCTGTACACTGAAGATTTATGCCTCTTACCGTAAGTAAATAGCAACCAAGGGAAGTATCATATGCCAAAGTCTATCATTATTGCCCATCTGGCTCATCTCTAGGGTCGCCACTGACTCAATTTACTGATTTGATGTGTGTGCGAATGGGAGAGCTCATTCTCCTTCAGCGTTCTTGAACACTGTAAATGATGTCTAAGTAGTAAATAGATAAATCCCAAACTAATGGGGATGAGGGATTTGCGTTTACTTTTTGTCCCCACCCTTTGTTTTGGGAGGATAATTTCAGTAAGGAGACGGTTCTCTTTGTCATATCACTGCTGTGTGTGTGTGTGTGTGTGTGTGCGTGTGTGTGTGTGTGTGTGTGCGCGCGCGCATGCACGACGCGCACGCGTGTCTGTTTAGCAAAGCCTATTTCTTAGAAATATATATTGGATGTCACAGCTGGAAGCCTTTGTGGTACATGTGAAATTCATTGCAAAGGCATATTTGAAGTGATTTTTCTTTATTGTGATCCTCTGTGAATTTGGAGCTGTACTGAGAAAGTGACAAGGAGAAAAGGATTGTTACTATGATCAGCATGTTCTCCCCAAATAAATATTTTCACTTTGTTGAAAGCTATTGGGAGTCTTGAAAACTATAAACATATAGTCACTTATAGCATGAACTTTGTTCAAATCTCACCAAGTAGAATGGTCAGCCCCAAAAGAAGCCTGAGAAAAAAGCTGTGTACTGTAATAATCTGACAGTCCCCAATAGATGTTTTGTCTTCCTTCTTCTTCTTTTCCTGTTCCTCATACTGACTGAATATGTGGTCTTAATTTATTCTAGTCAATGAGTTTTCAAAAACTCATAGCAGGAAATGAACTCAACCAACATTTTTTTTTTTTTTAAGAGAGAGAGGGAAAGAGAGAGTGAGCAGGAGAGGAGGGACAGAAGGTGAGAGAGAAGGAGCATCTTAAGCATGCTCCACACCCAGCCTGATGCGGGGCTCAATGACCTTGAGATCATGACCTGAGCCAAAATCAAGAGTTGAACACTTAACCAGCTGAGGCACCCAGGCGCCCTGAACTCAACCAACATATTAGTAGCCTAACTAACTTTATGTTAGCTTCATGGGGTACAAAAGCAAGTGGATTATGCAACTAAGGACGTTAGATGCCCTTCCTCTCCCAATTCATTAATCCATCCCACCTCCTATGCAATCCATAGGAAGTGCATGCTGGCTCTAACAAAAGCAGAGGAGGCAGAGAGCAACGAGGGACATCGGGTAACTGGTAACTTGAAAGTAAATTAAGTTGAGTTTAGGCTGTATAGGCCTTGTTCTCAGAAGAAAATATAAATTTTAACAAATGAATCCCTTCAACCATCTGGAAGCTTGTTTATTTGCACCTAAGTGAAGATATCCATGGGGGCGGGGAGCTGACTGAGGGACGGAGGAGAGGACAATTTTGGAGAAAAGCTGGTGGTGATGTTCCTATCCCAGGTCAAGTTGCCAAGTTTTGTGTGTGTACTTAAGGCAGGGCGCTCATTTCTTTCTGAGCCTTCAAGCAAGCATAGCAGAGGGGAAAATGAGATTAGCTGCATAAAACACAAAAACAGTTTGCTTTCTTTGTTGCTATTTCTGATACCAAAACTAAAGAATGATTCTCCTAAATCCTAATAAGTGGATGCTTCGTAGTGAGTGGAGCAACATTTCTAGGTGAGTTGGGTAAGTAAAATGGTCACATCACCTCTGAATCATGCACAGGCTCTACCATAGACAGTATGCTTTCACACATAATAGGTTGTAAGTGTTTCCTGAATTAAATAGGGCAAGAGAAGTTAAACAGAAAATGGAAAAAGAAAGAAATAGATAAACAATTAAATAGAGGGTCAAGCTTGGAGCAATGTTGACAGTGTGTTGTGAATGAACCACGGAACTCAATCTGGTATGCCTAAGAGGCAACATACTACTACTACTACTACTACTACTACTACTACTTCTGCTACTACTGCTGCTGCTACTACTACTGCTGCTACTGTTGCTGCTACTTCTACTACTAACTACTACTGCTGCTGCTACTCCTACTGCTGCTACTACTACTGCTGCTGCTGCTGCTACTACTGCTGCTGCTGCTGCTACTACTACTACTGCTACTGCTGCTGCTACTACTACTACTGCTGCTGCTGCTGCTACTGCTGCTACTACTACTACTGCTACTGCTGCTACTACTACTGCTGCTGCTACTACTACTACTGCTACTACTACTGCTGCTGCTACTACTACTACTGCTGCTGCTACTACTACTACTGCTGCTGCTGCTACTACTACTACTACTACTACTGCTGCTACTACTACTGCTGCTGCTGCTACTACTGCTACTACTACTGCTGCTGCTACTACTACTACTGCTGCTGCTGCTACTACTACTACTGCTACTGCTACTGCTGCTGCTACTACTACTGCTGCTGCTGCTACTACTACTGCTGCTGCTACTACTACTACTACTGCTGCTACTACTACTGCTGCTGCTGCTACTACTGCTACTACTACTACTGCTATGCTGCTACTACTACTGCTACTACTACTACTGCTGCTGCTACTACTACTACTGCTACTACTGCTGCTGCTACTACTACTACTGCTACTGCTACTGCTGGTACTACTACTACTACTGCTACTGCTGCTGCTGCTACTACTATTACTGCTACTACTACTACTGCTGCTACTACTACTACTGCTACTACTGCTGCTGCTACTACTATTACTGCTACTACTACTACTGCTGCTGCTGCTACTACTACTACTACTGCTGCTACTACTACTGCTGCTACTACTACTGCTACTACTACTACTGCTATGCTGCTACTACTACTGCTACTACTGCTACTGCTGCTGCTACTACTACTACTGCTACTACTGCTGCTACTGCTACTACTGCTACTACTGCTGCTGCTACTACTACTACTGCTACTACTGCTGCTGCTACTACTATTACTGCTACTACTACTACTGCTGCTACTACTACTGCTGCTACTACTGCTGCTGCTACTACTACTGCTGCTACTACTGCTGCTGCTACTACTACTACTGCTACTACTGCTGCTGCTACTACTATTACTGCTACTACTACTACTGCTACTACTACTACTACTGCTACTACTGCTGCTGCTACTACTATTACTGCTACTACTGCTACTGCTGCTGCTGCTACTACTACTACTACTGCTGCTACTACTACTGCTGCTACTACTGCTGCTGCTACTACTATTACTGCTACTACTACTACTGCTACTACTACTACTGCTGCTACTACTGCTGCTGCTACTACTATTACTGCTACTACTACTACTACTGCTGCTGCTACTACTACTACTACTGATAGAAACATGGGAAGAGGAAGGGAAGAAACTAAGAATCACTGATCACTCAGTAGGTATCAGGCCAAACTGCCTTATGTGCATTTTAGTGCTTATTCCAGCATTATTTAGAACCCGCCCAGAAGGGAGGCACAGACACACTGAGTTTTAGACATAAAAGAGATGCTCAAGTAATGTAGCCAAGGGCCTTCATTTTAAAGGTGAAAAAGAGGCTCAAAATGGTGAGGAGTCTTGCCAAAAGTCACACATCTAGGGAGAGGCATTTGGCTATACTGTTATCAAAAGCAGAAAATAAATTTTCGCTTTGGCAATGCATCAGATATTAGTGAGACATTAATCCCGGAATATGCACGCACAGAGTATCAGTAGTCTGAGTTCCCGGCTCACCTCCTCTTCTTTTCCCCAAATCTCACAAATAACGTATGTAGGAAGAAGGAGTACATACGAAATAAGTTAGCATTACACATGTACTCTGCATCCACCAGTCTCCACCTTGGAGAAGCACAGTGGGCAGTGTTACTTGCTGTGCCTGTGGTATACCAGTAGTCTATCTGGTTGCTGCAAATATGCAGCATCCATTAAATATGGATGTTGCCTGATTTTCAAATATTATGTTTAACATCATGATTCCATTTACAGTTAGAATGGGAATAAACTTGATGAGGGGTGCCAAATGTAAACTTACAACATAGAACTGAAACGTTATTTTACACGCAGCAGGGGGACTCAGCCTGAGGATAAGCGGCACCTGTCATGCCTGTGCAGAGGACTGGAGGGTCAATTTAGCAGAAGACTGCTTGCTAGAGACAATGAAGGCTCACCTGGGAAAGACCTCCCCCGAAGTGAAGAGGGCATGCTTGCACCCAAGCAGGAGCCAAATGTAACACTTGAGTTGGAAAGATGGGATGGTGAGTTATTACCTTTCAGCCAGCTGCCATGGTTCACACTGGCATTTTAGCAAGAATCTGCAAGCAGTATCAGAGGACTTTCTTTTTCTCACTAAAATGTGTGTTTAAGGCTTATAAGAGTGCATGCTGGGCCATATGCCAAAGATCTGAATATCCAACTGGTTACTTTGCATCTCCACCTGGAGGTCCAAAAGGCAGCTGACACACAAGTGTCCAGAAACCATACTCAATGCTGGTTTACCCCAAACCCATTGATTTCTCGATGTTCCAGGTTTTATTGAATGGCATCAATCGGGTTTCCCAAAGCACCTCTGCCACCTTCCCAGTTTCTGCTACAAAACTATTTCTGCCGCTCTTCGACCCCGTTCTCTCCTCCACCCTTCTCTGCAGCCCTTCTCTTAGTTTCTCCAACATACATGCCTTTCCTGCTGCCAGTCACTGCTTGAGATGCTTCTTCTGACCAAGAGGCTTCACCAGCCCCTCCATCCACCCAGCAAGATTTTGGTTATTTTCTCAAATCTGGCAAGTTCTGACAGAGTGGAGGGTACACAGCAGCTGCACACTCCCCTAGGAAAACGATGTGCCAAAGCAAAGTCCCTGCGACAGCCCTGGGGAGCCACTTTGTTTCTGTGGAGATTCTGAATCGCTGTCTAATTAGATCAGTAGTTTGTAGAGCATACATGTGCCAGGTACTTTCTTCCTGTCCCTCCAGAGGCACTCACTACACTTCTCCATCTCCCCGTCTGCCTAGAGAGGTCGCCATCCAAAAGAGATGGTAGAGGTTATGGCTCAGTAAAATTTCTGATGTTGCTCACTGGCCTCTTGACACGTGAGGTGTTAAGACTCCCAGCATTCTCCCCTCAAGGAAGCTGTGGGGAGTCTGTGGAGGACCCCCACTCCTCTGCTACTGTGACTTCCCTGATGACATTGGTCTCTCAGTGCTACTGGGGGCCTTCAAAGCGGGAAAGTGCTTGGACCTCTTTTACAGGATCACATACAATATTATTGCTGTGATCATGGTGAATCTCAGCAATTGTTCCTTAATGGAAACTTCAATAATGGTATTTAAAATGTTTTTGTTGGGGCGCCTGGGTGGCTCAGTCATTAAGTGTCTGCCTTCGGCTCAGGTCATGATCCCAGGGTCCTGGGATCGAGCCCCACATTGGGCTCCCTGCTCCGCGGGAAGCCTGCTTCTCCCTCCCCCACTCCCCCTGCTTGTGTTCCCTCTCTCGCTGTGTCTCTCTCTGTCAAATAAATAAATAAAATCTTTAAAAAAATGTTTTTGTTTGTGCTTTAAAATTTAATTCACAATTGAACAACTGCTGTATGATTCCAGACACTCAAAGTCAGGTCTTGTGGGAGCTACTTTTCACCTACTTCTAAAGCCCATTATTATTCAGTCATTTCTGCCAACCTTTATAACATATCTGACAAGTTGCTATTGACATCTGCTGATTTGAAGAAATTATTATTAAAAAGGATTTCTATAAATGCATGAGTACTGGGGTAATGCACGTTTACGTTTCATTGACAAAACTGTATTTTCTACAACCATGTGTCCCAAGTAGATCAGAATTCCTGCCCAGAAACACTGCACTGCATTTGGCTTCTAAATGTGGGGTAATGGTGTATTTTTCTCACATCGGGAATTATATGCACTAGGAAGGCAGCCACTATCCAAATGGAGAAAACATAAGGAGATGGAGAGGTAACAAGATCCTAAGGAGAAGGCATAACTCGGGCGGGGGGCGGATTCTGTCACAGAACCTGGTCTACAGCCAATAGTGACCTGAGACCAGTCCTATGGACGCCCAACCCTCCCAGGCCCAGAGTTGGCTCGTCGGCCAGATAATCTTCTGACCCAGTGTCCTTGACGAACCATCAGGGATGTCCCTGAACCTTGAAATGGCTGGCTGTGAAGTGGGTTGCTCAAGAAATTCACCTCCTTTCCTGACTCAGCATGGGATGGGAGAGACTGTAAGCCTTGATGTCTGATAAGAATAAAGAATGTCTGGTTCCAAATTTTCTCGTGCAAAGTATACATATTTGGAGAAATTCAATATGGTGACAAAACAGTAACTGTGAAGCAAGCGACCTCGGTCCTAGCAGGACATTTGTCACAACCGGCTGTGATCAAGGTAAACCTCATCTCATTTACAGGCCTTGGGCTCACTGACCATAAAACCTTCCTAAGGTTTGAATCCCTCTAGTATGACCTCCCCTGACTCCCCCTCTCCCCCACTGTCCTGTGTCACCAACAGACAAAGAGCCGCTGCATTCCCTGCTTCGCCTCTTCCCTGCCTTCCCCTTCTCCCTCCTCCGCCCCCCCTTCTTTTTCTTCTTTCTCTCCTTTCTTCTAAGTTTTAGGAAAGTGCACCTAAATTGTAAAAAAAATCCAAATAGCTGCATCTTACTCATCCACCCAGAATTCTCTGAACCAGTGCCGCCCGAAAGAATTCTGTGATAACTGCAATGCTCTTTATTTTATCAGGTACAATACAGTGATAAACACACACGTCATCATCTCTTTCTCTCAATCGCCTTTCCAAAATTTCCTTCTTTGAGCTTGCCCCCTCCTCTAATTTTCCTTCCATCCCGATCCCCCAGTGAAGTTAAAGATGCACATTTCCTATGTGCTTGGAAATTTTAGCGATGTGCGTGTTTGGGGTAAAACGGGCAGTATTGAGAAGTACTTGCCTGTAGGCCTTTGAGAAACATAAAGTAAACCAATTATCTCCACATTCTAACACTACCAACTTCAGTCTCCTAAATGAGACATTTATTTCAAAACTCGTATACATAAAACTGTAATCTTAAAGAACAAAGCAAAATGATGCTATTGTCCACCTTGGTCTTCTGTTCTGACAAACCCAAATAAAGCCTCATCTTATAAGGCAAAATTGACATTGCTATGAAAAACGTATATTGGGCTCTGCCTTTCTGAACTTATAGACTGGCATTTCCCTAGATTTGTGGTACTATTCAGTATATATTTCACCTAAACTATTTACCACAGCACACTTTCCAATCTTATGGATTTTTTTTTTCTAAACTCATTGGAATTTCCCAAGTTTGATATAATACATAGCAATTTGAAAACAAAGATTCACTAAATTTCAAGTTGTAACAGGTAAATTTGCAGTGTTTATTTTTCCAGAACATCAAATATAAAAACTAATATTTGCACTGACTTACTCTCATTTCCCTTCAAAATCAGTTTTCCAAATAAAAGAAACAGAAATGCATCCCTGAACATACTGCTCCAAATTAAAACTAAAGTAATTTAAGTTCTTATTAAAAGTTATTCGTGTTGCCTAAGAAAGCACTAGGAAGGACAAGATGTCAGATAAAAAATGTCAAACTCCAGTGTTCACTGTGTCCTTCCTTCATTCTAAGCGATTTGAAAATCTTTTTCTCTCCAGGAAAGACTACTGAGTAACAGCTTAGTCTAAATGACAGCAGCTTTGTGGTATCAAGAGCCCACAATTCAGCTAATTTTCAGTTCTTATTATCTAGATACCATGAGCTGGAATTTAATAGACAGCTGGAACATCGATAACATGACATCTAGCAAAGAACATGTCAGCGGCATCTGTGGCCTCAACAAGGATGGTGCCTCCAAAATATAAATCAAAGAAAATATAAGAATATCTCAGAAGAAAAGGCTGACAGTGATCCTGCACACTTAAAATATTTTAAATGCCTCAGGGAATCTATGGAGCAAGTAGTGTTAAAGATAATGATGTACCAACTAGAGATATTTAGCTCTTTGCTAAGAAAGGACACAATGTAGTAGAACAAGAACACATTTAGACTCTTTCAGACCACGTGGGTTCAAATTAGAGCCCCACCTCACACTGTTTCTTTGGTGACTCTCTTCTTCTCAATGAACCTCGCAGAGTTTTCACAGGTGTAAACAGCAAAAGGGACGCCTACTTTCCCTATTTAGATAGTTGTCATATGAATCAAGGCAAGGGACATGGAAATACTTTTTAAACAATTATGGTCTCTACAGATTCAATGTACATAATAGCACATTATACTAATGGTTTCAACCACAGCCCAGATACAATAGAGCTTGTAAACCAAGAGAGGTGCTGATTTGATACGCAAATGTATAAATCTAAAACCCAGTGACGGAATTTTTCAAATAAACTTTATTACTTTAGAGCAGTCCTAGGCTCCCAGCAAAACTGGGTGGAAAGTGCAGTTTCCATTCAGCCCCTGGCCAGCACACAATGCATTTTTTGAAATCTCTCACCAACGCTCTGTGTGTGCAAAAGTCAGTTCGTTAGAGACTGGGTAGAGATAAATTTGTGAAGATGATTTCTTTGTTGAAAACTGCATTGTATCAACATCCCAACACAATGGAACTCCTTCCTTCATCTTAAATCAAGAAAGAAGGGTTTCACTGGAATAACTCAGAGAGCCTGACACGGCTCTTCTGGAGTCAGTGGGAGGCAGTGAGTCGGGGGCTGAGCCCCACCGGGTAAATCTAGAAGACTAGATGGATACAGTTATGTCGGGCTCTGCCTGTGATCCCAGACTCTGGTAAAACAAAACGTGTATGAGTATTCCCTGGGAAAATGAGAAGGAGCTTCATGAACGCCATTCTATATTCCTCCTAGAAAGCTGAGGAGATTCAAACAGAGAAAATCTGGGCAAGAAGCAGTGAGAATCCAGGAGCTGAGGTGGGATCATCACTGCAGGTGAGGCCGGAATTCCCCAGGGTGGCCTCTAAAGGGCCCATACAGGAGCCACGACAGGGAGTCTGCATTCCAACTGGCCAGCTCCTGACAGCTCACATCTATCCCAGGGCAGCTGTTGACAGGTCAGGTAAGAACTTTCCCTCTCGGTTTTCCTTAGTTGTCTCATGTGGCTTTGACACTGAGACGTCAGAAACTGAATGGAGCACAATGGTAGAGCAGGAGTAGAAGCTCAAGGTGGGGAGAGACAGAAGGAGCACCCCCGCCCCAGTCCCCCAGGAAGTACCCAGCCTCACATGGGTCCAAGCCTTTCATGTGGCTGCCTGAGTGTTTTTCATGAGATTGCACACTTATTTACTAAGCTGAAACTGTATTTGAAACTTAGTTATCCATCTGGTCCTGGTAGAAACTGCCACCCACTAGGATGCTAGGGCAGTGCCTTTAGTGAAAGACACAAAAGCATCAGCAGCAAAAGGAACCACCAGTGCTCAGAAACAGCTTGGTGGATTGTGCAGTTTTTCTACTAGAACTGCCTTATAAACCCACTACTAGGCACCCAGGTTCAAGTGATTCCACTAGTCCTATCGTGTACAACCCTGTGTTCTCAGCTATTGACTGGTGGCCACCACACGTGCTCTCTCTGAATTGTCATTTCTAATACACTTCTTGATTCTTCAGCTTGAATACCATCACTGTTCCACAAATGAGGCACCTATGTAAGTTCCCTTTTAACCTTTCTGTAATTCAGGCTTCTGTTCCAGAATGCTCTAGACCAACCTTAGCTTGTCCACAAAAACCTTATCCAAGTACAAACAGGCATCTGCTGGTCCTGTCTCCCAGGGCATCCTTATCTAGCAACGATGTTTCTTTCACACGCTTGCCATAGCTTTCCTGACTCTGAAGCTACGCACAGAAAAATGAATTTCTTTGAGGCAAGGCGGTATTTTCAAGCCTTTCTTATATTTGAAAGTCACCAGTTTATGAGAGAAAAGAAGACCCAGGAAGCAAATCGTTCTAGCTTCTTTAAACATATAAAGAGGGCACCTGGGTGGCTCAGTCGTTAGGCGTCTGCCTTCGGCTCGGGTCATGGTCCCGGGGTCCTGGGATTAGCTCCTCATCGGGATCCCTGCTCAGCGGGGAGCCTGCTTCTCCCTCTCCCACTCCCCCTGCTTGTGTTCCCTCTCTCGCTGTGTCTCTCTCTGTCAAAATAAATAAGTAAAATCTTAAAAAAAAAAAAAAAATATATATATATATATATATATATATGAGAGGCCTAATAGAAGGTTCCTCGGATTTTGTTCTATTTTCAGAGAGTAGAGCTAGAAGTTAGGGGTGAAGACAGATTTCAGGGCAAATAACTCTCCATCAATTAAAGTTCTGTACATTGACAACAGTTAACTTGGAAAGAAATGATTCCTTTGATACTAAAAGTGCTGGAGCAGAACACAGGGAACAAACACTGAGCATATATTGTAAGAGCAATTTTTGTATCAGGAGGAAATTTAGACTGGAAGATGACAAAGGCCATTCCTATTGTAAGATTATGAGTGGGCCAAGGCATACAGAAACTATGATGTCATTGGTTCAATGATTCATTATTCCACAAATCATGTCTAACCATCCCCATTGCAGCCAGCACTGTTCTAAAGCACAGAGATAGAAAAAGTGCTTTGCCTCAAGGCACTAAGTCTAATAATGGAATAGAGTAGAGGGGTACCCAGGTAAAAGTGTCTTTCATTTTTTGGTCACACTCCATTTATTTTGTGGGATATATCTATATAAGTCTATATAGATATATATAAATATAATCATCTTTCCTATATCTGTTTAGGCAAAGCTTAAATCTTAGCTTTATGGCAACATTACACAACTTACAGATTCTATAACATTTGTTTTCACTGACCATATGACATTTGTTTTCACTGACCCTCTACCTAAACTACTTCAAATAGGACATTTTATTCAGTAAGAAAGAGAAATAACATGATTTTTCATTTATCGTTAACACATTATGGTGAGGAAAGTTTCATTTGTCCATGAGATGATGCTACCAGCTCAGCTTTAAATGATGGCCATATCTGATCATTTTAATTATAGGTCAGTGTATGTTAATTAGTATGGCTTTCTAAATTAATATGAAATTCCCAGTGCACCACTGAAGATACAAAAGACATAAAATGCAGGGTCAGGATGACTTTAGACAGAAATGTAATTCTGTGAAACTAGCTGGGAGAATCCCTAGATTAATCATACTCCCAAGTGATTATAGGGACTCAGAAAGGTAAGTGGCCCTTGCAGGGCTCATGCCATGGCTTCCAGCTTTGTTAGGATCACACCCTCTAACAAACCAGTGGAGCTAACCAGTCACATAGAAAGCAGCCATAATCCATGAGCACTCCCCTCTAGTTTCCCTAGTTCCCTGTGTTCCAAGTACACCAGTGCTCTTCTACTGCCTCATCACTAAAGGAAAACACCCATGTTTCACTTTTTATCCAAATTTCTACTCCCACTTTAGGAAATGAAGTCTAGTAAATTTGGCTTTTTTCAGGAAAAAGCTCTACAGCAATGCTTTATGCTCCCTCAGTCCTAGTAAGAAAATGAATGTATCTCAATATGGGTGCTTTGAATAAGAATTTAAACTCAGGTTCCCAGATTTAATTCTCCGTGTGGCTCCTTTCTCACGGTGGACCCAAGTCAAGTCAATTGACCTCTCCATTTCTCATCTGGCTTCACTGATGCATTTATGCAGGTAGCTTAATAGTCCCAGATAAAAGATGGATGCATACATTAGTATCAGTGCTTCTGTAAAATTACTGCAAAAACATACCACAGTTCTGATCTGTAGAGTCTGGTCTAATTCTGTAGTAGGGTCGTTCAGTGGGACTCTCCCACCTCCCACATTTTCTTAGTGCTAGGTAAGATATTTGTTCTTTACAAAGTATTGGCAAAGATCTACTAGTAAGATAGGGCTCCTAAATTCTAGTTATCTTTTGCCAGTGAGGTTTTTGGACCATGAACTTCTTAAGCAAGGAACAAATAAATTAGCCCACTGCCCTAAATATCTGTTTTTTCTACCCAATTCTTAATAAAGCTTCTATGTGGTCAAATGGATACCAATTTCATTCCATAAACAACCAAAGAACTACACTTATGTATAGAATGGCATTTCACACACAAAAACAAATTCAAGACTGACTGAATTCCTAGTGTAACCATAGTGATACAAATAGAGTATATAATTGTATAGTACAGACTCAGTAATGAAACTGATGAGTTCATGGAAGTTATCTACAGCAACTGCACATTTACAAATATGGCAGCCATTAGTCATGGCCCACCCAACATCCATCTCCTCTCTCCTTGTTAACAGAATGCTGATTTTGTTTGGAGAAGCAAAGGACTCAAATCAGTGGATAAGTAAGATTGGTCTAAGCCAATCATGGATATCCTGCTCATCTTTGGACAACACTTACTTTGCAAGCTTCCTTTGTAATTACCAGTGGCCATATGACCAAGTTTTGAACAATGAGATATAAGGAGAAGCCTGCAAATAGGCTTCTAAAAAGTATTATTATTATTTCCTTTTTAAAGCAAATGAGACAGGCTGTTCCCCATCATCCCACCCTATTTCAGACTTGATGCCATGATGCCCAGGGTTGTGCCATGGACAGTGGATAGTAAAGTACTAACAACCCTGTCAGTGCATACAATAACACTTCTACCCTTATGGGTTAAACCTCTGTTTGGTGAGTGTTCATTCCATCACTGCTGGGGGACAGCACTGTTAACCAATAAACAAAGAGACACGGTTCTAAAATATATCATATATATATCACATTATATGATATATATATAAATATGATATATTTAACTGCAAATTAAAGTGAAATAATAAAGTATAGGGAAAACTTTCTTTGAAAAACCTTATCTCTTCTTTATGTTTTATGTTTTATAAATACATTTAGGTTGTGATTTTGCCAAAATATTCTATGTAGTTCCAAAAGATATTTGTTTTTAAAGGTATCATCTTGAACAAGGAATAAAATGCTAGGTAGCTCAATCAATTTCCAATTAAATAGATTAATGACCACACGTCATTAATGATTGACAGACTTTGGAAAACTTTTACCATCATTCACATAAAAAATGACATTGACATAACAATGCATATACATGAAAATTAAAAAGAGAACTATTCAAATATAAAAATTAAATGAGATATTTTGGTAAAGGACTGAGGTTAGACCCTGGTGTTTGGTAAACATTCAATAAATTATAGTTCTTAATAACACTCATTCCTCACAATAGATAGATAGATAGATGATACATAAAGAACCCAATAAACTTTAAAATATATACACATACATCTTTGAATAGCATGACTTAACTTCCTACCCACAATGTCAGAATTACACACTATCATCATCGGTCAGGAACATGGCTGAGCATCGAGGCAGAAATGGTTAGACACAATTTACAACTTGATGCAGGGTAACTGCCTGGTAAGTACCCATAGCTCCAGGGGCCTCTGATGTAGTGGGCGTCCTAAAGGTGTGCTCTGGGAACATGCATTTGCAAGATTGCTTTCTTTTTCTTTTTCTTAAAAAGTTGTAAGGAAATCCATGATTTAAAAAAGTCATTTAATACAGAGTCCCTAAATAAAGAAGCAGTGAAAAGCTTTCTCCACTAAAGTCCAAAAGCTCTCAACGTAAGAATTTCTGTAATTGAAATAATGGAACATAGTAAGTACCTGGCTCAAGTTGCCTACAGCTCAGCTGGAGAGCATTTCACTTATTTCATAAATAAATTTGCATTTACATATAACATTTGACTTACATCACAAACAATTTTATAGGTGTATTTGACATTTTATTTATTTCAATAGGTAACTATACTTTTACTTTTTGTTTATAAACTATTAAAGAGTCACATTAAGGTAATATAGAAAAAAATGAACTATTTTTTTTCCATTCCACAAAACCACATTAACTGTTTTTGTGTGTTTGTTTTTCTAATGAGAAGTTCCTTTGGTTTACTAATAGTTATCATTAGTCCTCCAGACACAAACACTTGCATCCAGTAAAGGTATGAGTGGGGCGTAGGTGATTACTCTCACACAGGTGTCCTCCTTAATCCCCATCCCCCAGCTGGCCCATCCCCCACCCACCTCCTTCCATCAAAGCTCAGTTTGTTCTGTCTTTAAGAGTCTCTTAGGTTTCCCTCCCTGAGCGCTCTTCAGATCCCTCCCCTGCCCTCAGCAGGCTGTGTGCTCAAGGTCCTCTTTCTTGCTATTTGCCTGGATGGTCTCTAGCTGCAGCACGAAATAGCCGGAGCATAAACAAATCTAACATCTCACATGCTTGTAGGAATATAAAGAAAAATTCCGGAAAAACGGAGTAACTAAAATAAACATTAGAAAGAAATCAGTAATGGGCGCCTGGGTGGCTCAGTTGGTTAAGCGATTGCCTTCGGCTCAGGTCATGATCCCAGTTGTCCTGGGATCGGCCCCGCATCGGGCTCCCTGCTCGGCTGGAAGCTTGCTTCTCCCTCTCCCACTCCCCCTGCTTCTGTTCCCTCTCACGCTTTCTCTCTCTCTCTCTCTGTCAATTAAATAAATAAATAAAATCTTTAAAAAAAACAAAAAGAAAGAAATCGGTAAAACCAAAAGTTCTTACATGAAATGTTAAAGTTTTGAGTATATTCACAGGAATATATGCATGGATATGTTCAAGAAGAAAACGTGCATAAGATGAATTCACCTATGATCTTTAGCTTTCAATAAACTAGGCATTTCTTAAAACCTGCTAAGAAAATATATCCACTGAAAAGGTTTAAGGTAATCAAATGAATAGTGCAATCACAGTATAAATAAAAATTCCAAAAGAATGTTCCAGAATGATTTTATTCCTTATATATATATTTTTTGGTAAATTTGGTAAAATTGATCATATAAGTTAGCAAATTAATCTGTAGTCAGTGGAAATAGATGCTGGTGGTGAAGAGTATTTTTAAGTTTGAACACTAGGCATGGATTATCCAAAACTACTATAAGTTTTAGGAGAATGAGACTAGTAGCATTCACTTAGAATTTTAGATCCATTACATTGGCTTACATTGATACCCTGAAGTGGTTTGGATCAACCCAACTTCAGTAGATCATTTTACATTTAGAACTTACAGTGTTCAGTATATTTGTAAACTATCGAAAATAATGCTTTAAAATAAATCTTTAAAACTTAAAATTCTTTATGATAATACTTTGAGGTTTGTTTTATTATTATTTGTTAACTGGCTCTTTTCCAGGTATTGATTTGGTAAAAGAGAAAAAGAGGAAAATCTTTTGATCTCTCAATCTTTTGTTAGTTATTCTTGATGGGATACTTGATCAGCATGAGGGCATGATTAGTGTGTGGCTGAGAGGGCTGGTGTCTGCAGTGAGGACCAAAGAGACTATAACACAAAGAAAGTGGGCTTCAAAGAGATGGACAGAGGAGAGTCCCTACAGCCAAGAGAAATCTCGTGGCAGAAGTGATGGCAGGAAAGGGGCAGAAGTGAATATGGGGGGTTCCCCAGCATCTGCAAGAGGCGAGACTTGCACTGTGTTCTGCTCCGTCTCAATACTAAATCCTCGATGTGAGATAAATCCACACAAAAACTTGCTCTTTGTAGGCCTAACATCATAACACAAATCAAAACAGACTTCAGGGCCAGGTTACACATTTTGGACATCCAAAATGGGCTTTAAAAAATAAAATATATAAAAATAAAAATATATAAAATAAAAAATTATATATATATTTAAATGACATAAAATAATTTGCAATGACTATCTCATTAAACTCTAAAAGCTCAGAAATGCCTAACAATTGAATAAATAAGTAAAAAACGTTGTAACACATACTTATTCCTGAACAAGCTTAGGTATATCCCAAGGCTTTATTACACAGCTTTTGATATTATGAGAAGCAAGTAGACTCCTTACTAACAATTAATCTGTAACAAATATTAAGTTTAGGAATGATTATACATTTAGACAATATTTCTTAATAAATTTCCTCACATAAATTGTTCCTAATCTATAAACCAATTTTAAATAAAATCCATCATGCCAGGCATTTTACATCTTACTCTATTTATTGCCCCATTTCTCATCAGAAACCTTTTAGCTTTAATGCTATTCCATGGCAGAGTATCTCATTAGAGTGGCAAAGATAAAGTTCTTTTGGAGATAAAGTAATTATAGTGATTGTAGGGGAAAAAAATCTCCTAGAGTTCTTGGCTGCAGTAATCTCCTGGCTTCTGATTCATTTGAAAACTAACAAACTGAGTGCAAACAAAAAGATGTTACTGGTGGATAACTCAGGTTACCCCGAGTTTGTGCTGGGGAGATGAACAATTTGTAACCGTCATCAGAACTAAAGGGTCTTGGAGGTATAAGCTTACGATGTGAGTTCAGCAGTTGCTTTGATGCTTTTTTTGGCAGAAAACTCTTCCCCTGAATGAAGGACAGTAAGAGCAACAGTTTCTGAATGTTTACTATGTACCTCCATGCTAGCTACTTTATTTCTTTTTCTCACTGTGCTAAGTAATTGAGAGTTAAATCATTTAATCCACAAGAACTTTAATGAACTTGTTTACTTCCATTTCATGACAAGAAAACCGAGACAAAGAATTTTAGTCACCTGCCCAACGTCACACAGCTACTAAGCAGCAGAACTCAAGTCCAGAACATCTGACAGGAAAGGGACCACAGAAAGCCACTCTCCCTCTCCAACTCTCTGCACCCAGACAGCTCCAAATCCAGTATTGCAAGACGGAACATGCTATGCCGTGTGCTCTCTCCCCTCTGTTCCACATCCATTTTAGCTTCTGATTATTTTTAGTTGATAGATTATTTTATTCATAAACATTCTTACTGTATTTTAAGCCTGTGTCCGGTTAGAGAAGTGAGTCCATTTCTTCCTATTCCAGAAGCTGTGTCATCTTCAGGAGGCTGAGTCCTCCTAGAATGTGGGCAATGGCTGGGCCGTGGTGGTAGTGGGGGACAAGGGGCACGGGAGAGGGCATTCTTAGGCCTTAAGGAGCAGAAGCCTGCAGGGCTGAGGAGGAGAAGCCATCCTAGCATGACCCCCGTGGACAGGCTCCTTGCCATTAACATCATATTCTAACAAAACTTCATCAGCTCAGGCACAATTTTTAACATGTCTCTGGAAGCCTTGTGTTCTTATAAATGGGTCCCAGGAAATCTTTGACAGCTTGCCAGAAGGCTCACTCCTCGCCACCACACTTACAGTAAGACAGACTAGAAGGACCACACCTGCTGACCCCGTAACCTTGAGTTTGGCAGGGTCCCAGGGGGACGGAGGAGAGACAAGAATCTTTAAGCTTCTTGGTGCTGTTTCTTTCTCCAATTTAAATTCCTTCTTTAATTTCCAGTTATTTCTAAAAGCTGTGTATTTTCTACGGATCTTGGAAAATTTTACTTTTTCTGTTCATATTTTTTTGTATTAATGAAAAAAAGAAAGACTCTGAAGCTGTAACTTGCTCATCATCTGATTTTCCACACTAATGAGGGAGACAGTGATGACATAGGTTACTTTAGGTTACCCATTTTATTGTTCAAGCACATAATCAGAGATATATATGCAAGTACAAAGCAACCTCCTTTCTGTGCTCAACCCTCTATCATTTCTGTGTGGACCTAAGTGGACAATCTTTGAAGACGCAAATGAAAATTGGGGCCTGCCATATTTTTCCAATCAGCTGCTGTTCACTGTTTTCCAGGGAGCATGCATGTTTCTAAGGGCTATTTTGGTTAGTGGAAACCTGGTCAAGGTCACCACGAAATAAAGAAGGTAATTTGATTTAAATTCAGAGGAAAAACCTGGTGTCCCAGCTGATTTTCAATTTACCCTCAAGGTCAGGCCAAAGCCTTGGACATCAGTTCCCCCATCCTAACACCATGACAGAAATGGCCTCCTGTCTTCCTTGCCAATTCATTAGGAGCATCATATTAAATGTGAAATATGTAAACAATTAAACCTTAGAACATTATGTATGAGAGGAAGCTCATTATCTTGCACACAAAATTTAAATAGTGTTGAGGAACTGTTGGCATTATGAATAAGTCCCCCACAACAACAAAAAATAATTAGTTTACTATTAAGACTCATGAGAGGCAAAGGGCCTATTGTAGACTGATTTTTTTCAGACCAGAAAAAAAAAATTATGTTAAAAAAAAAAATAACCCAGGTAGCTAAGTAGGTTCCGATTTTTCTCTTTGTGTATAAAAAGCTCCTTGCGAAAGCGCAGATAAACCACATCCTGCTCCACTATATAACTTGTCAGCCACACAAAGTCCTTTCTTTCTTTTTATGTTTTTCCTGACTAGAGAAAAAAATTCTGTCAGTTGCAGATCTTTAAAAAGTTTGAGAAAATGAAACCTTAGGAGTTGCCTATTCTCTACCTGGAAATCCTTCCTCAGGGCAAAGTTCAGCTCCTGCCCCACCCACTGCTGGGTGTGTGTGGGGGGGTGCTTGCAGACTCCTGTGATTACTCAGCTGCTCCACAAAGCTGTTCCTGGAAGGTACTACTGAGTGTGAATGTTTGTCATTAATAAAAAATCGAAGGGCCTCTTCTACTTATTTACCAGTGATGCTGCATCTAGTAACTATACTAAAATTTTGGATTAAAAAAATAAAAAAATAAAAAATACAATACAATAAAGTAAAGTAAAATTTCAGGTTAAATAAGTAATCTTTAAAACATCCTTTCCAATCTCCTTAAATCTTAAAGTAGTTTTTTTTTTTTTTTCCCAAGAGTATTTTTGAAGGATAGTTTAAGTATGGGGACGTGGTTGGGTAACAGGACACTGATTACCAGATTTGTAGAGTGAACAGTCTATCCTAGAAAAGGCAGAGCTTTAAAGAAACAGAAGACTTTTCATCCCTGGCACCAACGTTTGTTAACTGTGTAACTTTGGGTTCATTGCTTAACTTCATGGAGTCTATTAAAAACACTAGATAATAATATATCTACTTTGTAGGTCTGTAATAAGAATTAGAGAAATATAAAAGTACCAGAATATAGATGTAAGGAAGGAAATCAATAAGTGGTAGCAAAAGAATCATAACTTCTATGATTAATGTGATTATAAATGCCCAGTATAATTTCTAAAGTATGTGGATCTACTGAATCACAGTTCAAGTACAGATACCATTCACTTCGAATTATTAGCTTTGTGCCCCACTATGGGCAAGGTACTGGGTGAAGTGTTGAAAATGCACCAGGGATCTAAAACCGCAAGTTACCTGATACAAGAGGCTTACTGGCACTTGGAATATAGACAAATGGGCAATTGTACAGAATGTGGAATGGAAATTTAATGATATCTAAAATAATGTAGTTGAAGTTAGAGCCTATCAGGGGAGGAAATGATGAAAGAAAAGGCCAGAGAGCTCTCGAAGAAATTAAGAGAGGGGTTAACAATGTACAGAGCGAAAATAATGTAGGGAGAATAAAAGTCTGAATTTAATAATCAAATGCAGAGCAGTTCTAGGAACTGACAAAGTCTGGGGTGGTCATGGGAGTGGGCCTCTGAGATGGGACAGATCCTAGACTGCTGGGTGGATGAGATCATCGCTCCAAGGACCTGCTGGTCCAGGTAAGCAGCTGAGGGGGCTACACGGAGCTTCTGGATGAACACAGTGGGAGGGGAGATGCTTTCACTTTTTTTTTTTTTATTATTATGTTGTTAGTCACCATACAGTACATCATTAGGTTTTGATGTAGTGTTCCATGATACATTGCTTTCTCTTTTTTTTAAAGGAGTTAGCCAAAGTCTGGATTGATTTCATGGTGAAGTACCTAAGTGTGTGTATGCACACACGCACTAAGTACTCATGAATAATAATTTAAAAAGTAACAATAAGAAAGCATTTAAGATATCTAATTATTTATGTTCCAGCTACTGTTCCTTTTTTTAAAGATATTATTTACTTACTTGAGAGACAGAGAGAATGAGAGCACATGAGCAGGGGAAGGGCAGCAGGAGAGGGAGAAGCAGACTCCCCGCTGAGCAGGGAGCTGATGAGGAGCGAGATCCCAGGATCATGACCTTAGCTGAAGGCAGACACTTAACTGACTGAGCCACCAGGTGCCCCTCTGTTCTAAAGACTCTTCATATATTAACTAATCTTTACAAGAAATAAGAAGTAGATACCATTATCCCAGGTAACAGATGTCCCCAAGCTGACATAGGTGGGAAATAATAATGTAGGAATTCTTTTTTTTTTTTTTTTTAGATTTTTATTTTTTATTTTTATTGTTATGTTAATCACCATACATGTAGGAATTCTAACCCATGCAGTATGAAGAGTCTGGAGACTTGTCTTCTTAAGTTTTCACCATACAGCCTCTCAGCAAGTACTCACTCGAAGTAAGTGCTTACTGCACACCGGGCTCTCTAAACACCTAATGTTAATGCACCATTTAACCTGTATGGTACGATTTCAGTTTGTGCATTTAGACAAATGCTGCTGGTTGTTTTTTCTTTTTGTCTTCTGTTTTTTTTTCCCCAAGGAGCATATTTTTACATGTGAAACTTCACATAAAAATCTGTATGTATGGTTTCCCTTAATTAAATAAAAGATTGGCCACGTTAAGCAACCCCACCACCACTTGCTAAGCAAGTAAGGTAAGGAGCAGCCTCCTTACCTGGGCCTTGGTCTCTTCATGGTCCTCACCCCATCCCCACCCACTGCATACTTAAGACCCAAGTCTTAAATCACATGTCTGATCACTGGGGATATCTGAGCGTATGACAATTAGTGTAAACATATCTGTGTGGTAAAAAATGGGGTGACCACAGAGCTTACAAGTTTAGATCACACAGGTTCAAATGCCTACTCTCACAAGCTCCTTTCCTTAATCTCTTTAAGCCTAAATCTAAAATAAGGTTACTGACAGTACTTAGAGTGTTATGAAATAAATGCATTAGATAATGCATGAAAATAATTAAGCTTGGGGCTCAATAATAATTTGTTATTGCTGTTTTCACTAAGAACAATTGGAAGTTAATATAAATAGGTCGCATCCACCATCTAAGGCAATCAAGACTGGAGCATGGACCAGAAAAATACAAGAGGCTGTTTGTTGTGTTGGAAAAGGCTTGTAGCAGAGGAGAGATTCTGGTGGAAAGGAAAGTTCTGGAGGACTTTAAGAGAGCACATTTCCCAGACAGAAGCACTGCCTGGTGACACCCCCAGAAAAAGGTCCAGTCCCGTGGGTCAGAACAAACCATCACTCATGGATTTGTCTCCCTAAGTGCAGTCACAGGATTGGCCTGGGTACAGAGAGATTATACCATAGTGAAATACTGAGCTGCATTTTTGAGTAATTCTACCATCTTCCCCAGGCTTGAGGCAGGGATCCTTGATTTCTCCATTATTGGGTGTATCCTTCATGTTCTTCCATGCTGCTCCGTTATACACTTTCCACAGGCCACCACCCTGACCCAGTTCCTCCCGCATGAACCATATGAAGAGTCTATGAATCAACCTCTTTGCCCTCAATCTGTCACCAACTTCTGTCCCAATGACAGACTGTTACAGCATTAATAAAGGTTCTAAATGTCATTTTATAAATTGCCTTTATTTTTAACATTTTTTCTTGGCTTCCCATTGCCTGTGGAATAAAAATCTAAATGTAGCCATCAGAAGGGCCTGGTGTGGTAAGGGAGTCCTTGTCCCCATTTCAGCCCCCATCACCTGAAGGCCCTTGACCCTGACCCTTGATCACACCAATCAGAATGCCCTCCTCATTCACGCACATTCACACCCACATCAACTTTAGCCAAATCCTGCATAACCATCACGGGGAAGCCATGGCCTTAGCTGTGTGCATGGTTTATATCAGGGGTCCACCACGTTTCCTCGTAGGGGCCAGAGGTAGATAGGTCAGGCTCCACAGGGCATCCAGTCTCGGTGGCAACTACTGAAGCCTGCCCTGGGCACGGAAGCTGCACAGACAACATGGAAGGAGATGGGTGGTGCTGCCTTCTGCTACAGTGTCATCACGGAGACTAGAAATCTAAACTTCATGTAGCATTCACGGGCCACACAGCATTACTCTTTGGATACTTCCCAGCCACTTAAAAATGCAAAAACATTCTTAGCTTGTGAACCATACAACCCAAGCAGAGACCATAGCAGATGGTAGCCTGCCGACCTCGGTTTCACATGCATGCTGTGGGCGATCCACGACTTTCCTTTTCACTCCTTTACTGAGATACAACTTCCATTTAGCAACCTCGAGTGTGCCCATCTTCAACGAACAGTCCAGTGGATTGTGACACACGTATTGAACCACGTATGGTCACACCGATCAAGACATAAAACATTCCCAGTGTCTTAGAACGCTCCTTCCTGGCCTCTTCTAAAAGACACCCCCACCAAAGCCTAATCTCTTTTTGTTATAAACGCACTCTCGATGTTTCCTTTCCGGAGGCCTGGACTAAACACAGGGAGACAACAGCTGGGTACTACCTAACGTTTTACAGAGTGATGTATTTTTAAATGAAACTTCAGATACCATTAACCATTAGAATCGCATAGCAGAATGTCTTTTGCTTTCAGTCATGCGTCTTCTCTGATAAGCAACCCCAAAAGGCTACTGTGGAAATAGACGTTCTTTTTTTCTGGGCAGTCTCTGCCAATGCTGTAGCTCCTTACCTGGGCCAAGGTGAGCGTCGCCTGCTGGCAGGTGCTGCACTGCACCCGGAGTTTTCCTGGCTGTACTCTTTGACAGGGGCCTTTGCAATAAACATAAAAGCTGTTGTAGGTTCCTTGACCTGCTGGGGGGGGGGGGGGGGCGAAGCAGAGAAAGTAGCCAATCAGTGTTGAATCCAAATTGAGACAAATTTTAAAATTATCTCCCCAGGAGCATTTTGAAACACTACTGGGATAAAGATTCCAATGAGGACACAACAATTTAACTTAGAAAATCTAGTTTTATGCTCAAGAGTTAAAATCTTTTCTTCTACTTGCCAACAGCCCTGTGACTTAGTCAGCAGGGTAAGCGACCCGCTGCCACCAGAAGAGCCGGCCAAGTGCATTTGCAACACGGGGAAGTGAAATGCATTCTGTGCCGCTCAAGTTTTTAAAAAGGACAGGAAACGTAGAGACCACGGGAAATTTAAAGACCACTGTTCCTGATTTCTATTTCATGCTTCTATACACAGTTTTGAAGGCTCCAGATTTTTCCTCTCAAAATCTTATCTGTAGGGACCTACCAGCCCATTTCCCGCGCTGTGACTGATATGATCACCATTTGCTGGGTTCCAGTGAAGTCTTTCCAACACATAGTCACACATAAAGTAAGACAAGAGTCCTGAGGGGTTTAAACAGAACCCGGCAGGGGTGTGTAGAAAAGGGTGCTTTGTGTTTCACTAGTATTCTCTACCTAGACAAATGCCATTCGAAGAGCACAAGAAGAAAAGCTGGACCAAAAAAAAAAAAAAAAAAATCAATAATTAAATATCTCTAATCACTTCTCTCAAATGTCAGCATACAGAAATCATGCTATTCTGTACATTAGGGGGAACTTTCAGAGCAGCGTCCCACTGCCATTTCTGCAAAGAGCTCACTAATAAAATAACTGCCTTTTTAAATGTATAATATTACTAACTAGTTATTTTAATCCTTACACCTTACTTCTTGTTCTGTTGGGGGGTTACATAAAATGTCATGGCATATGAATTTTGTTTACAATTTTACCATTATCATTAAGATCATCTACAAATAACAAAGACTATTTTTATCATTATGAGTGAAAACCTTCAGCCTCCCAAATACATGTTTTATTAAAAAAAATGATACAAAAATAATGAGAAACAAAGAGCGATCCTAAAGTCTTAGGCAGAACCATTTATTTCTTACTAATTTGTAAAAAAAAAAAAAAAGACTCTATAGGCATACTGAATTATTTGTTCAGCCATCTTTACTAATATTGTAAGTGACAATACTTTGTAAAATGTAAAGCACAATAAAATGTTAAATTTTATAATTTTGTCATTTATTACCAATATATTTTATAATTATTACCCTCCAGAGATTAATATTCAGCTTCCAGTGTGAAGGGAAGATAAAATATAAACATATGTTTGTAGTGATAAGAAACTATGATTTTTCTGATACTTCTTTGTAACTTTAGTGCCTTAATGTGGAAGATATTCAAGTCTATAAATATCACATTGATAATAGCAAACGTAATAATTATATAAGATATATTCTTAAGGTTTTATATATATCATAAATGCAATGGATAGAATCATATATTAAAGTTATAGAAATACCATAACAACTGACAATATCGGAAGACCACAAGGATTGACAATTTTACTTGTTAAATTGTACCAAGAGCTTAGTGAAGGAGGCAGGAACCCTTATTGTAAAAACCTTTATCAGAAACAGGAACAAATCCAATTTCACAATTTTTATAACCTACTATTGTAAAGGTT
The DNA here is from genome assembly GCF_009762305.2 of Zalophus californianus. Taxonomy (NCBI): domain Eukaryota; kingdom Metazoa; phylum Chordata; class Mammalia; order Carnivora; family Otariidae; genus Zalophus; species Zalophus californianus. Next base: position 6,712,916 of record NC_045601.1, on the reverse strand, counting down.
AAACAATAAAAAAAAAAAAAAAGGAGGAGGAGGAACAGGAATGAGGAAAGGAGAAGCTTATGAAGGGGAGCCTGGGTGGCAAAGACACTAGCATTGTTGAAAGAGCGTATTAGCAACAGCTTTACAATAGTAAATGATGCATCTATGAACCTGCAGGAAGCTAAATGACTCTTCTCTCTCCCTTAGGGCAAAAGGAACATTTGCAATATTGTTTCAGCAAATGATACAGCCAGGCACAATCCCGAGACTAGGGAACTCTTCTGTGTGCTACAACCTTCAGCAAAGTCCTTGAGAAGTTAGAAAATACTGCATACCCACATCTGTGGCCTAGAAGCATACAAGATGACACGCAATCTATTACACGGTGCTTCCCATAGCCAGCTGCGAGCGGGGGATTAATAGTCAATCTACGGAAGATCAAGGTTGGGCCAGTCCTGGCTACGGCAAATTTCAAGCTGTTGACATTACTTGGTCAAAAAGTCGGGGCTTTCAGGTCAATCCTGAGATCCCCGGTTCAGGTGGCTTCCTCACTAATTTGGCTGCATCACACCGTTTCAAGTTGGCAAACTTCTCTGTGCCATGCTGTCTGGAGTGCCCAGGATGGGAATAAGAACAAACACCCTGACGTGTTTTCTGGGCAATGTTCCCATTAGCCTGACTGAGGGTCTGAGGGACAGACTTTTGGATATGGCGCCATAACTCCTAAAGGAGTGGCAAGGCAATGTGAAGAATGCCCCGGAATGCTTCTCAGCAGCTGTATTGCTGTCTCCAGTCAAGAACGTGAAACTTCTTCCCCTTTTACTTCTGTCTGGATCCTAAAATCCTTTTTCTCACCTCATCAACTCTTTCATATGGCTACCCCTTCACTGCCCAACATAATCAATGCAGCTTGCGTTTGGGTTTATAACACTTCCCTCTTTTTCTAGAATACATTTTCAGAACTAGAGAAATACATCAAAAGTATTGCACATCATGTCCTTTACTGCAGTTCACCAGTTGTGAACATTTTCCCATATTTTGAGTGTGCTCCTTGTGTGTGTGTACATACACATATACTACACATATATATTTTCAGCTGAATCATTTGTAATTAACTTGCAGACATCACACTACTCATCCCTGGATCCTTCAACATCCTAAAAATATGGACTTTTTTCTATAAAGCTATAGAGCTCTTTGAGGGATTTGGTTGTTTCAGTTTCTCTGTTCTGAGGCTAATCAAGTATATTTTAAGTATATCTTACAGAACACTATCACAGTTTGCAAGCTGTGAAAAAGTGTCAAGCCAAAATACCTGGGATTCCTTAGCCAAATCATTTCCAATGAGGCTAAATTAAGTCAAGGTGAGCAAGCTCTCTCACCGCGGGACGTTCAGAGCTCGGTGACTCTGTGCAGAAAGCACAGAGCACAACGCGTCCCGGACTTTATCTGACCTCAGGAACTTTCCTTTTGTGGAGCATTTTGTGAAACTATTTCTCAGAAAAAAAAAAAGAAATTGGAAAAAAAATCTGAAAGAAGGATTCAACTCACTGTGTAGGGCTTGATGTACAGCAAGCCAAACTGCTCACGTTTCTGAACCTGACTTATCAGATGCTCCTACACACCTGCTGACAATTACGTTCTTCCCTTCACCACAGCGATCAGTAATTTTTATTTGTTATTTATTATTATTATTTTATCATAAGCCAGGAGGCTGAGTCTAATAATGTAATGATTTTACAAAGTAAAGTACATGCTTTTCATTCAGAAGTTCATTTTTTTTTTTTTTTTTTTTCCTGGAGAGAAGTTAAAAGCACAACTAATGGTCAGTTCTTTTAAAGTGTGAGTCACGAGGCGCCTGGGTGGCTCAGTCTTTGGGTGTCTGCCTTCGGCTCAGGTCATGATCCCGGGGTCCCGGGATCGAGCCCCGCGTCGGGCTCCCTGCTCAGCGGGGAGTCTGCTTCTCCCTCTCCCACTCCCCCTGCCCGTGTTCCCTCTCTCGCTGTGTCTCTCTCTGTCAAATAAATAAATAAAATCTTAAAAAAAAAGAAGAAAAAACATAAAGTGTGAGTCACTATGTTCATTTCAAGTGCCCCTAGGGTTTCCTTAGCATTGTGTTTTATCATTATCTTTAGTTTTTCTCACTCACTTTGTCCAGTTAACATAATCCTTGGTTAAGTCTCCAGTCTTCCCTTATTCTCCCTTCTTGATATAGGGAATTGCAGAAATCACTAACAATATTCACAACATATCGAGGAAAGTCCCTTTTTAAAAAGGATATATATTGGGACACCTGGGTGGCTCAGTTGGTTAAGCATCTGACTCTGGCTCAGGTCGTGATCTCGGGTCCTGGGATCGAGCTCTGCATTGGGCTCTGCGCTCAGCAGGGAGTCTGCTTGAGATTCTCTCTCTCCCTCTGCCCCCCCCCATTTGCATGCACGCGGGCTCTCTCTCTCTCAAATAAATGAATACATCTTTAAAAACAAATAAGGATATATATTATTTGCTTTGGCTTTCTGAGAAACTGGCATAATGTGCATAGTTTTCATTTTTTAAATGTGTTTTAGATGATGGGCTTATGACCTAACAAAGTTGTTTTAATAAGATTGATGAATATTTGAGAACACTCACTCTGATTCTCATTAAAACTTTTCTTTGACCTCAGAAATTTCCACCACTGGCTGTCACAGAGAATCAAGAATTTAATTGCTTGGATAATTTGTTTACCAGGGAAGAAAGAGTACAAGTTAACATGTTTTATACCACAGTAAAACAATGTTCAGTGCCAATGTCCTATAAAAACCACAGGCACACAATTGATTTATGACGACATTTATCACATATGATCATATAAGTAGAACAAGCTGCCCAAGAGAACTTTCTGTGACCCTGGAAATGTTGTACATCCACACTCTCCCATATGGTAGCCACCGTGCGCTTCCTGAGAATCTCAAATGTAGTGGGGAGCGACTGAGGAACTCATCCCGCTGGAGAGCCCACCAGAGGAGGGTAAATAACAATGACGTGTCTGGTCCCCTCTCTCCCTCCCTCATCAAGCCTGCAGATAACAATATGAAGGAGATTCTTCTTTCACACTGACAACACAGTCACCTGCTGTTAGGCGTGCTAATGTGAAAACCGCGTGGGCTGGTGAAAATGGAACAGAGGACGGTTTGAGCCTGAAGCACCATGACGTAGGACTTGGGGACTTTGTTGCATTAGAGGCAGAAGTGAACTTCCCTCTCATTTCTTCCTTGCAGGTGCCCCAGGCTCTAGACCAAGCGGAACTAGTCTTGATGTGTGACTAGACAGTGACCGCCACGTCTCCACGGCCCTCACCATCTTTGACCCATACCTTCAAGGGGAAATGGCACGTCCTCTGAGAATTCTTCCTTTGATTTCCCCACAAAAGATATCTCCCTAAATAATTACATCTGAGAGTATGAAAGTATCCAGCTTAGTTTTGTCACCTTTAAACACTCGACTTGTCCCAACACCACAGACCCAGCATCTAATGAGGTGGAGTCCCTGTCTGGGGGTGTCCTTCCCAGTCTTCCTCTGACCCCTTCCCCAGTGCCCAGCCCGGCACTTAGAATTCCCTGCTCTGGCCCTCCTGCCTCCTAGAGCCTTGTTCTCGTTTCTTAAACACCAAGGATAATGTCTGCACCATTAGCTCCATTTTTTCAGCTACAACCTGCCAGATTCCCTCAGTTTACGCTTTCCTCTTATCACTTAGGAGGTACCCTCAGTCCTGTTTGACTCCTACAAGCCCACTATGGAAGAGACCTATGTCCAGAATTTCTGAACCTGGGACCTTGACCCTGTGACAGGGAGCGAGGCCATAGAGAATCTTCTCCCTGGACATTTTCCAGAATCTTGCTATTATATTTCTGAGCAGTGGTCCTTCAGCCTGAGGTGGACCACAATTGCTGGAACATATGTCTCATGAGCCAGGTACACAACACATCAATACCAAAAGAACAAAATCAGCACCACCTCTGAAGGCCAGAATTGTTATTTATTCTCCTCTTCTGTGCTTTTCAATGGGATGAGTTCCTCAGTCGTTCCTCACTACCTTTGAAATTCTCATTTTTTCCTTACATTGACCTAAAACTACCCATCTAGTTTAAATAATGTATATCGAGGTAGTCTAAAGCAGTTCCATATGAAAACCATTCAATGTGGACACTCAGAATCAACGCTTCCAGCGTTCCAAACCAACACTTCCATGTGACATTTTGCTTTGGATCATGGAAAAGATGAGAATCATGTCCACTTCAACCTAAGGCAAACTACTGAAAAGAAGAAATCTGCCCCACATGTGGCATCTACTTGTCCTACCTTTCCTATCATTACAACCCCCCTGTATGTGACACCGCACCTGTTTCATATGCTCCAACTAGCTGGTGCAGTTCCATGAGCTTAGTAAACACTCAATAAGTATTTGCTAGGTTAATAAATTCTGCCATACACTGAATGATATAAAAGTTGTAACAGGTAGGGTAGTATGAGAACAAAATTCATACAGAACACAATCTAGCCATGATTACAAAATATTTAGAACATCTTTCCACCAGCCAAGCTTACTGGACTAACCACACACCCTTCAAAATATTGGCATATCGTATTTGAAATCAATAACATCATTATTATCTTTAAGACCACAGAAATGACAAAGATAAATAAAAGTAAAACAAAAAAGAATACTTGAAAAATTTGTATATAGGACTTAATATAATTCTAAGTCTTTGAATGTTAAGGGGAAAAAATGAATTCTGAAAATTTACAAGTAGAACTACTCTAAAGGAGGCAGTTATTACAAAGAAACGCATTTCATTTCAATCCTTATCCAATGGGTTACGACACCCCATTGAACCCAGCCACACTGTTCCATGCTGTTAACAAGCCATAGTCTTAACCCCTGCAGTGTAACCGAGGTAAAATTGTGTTATAAACAACTTCCAATTACATAACCATCCAGCCAATGTATGCACTTTTAAAACATGGTTAGCAATCTCTAGGGAGCCTCAGCTCTTAAAAGTTATAACTTAATTCTCAATTTTTGTGCTAGGGCTTTTATTTTTATTATTTATTTATTTATTTATTTATTTATTGAGAGAGAGAGAGAGAGAGAAGGGGGGGTGGGAGAGAGAATCTTAAGCAAGCCCCAAGCTCAGCGCCAAATCTGACAGGGGACTCACTCTCAGGACCCTGAGATCATGACCTGAACCAAAATCTAGAGTCAGATGCTTAACTGACGAGCCAACCAGGCATCCCTGTGCTAGGGTTTTTAATTAATGTATCTGCACAATAATGTCATCTGGTGAGGCAAAAACTACAGATTAAAGCTAATGCTTTATTTCGCCTGTTTGTCGGGGCCTTGCTTGTTGCCAACTTATTTTCCCTTATTCATTTTGAAAGTAATAACTAAATCTCCCAAGGCAAGACAAAACTGTAGAATGAAGCATAATTTAAGGATTAGGTTTAAATAAATCATCAGGTTCAAAGCCAAGCCTGGGTAAATCTATTCGCTTATTCTTCCCAGAAATGGACACTGGCAGGGTAGCGTTAAAGTGGGTGCCAAAAAAAAGTCACAGCTCTGCAAAATGCTGAACGAACACCCATAACTCTAATTTACATGGAAGAAGTTTTTGACACTACAGAGGACTATTCACAACTTCCTCAGAACAAAATCTCCACAGTTCAGGACATGTCCATCTAGGTCCAGACCACAGCCTTGTGCCTCACCACCTTTGGCAAGTCAACTAACCCTCTGGGCCTGTTTTCTCAGATGCAAAACGGGAATGATAGCGGCTCCTAACTCACAGGCTATTGTGAGGATGTAACAAAGAATACCAAAGGTGAAGCACACAGCATGTATCTGACACATAGCGGATGCTCAATACATTTTAGCTATCTTTACCTGCTGTCAACAAATTTAGAACTCCCAGGTACATATACCTGTGAGCACTTAGTCCTCCTGCTTCCTCAGGTGGCCACTCTCCGACTTTTATAAATGTTGATTCCTGGGGCACCTGGGTGGCTCAGTCGGTTGAGCATCTGCCTTCGGCTCAGGTCCTGATCCCCGGGTCTCGGGATCAAGCCTCACGTCAGGCTCCCTGATTGGTGGGGAGTCTGCTTCTCCCTCTGCCCCGTACCCCACTCACGCTCTCTCTCTCTCCCTCTCAAACAAATAAAATCTTTTAAAAAAATGTTGATTCCTACATATTATTTCCATCTTAATCCTACCTCTAAATCTTTAGAAATAGTTGGGGTATAATTCTTTTTAAAATTGCTTCAAACCCAACCACATCCTTTACAATTAATATTATGGAACATAAACCATGATGGAAAGTCCTTAAATTGATTTAATATTCACTAGAATATTTTTCCCGCGAATTACTTAGAGATGGACCGTAGAAAAATGAAGAATGGGAAAAGTAAACAATTGTGTGGATCCAGTCTAAAGGATAAAATTTTCAAGCTAGCTGATGCACTTAAAAAATAAAGTATTTCCAAAATGAAAACTCTGTGTGTGTGTGTGTGTGTGTTTGTAAAACGGTACTGAAGGAGATTCAAAATGGATTGCAAAATTTCAGTTCAATGACAGACTAGCTTACAGTAGTGCTTATGTCTTGAAACACGGGTGTGATCACTGCCATTTTATAAATGAGGAATCACAAGCTAAGGAAGTTGAATAGCATCCCCAACATAGCCACAGGAGTAGACAGAGATTCGAATGTAAGTTTTTCTGATTACAAAGCATCTACTTGTTCCTCAACCACGTGATAATAAGCATGATTGGGATGGTGGTTTTTACCAAACACCATAGGGGATTAATTCTATGGTCGCTAAAAAGTGGCACTTGAACAAGGGTTGCCAATTATGAAAAATTACCAGCAATCATCAACTGCCTTACCAACCCATTTCCCTCATTCCATTAGCACTAAAGGTTTCATGGAAATTTCTATTAACATTTACAGCACTGGCATTCAGCAAAAATGTGTAGTTATAGCCACTATAAATAAGGACAGGTAAATCTCGTTTTTAAGGTTTAGCACATATTCTAAAATGGCTTGCTATAGCAAGAAATGGTAATCCACGGTCTGACCTTGAAATCAATGAATTTATTTATTTATTTATTTATTTTGCAGAAGTGAAACTTTTCTTGCTATTTAAAAAAAAACAATTTTACAATTTCCTTATTTTAAATAGTCCCAAGTGTTAGCAGAACCTGTTAAGGAAATGAACCCTCAGTGGAATGGCTCCAATTAGAGAATATATAGCAGGGCAGGTGTGACCCTCCCCACTCCTACATTTTTCATTTATTGCATCTACAATAGCCAATATAATTAGTTTGGTATAAATATTCCATTTAAGCATAATATTTCCAATTTTCATTACTACTGTTAAATATCCTCTTAGAAATTGCAATGTTTTAAATATCCTATTTGGCCTGTACCAAATGATAAGACAAAGTATGTAATGTTAATAAAGCTGATCCTTCTCAGCATTGATTTTGAAAAGCTTTTAGTGGTCATGGTGATTCAGAAAATCTCTACTGGGGCGCCTGGGTGGCTCAGTTGGTTAAGCGACTGCCTTCGGCTCAGGTCATGATCCTGGAGTCCTGGGATCGAGTCCCACAACGGGCTTCCTGCTCAGCAGGGAGTCTGCTTCTCCCTCTGACCCTCTTCCCTCTTGTGCTTTCTATCTCTTATTCTCTCTCTCAAATAAATAAATAAAATCTTTTTAAAAAAAGAAAAAGAAAATCTCTACTGAATCTTAAAATACGAGAACAATTATTTTTCTTCAGTGACAGTGATTAGTTAGAAATGTAGGGTGATGTCATCATGCTGGGGGGGAAAAAGATAAAATTACTGTCTTCTCTTAATCAAGGATGACAGTCATGCTGTGAATGCATAAGCTTCCAGAAATACACGAGAAGCACTCTGGCTAAAACACCTTTCACAGGTACCCCAGGACCCTTCGACCATGAAAATCTTCTCACTTCATGGAAAGGACCTCCAAGGACCTATCTCAGTCCTGCTCACACATCATGGCCCAACTCTGGGACCCCTCTCTCCTGGTCTACAAGCCTAATGTTTGCATGACTTCATATGTTTAAATCAGAATTTACACTCCTAAGGTTAGGGTTTAGGTGACAAGTGGTTTTATTCCACCAGTGGTTTTATTCCTATTCTCCACACCCACCTTCAGACTAGAATAAGTAGTCCATCGTAGAGACTGATCCAGTTGATTCATCAAATAATTGAGAAACCAGAGAGATTAGGCAAGTCCATTTTAACTCAGTATTTGAAAGTACAAGAAGGTCACTAAGTTTGGGCTGCAGGTTATGGTAATGTCTGAGCTACCTTCAGTATAGCTGTACGTGGGGGTGGGGTGGGGAGTCTTGCTTTTAGAGTGCTACAGAATCATAGGCTGGCATATATTCCTCACCACCTCTATAAAAGGAAAAACTAAAGGAAAAGGAAAACTAAAATAGAAAAGTAGAAAAGAAAGAAATACTTTTATAATTTCTTAGGAAACATCTAGTTTTCTAAATGTGGTGAACCTTGTCTGCCTGGAGTCAAGTTGGTTGGTGGGAGGGAAGAATAGTGGGAAGGAAGCAGGGTGATGATCCTAAGGAAACAGAAGAATACCAGGAACCTATCCAGATTCTGTCTACCAATAACATTAACAGCAAACATTGATGGGAACCTCACTATGTGCTTGAGACTTTAGCATATGTGAGAAAATCCTAAAACATAATCAAGACAGTCCTTACGTTAACAGCTTTAAAATCCAAAAGTAACCCTGACATGGTCCATACATATCTTAAAGGGTATTTATCAAAAGCCTACACAGTAGAGAAGGATCTAGTATTCTGCAAATAGTGGAGAAGGAACCCAGGGTGAGGGAAAAGAATTTACACTTCTAGTACAGAGTCTCTTATCTCAAAAGTTGTTTGAGTTTCAATTTCTGAAGTGATCTAGCTGCACATTCCCACAGTTCTGCCTTCAATCCAGGTGCATCTGCTCACACGTTTTGGAATCCTGGGACCTTCAGAAGACAGAGAAGGAGGCATCTGCCCAGATCTGTTCAGTGCTGTTAGGCAGTGAACATCCCCGAACATCTTGCTACGGGTCTCAGGTATCACAGCACTTACACAGTTTATGAAAATCAAGTCCCCTCAGAAAATCTAAGAAATGCCTTCAAAAGGCTCTGGCCAAAACAAACAGGCACACTAATTAAGGGAAGGTGAGTTCAGAGATGGAGATGCTTCAGCATCCAGAGCCTGCGACGTCCACTCTGTTAACACTGTGTTTTAGCTTCACGATCTGGAGCCTTGGTACCTGGGGTCTCCTACATATGATCTTGCTGGATCCACAGAATCATGACGCCCCGGGACAGCCATGCCAGGAGCCAGGAGCCATGGTTCTCGCCCTCTCAGCAGCTCCATCGACCTCTCCCTATGTCTCTCAAGGCTACTTCAGGAACAAGAGCTCCAAGTTTCTTCTCTCGTCTCCTTCTGGTTCCCATCCTTGGTCAGGCTCTCTTTTGTAGCCAACTCCCCCGCCCCATCCTCCCCTGAAGGCTCCCTTCCTCTACCTTCCTCTCCTCCTGAGCAAGAAAACTTCCAAACTCTTAAAGGAATTATCTTCTAAAAACACATTATACAACATACTTAAAAAAAAAAGAAGAAAAGAAAAAGATACCAGCTTCTGTTTCCCTGCAGCAGTGCTTTTCTCCTGGAGGGTGATGACCTGCCACCTGGGGCCCCTGGGTGAATCCCAAAGGAGTGCCAGGCAAGGGACTTTTTGTTAAAATTCACTTGCACTTTGTATATTATTACAAATTGGACATCTGTGGTTTTCCTATAGAAATATTTTAAATTATCATTATCAAAAACAATACTCCTAGAATATGTACTGTCTATTCAGATGCTAAAATAATCACAAATTTGCCATTTGCAGCTGAAATTTTTCATCACAGCCCCTTGTGATTTTTTCCCAGCCAACTTTACAAACTTAATTACCACTGCCTTACACAGCAACAAAGTCAAAACACTTGTGATTTCCATGGGCTGCATCCTCAGGCCTCCACACCTGCCTCTGGCCTGGGACCAGTTATCTCCATCAGGAAGCCACACTCACCTTTAAAAGAGTCTGCGTCAAGTGTCAAATGCTAGGTCCTCAAGAGGCCTTGCCTCCCCTTCCACACAACAGGCAGAGTGATTGTCCCTCCCTACAACTCCTCAGCATTTAGTTCATTTGGCATGTATCTGTTATGCAATTTAACATAGCTACTGCATATGTCTGTTTTCTTGTATAACCACAGTTTTCTCAGGAGAAGGACCTGCCTTTTTCATGTTTATATCTCCCAAGTTTGGCAAGCAACTAGGGAACCAGTGGTACCCAGCCTGGCGACATATTAAACGAGCACAAATTATTTACTGACCTCTTTCTATTTCTCTTATATGTTTCATTTTAGGGGTCTAGTCCTTTAACCACTCCGTGATGATGGGCTAACTTGCCCATATCAGGGTGGTGTCCCTATCATGACATTTTGAACAACCCTGAACAGCACGATGTCCCTGTTTGTGCCTGTGTGTAGAAGCCCTGCACCCTCACATTACATTGGCACACTGACGGGCATAAACTGGATAAACACCTCAATCTGCTCTGTTGATCCTATACATTAGAAATGCCTAACAAACTATCAGAAGAACTTGTTTTAGCATTTTTATTCTATTATTATAAATGAATTTTCACCAAGAATCATAAACACAGATAAAATCTTTTTAAAGCAGCACCAGACTGACCCACACTTCCATGAAACCAGCTTCTTGAGACTTTACCTTAAATGAGTCTCTGACACCAACATCTCCTAAAATGGTTATTCATGTGAGAAGCAGATTATCTTCTCTGCCTTTTGAAATGCAGGTAAATACGCAGTTCATCGCTGCATTATACACCCCGTGCGCCCGGTAACAAAGATACGTCAGGTGTGTCTAAACACAGGTGGGTACCTACTGTCCTTGGGGGCTCCCTCTGCTTTCCTTCCCTTCTCTGGACAAAAGCAATTTACTAACAGGTCATTCTGTCTTTGCACTCTCTAGAACCTATCAATTCTCCAAACTGCTTTCAGATTAATTTTCCTAAAGTAAATCTTTCATCATTGCATTCTCCTTAAATATCTCATTGCCTCCTAAATGAGATTCAAACTGCTTTGCTTAATAAACTCAGCACCTCCATTGCTGGCCTGCAACTTATGGTCTCTCTTTACCTTCCCCTACTCCTCTGTGTTCAAGCTGAACTGCCTTCACATGACACATCCTTTCCTACTGCCTCCAGAGTATCTAAAACTTAGAAATAAGGCAAAAGATGTGGGCAGTGAGTCCTTTCAAAAGTATGGGGGTAAAAGCCATCCAAAGGTTTTCTAGGGTAGTGTTGTAGAATAGAACCTTCTCCAATATTGGAAATGTTCCATCTGTGCTGTCCAGCTGGGCACTCACTGGTCCCATGTGGCTACTGAACACATCAAGTATGACGACTGCACCCAAGTAAGTAATTTTTAAATATAATTTACATTTATTTAAGTTAAATGTAAACAGCCAGGTGTAGCCATTCAGGTCTAAGGGAATACAGTCAATGTTAATTTTTATTTTTCTTATTTTTTATAATTGTAATTCAATTAGCCAACATATTGTACATCATTAGTCTCAGATGTAGTGTTCCATAATTTATCAGTTGCATATAACACCCAGTGCTCATCACATCACGTGCCCTCCTTAATGCCCATCACCCAGTTACCCCATTCCCCTACCCACCACCCCTACATTTTCAATGTTAATCTTGACTTAAGGTCTCAGATTTAGTGAAGTTACTTGTGATTTGTAGATTTTTGTCCAGTAGATAATAATTTCTGAGCTGAGAAACAGATAACCCCAAAGATGCATCAGCTCTTGGACATTTCTATGAATAGGTAGGTAAATAGATAGATCTCTTAATTTCTCGAGTGCTCTTTGGACTGGTAATACTATCTTATGATGTCCCTCATTAATTAATGGATTAAATAAAATGTTTCACATGTGTTCCTTTTATATTTGCTCAAGACTCATGATTTTATCTTTTGTAAAATATACTTTAAAACCTTTGTTTTAGGGAGAGAGGATTGTAAAAAGCCTAGCAGGAACCGTCTCTGAATAAGACCACAATAAATGTCCATCTTTATTCCTTTCCCTCCACCCTGCTTACAAATCTAAAAATGCATCATTTCTCCCTATTTCTACACACCCTAGTCCCCCTCCCCCACAATCTTTTGAAGTCCAGATATACCACCTCCTCCAGAAGTCCTAACTGATTCATCCATCAAATGTAAATCCTCTTCTCCTAATTCCCACTATATTTTATTTATATTATATCCCTGGTACTTAGATCACTTTCTATCTACCATATCCCAAATATTTTTTTATTAATCCTATTAGAATTTTGAGAGTGAAGAGCACATTTCATGGCATTCATTTCTCTTGTTGTCAATGAATAAACAATGGCAGATATGTGGAGGAAGTCAAGCAACCAGACTGAAAACTAGCATGATGGCACAAGGAAAGATCGTAATAACCTGACCCTAAAATAACTTAATCTCTGTGACAATATAATGAGGAATGTGCTTCCAGACTTATTAAAATGACATGCAGGTTGATAATTATTTTTACAGTGTCGGGATTCTAAAACAAAATGCTTCTCAGCTTCTGTTATTTGGCAATGCTAAATGAAAGTTGTCAAAAGATTAAATATAAATTGGTTATAAATCTTCATTTAACTACATTGAGAAGGGAAGGTTACATTACACCAGCCGTGTTTGTGTCAGCATTAAGAAAGTAGAGAGTCTTATTTTAATAGTGTTAAGACTACTGAAATTATTGTTTATTCTACATAGCAGGCTTTGGATTTGAGGATAATGCCACTGATGGTCTTCACCGAATATACGAGAAAGGCTGAAAAACGCTGAGGGCAGTGAACTAGCCCTTCTGGACTCCAAATGGCCAGCATGACCTCTTCCCAACAGCTGAAGCCACCATTTGCAGGGAGTGCTGTCCTTGCCTGAAAGGTACAATCCCTTTGCTAACCAGATTTTTCACACTGATTGAAAAACCTGATTTCAGAAACAGTCCTTTTTTCAACCGAGTTTGTCTGACTTTTTAGGCGGTGACCCGTGGTTTGATCACCTGTCCAAACCACCTGGTTGCTTGAATGGGATGGACTTAGAATCTTGCAAAGGGGCTCTCTGAAGCTCCACAGTCACCCTTTCACTTTGAGGTTGTGCTGTCATGTGGCCAAGGAAGCTTGATGAATAACCCCTCCCTGACTCGTGGAGCTCGTCAGGACTGAATGATGAGGCCAGGCTGCAGACTATGATTGCAGGAGTCAGCAAAATTTTACTTAAAAATAAAACTCTTCTTCTGGTTAGGGTATTTCAGCTTTGGGAAGGTAACTGTTGGGGATAAAATAAGGAATTTGGAAGAAACTAATGCTTTGGGGATTAAAGGAAAAAGCTGATTAAATTAAATTTGAATTAGGGTAGTAATTATGGCACAGGAATTATACCAGGAAAAGCCTGCAACAGACTAAATCCAACTTTAATAGTTAATTGATATACTACAAATATGACTAAAATTATCGGTATATATATATATAAATATATATAGTATACTTCCATAAATATACAACTAATATACACATCCTATAATTGAAGAACTTTTCTTATCAACCAAGGATAAGAATTTATATCAAAAAAGTTAAAAATCATTTTTTAAAATGCTACTTTCCTATTTAATTTATAAACACTCATTAAAATATCTTACTTTAGGGAGCCTGGTGGCTCAGAAGGGTTAAGTGTCTGCCTTCAGCTCAGGTGATGATCCCGGGATCCTGGAATGGAGCCCTAAATTGGGCTCCTTGCTCAGCGGGGAATCTGCTTCTACCTCTCCCTCTAGCCCTCCCCGATGTCCCTGCGCTCTTCTCTCTCTCTCTCTCTCAAAAATTAATAAATAAAATCTTTAAAAAATAAAAAAACAATACCTTACTTCAGATGTTTACTGAAAGTTTCTCAGATGATAAAATCGTTAGAGGATTTTTTGTTTCTTTTGTTTGGGTTTTTTTTGTTTTGTTTTGTTTTGTTTTTGCTTTGCTTTATTTACTGCCTTGCAACAGGGGCGAGGGGGTTAACTTATCTTAATTTTTTCTTGTTTTCATTGGATTTTCCAAGTTTGTTTGTTCTTTTTTACAGTAAAGATATGTTTATAATAACAGAAATAAACTTCTAAAATAAACTTGCCTTTTAAAATTATAATAAAAGATAAACCTTTATAGAATAAATTCTCTCTCTAGGTACGTGTATATATGGATGTATCTCTCTATCCCTATCCATCCATCCATCCATCCATCCATCCACCCATCCACCCTTCCATCCATCCATCCATCTATCCATCCAACTATCCATCCATCCATCCATCCATCCATCCATCCATCCATCCATCCATCCATCTATCCATCCAACTATCCATCCATCCATCCACCCATCCACCCTTCCATCCATCCATCCATCTATCCATCCAACTATCCATCCATCCATCCATCCATCCATCCCTCCATCCATCCATCCATCCATCCATCCATCCATCCATCCATCCCTCCATCCATCCATCCATCCATCCATCTATCCATCCATCCATCCATCCATCCATCTATCCATCCATCTATCCATCCAACTATCCATCCATCCATCCATCCATCCATCCCTCCATCCATCTATCCATCCATCCATCCATCCTTCCTTCCATCCATCTATCCATCCATCCATCCATCCATCCATCCATCCATCCATCCATCTATCCATCCATCCATCCATCCATCCATCCATCTATCCATCCATCTATTGGTCTGCCCATCCGTCCATCTATCCATCCATCCATCCATCCATCCATCCATCCATCCATCCATCCATCCACGCTTCCCTTTAGCCTCTGTAACGGGAAAGGCCAAGATGTGGCAGGAGGAGAATGAAAAATCGAAGAAAAGAAAAAGCTAGAGGCAAAAAAAGGTAGCAGACAGGAAGGTACAGAGAAAAAGAAAAAGAACTATTTAGAAGAAAGAGGACAGAATTGCCAGAGAAGCAGGGACGAAGAGAAGAGCACTGAGAGAACGCGCAGTCTCACCCAATCACCCCCCAGCCCTGGGACTCCCGGAGCATCGCTGCGTGATACCCACGGGCTGTCTTCACTGCTGTAACTCCAACAGAGCTCTCAGCTCCTGACCCGCTCTCCGTGTGGTGCAGACACCAAGACACCCTTCAGCTCTTCTCTCGTGGCTTGTGTGTAGAGGGACAGCAAAGACCCCCATTTCCTCTCCTTACATTACATGCTGTGATTTCTCTTAGTCCTACCTTTAAAAAAAAATACTATGAATAAATACATCAATTAGAAAACTATTTAAATTTCCATGGAAAGGAATAATTACTTTTAACTCAAGAAAAAAAAAAAATCAGCATGAAAATGTCCCCAAAGGAAGGAGACAAAAAGAAATGTGGGATAGAATTCCAGCACAATCACTTGGTGAGAGAAGTAGGTGGTTTAGAGTCCATTTGAAATAGAAACGCTGCCCACAGGACTCAAACACAGCATTTCACGCTGGGGTTGCTGGGTCAGACTTTGAGAGGACTGACCAACAGTGTCAACACACACGGCCATCTAGACAAAGGGCCACAGTCCGTAAACTCTCCTCCTGGAGAGCAGGAGGCTCATGGAGGTGCTTCCAAAACGCAGGGAAGCTCCCTGCAGATGCACCTCTGGGGCTGGCTGCATGGGGCAAGCCTATCCCCTGCTGGGGTGTGAAGGGGGATTAGCATGGGGAACCGCAACACAGGGAGCATAAGGCTGATGGGAATCAGGTGCTCCAGGCAGGGGCTGGAGAGCTCCTGGGTAAGGCTTGTTTTCCCCCTGCTGAAAGGGGCCCTGGAGTCACCCAAATCAGGAGGCTGTTGGGACCCGTTTCTCTGCTCTCTGCTCCTTGGTCCAGGGCATGTGGCAAAGGGAAAGACCTTGAGGTGTGTGGTGGTCTAGAGCCCCGGGGACGACCGCACCTAGGAGCAGGATGAGCCTGTCCTGAGAGCGTCCTTGCAAATCCTCATACTTGGGGCTGGGCCTGGAAATTGGTTATTTATTCAGTTTTGGTTGCTGGTTATTGTTGAAGCTTACTGAGTAATGCTGATGCACAGCAAGGTATGGAAACCATTAATAAAAAGATTCAGGGATACAGATATCAGCTGAGTGGACAGAAAACAGTCATTGCAGGAGGAGAAAGCACACTGCAGTGCGAGGTCCCACTGAGACGGCCAGCGCTGGGACTCTAACGACAAAGCCCCTGTCGGGGACCTGGTGCAGCAGGTGGGTCACGTGATGCTCAGAGTCTCCCCTCTTGCTCATCGAGGGCAGTGATTTAAAGAGAAGTCATCTTCTCATCTCCTGTCTGTCTCCTCCCTGCCAGCCCGCATGCTTCTCTCCGCAGACAACTCTCTCCAACCCGAGACTCGGCCTCTCTTACAGAAACCTGCCCACAAAATCCACTAAAACCTAGCAGATGCGGAGCCCTGTAAAATAGTTCTTTATCTACAAACTGCACAGGCCATGACCACACTGGTTAGTAAAAATAATAAAAATTGACAAGCCATTCGCTTCTTAGCTCTTCAGTTTCTTCTGCTGTTCGTTACTAGTCTTATATTTCATTTCTAAATTGAACCACAGATTGCAAAATCTAGCCAAATAGATCTTTGCTGGATACTGTGTCTTGCTTCTGCCAGAGATGATTTTCATTCAGCATGAACAGGAAAAGGCAATATTAGGTACAAAACGCATTCACATTTTAAAGTAAAGATGAAAAACACATGTGTCTCATTCGGCTGTCCTCCACAGCATGGAGCGGAAAGCATATTTTACTGAGATAATGTTTTTGGTTTTGTTTTTGTTTTACTCCATTTCACAAATGGAGATCTACAATTAAAGCACTTTTGTTTGGGTTGCTAGTTTTTCCTTGCTTTGATTCTTTGGTCAGGAAGTAATTACATTTTAGAGATTAAATGATGCTTGCATTAGGGGTATGCCATGAAAACAGCCATAAATGTCACTGACCTGCAAGAAATACACACCATCGTGGTTACTGTATTACCAGGGCTTCTTCTTTGCATGAGAATTAATTATAAATATCTGCTGTCCCGAAGTGTCTGACTTTGAGATTTTGGCTTATAATAAAACCATAAGAATAGAATATATGTTCTTTAATAATTGTTTATGACACACTCCATCGTGACCAGATACTATTTACTTTGTGCCTACTATCGGGCCTGCTCGATGCTAGGTTCCGTAGAAGATCCCTGAGGAGTTTATGTATCTATTTTATGAGTTTTACAGATGAAAAGTCCAAGTTTCAGCAATGTCATCTGCCCAGGGTCACGTGGTTTTAGAAATGTCATTTGTGGATTTAAACCCAACTGACTATGACTCCGGCACCTTCCCTCCTTTGGCCACAGCGCACTCCAGCTTTTTGAAATCAGATTTGATACTTTAAAAGCAGCCTCTCCAAGAAATTAAAATCAAACTTCAAACCTGGAAATGGGGGAGAGGTTGCAATGAATATAATTTTGGATTCAGGAATACACTGGATTCAAATGCCAGTTGGGTTAATAGCAGCTGTATGACTTCAGACAGTACTGAAAACTTTTAGAGCCTCAGTTTCCTTATCTACAAAATGGGGATAACAGTCCATGCCTCAAACAATGGCTGAGAACAATCAGTGAAGAACATACTTAAGTGGCTGGCCCCTACTTCCAAACCTCCTGAGTGAGGATGGTCGGGGGTGAGCCCAGGTAGCCCAAAGCACATGGAGGGAAAATTTCTACATTAGCTAAAAGAATGACAAAATCAATCGAGAGTAAAAAGTCAAAGTTCAAGTAAAAGGAGGGTGGCAAACCAGAGAACCACGTCCTAATGGGCACAGAATGGACCGCACATAACAAAGGCAGGGAAGAGCAGAGACCCTCTGGGGGAACAATTCAGGAGGAAGCACTCATCAAACACCTGAACATGTTCAAGGCACAGCCCTCGGCAGGCACGTGCCATGCAAGGTTCGGAAACAAAGTCCCCGGTAAACGCCGCCTTTTTGCGCTTCACCTGTGTCTTGAAGCAGGATGCGTGGGGAATGCATTAACAGATAACATCTACTCCTGAATTGTCCCATGTTGTTTTGGTCTGCTGCCCCATTCTGTTGTTAGTGTTTATGTCCAAGGGGCTACATGAGAATAGAGAGAACGGTAACAGAACCAGTCTGAAAATTTCCCCTCATTATGTCACCACGCACTGTGCTGAAGGATTTGTTCCTGCTGACCTAGTTTCTTTTTTAAGAATCCAACATACAAATAATGCATATTCTGCCTGTGTTTCCTTCCAACATGTTTATTTATTAAGAAATTATGTCTTTTCTTCTTCCTCGCCCCTAGTGCCCAGCTGAGTGACTTGCATTTGCCATTAGCTGAAGATACGGAATTGGCAGCAAAATGAAATAGGCCTTCTTCACTTTGACAATCACTTTGCATCTGTGTGTTTCTTGGGCAGCAACTTGGCTGATGAGTGAAATTTGTTGAACTACAAGAAAATAACAAGACCCTCCTGAAGCCCTGGTTTCCGACGTTGACTGCCATCTGCAACCAAACCCACTGAACTTTTCAAATCAGTGTAGTTCTGGATGTACTCACATTCAGAGTGGCCATGAAAACTGCGTGTGGCCCATGGCACGAGGGAACACTCACGCGAGTCACCTTGGCATGGCCAGGGTTTAGCAAAACTGCTCCAAACTATTCAGTCAAGTATCTTAGTCTCACAAGCCATCACCGACACCAACCTTGCTTGCCTGGCATTATTTTGTTACAAAAAAATAAGATGATTGAGAAGTATGGGGAACTACAATACAATGCTAATGGGGCAAAAGAGGGGGAAACCCAGAATGTTTCCTCAGTGGTTTTTGAGATAAAAATATTCAGGTGAAGCTCAGTAAGTTCTCAAAGAGCTTTTAACGACTGTACATTAAGGGGAAATTAGATGGCAAGTATTTGCTTTATCATTTTGAGATCTCAGCTTGACAACGGCATCATTGTGGAAAGAAAGCATTTTCAACAGAATCACCAGAAAGTTAAAGGTATAGAGAATTCAGACACTGAGCCAGTTACACAGTCTTCCTGAACTCTGTGCTAGTGGTTTCCAACATGAGGTACCTGTTGTGTTTGAGGACAAGACACGCATTAGAGTGAGGACGAGAGATTTTGTGGGGAGGGTCTCAGAGTCTGAGAGACTTTAGCTTGAAACTTAACTTTTTAGTTTTATAACCTTGGACAATATTGGAGGCCAAATACTATGACAGTCCCCAAGACTCCACCCCCTGGTACACAAGCCCTGTATAACCTCTCACCTGGAGTGTGGTTCGGATCCAGGATAATGACCAGATGTTACTCCCGCTATTAGCTTTCATTATATGGCAAATGTGAAGGGATTTTGTAGATGTACAGAAGGTCCCAATCTGTGGATTTGAAGTTAATCAAAGGGAGACACCCCGGGTGAGCCTAACCTCATCACCTGACGCTCTTATGAAAGGGCTCCAGGTCTTTCCAGAAAGAAAAGATGAAAGAGTGTCTCCTGCTGGCTTTGAAGTGGGCTTGCGGTTGTCAGAGTGTCCGTGAATGGGCCAGATGGTGGGCACGTCAAGGGCCTCTGGCTGACTGCCAGCAAAAAAAGTGGGACCTCAGCCCTACAACCACAGGACCCAGGTTCTTCCAATAGCCACGTGAGCCTGGAAAAGCAGCCAGATCTCCAGAGAGGGACACCTTCAGTGCTGCCTCTGAGACCTTGAGCAGAGGACCCAGTCCCACGGGGCCCGCGTTCCTGATCTTCTGAAAACTGTGAGATCATAAACAGATGTGGTCTGAAGCCACGAAGCTTGTGGTATTTTGTTGCATAGGGAAGCAGACAAACACAGGTGAGCCGCTGCCTCAAGCCCAGGAAGCGTCCATTCTCACACAGGTAGGATGGAGAGCACAGTCGAGGATCACTGCAGGAGTTCAGTGTGCTTGCGCTGAGATAACTCGCCACCCATGCCTGGCACATGGTAGGAGCTCAGTCAAGGCAGTTATAGGAGTAGTACCAGGAGCATCAACTCCAGTAACTGTAATGTGTCAGAACGCCTGAGTACGCTTACAAATAAAACAATCAGAGAAACTGGGATAGGCAATGTATCAGTGTCCTAGAGGCCAGACAAAATTAAATTAAGGTATGGTCACATCTGTCAACATCGACACATATGTGTATGTTGACCAGCCCCAAGCAGAGATACACAACACACACACACACACACACACACACACACACACACTGCTCCAAGAGCACCAAGTTATTCCTAGTCTACAAATACACTACATTCTTTTAGCCTTTGTGTCTTTTTTCCCTGTGCTGTCCCTTCCCATTGAAATGCCATTTCCACATCTCTACCTGCAAAGTCTTTTCATTCTTCAGTGCCAGGCTCAGATTATAGGGCATTATAATGTCCAAGGACTGTGCTGATCACTTCATAAATATCATCACATTCAATAACAGTTACATGAAACAGATATTACCATTGTTCCTTCTTACCCCTTCTTAAAGAATGGGAAATGAAGGTCCAGAAAGACTAGCTGCTCAAGCTCACAGTGCAGAGCAGGATCTGAAATTAGCTAGCTGTGCTCCCAACCACTATACTAAGCTTCACGTAGATGGCCTCCTTATCAATGTGCAATGATAAGTTGATAAGATAAAGCAGTATCGTCTCATTAGCCAGATTTCAACTTTAGAGTTCCTTTTCTTCACAGTAGAAAGACCTAGTTGCAATGGAGTTTTCCTTTATTTGATCTCCTATTATATACATTTTTTCTTGACTAGTTGGGTTTAAGCTGAGCCCAAGTTGACCTATATCTGGCATATGGAGCTTGAAAGCAAATTTTAGTATATTTACATGCATATGAGGAAGGATAGGTTGGAGAAGAAGCTTAATCCATGCCCTCATTTACATTTGCCCAACTGGAGGAAAGGAACCAGTCAGAGGCAATAATCAGGAGGGTTTAGGGCATCTGGAGGGAACCTATGAGGGAGGGAGGACTCGGGAACTGGATGGGGCGTCCTATTCTGGGCACGCACCAGCTCTGCCTGTCTACTCTAGAGAAGAAATGAAGGCAAGAAACCAAAAAAGCTCTCCCTATACCACCCAGGGCACAAGTCCTCCCTTGCTCTCAGGTGCTATGAGAGTTTGACACAGAGGGGAAACTATCACTTGGCCGAACTGTACAGAAAAGCATGCTCACCAGTGGCCCAGAGTGGTGGCGATGGTCTAAGGTCCTCCTGTTCCATGGGAGAGGCCTGGTGAAGGTAGGAAATTCAGGCCTGGATGGGATTGTGCTCTATTTTAAAGCTGAGAGATGGGAACACCTTCTCTCATCTGGCTTCCATCTCCGATATTGGGGGGGGGATTTAATTAAAGGAAAAGTTCATGTGGCCTTATTTTGCATAATGACCTAATTCTGATGGAGCCAGTGAGACCTGGAGACCTGGAGAGCCTGTGCCCCTCTCTCCTCACCCCTCCCCAACACTGGGAGCTTCGAGAGAACAGGATTTGTGGGCCCCTCATCTCTGCACACTTCATGGAGCCCACCCAAATGCCTTACACTCAGTAGGCACTTAATAAATGTGCACTGGGTAAAGATTAAAATAATTTTACAGTTCCACAAGAGCTAAATTGCCAGCAGATGTAGCTAATGTATTTAACTTCAGAAAACATGTACAGAGGAATCGAATACAGAAAAACAATTGGAATTGACTTTGGAAATAGTTAACAACTGATCTAAAAATGAACTACGGGCTACGGAAAATAATTGCTATTAATGTTGAGTTGTCTGGGGAATCTGAGTATATCTTTCCCCCTACTGTGAAGAAAAGGAACTCTAAAGTTGAAATCTGGCTAATGAGAAGATATTGCTTTACAGAAAAAGAACAAATCTGAGCAGTACTTAGGGTTGGTAGCTACTAGATTAAACAAACCTGATCTTAACAGCCCGTGTTATTCAAGAAAGAAAATATTTATAACTACAGTAGACGGTGATAGCATTTTAGATGTTTGTTTGTTTTATTTTATTTTTAGAAATGGCTCCTCCTGCTACTTATGACCCTGTTGCATGCAATATGGATTTCTAACGCATCACTTACAACGCTGTCCTGTGTCTGACTCCTCTAACTAAACTGCACTCTCCTTGATGATGGTGAAAAGTCTTACTCATCTTCTTATCTCCAGGGTCTAAGCACATATGTGACAAACAGAAGCATCTCATTAAGTGCTACTGAGTGAATAAAATACCTTTAGCATTTTATAAAATTTAGAATTAATAAACCTTTCAAAGTGGTTGGCTTGGCTTCAATTCTTGATACGGACAAGGGAATACTGTTCTATCTGGTTAGAAGGATATGAAGCAAAAGGGCTGGTGCTCTGAAGAAAAGGGCAGGGCACTGGGCGCAGATCTCAGTCTGAGGCATGGCACTGCCCAGAGTACCATCTCTGCACCTGCCATCTGATGATCTCTAGTCACCCTTCAGCACTAACATTCTGAGACTACAGCGATCTGTCCATCTTGTTTGTGGCCACACCCCCACATATTTGTTAAAGAAATGGAATAAACCAACCAGGGACCCCGCAACAACTTCTCCTCTCAAACTCCCATGCAGAAGTTCTTTTTAATTACACTGAATCTTCTCTGCCAATATAGGGAAAAACCACACAGTATTTTCTCATGAGATGGTTTCCTCATGATTTAAAATTCTGGGTTTTTTTTCTTTTTATTTGTGCATGTTTCTACCAATATGGAAGGGAGAAAGAAGGCGGGGGGACGGCCAGCACACCTAAGGAGTACGAAGTCTCCTTCCGAGCTGCGCTGAGCCCTTCCCAGGTGCCTGATAGCAGGCTAACGGCCAGACCTTCCATGAGGTCATCCTAATGGGGAAAGGCGCTGCAAATGATGCAAACTAGTCATTAGCAACAGGGCCAAATGGGTCAAGTTGCTTCATTCCCCTTGCTGGCAAAAGCTTCTGCTCACGAGGAAATCCCGAGCGGGGGACGGGAGCTGCTTATTCTCCAGGTGCCATGATGAAAGGCCAGATAGGACTGGCTGCTTGCACGGTTCCCCCAGAGGCTTTCCTGACCACAGAGGGGCAGGGGCAGCGGAATGAGTGAATAAACAAGATATTTATCCGGATTTAGCTGAACTATCACAATGTATGTATGGGATGGACATATGACCTACATGTAAATGTTTACATAGCCAGCATCACCCCTCTGTCTTAAAGTCCAGATCGCAGCACGTAGCTGCCTTGACATCCAACACTCTTCAGGCATTGACTAGTTTGCTCATTTTTAGCTACCCAACATTTTTTGAAAACATGGGGTTTTGTTTCCTTCTTAATGCAACAAAGCAAACCACTGAATATTTTCTCTTGGTTTTCATTATCTGGAATAACTTAGTATTTTTTTTCTAACCCTTCCTATATCCATTAGAACCCAGTTCCTGAAAATCACGGTTTTTCAAAACCCCAAACATGCCCCATTATAGTTGCAATATAAGAAACTCTGTAAATGATCAATAAATCCGAAACCCACAAGCATTTCTGTTTTACTTCAGAACTATCTCAAAAAATGTGAGTCCCAAATTATGAAATTACAGCGCTGATTTTCACTTTGTACTTGACCTCTACATTAAATCAGAAATTACTAAAGTCAGATTTTACATTAATTTATCTTACTCTCTTCTTTTTGTTCTTTAACTTGGAAGACAGGCTAGGAATGACAAAACAAAACAAAATTGGATTTCTACCATTCTTATTCCCAAAGTGACATGTAAAAGCCAAAGTGAAACTAACTACTTAGTAAAAATATGCTGAGAGTATCTTTACAGTCTCAGAAAGCCCTAAGGACTAAGATTGTGCATCTACACAGAAGTCTGTAGTAAGGACACCTCAAGGTGGCAGGATGCCTCAGTGAAGTCTAGAAAAATGGGTGGAACAGGATTACTATTTTCTTCTTAAGTAGCTCCACTTAGGAAAACAAAATGCTTGGTAACTTGACTAACTTAAATGTCTTACTATGAGGGTTACTTTCCCAAATTTGATTGTGAATGTGCTAAGTCCAATATATTAGTGAGGACAGGATTCTCCAAATTAAAGCTGTGGAAGCCTCGCTATTGAGATCATTCAAGGAGACACCCATGAAGCAAAATTTCAGTGCAAGAGGGATTGGCCACATAACAAAACAGATGTCAATCATCTATATCTCTACTTAAGAAGGCATGTTTTTTGGTAAGCATTTCAACTGAAATGTAAAATATCACTACATGCAAGTCAAATTATTTATAAAACTCAACAGAAGGGCAATGGAATTAATTCCATAACATACATTTTGCTGGAAATAGAAATTTAGAGCATTAATTACATTTGTGATCTAAAGCATAAATGAGTCCCTAATATTATGCCTGATCATAATGTACACATATGTACAGATGGGGGCCGGAGACTGTCCTTCACCTCTTGGCAAACGATAAATATTGATAATAATGGCCATGAAACAAGTTCTCTGTATGAATGTAAATTTTCATTAAAAACTTGACACTGAAAGCTATGATTCATTAAAATGGAAAACAAGAAATTCAGGGGAAATTTTTTTAGTTCATTGATCTCTCACTTCGCTGAAAGATAGCTAAATGGTTTGAAATTAATGCCTGATAAATATGTGAACTGATTGAAGCTATAAATATCTTCAAAGAGCTATTCAAAGCTTATGAATATCCTTTCTTTTAATGAGGTGAAAACATGAAAATTAGCTCTACTTAAATGCCTAGAAGAGCCTAATCTTGTATTTTACCTATCCGTTTACAAACATCATTTTCATTCTTCTCGAAATAGAATTCCAATCTTACATTGTTCTGGTTTTTCAGATCTTTCTAGATTTTATAGAGTCGAGTCCAGTCACCAAGATCAGATCCTCCAGTCGCAGGAGCCAAGCAGCAGGGTTCAACATGCATCACCAGTAGCTGCTCCAGCACCATGTTCTACGCTGGATCCTTTGCTGACCTCCAAACGTTGAAAGGCACTACGACCCAGTACAGGGGCCTCTTCATTTTTCTACCCATACTCACTCACTAGGTGATCTTCTCCAGTCCCATGGCTTTAAATGTTTATTCTTTGATTTCCAAATTTACCAAATTCCCAAATTATCAAATTTACATTTCCAGCTCTGAGCTCCAGATTTGTACAGCAAATTGCCTGCATGGCTCATCTGCACTAATTGGCATCTCAAAATTAATATGCCCAAATTAGAACTTATGATTACTCAACAATAAAGCCTGCTTCTGCCCTGTCTTCCCCATCTTAATAAAGAACATCTCCGTTACCCAGATGTTCAAGACAAATGCCTATGAATCATCCTTCATTCCTCTATTTCCATCATACTCCACATCTAACCCACAGACAGATACCATGGATTCTATTTTCCAAATGCCTCCAACATTGGGCCACCTCTTACCACCTCCAAAGCTATTCAACCCTAATCCAAGCTACCACTATTTCTTACCTGGATCCTCAAAATTACTTCCCCTCATCCATATCTGTCTGCCCAAGCCATTTTTCTACAAGAGGGTAGAGCAGTAGTTTAGAAACATAAATCAGAGCCTCTAAGTCCTCCACTTACTATCTTCTGATGGCTTCACATCCACACACCACACGCACACCTTCCGGATCCAACATAACGCTGCCTTGCCTCTCTCCAACCTCATCACCTCATACCCCAGTCCAGCCACATTAACTCTCTTTCTGTGCTTCACATACACCAAACTCAGCGCCTTCACTCAGCCTTTGCACTCAGCATTCCTCCTCCCTTCTGCCATTCCTCTCAACATTGCATACCAGTTCCCTCAATTCACCTGCTTAGAGAGACCACCCTTCCTGAAGTAGTTCATCTTCATCCAAACCACCTGCACCTCACTCTCTAGCCTTCTGATCTATTTTGCATTCCTTTATGGCACTAACTGCCAGCTAAAATTATATAACAAATTAATTTACAGTTACCTGTTTATTGGCCGTCTTGCCCAACGGTCAGCTCTGTGTACGAGGAACCCTATCTGTCTCGTCTACCATTATGTTCAAGCACCTAGTACCACACTGGCACAGAGCAGGCACTCGATAATTATTACTTTTTTGAGGGAAACAATAATGAATGTATACCCTTTCTCATAGCCTATGTGACTAAACAAGTCTTACCATTTATTATAATGCAATGTGATGTATAAATAGATATGATGTTGAATAGCAAGCTTATTAGTTTTAATCAAGTATATACACATGTATGTGTATATAGCTTACTTAAGCAATTCAGGATTATACCATTGGTATATCAGGGACCAATAAATACATGAATCAACCACAGAAGTGTCTGTCTGTTGCACGTAAGCCTAGAAGTAGCTTTGACCATGGCAAACATTCACGGACCAGGATGTGTCCTCCTGTGTTTGGTATATCCCAATTCACCAAGTTGGCTAGAAATACCTGCTGAAACAAGTGGTAAGCGGGACACCCTCTTTGAAGTGGGTTATTCTGCTGAACTCTTGCTCTGCAGAGGACGCCTCATCAGTTTGACATTCTAGACTCTGTAAGAATCTTAGAAGATGGACGAACGTCATGAAAGACTGCTGGAAGCCAGCTGGGAGCCAGGGAAAGAGCTAAGACAAAGGCACATGGCTGATAGTCAATGTTCTAAATTGCTTCACTTTCATTTAGTGGCTGTTATTATTACAGTTTTAATAATGCTCATCAGGGACTATTGGGCTGAACAACGTATCCCCTAGCACTGGTCTACTGACTTTGACTTTAATTTTATCATATTTTAATAGAGAACAGTGTATATAGCTTGAAGATAGGAATCTACACAATGGTTGATAACAGAGGAGGGGCACAGAAATCTAATAACAGCCTGTAGAGAATAACAGACTTGCTCTACTAGCATGCCAGTCAATTGCATTCCGCAAGAAACTCTTCCTGTTAATTCACTGCTCCTATCTTGCACCAGGCAAACCAATTCACAGTGAATAAGAAGGGTTTTGTGGCTCTTTGAAGTAGTGCTTTATAAAAATTCTATGCATGTCCACATGAAAATAACTTTAAATCACTATTGTAGCTTTCTGGTTTTCTTTCCCTCCCATAAAAATATCTGAAAATAAAACAGTGGATTCAGACACCTGCCTTCCCAATGTGATGAAAATCCACAGACTGACCATTTCTATACTACAGTAGTGCTGTAGATGGTGGAGTAGTTCCATAGACAGTTTATCAGCTTTCTCAATAAACAAGGGAAAATTCACTTTTTTTGGAAAAATCAAATAAGGATTCCCCCTCCCTCTCTCTACTGTAAGCCAAATTAGCTTCCAAATAAAATATTTTAGAGTGCTATGAGATCATACAGACACCAACATCCTGCCCCCCACCCCCGCCCTGCATTGCTGTCCATGCAGTTTTTCTTATTGACAATAAATTCCCACTAACATACTGGCATTGTTTATGGAGAGAACTTATTTTTTAAACAGGAAAAATCTAACTCATGGTCCCCAGTGTTCTAAAGAGTATTTGTGTTACAAATGGATTTCAAAGTAGGTATAGCTATGTCTTAATAGACAAACACACTTTTTAAATGGGGAAGAAATCCTTGAGAAAAATTTAGCAGTGGTGTTTCACATTTCCCCTAACTCCCCAAAGTCTTTGAAGATGACAAAATGCTTTTTATTTATCCCTAGAACAGCAAGAAAGTGATATGGTATAGAAGTTAATCCTGGAAAGATAACAACTGCCTTCTGGATCTATACCCAGAACAGTCAAATACCACTCTTTTAGGTCATTTGGGAAAGTAACAGTCCTGAACATAGCATGTATGGTCCTGAAAAAATTACTCCTGTGTGGCAATTCCATTTGATCAATTAATATAAAACATGTCAAGGTTTCTGTATTGTGAAATTGAGGCATTACCTCTCCATCATAAATCAGAAAACCTAATTTAATCACATTAACCATTGTCCCAAATGATTAAATATATCCCCAAGACAGAACAAATTTAAATCAAACAAGTAATCTCTCCCAGAGAAGGCAGGGGAGAAAAAGCATTCCTTTGCACAAAGTGCCCACTGCTCTGGAATTTCACTGGTCCCACCATCTCTAAGGAGCAGGGTTGTGTGGATACCTGTCACATCATCTCGGTAGTCACACCACGGCATCCCCACCTGTCACACAGAGCTCCGTGGATGGAAGTTTGTCACCTTGACCACATTCACTCTAGTCATGGCCCTTGGAAATGCCTTCTAATTTAGCTTCAGAATAAGCAAGCTATCACTCCCACGGAAAGGGGAGAGGGGGCTAATCTCAGGATTATGTGGAACAAGGGGTAGATGAGCAGCTGCTCCTGGATTCAGCTCCACAAGTTCTCCATCCTTTCTGGCATATTCCTGACCCTGAGTCACAGTCCTTTTGCTGAGCTACAAGTTGCCCCTTTAGAGGCTGTGTGGTCCCCTCCCCATGCGTGGCCAGCGTGCCTTTCTTCTGCGGCGCCTGCCTGGCCTGGGGGTGGGGGGGCAATAAGAGAGGCCGCCGCTCCTGTTCACAGCCTGCTTCTGAGCCTCCCACCGCCCGTTCTCAGCACTGAATACAGCCGAGCTTATTGAATGGCGCATCAGATGTCAGGGAAAAGTGACCTCAGAACTGGCGGATTAATTGCCTTTTCTTTCACTTTCCTGTACACAGGCAGATAATAGAGCAGTAGTTGGGTATGAAATCATCGATCTGCCTCCAGGTTGAGATTAAAACAGTCACTTTAAACATTTTAATATAAGCAAAAGGCTTTGTGTGATTTTTTCCCCCCTCTCTGCTGTTGACTTCATTTGAGGTCTCGAGATCACGGGGGCTTTGACAAGTCTGTCAGTGATCAGGGGCCACCTTAATCAAGTGAGAAAAATCCCCAACAAGGCCTATCATGCATGTATATGTTATAGGACCTTTGTAAGGCCAGTGTCTCACACAAAATGTGGTTGTAGACTAGAGTCTTTGGAGGATGTCAATCAACACAGATTGGAGAATTTACGGTGCAGCTCATTAACAAAGAGATCACTGTCAGAGCTCATGCTTATTATTTATTTTTTTAAAGATTTTATTTGTTGGGGGGAGAGAGCACAAGCGGGGGGAGGGGCAGGCAGAAGGAGAGGGAGAAGCAGGCACTGCACTGAGCAGGGAGCCTGATGCAGGGCTCAATCCCAGGACCCAGGGATCATGACCCGAGCCAAAGCAGATGCTTAACGACTGAGCCACCCAGGCGCCCCAGAGCTTATGTTTAAAAACCTGTGCTTAGGTCAAAAACACAATCACGGTAAATAACTAAGTAAAAGGGTAAATACCAGCAAAAAAAGGTGCTTTATTTCTTCTACATAAATATCACCACAAGCATTAATGAACAACTAGATTTCTTTACAAAATATTGATACAGCTATAAAATAATTCAACAACACAGGGAGCCTTCTAACAGAAAACCTTAGATGGAGTGTTATAGTTACCCTTTTGCATACAGATAGTCACATGTAGATGTTATTCCTTCAATATTAACTCTTTAAAGAAAAATGTTTTAAAAATGTCTTCCATATCTATGTGGAAATAGTTATCACTAATATTAGCTAATATTTGAATGGGATATTTGAAAAATACAAACTGCCTTTGAAGTAAAATGTATGCGTTTATTCTTTTTCTTAAGATCGATTATTTATTTATTTACTTACTTACTTATTTACTTATTTGACAGTGACAGAGCACAAGCAGGGGGAGTGGCAGTCAGAGGGAGAAGCCCTGCTGAGCAGGGAGCCCAACACAGGACTCCATCCCAGGTCCCGGGATCATGACCTGAGCGGAAGGCAGATGCTTACCCGACTGAGCCCCTCAGGTGCCCCGTATGCATTTATTCTTTAAGCAGTGTATTTGACTAATGATACATAAAATAAAAACTGATCCAGTGATTCCATTTCAAAAAGCTTATCCTAAGAATACAATGAGTCAAGAGCACAAACAGGCATGGACAAAACATCTTCTGACGCAGTACTATCAAAGCAGAAACCTATAAAAACTAACGGTCATCTGTACGCAGTGGATTCAGTGAATTGTGTTACATCCACATGAAAGGCAGAATACTATGCAACCACTAAAAATCTAGTATTTGGTAAGAAAACAAGTACTCGCCATTGCAGGACAAAGTCCAT
Source organism: Zalophus californianus (assembly GCF_009762305.2). NCBI lineage: Eukaryota > Metazoa > Chordata > Mammalia > Carnivora > Otariidae > Zalophus > Zalophus californianus. The sequence goes on along the minus strand of NC_045601.1, from coordinate 6,682,493 downwards.
TTCAATAACTGAATACAGGATTATTCCACTGCTTTTGGCAACCACTGCATTGAGTACATTCATTTATCTATACACTCAACAAATACTTATTTTATGTTTAATCAAACACTATGTTCCAGATATATGTATAAATTCCATGAAGGGAAACAACAAGGTGCAACCAGGCATTATAATACTGGACCTAAAAGAGGTTGGAGAAGGGGAGCTGAGAATCTATTTCTAGGACATGATAGGGAAGCTGAGAACAGAGCAGTGGAGTGTCCCTTGGTATCACCTTGGGACTGACATGTGGTCAGTCTGGGGCCTGTCTGCACTGAGTAAAGGCGGATGTGTGGGGGATGGGATCTAGAGCAAGTGGCAGCTGGGTCCCAGGGCTCCTCATCAACCAGGTCTAGGATTCTGAATTTTGATTCAATGACTCCATTTGATTCATTGCAAGGTTTGATTCATTTGCTTCACTGGAAGGATTTGTCACGGGGAAAATGGCATGACTCACATTCTTAAATTAAATGCAAGAATCACTAATCATATGATGCAATATATTGACAAGCCAATACTGGAAAGCAGTCCTTGGCAGTAATGGCAGCCTGGATGCTAAGCTGTGGGACGTGCACACCTTATCACAACCACCCCAGACCTTACTTTTCTCATCTGTAAAGCAGCTGGTGGGGTAAATTATATCAATGTCCCTGCAGTTCTAAGTGCAATTTAGCATCATGGGGACACTATTTAGGACTTCGCTGCAGCAGTTACGTTTTTACCAGTGTTAAGTCAATAAAATAGAGCTTTATACAAAATGGCACAAAAGGATTGTTTTGTCATTTTTGTGATACACAAGAAAATAGGTGAGTCAGAGGCTTAAGGGATATTTGGCATTTGACTAAGTTTTAAAATATGAAGCACGAAAACTTACTGCTAAAACCTACCCTCCAAGATGCTTTTACAAGTTCTACTAGGGCTAAGTTGGGAATCAGATGTTATTCTCAGCTGCATAACTACTGGTTGCCTGATTTTTTCAGTCAGTTAATATTCTTACCTGATGGCAATGTTTAACATGGTCTGAATCTCTATGTGGTTTGGAGTACTACCATAAATAAGCGTGACATGCTCCCCGCATTCTGATACTATGGACAAATGATATAAGTACCCATGAGTAACACATAAAAAGAATGCATATTGATGATGCTGAATTTTATCTGAGCTCTGTGGTCCCAGAAACAGTGAAGATTAAAGGAATTTCCACCCTTTTGTGTTCTGGAAAACAGCTTATTGCAAGTCTAACCCATGGTTCTATGCTCCTAACCCATAAAAGTCTCAGAAGTCCCCCCCGCAACCTTATTTATCTATAAGGAAAGACATGGACCCTCCAAATTCCTGGTCTTTGCTTCATAAATGATTAGCTCAACTGCTTGTCCCCAGTGACCAATCAGAACACAGAGCTTGGTAACCAAATTCTGGTGAAGTTTCTCTCCTTCCTCTATGCCCCTGAACTTCTGTCCACCCTCAGCCTGAGCACACAGGCTGGCCTCAAGGTACAGTAGTCTCTGATCTCCTCTCCTATAATGTGACCCTTTTATTTCACTTGACCACGCGGGTTCTCTCCAGCCTCCTTTACTCCTCTCTATTAAGACAAACAAACAAATAAACAAACAAACAAACTCTTTCCCCTAACTCTGAGAGGCTTGCAGACCTTCTGGTCCGTATATGTGCTGCCGAAGTGAGCACAGCAGACCTTCTGGTCAGAATGCTTTCCCACTCCAACAGTCCCTCTGCCCCTCTGGCAAGAGTCCAGCCCCAGCCCCTACAATAATCCTTCCCAACAAAGCCTCTCCTTATTAAATGTGGGTTTATTTTTTTATTGGACAACATTTATAAGGAATGCTTTCCTGGGAGCTCAGACTAGTTTGGTTGTTGTTTCTGAGTATCTCTTAACCTTCCCTGCAGGACTTGGAAAGGCATGCTCAGTGCAGGAGCAAACTGTGATTATTAGACCATAAAAAGAATTTTAAATCACCAAAGAAATCTCCACAAATCATTGAGCAAGACCTAGAACATACAAAAAGTCAGCAAAACAATAACGACAAGAAAACCACCTGCCCACCCAGGAAACATGACTTACATAATCAGCTCGTGCTTTTCTCCTTTACATTGTGGAAGTTTCTCTGTTCAACATTATCTCTAGTGGTCTGATAAATGTGTGCAATGCATCAGCGCTTCTCTGAACAACATTTTGTTAGGAATGAAAAATGCCTTACCCATCAATAAGAAAGGCAGCTGAAAGATTAGAATAAAGAAATGAGTTGGCTTGAAATACTTATTTGGTTTCGGCCTTCACTTTCAATCACAGGAAAGAGGTGGAGAAGGAAAGCTTACACTTTCCATTGTTAAGGAAGAGCATTTTAGCAATAGCCAAGTGGTGACCTATTTAAAAAGGTGATGAGTTCATGGTATTTTGTATCACTCTGAAGATGAGCTGTACAATGAACTCAGATGGTATTTCCAAGTCTATAAAGAGTGATTTTATTTCAATGTCAAGTATTCAATACAATGTAAGGGGCGGGCATTCCCTTAACCCTTGTATCTTGATACTGGCCACAGGGTGGGGAGGAAAGTGGGTGGCCCCAGCCCAGGGCCAACAAATGTCCTTGGTCCTTGTGGCATAAGACACAGGAACCCGCATGCCATGGTATCCAGGCTAAGAGTGTGCAATGTGTTCCGAGGAAACTGGAATGAAAAGCAGGGAAACTAACTTCTAGGTGCATTCCTACCGGTATCCTCATCAGCAAAATGAATGCCAAACGTTCCAACAGGCGCGCATTTGCATGTGGCTTATACAGATTTATATCTTCTGCCTCTATATAGAAATCCATAAATACTTGTAATGAGGACCTAAGGCTGCCACTCTGATCAGGCCCTAGACCAAGCATTTTACATAATTTATCCTTAAAATAAAAAAGTAAGGAAGATGGGGCGCCTAGGTGGCTCAGTCGGTTAAGTGTCTGCCTTCCGCTCAACTGCCTTTGGCTGAGACCATGATCTCAGGATCCTGGGATCGAGCCCCAGTCAGACTCCTCTGCCTGCCACTCCCCCTGCTTGTGCTCTCTCTCCCTCTCTCTCTCTGTCAAATAAATAAATAAAATCCTAAAAACAAAAAACAAAAAACAACAACTGAGGAAGATAACAGGGAGCAAAGACTCTGGCAGCTAAGTAATCTTCTGTGGGACCACGTGACTGAGCTGGAACCCAATACTTGACTGACTCCAAAGTCCAAGTTCTGTGCTCCTAACTACACTGGTTCTGACCCAGAACATGCTAGTGAGTTTCCAGTTGCTTAGAGAAAACCAAAACCAAAGGAAAGATGTGTGGACAGGAGAATTGAAAGAAGAAAAGAAAGAAAGGAAGGAAGGAAGGAAGGAAGGAAGGAAGGAAGGAAGGAAGGAAGGAAAGAAGGAAGGAAGGAAAGAAGGGAGGGAGGGAGGGAGGGAGGGAGGAAGGAAGGAAGGAAGGAAGGAAGGAAAGAAAGAAAGAAAGAAAGAAAGAAAGAAAGAAAGAAAGAAGGAAAGAAAGAAAGAAGGAAAGAAAGAAAGAAGGAAAGAAAGAAAGAAAGAAAGAAAGAAAGAAAGAAAGAAAGAAAGAAAGAAAGAAGGAAAGAAAGAAAGAAAGAAAGAAGGAAAGAAAGAAAGAAGGAAAGAAAGAAAGAAGGAAAGAAAGAAAGAAAGAAAGAAGGAAAGAAAGAAAGAAGGAAAGAAAGAAAGAAAGAAAGAAGGAAAGAAAGAAAGAAAGAAGGAAAGAAGGAAAGAAAGAAAGAAAGAAAGAAAGAAAGAAAGAAAGAAAGAAAGAAAGAAAGAAAGAAGGAAAGAAGGAAAGAAGGAAAGAAGGAAAGAAGGAAAGAAAGAAAGAAAGAAAGAAAGAAAGAAAGAAAGAAAGAAAGAAGGAAAGAAAGAAGGAAAGAAAGAAAGAAAGAAAGAAAGAAGGAAAGAAGGAAAGAAAGCAAGCAAGAAAGCATATTCTTGTTTGAGTGTTACTAGTACCCAGATAAGAACGATATTTGAGGTCCATTGGAGACCCCATTACCATCATTTACAAAGCATAGACTCCTAAATATCTACTCCATGAACATCATTGGAAAAGCACCTATAGCATGAGGAGTAAAGCAGGTGAGGGGTGACTAGAGGCTAATGCCCCCCATGTGTGCAGTACCTGCAGCTGGCCTTCTCTGCTCCTGGCAACACCTCAGGACACCTTTGTCAACTGTCCAGCCACTGTAAGAAAGGGGTAACTCACTCCAATACTGAGATGATCAGGATCACTGACATTTCCTTCCATGACACACAAAACGAGTATGCAAGGTTTACACACTCTTGCTGGGACAGGACTCAAATACCTGTCTGAAAGTACAGTTAAGAGAGGGAAATGCTTCATTCACTATTTTAAATTAACAACTGGATACAATTAGCATTAATGCATAAACTATGGATTTGATACTCAGTAGTAACAATTTCTTACGGCAAACACAGGCTCCTTGCCTAGGCATTTGGAACCAAGTTTGCAAACAAACTTTCTTCACCAAGCAGGAAATGTTGGCCCTCAGATCAACAGGCTAATCCCCCCCCAGATTTTTCCTGACACTAATTTGTTTCTATTTTTATTATAGCTCATGTATTCTTATAAACGTCTTCAAATATTTTTGGCATAAGATATTTTAAGCATGGATAGCTAAAAGATGTATTTTTTTCACTGTGAAATCAAAAGATGACTGCATACTAAAACTTACTGGTACTTAAATATAACCACAGTCACCGTGTATTTAGAGCTTATGTGAAACTTAAGGGTTTTAGATAAAATTTCCCATGCAATGTGCATGGTGATCCTCTTGTTTTTCAGAGGAGGAAATGCAGACCCAGGGTAGCCAGCTAGCACAGAGCAGAGCTCACACCCATCTGCCTCCCAGCGGCAGGCATGGCATTCCTGTTTTGTGGGAGTTGAGGAGCCATAATACCTGCTGTGAAACATCCTCCCAGACTTTACACTCCCATTCTTTTCTTCCCATATATGATCCACTGGTGGGTTGGCGGCAACATTTTTAAGAAGAATTTTCTTTTGCAAAAACTTTGGAAGCATTCATGAGTAATTGCTATATTTCTCATAGTTATCCAGTATTTGGAAGCAATCAACTTTGTCTGTTAAAACAGAAATATGAAGAAGAGCAAAACACATCCCCATATATCAACAAAAATAAAAACAATAGTTGGAGGAAGCAGGAATACTCATTCGCAAACAATAATGTACTTTGAAAAATCATGACCATGTATGTAACTCCCTTATTCACAGGAAAAAAGCCGTGCCCCTGAAGGTCAATGAGTGGTTGAGCTGTGTCCAAATATCAATGAAGGATAAAAACTAAAGACTAGGTTGAGTCCCATTAAAAATAAGAAAAGGACAGGAGATAAAATCAGCACTCAAAAGCACAGTTTCTTAGCTAAAGTGTCATTCAATTAATCATACTTTAAGACTCCCATATTTTGAGAGTTTTCAATCACTATAAACCAATTCAAAGGTTAACTCTAGAATGGTATTTTGAAGGATGTGGTAGAATGACTGACTGCCCTAGAGATTTTAAAGAACTGGACTGATAACCATCTCTCTTAGGGACTTTGGACAATCTTACTTGAAAGCAGAGAATTTTATGCATTGACTTCTTGAATTTCCTTAAAACGTTAGAAATTTAAAGTAGAGAACACATGTTAAAGTTAAAAAGCTTAACTAATCATTTTGCTCCCTCTTACCCCAGACTACAATTTTATCAAACACATTTTACTATGCCCTGAAAATCACCGCTACCATCATCACATCATTATTTTAGCCAATCATGTAGTAAAGTATAACTGGATTTGGACTTTAAAGAGGTTTTCAGGGGGGCGGAGCAAGATGGCGGAGGAGTAGGAGACCTAGATTTTGTCTGGTCTCAGGAATACAGCTGAATAGGGATCAAACCATTCTGAACACCTACGAACTCAACAGGAGATCGAACAGGAGAGTAGCAACAACTCTCTGAACAGAGAAGCGACCACTTACTGGAAGGTAGGACGTGCGGAGAAGTGAATCCGAGGCGATATTCGGGAGGATAGACGGCGGGGGAGGGGCCTCCGTCGGCCGCTTCTGGCAAGTGCTAGAGCCGCGGAGCACAAAATCGGACCTTTTAAAAGTTGGCTCGGCGGAGGGACGTCGCTGCAGTGGCTAAGCGGGGGGTGGAATCCTCCCGGGACAGTGTGGTCTCAGGACCCTTGGGGTCACAGAGAGACCGGGGGTGCCTGAGTGCGGCAGAGCTCCCAGGTATCAGAGCAGGGAAGCCGGCTGCAGAGACGGAGCAGAGTCGCGGGCTCTCAGCTCCGGGGTTGCCACAAACTGTGATCTGCGGCCCAGTCGGGGCACGGCTCCCCCAGCAGGGACCCAACAAGCAGCAGATCCGGGGAGACTCCCCTTCCTTCCCGGGGAGGAGCGGTGCGGGAACACACTGCAGGGATCTGCTGGGTTTGGAGACTCCGAGCGGGGTCGGGTGCCAGAGATAGAAACGCTCGGTCACAGGCCGGGTGAGCACCGAGTGCGGCCAGAGACCGGGGACACGGGAGTGACTGCTTTTCTCTGGGTGCGCACTGAGGAGTGGGGCCCCGAGTTCTCGGCTCCTCCGGGCAGAGACTGGGAGGCCGCCATTTTCGCCCTGGTCCTCCAAAGCTGTACCGAGAGCTTGCAGGGAACAAAAGCTCCTGAGCGCAAACTGGAGCAGCTTCCTTAGCCCGGACCGACAAGGGCGGGGCAATTCCGCCTCCGGCAAAGGCATTTGGAAACCACAGCAACAGGCCCCTCCCCCAGAAGATCAGCACAAACAGCCAGCAAGCCAAGACCAAGTTGATCGATCAAGGAGAATAGGAGAACTCCAGCGCTAGGGGAATACTGCACATAGATTCATGCCTTTTTTTTTTTTTTTTTTTTTTTTTACCATGATTCATTATTTCATCAAAGTTAATTTTTGTTGACTTTTTTTATTTTTCTTTTTCCCTTTTTCAACCAACATCTTATAAATCCCTTTTTTTAAAAAAAAAAAAACATTTTTTATTTTTTTTTCATTTTTAGAGTCATATTTTATCCCTTCATAGTAGTTATCCTTGTTTTTGGCATATATATATAAGTTGTTCTCTCTTTAAAATTTTGAGGTACAGTTTCTTCTAACAGATCAAAATATACCCTAAACCACTAGTGTATGGCTTTGTTCTAGTCTCCTGCCTGATCACATTCTCTCCCTTTTTCCTTTTTTTTTTTTCCTTAAATCTTCTTTCTTTTTTCAAACAACTTATCTTACCAAGTCCTTTTATAAAATCTTTTATAATTTTCATCTTTACAGTCATCTTCCATCCCTTCATTGTATCAACCCTTATTTTGTACATATATGTCTTTCTTCCTTTAAAATTTTAGGAGGCACTTTTTCTAACAGACCAAAATACGCCCAAAATCTAGTGTGTGGCACTGATCTATGCACTAGCCTGATCATATTTGATCATATTCTGCCTTTTTTGAATTGTTTTGTTTTTGTTTTTATCTTTTTTTTTCTTTTTTTTTTTTCTTTTTCTCTTTCTTTTTTCTTTCTTTCCCTTTCTTTTCCCCTGGTTTCAGGTCTTTTCTGATTTGCATACAGTATATTTGCTGGGGACGTTGTAAACCTGTTAGCCTTTTGTTCTCTCATTCATCTATTCTCCTCTGGACAAAATGACAAGACGAAAGAAATCACCTCAGCAAAAAGAACAAGAGGTAGTACCGTCAGCCAGGGACCTACTCAATACGGACATTAGTACGATGTCGGACCTAGAGTTCAGAATCATGACTTTAAAGATACTAGCTGGGCTTGAAAAAAGCGTGGAAGTTATTAGAGAAACCCTTTCTGGAGAAATAAAAGAACTAAAATCTAACCAAATCGAAATCAAAAAGGCTATTGATGAGGTGCAATCAAAAATGGGGGCACTAAATGCTAGGATAAATGAGGCAGAAGAGAGAATCAGTGATATAGAAGACCAAATGATGGAAAATAAAGAGGCTGAGAAAAAGAGAGAGAAACAACTACAGGATCACGAGGGCAGAATTCGAGAGATAAGTGATACGATAAGACGAAACAACATTAGAATAATTGGGATCCCAGAAGAAGAAGAGAGAGAGAGAGGGGCAGAAGGTATATTGGAGCAAATTATAGCAGAGAACTTCCCTAATGTGAGGAAGGAAACAGGCATTAAAATCCAGGAGGCACAGAGAACCCCTCTCAAAATCAATAAAAATAGGTCAACACCCCGACATCTAATAGTAAAACTTACGAGTCTCAGAGACAAAGAGAAAATCCTGAAAGCAGCTCGGGAGAAGAGATATGTAACCTACAATGGTAGAAACATTAGATTGGCAACAGACCTATCCACAGAGACCTGGCAGGCCAGAAAGGACTGGCAAGATATCTTCAGAGCACTAAACGAGAAAAATATGCAGCCAAGAATACTATATCCAGCTAGGCTATCATTGAAAATAGAAGGAGAGATAAAAAGCTTCCAGAACAAACAAAAACTAAAGGAATTTGCAAACACGAAACCAGCCCTCCAAGAAATATTGAGAGGGGTCCTCTAAGCAAAGAGAGAACCTAAAAGCAGCAAAGAGCAGAAACGAACACAGACAACAGACAGTTAACAGTCACCTTACAGGTAATACAATGGCACTAAATTCATACCTTTCAATAGTTACCCTGAATGTAAATGGGCTAAATGCCCCAATCAAAAGACACAGGCTATCAGATTGGATTAAAAAACAAGACCCATCAATATGCTGTCTACAAGAGACTCATTTTACACCCAAAGACACCCCCAGATTGAAAGTGAGGGGGTGGAAGACCATTTACCATGCTAATGGACACCAAAAGAAAGCTGGGGTGGCAATCCTTATATCAGACAAACTAGATTTTAAAACAAAGACTGTAATAAGAGATGAGGAAGGACACTATATCCTACTTAAAGGGTCTATCCAACAAGAAGATCTAACAATTGTAAATATCTATGCCCCGAACATGGGAGCGGCCAATTATATAAGGCAATTAATAACAAAAGCAAAGAAACACATTGACAACAATACAATAATAGTGGGGGACTTTAACACCCCCCTGACTGAAATGGACAGATCATCTAAGCAAAAGATCAACAAGGAAATAAAGACTTTAAATGACACACTGGACCAAATGGACTTCACAGACATATTCAGAACATTCCATCCCAAAGCAAAGGAATACACATTCTTCTCTAGTGCCCATGGAACATTCTCCAGAATTGATCACATCCTAGGTCACAAATCAGGTCTCAATCGGTACCAAAAGATTGGGATCATTCCCTGCATATTTTCAGACCACAATGCTTTGAAACTAGAACTCAACCACAAGAGGAAAGTCGGAAAGAACTCAAATACATGGAGGCTAAAGAGCATCCTACTAAAGAATGAATGGGTCAACCAAGAAATTAAAGAAGAATTAAAAAAATTCATGGAAACCAATGAAAATGAAAACACAACTGTTCAAAATCTTTGGGATACAGCAAAAGCAGTCCTGAGAGGAAAGTATATAGCAATACAAGCCTTTCTCAAGAAACAAGAAAGGTCTCAAATACACAACCTAACCCTACACCTAAAGGAGCTGGAGAAAGAACAGCAAAGAAAGCCTAAACCCAGCAGGAGAAGAGAAATCATAAAGATCAGAGCAGAAATCAATGAACTAGAAAGCAAAAGAACAGTAGAACAGATCAACGAAACTAGGAGCTGGTTCTTTGAAAGAATTAACAAGATTGATAAACCCCTGGCCAGACTGATCAAAAAGAAAAGAGAAATGACCCAAATCAACAAAATCATGAATGAAAGAGGAGAGATCACAAGCAACACCAAAGAAATACAAACAATTATAAGAACATATTATGAGCAACTCTATGCCAGCAAATTAGATAACCTGGAAGAAATGGATGCATTTCTAGAGATGTATCAACTACCAAAATTGAACCAGGAAGAAATAGAAAACCTGAACAGACCTATAACCACTAAGGAAATTGAAACAGTCATCAAAAATCTCCCAAGAAACAAAAGCCCAGGGCCAGATGGCTTCCCAGGGGAATTCTATCAGACATTTAAAGAAGAATTAATACCTATTCTTCTGAAACTGTTCCAAAAAATAGAAATGGAAGGGAAACTTCCAAACTCATTTTATGAGGCCAGCATTACCTTGATCCCAAAACCAGACAAAGACCCCATCAAAAAAGAGAATTACAGACCAATATCCTTGATGAACATGGATGCAAAAATTCTCACCAAAATACTAGCCAATAGGATCCAACAGTACATTAAAAGGATTATTCACCACGACCAAGTGGGATTTATTCCTGGGCTGCAAGGCTGGTTCAACATCCGCAAATCAATCAACGTGATACAATACATTAACAAAAGAAAGAACAAGAATCATATGATCCTCTCAATAGATGCAGAAAAAGCATTTGACAAAGTACAACATCCTTTCTTGATCAAAACTCTTCAGAGTATAGGGATAGAGGGTACATACCTCAATATCATAAAAGCCATCTATGAAAAACCTACAGCGAATATCATTCTCAATGGGGAAAGGCTGAGAGCTTTTCCCCTAAGGTCAGGAACGCGGCAGGGATGTCCACTCTCACCACTGCTATTCAACATAGTATTAGAAGTCCTAGCCACAGCAATCAGACAACAAAAAGAAATCAAAGGCATCCAAATCGGCAAAGAGGAAGTCAAACTCTCACTCTTTGCAGATGATATGATACTGTATGTGGAAAACCCAAAAGACTCCACCCCAAAACTGCTAGAACTCATACAGGAATTCAGTAAAGTAGCAGGATATAAAATCAATGCACAGAAATCAGTGGCATTCCTATACACCAACAACAAGACAGAAGAGAGACAAATCAAGGAGTCGATCCCATTTACAATTGCACCCAAAACCATAAGATACCTAGGAATAAATCTAACCAAAGAGGCAAAGGATCTGTACACAGAAAACTATAAAATACTCAGGAAAGAAATTGAAGAAGACACAAAGAAATGGAAAAACGTTCCATGCTCATGGATTGGGAGAATCAACATTGTGAAGATGTCAATGCTACCTAGAGCAATCTACACATTCAATGCAATCCCCATCAAAATACCATCCACTTTTTTCAAAGAAATGGAACAAATAATCCTAAAATTTGTATGGAACCAGAAGAGACCCAGAATAGCCAGAGGAATACTGAAAAAGAAAAGCAAAGCTGGCGGCATCACAATTCCGGACTTCCAGCTCTATTACAAAGCTGTCATCATCAAGACAGTATGGTACTGGCACAAAAACAGACACATAGATCAATGGAACAGAATCGAGAGCCCAGAAATGGACCCTCAACTCTATGGTCAACTTATTTTTGACAAAGCAGGAAAGAATGTCCAATGGCAAAAAGACAGTCTCTTCAACAAATGGTGTTGGGAAAATTGGACAGCCACATGCAGAAGAATGAAACTGGACCATTTCCTTACACCACACACAAAAATAGACTCCAAATGGTTGAAAGACCTAAACGTGAGACAGGAGTCCATCCAAATCCTAAAGGAGAACACAGGTAGCAACCTTTTCGACCTTAGCCGCAGCAACTTCTTCCTAGAAACATCGCCAAAGGCACGGGAAGCCAGGGCAAAAATGAACTATTGGGATTTCATCAAGATAAAAAGCTTCTGCACAGCAAAAGAAACAGTCCACAAAACCAAAAGACAACCGACAGAATGGGAGAAAATATTTGCAAATGACATATCAGATAAAGGGCTAGTATCCAAAATTTATAAAGAACTTATCAAACTCAACACCCAAAGAACAAATAATCCAATCAAGAAATGGGCAGAAGACATGAACAGACATTTCTCCAAAGAAGACATCCAAATGGCCAACAGGCACATGAAAAAGTGCTCAACATCGCTTGGCATCAGGGAAATCCAAATCAAAACCTCAATGAGATACCACCTCACACCCGTCAGAATGGCTAAAATTAACAAGTCAGGGAACGACAGATGTTGGCGGGGATGTGGAGAAAGGGGAACCCTCCTACACTGTTGGTGGGAATGCAAGCTGGTGCAACCCCTCTGGAAAACAGTATGGAGGTTCCTCAAACAGTTGAAATTAGAGCTACCGTTCGATCCAGCAATTGCACTACTGGGTATTTACCACAAAGATACAAATGTAGGGACCCGAAGGGGTACGTGTACCCCAATGTTTATAGCAGCAATGTCCACCATAGCCAAACTGTGGAAAGAGCCAAGATGCCCATCGACAGATGAATGGATAAAGAAGATGTGGTATATATACACAATGGAATATTATGCAGCCATCAAAAGGAATGAGATCTTGCCATTTGCAACGACGTGGATGGAACTGGAGGGTGTTATGCTGAGTGAAATAAGTCAATCAGAGAAAGACATGTATCACATGACCTCACTGATATGAGGAATTCTTAATCTCAGGAAAGAAACTGAGTGTTACTGGAGTGGTTGGGGGTGGGAGGGATGGGGTGGCTGGGTGATAGACATTGGGGAGGGTATGTGCTACGGTGAGCGCTGTGAATTGTGCAAGACTGTTGAATCACAGATCTGTACTTCTGAAACAAATAACGCAACATATTTTAAGAAAAAAGGAAAAGAAGATAACAGGAGAGGAAGAAAAGGGGAGTATGTCAGAGGGGGAAACGAACCATGAGAGATGATGGACTCTGAAAAACAAACTGAGGGTTCTAGAGGGGAGGGGGGTGGGGGTATGGGTTAGCCTGGTGATGGGTATTGAGGAGGGCACGTTCTGCATGGAGCACTGGGTGTTATGAACAAACAATGAATCATGGAACACTGCACCAAAAACTAATGATGTAATATATGGTGATTAACATAACAATAAAAAATTAAAAAAAAAAAAAAAAAAGAGGTTTTCAATATTACTTAGAATGGCATAATAATTTTATTTTAAGTAAATTGCACCAAACTTCGAAAATATAATTTAAAACTGCGAAAGCCATGAATATGCAAGAAATACATTAAGACTTGCATTACTTTATTCAAACAGCTACAGAACTGGCATAATGAATTGCCACATAAAGTGAATGAATCAGACGTATAAGGAGTTCAAGTAAAGATGAGGTCATTTTATGGAGACAAGTTTATTAGAGAGGTAGTGGATAAAGGAGTAAGAATTGATTAAAGTAGAGAATATCAGCACAAGTTGTAATATCTATTTCTTATCCCTAATTATATTGCTAGCCATGGTTTGGTTTAAAAAAATGTATGAAAATGATATCCAGGATTTATATGGTTTCACTTCAACTATTACCTCATCCCAAACGAGAACTACTTCATGAGTATAAGCGATTGTAGCATGCTTTGCTTTAAACTTTGAATACTACATCATGAAAATGTTTACATTATAATAAAAACACCATGTCTGATAGTATCAAACCCACTACTATACACATTATTCAACTCTATAGATAGCAATGATCTTGAAATTCAGCATGTCGTCAATGACACCAGAAAATTTCCTCACACAGATAGACCAGATTTTCTTCAATTTAGATGGTGATATTTTATCTAGTTTCAGTAAAGTAGAATTCGTTCTAGAAGGAATAAAAAAAGAAGCTGAATTTCCTGGAGCTTCTATCCCCCACAAGTACCTGTATAATTTATCAGTCTACATGCGAAAATAATTTATTTATTCACTTATAACACATCCCTCGGATATTTCTAAAATGGACTTCTACACTTAACATTAAGAAGCTACAAAAGAAATATCAAAAACAGAAGGATGACCTATGCGATACACAAACTACCACCAAGTCGATTTTAGCACTGACCCCCTAAGCATCCAGAGCTGCATGCACAACAAACACATGCTGGGCCCTATCATCTCAGTATGGGATGGTTATTCCTCATTCCTAGAAGAGAGTCCAGGATGAACAAGCCTCCTTTCATGGAGGGAAATGCAGCTTCCCACAGTAGGAATGATCATTACCTATTTGCCCCCAAAAGAGAAAACGCAACCCTGAAATGAAAAACTAGTTTAGTTCTTGCTGAAAGCAGAGGTTCTAAAGTGACCCTCCCAGTAGCAGACTAAAATATGTTAATTGTGATAAAGTATTCTTTGGTTTTGCTAATTAGTCCCCTCCTATGTAAAATCCACCTACGTATTTCCCATTTACAAGGAATATTTACACAAATGAGTTGCCTCCTAGATGTAAGACTTTCTTCACAATCAACTATTAATTCAGGCAGAAATGTGTTCTGGTAATATATTCACAATGCCTTGCTAAATTAAGAGAAAGCATTCACATCTGCAAATGTCTTCACTATCCCGTCCCGAAAAAACCTTGAGTTACATGTAGACAAGAACTCCTATATGCTCTCCCCTCCTTGCCAGCCTGCCCCCAATACACCAGAGAACAACCTTCAACTTCTGTTTACATGAAAGATACTTAAAAACAACAAAGTAATTAGATACGTTCAAGAGAAATAATTATATCATGTAATGATGACTATTCCCAAAGTGCTGCTGGCTCCATGAGAAAAAGCATTTCTCTTCCATGTGAATCCTGCAGAACTGCAGGATATGAGGAAAGGCGACATTCTCATCAGAGTTAAAAGCATACGATACGAATGGGGTCTGCCACATGGCAATGACTGCAATAAATTACCAAGTGTGTGTTCTGTTTTCTGAGATGAGCTCAATTTATCATTTTATTGAAAAGGTTCCATTATGTTAATGTCTTACAAAATCACACTCTGCTGTTGCTGGAAGGTCATGAGGGGGTATAAATTTTTACATTTAGAACCAAGTGGTTGTATAGCAGTCACAGGTTCCAAGGGTTAATAAGAAGCCATCAAAGTACATTCAAGGACTTGTCAATGACAAGTCTTCAGGACACTCTCCTAGTTAATAAAGGAAAAAGAATATTATTCCAGATTAAACATTAAAAACAACTAATGCTACAAGAAGAGAGGTTTTAAAACTTGGGTAAGTATAGGGGTGATTTTTTTAAAATTTTTTATTGTTATGTTAATCACCATACATTACATCATTAGTTCTTGATGTAGTGTTCCATGATTCATTGTTTGTGCATAACACCCAGTGCTCCACGCAGAATGTGCCCTCTTTAATACCCATCATCAGACTAACCCATCCCCCCACCCTCCTCCCCTCTAGAACCCTCAGTTTGTTTTTCAGAGTCCATCGTCTCTCCTGGTTCATCTCCCCCTCCGACTTACTCCTCTTCACTCTTCCCCTCCTGCTACCTTCTTCTTTTTCTTTTTTGCATTATTTGTTTCAGAGGTACAGATCTGTGATTCAACAGTCTTGCACAATTCACAGCGCTTGCCATAGCACATACCCTCCCCAATGTCTATCACCCAGCCACCCCATCCCTCCCACCCCCCACCACTCCAGCAACACTCAGTTTCCTGAGATTAAGAATTTCTCATATCAGTGAGGTCATATGATACATGTCTTTCTCTGATTGACTTATTTCACTCAGCATGACACCCTCCAGTTACATCCACGTCATTGCAAATGGCAAGATCTCATTCCTTTTGATGGCTACATAATATTCCATTGTGTATCTATACCACATCTTCTTTATCCATTCATCTGTCGATGGACATCTTGGCTCTTTCCACAGTTTGGCTATTGTGGACATCGCTGCTATAAACACTGGGGTGCACATACCCCTTCGGATCCCTACATTTGTATCTTTGTGGTAAATACCCAGTAGTGCAATTGCTGGATCGTATGGTAGCTCTATTTTCAACCTTTTGAGGAACCTCCATACTGTTTTCCAGAGTGGTTGCACCAGCTTGCATTCCCCTCCAACAGTGTAGGAGGGTTCCCCTTTCTCCACATCCCCGTAGGGGTGATTATTTGAAAAAAATCTCTTTATTGAAAATATGATTTACCTATCAATTTGAAGTATCAGTACATATTAAATAGGTCTCTATTATATGGTATGTAGACTATCTAGATTATCTACCATCTTCATTTACCATTTTGCAAACACTTTCACAAATAAGTTTGTTAAAGATCTATAATGCGTGCAAAACTAACATGCATATTTTTGTGTGTCTATAAGAAGGGTGCTTTGTTCATTGTGTCTATAAGAAGGGTGCTTAGGTTTTTGAATAGTCTCAAATCCCACATCTGAGTTCTCCAGGAAAAAGAAAGATGATGAGCTAATTATTCAATGCAAATCAGATATTATTCCCTAGAGTAAGGTTTTGTTTCCATCTTTCCAAGAATTATTGATTCCCTCCAATCACCAAGGACTGTAAACATAATTCATGAATATATTGTATCAATAATTTGTAGTTATGGGCAGCAACTGTCAAACAGCTGAATAAAAACACATTACAACCAGATAGCTCCCTTTGGACCAATTATTGTAAATCAAAGCAACACCAAGGAAAAACAGTTGCTCTTTAGAAATACTTGCCTGGTATATATTTGGCATGCAATTTTCTAATGCAGCCCAAAAAACCAGGCTGTGAGCAACAGTGACCATGTTGCAGGATTTGGCATTCTGTCTTATCTGGTTCAATTGCTGAGTGGTGATAGAGGTTTCTAGTCTACAGTGTGAATGTTCTTTAAGTTCAGGAGGCCTTTCGGAATGGATCACTGATCACATTTTGATGCTATTCCCAAAGAGGTAATAACTAAGAAGCCAGGTATGGTCCAGGGCTGGGTATGTTCAATCATATGCTGCATTCAAGTGCAGAAACAGAATGACATAACATGTTCATTCATGACCCGGAACTAATTTGACACAGGAGGAAAACAACAACAACAAAGCTTTAGAAATATGTCCAAAAAAGTGTGGAAGTCCAGTTCACAAAATTGTGTTTGGAAAAAAAAAAAAATGAATAGATTACATAACTTCTTGACAAACTCAAATCATAGGGTTTCTCACCGACTAGCTCCGAACACATTAAAAGTAGTTTTTCTATGGCTGTTGCATGATTCCTGACAACTGGTATATTTATTCAGTCAAAGGCAAAGCCCTGGAAAGTAGACATCTCCTAACCTAGGAAACTATTACTGAGGTATTTTACAAAAATGGAGAGATTTGTTCAAGGCCTTATAATGAGGTGGTGGTTCTTGCATCCGAGTATATAGGATTAGTGTTGATTTTACAAACTACATGAAATCTAAGCATTTGGCAATGAACACTTTGATCCAATTCAAAGATAATGGATTTTTGACCAAAGATCTTGGTTCAAATCTTAGCCTCAATATGTTTTAGCTACACGATCTTGGACAAGAAACTCAACTCCTTACTCTCAGTTTTAAGGGGAAAAAAAAATTCTTATGGAAACTACTAGCTAGGAAATATCTGAAGAACCCAAATTCACATAATTAAAGTGAATCTTTGGACACTCTTTTGGAACTGTTTAAATAAACTGGATTTAAGAAAGAAAAAAAAGCTATGCATCTTTTCTCAGACATGTCAGTGTTGAATATGGGATAAGGTTTCTATTTTATATTTTATAAAAGACTTGGGTTTGATTTCCCACAAAGACAGTAGTTAATCTCAATTTATACTTCTCATATTGGTTTATCAAGTAAGCATACATTACACCTGCATGACATTTAAGTTTATGAAAAATATACATTTGTACATTTGTATTTGACCAGACTGAATCATAATTCTGGCAAATGTTTTATAGTAGTTATGTTTTGTAGTATGTCACCCAAAACAGAAGTTCTTAGATCCTTATGTAACTTAAAAATCTGGATTGATATTAAATCAGGCTATTTAATGGATAATCTTTCGATGGCTAGATAGTGTCCATTATGGCTGAATACAAAAGCAGTGATAAATAAACATAATTTTAAGTTTGTATATTTTTGATTCTATATGCTATATGCTATAAAATAGTGGTATCTTTAGTTCATGTTAATGAAGTTTTATTTTTGCTACTTTTAGAAATCGGACCTGTAGAAAACTGTGTAATGTGTATTTATAAGCTTTGCTAATCCACTAAAATTCTTGCATACAACAGAGAGTTCTCAATTACCTATCTCCCAGTTATCTCTGTATAACAAAAGTTGTTATTTTGGTTAAAAGTTATAATTAATTTGGGTGGCTGACACTATACTAGAAGCAGGAGAAACAGAAAAATACAGCTGTTTACCCAAAGCAATGGGATTAGTTTTTGTTTTTGTTTTGTTTTTAAAGGAAGAAGAGCATATTTTTTTACCCTAAAACAAAGTGGCAGTTTGTTACAGAATATGAAAGAACCGAGTGGAAGACAAAACTTGAGAAAATAGAAAATATAGAAAGTTGTAGAAAGTTTGAGGAAAGTAAAATCTACTTTACTTTATTCATAATACTTAAGTCTAAAAAGAAGTTATGAAATGTGTTAAAAGTAGTGCAAAGTCTACCTAGTTTTGATGGGCTTATTCATAAGATAATTTAAGGGCCAAAAAAAGGAGCTCATAAAACCAATGTCATCAAATATTATATTAATGCAAAATTAAAATTAGACTTTTCCTCTATTGAGTTGATAAAATTCATGTTAGAGCACCTAATGAGATGTAGTAAAAAATTTTCCCCATCTGTGCAACCTTCCCAGGTAGCATTCTATAACAAACCAGCATAATCTCAGCTTTGTGTTGATTTATTTTATCATATTCTTTGATAGATAATCTAAAAAGGCAAAGCTTCTTCATTTGTAAATGAGCTAAAGTTCCTTTTAATCATCTTACCTTACTTACATTTACTTTTAAATATTTTATTGTCACTTTATTTAAAAAAAATAGGCAAGTATTATTTCTCAGGTGCCTAGGACTTTATTATAACCAAATGATCAAATCTCCTCTGATAATTTCTTTGATCTTGCCTTCCAGAAATCAGATCGAAAATTTAAATAAAAATTTAAAATAATAATTTCAGTATATACCTTGCAATTAAAAGCGTCTTAGAATTTCCCAGAGGGTACCTGGAGAGAGATGGTAGAAATTCTGGGTTTGTTTGGTGTGCTTTGCATTTCTTAATTAGCGCAACATCACTGCGGGAGCTAGGGAATGAGCTCCAATAGGGGAGACTCAGCCTTCCCTAGGTTTGGTTTGTATGGGTAAAATCTTATTTATCCAAATCTTCCAGAAATGGAATCTTTATGGGGGAGGGGGGCATCGAGATTAATCGAAGCCCTTGTTGACTACTATATGGTCTTACCCTATGGGGAAACACTGACCAAACCCTTATAAAATAGTTATGTATTAAATCACCAAAGGGAACGCGACTCTCCCCATTCTGATATTACCGGTCACTGTAAAAATCCAATCAGCCTTTTATTATTACGAAGCCCGTTTGTGCTTCCATCGGAGTCTTCCCTGAAAGCTCTCCGTAAAGCATAGGACTGAGCGTGCGTCTTCATCACAGAAGGACGGTCTCAGGCCTCGGGGAGGGGACTCTGCCAGGTTCTCTGAACTACTGACACTTCAAAGAACAGAGTTTCAGTCAGAGCCGACACCAGTGGAATGAATAAGGATTTGCAGGATCATTTCAGTCTGGAAATAGATGTCCTTCATGAAAGCAACCCACTAACCCAAGATCCAACAAAATGAGATTTACTTACATGAGAACAATTAAACTGATGATGGAAATTTAATTATTGCTATTTGTTTTGAATATTTTTAGTACTGCTTTCCCTGTTCTATTTTTATGAATATATGAAGATCTTTTTCTTCTTCATTTATCTCACCTTGAATTTAGTGGACCACACTTTTGTTTACTGAATTAAACATTTATCAATAGTATCTGATTTTCACTGGCCCTGAGAATTATGAAACAAATACTTTTATGGAACCTCCTCACTGTTCATAGCAACGCATTTATCTGCACAGATCCAATAAGAATTTGTTTTCATCCTACCACGACATAAGCGAACAAATAGTGCAACAAAGGATGCCCACAGAGTCATATTTGAGAACATTTCTCACTTCATAAGGTATGACAGCACATTTTTAAGAAATGATAATAAACTTTACTTGTATAGCCAATGCCTCCAAAGCCTGGACCAAAAAACAGGTTTGGTATGGGGACAACAGAGTCCCACTCACAGTCATAATTCCTATCTGATGTGACAGACAACCACAAAGATTACGGTTTATTGTCCTAGAAGACTGGCGCTGTATCATATTCAGCCATCTTACCCTAACATTTCTTCAATACACACACATACACATACACGCACACACCCCCCAATGCTGGAAGGGGATCTTTCTTTAATTGGTACTTTGAAATTTCTACACAAAAGTACAGAAAATAGTACAATATAACCATAACCAGATAAAATTGATTAAAAGATAAAAAGATAAACTGATGTCCACTTCTAGTGACCCGAAGACTGATCACATGGCATCAGCTTGACTCCTGCATGGTGTATCTACTCACCCACTTCCACCTATTTATAACTGCTGCCAGAATGAATTAGGACTTGCAAATGGTGAATATTCTGATTTTGATAACATCTTCAATTATTATCTGGAGTAATTCTGTACAGAAAAACTTTCCTCAACCACTATAGCTATTTAGTTATGCTAAAATAGAATTCTTCCAGGAGAAGTTAGATAAATTTTTTTAAGGATTTTATTTATTAATTTGTGAGAGAGAGAGAGAGAGAGAGAGTACAAGTAGGGGGAGCAGCAGAGGCAGAGGGAGAAGCAGGCTCCCCACTGAGCAGGGAGCCCGATGCAGGACTCGATCCCAGGACCCTGGGTTCATGACCTGAGCTGAAGGCAGACGCTTAACCAACTGAGCCACCCAGGTGTCCCTTAAAGAAGTTAGATAAATTCTTATTGTTTTTCTTTCAGTTACCAATTTTCTGAGCAGTTTTAGTGTTCTAGTTATTTACAATGATTTTCAATACATTTGATTTTTTTCTCTGTAAAGTAATTTTAATAATTGTATTTAATACTCTTTTTTATCTTGGATTATTCCATCTTTGGATAATACATCTATGCTAGCCCACGTGTCTTTCATGCTATCCATTCACCTTTGATGACCTACACAAGCTCTCAAACAAGATAGCACCATAGGTGTCCAGGGTTCATCGTGCCTCTTTTCTATCCCGGGTCTAAATCTGCCATTCTCCAGGGATTCCTGGCTTCTTTTAGTGGGACACAGTGTCAAGAGACCAAAATTTGAGTGGCCATAAATTTACTATAAATTTACAGGCTTGGAGGAGTGATCTAGATGCTCTAACTGAAAAGGAGTTGTGGGGGCGGGGAGAGAAAGACAGGGTGATAGGCTGAGATAGGAAACACCAAACCACAAGAGGTCCCAACGCTGCCTGCTTATCAAAATCACCCGTGAAGCCATCAAAATATAGATTCCCAGGCCTCAACCAATAGATTTAACTATTTGTTTATATAGAATTTGGAAATCAGAGTATCTTGCAATGCTGACTACCATGATTAAGATATTAAGATATCTGTTTGTCTCTAACAGAAACACTGGATGTTCCTTCAGGAATCTAAACTTCTCCCACAACCTAGAATCATGGATGTGAATGAATTACATTTCCTAGTCTCAAAGGGCCATCAAAGGATTAATGAATAAATAACATTTTTATTAATATAATACATATCTATTAAGCATCTACTATGCTCCAAGCACTCTGTTAGGTAGTGCAGACAGCCCAGAGCAAGACGAAATCTGGTCTCATGAAGTTCACTTCCCCACGGGGCTTGTACAACCTGTGTGAGCCACCCTGGTGCTCACAGTCCTCCTGTATATGGTAAACCTCTGAAATTAACTATGTTAAAAGAGAAAACTTGTTTTTCTTCACACAAACATGAAAAATTATTTGCCATAAAGTCCAAAACAAAAAGATACCTATGGAAATAATAATTTAAAGAGATGCTGGAAAAAATAACAAGTCTGAAAAATTCTGGATTGTTCACTAATGAAAGATAACATAAGGCTCTGATCTGTTTCTACGTAATAAGTTGCAAGTGATACAAATGTATGATCATATATAGCAGCCATAAATTATTGGTATGTCCTATCATTGAAGATGTGCTATAGTTTATTGAGATATAATATTTCTTATGAACATAAAGAGAATGGATTAAGCAAAAGACTTAAAGCTGTGGATTTTTTTTACCAGAATAGGTTGACACATGTGAAATATGGCAGCTATGGTAGTGCTTTTAATTAAAACATAAAATACTTAGTAATAGACATAATCTTTCTGATTTTCATGAAAGAAAATCTTATATGGTCATTTTGAAGTATGTTGCCTCACCACCTGTGGAAAAATTCTAGTTCCTACTACTCTTGCTCTATATCTCCCCAAGATTGTATTTATTTTTCAAATATTTGAAACAACATGAGAATTTCAGTGATGTCACCATGAAAGAGTAAATGTAGTAAAAGAATATTATCAAATGATTCAACAATTTTTTAAAGAGAGGTGACTTCATAGCCATCAGCTAGAAATCAGAGAGTTCTGGCTGGCTCTTTATCATCAAAGCAATTATACTTGTATCAGAAACCCATACAACATGCAGCTTTTATAAATAATTACCCAGGCAGAAGTATCACTCACTAAAGCTGTGTCTTTACATTCTTTGTGACAATAAAGAAACTGCATGGCAAACAGTAGCAATCTGTGAAGGATGGCAAATCATATTTGCCTAAGCCATCACTCTTGATTAAAATGTTTGCCTTCATTTGTCAGCTGGTTAGTGAAGTGTCTTCTCTTTGAAAGGTAGCACATCATGAAGATGTGCACATATCTTTTTCATGTAAGGGCTGATACTTTTAGACCCATATAAAGATCCATCATTAGATTCATGCAAACATCGGCAGCACTCAGTTTCCAGCATGTTGTTCTGTTTAACGACTCTGGTCTGAAAACACATGCCCAGGTGATCAAATCTGAACCTGTATGTGCCGTCCTCTTGCTCACTGAAAATGAAGCTCTGTCTGCATCACTAAGCTCAAGGGTAATCCATTCTTAAAGTGCTCTGGTCTGTCACCTGTTGGCAGGGCCAGGTTGCAAAGGTCCTCTGTGGTCACTCGCGTGATCACTCCCCAGCTAGTCTGCTCCTTCGAAATACCATATGGAGCTAAAGGATCCTCTGAGCGAGTCCTGATTGGTGGTGGGGGGGGAAGAAACAACTTCCTCTTTTTTTTTTTTTTGCCTTATGGAAACTTACTCCTGTAAGTCCAAGTGGTTCCCAATGACTAAACACAGATCGCGAAAACTGAAAGATTAATCCTATTTTCTGATGAAATATTCTAGAAGGAGTACATTACCTAACAGAATATGAGAAAAGAAAACTAATACACGATTCATAGCTGGAAGGTGATGACAATGTAGAATTTTAGGAAAATAGCCATAAGTGGTTTGGTTGTCAATGTCATTCTTCATTATCCTAGGATATCCACTTATGCTAACTTGGTCTGAAAACATGGTAGTGACCAACATTCAAAACTAAATATTAACTAATTAATTAATTAATTGAAGTGAAATAAAACCCCCAAGTCCAAAACCACAGTAAGAAGAAAGAAGGAAGTCTTGTGAGCAGAAGTCTCTGATGTATGGCATGGGGACTAAGCTCCTATGTTTTTCTGATTTAAGTCAGGTAGCTCTGAATCTATCAACTTGGACTGATTTTAGAGCCCAGGCTCAACATCAGGGCTTTTGATCGTGTGAGCTGGAAGGAGATGGGATAACAAAAACAGCCAACAGTTATTAATGTTTAATATATGCCAAGCCCAGTTCTAAGCGCTGGTCATGAACTAGCTGGAATGAATGACATGACCTAGGTGATTTCATCATTCATGCATCGTAAATGGGGAAACTGAGGTGTACCTTATGGAAATCAGTGCTTCTCATACTTGACTGTGCACTATTTGCCTGAGGACCTTTTTAAAAACACTGTTTCTGATGGAGCCGAAGACTCTGCATTTCTGACAAAGTCCTGAGTGACGATGATATTGCTGCTTGACAGACCACCATCAGAGCAGCAGAAAATAAACTGGTGAAGGTCACAGAAGTGGTAAGAAGCAGAGCTGGGATGTGGCTCAGTCAGCCCGGCTCCAGAGCCCACGCTCATCACGACTAAACTTAGCATCTGTGTCACAGACACGTCACACGCTAGCCCAAGGACTAGAACAAATGCCTGTCACCTTTCTCTATGGCACTTCCCAGCAAACGTTTTACAAACATTTATTAAGTGTCTACCATATAAGGACTGTGGTAACCACTTGGAATATGAAAAAACATATTGCCTGGCCCAAGGGATTTTTATATAATCCACTAGACAAACAATTGGACAATTGATTCCCTTCTAATTACAATTCCATTGATGGAATATTCTAGTTAGTTTAATTATCATACACAGAGAAGATAGATCATCAACTTTCAAAGAATGAGAGGGCTATAACACACCTCTACCACTAAAGGTAGTCAATATAATTCCATCTTTGGGGAATGAGGAAGAAATTTTTAGATATATAGAGCTTCAGGGGCATCATTTGGATAATTAATTATAGTTCAATAGATTTAGAAGGTACAGGAGTTTGGGCCTGATGCTATGGAATTACCTAGAAAAATCACCTTAAAAACAAAGTCATGATAGGTTTTTTATTTTTTTACTTATAATGAGGGTTTCAATTTATTTTATAAAACGGACATTTTGCTAATTCCTTTTTTCATTACACAGGTGGAACAAAGAATCTTGAATTATGTGTAAATTTCTTAGAAGCTACAGTTCATACAAAATAACACTTTCTTTTCTTTTTTAAGATTTTATTTATTTATTTACTTGATAGAGAGAGACAGCGAGAGAGGGAACACAAGCAGGGGGAGTGGGAGAGGGAGAAGCAGGCTTCCCGCCGAGCAGGAAGCCCAATGCGGGGCTCGATCTCAGGACCCTGGGATCATGACCTAAGCTGAAGGCAGACGCTTAACGAGCCTGAGCCACCCAGGCGCCCCCAAAATAACACTTTCAATAAAACATTCACAAAATTTCCATTAGTCTTTATTTATTCAGAACAAATTTAGAAAGTTTTAAAAGAGTTTATTATAGGCAGACAATTTCTACCACTTAATTTGTAATTTCTCTTTATCTTCCTTCTAACAAATCAAGAAAATGGAATCCAGCAGCTTGCCAGCATTTCTGGCACAGTCTGCATTAATTAGAATGCTCCAGCGATTCCCAAGACGGACCTCACCAGCTATAAATATCCTGCCTCGGCTCCCACTCTTCTGTCAAGTGCAAATCTTCCCATCTTGGCACATATCCAGTGTCCTCCGAAAGACCTCAGAGCTCAAATAGTAAAAAATGGAAATGCTTTCCTTTGTGTGCAGTAGGACCCCAGGAGACGGATGCCCATGTGCTACCCACAGTGGGGCCTTTAGAGCACGCATTCACATAAGCCTCATGTGGTCCAGGGTGCTGCTTCTCCCTTCTCCCTTTAATCCCAATAATACTCTGCAAAGGTGACTTCAGAAGAATGAAAACATCTGAGGCCCCCAGCAAGTCCCACTGACATTGTGCACCGTACCACCCCTACAGTTCATTTTTAACTGCTTATGTTTGACGACAGACAATCACAAACCACAAAACATTTCTCACAGAGTCCTGTGTGCCACAAGAGGCTGGACCAAAAGCATGGGGTGGAAAGGCTAGCCTTGGTTTGTCTTCCCATTTCCAGCAGGGAGCCTGCTCTCCACTCAGCCAGCAAGTCATGGATGAAGGGAACTGCTCTGCTCACTCACACAGCTTCTGGGCTTTCCTCCCTGTGTTCTCTGTCACATAGAGAAGGACACACTGGCATCATTCTAGGTCTACCTGCCTGCATCACTCTTCTCCTTTGCCAAGTATTTAAGGAAGAAAATGCAAGATGTGGGAACACTTTCTTAAACACCACAAGACAGGAGAGATGTGACAAAAAGTTATCGTGGCCATTTTGGTCCCTGAACGTTTTGGTGTTCAGAGCTCTACCACAGGACCCCTCTCCCCCCAACCACCTTTCTGATGTCATCAATCCTCTGAACCTGTCGTAGGATCCAGCCATGATCATCACCTTCAAATTCATGCACCTCTGAGTGGGACCAACCCCTCACCACTTCCTCCAAACCCCAGCCCCTGCCAGCCCCACACAAGTCCTTTGTGCCTCTCAAAGCCCACCGAGGATGCCTATGTTAGCCTCCCCATCCTCCAAAGCCCTGTACTGCTTTGCCAGCTTTTCCCAACTCACTCTATCCCAATTGTATCTGTACATCTTCTAACTGTGAGCTACTTGAAAGTCTGGGTCTTCTTATTAACCTTTGTATCACCTGTTGCCAGTTTATTATACGTAAGAAATTCTCTGAGGTTCCAGCCCATGCTACAACATGGACGGACCCTGAAGATATAAGCCAGTCACAAAAAGATAAATACAGTATGGTTTCACTCATCCGAGGTATCTGGAGTAGTCAAATGCACAAGAAAGAGAAAGTAGAATGCTCGTTGCC
Source organism: Zalophus californianus (assembly GCF_009762305.2). Taxonomy (NCBI): domain Eukaryota; kingdom Metazoa; phylum Chordata; class Mammalia; order Carnivora; family Otariidae; genus Zalophus; species Zalophus californianus. The sequence goes on along the minus strand of NC_045601.1, from coordinate 6,655,880 downwards.
AGGGGCTGGGAGAGGAGGGAATGGAGAGTGGTTTCGAGGGCATGCAGAGTTTCGGTTTTGCAATTTGGAAAAGTTCTGGAGATTGGTTGCACGGCAATGTGAATATACTTAACTCTACTGAACTGTACACTTAGAAGTGATTAAGATTGCTCCTGCTGTATGTTTTTTACCACAATGATAACAATAAAAAAGAAGTACTCAGAAGGGAAACTGATGAGAAGTGTAGGAACTAATTATTTGATGGCTTATACTACTCTGTGTGGACTGCTTAGTCACCTCTAACCACCCCTTTCAGTTGTGGCTTCCTCGGGGTTAGAACTGTTGCTTGTACTCTGTGCGTCCCACGGCACATTGCGCCCTGCTCTCCACATGCAATCATTCACCATTTTACCTACCATGTGTGATAAACCAGTTAAAGAGCTGTAAGGGCTATATTTTGTACGTTGAGTAAAACTTCCTGGCCGTATGACAATATATCTACTGCCACCCATGTTCCAGGCAATGGAAGTACAAACTATTGAGACTTCCTTGCATTGGATGAGCATGCCTTGAAAGTGAAAGTGAAGCAAAAACAGGACAAATAACCACCCTGCAGTATATGGAGCGCACAATCAACAGGAAGGAGTAACTCATCCTGCTTTCGAAATAGCGTTCAGACTTCTAAGAAAAGGATACAGGACTATTTCCCCCCACCTCAAAAACCCACCCCAAAATATGTCACACTTGCAAAATTCCAACTACTGTGTAATATCATTTGGTATGTTTTTACTTACAATATTGAAAGAGCATATTATAGCAAAAATGTACTATGCTGGAGAAAAAATATAAGGTCTTGGCAAAATCACTGTATTTTTAATAATTTCCTGTGATAGCAACTTTAAGTTGATCTAGTATGACTGCCAAAATTTTGTTGTTTCAGGGAAGGTTTACACAAGGGACACTCCTAAAGCTGTCCAATACACCACAAAATTCACACCCCCTGGCTTCCAAGTCATTAGCATGTCTAATACACATTTTCAAGTACTTGAGATTTAATTTTGGATAAACTGAGAATTAAGTCTGAAGTTTATCACTTTATTTCATTAGTAGGCCTCCATGACTGATTTGTATTTGGCAGGTGTTAACTAATTTCTAATCCTGTAAATAATTTTTGTCTTATACTACTTTGAACCACTGGCAAAAAATGCTGACAAGAACATCTTCTCTAATAATCATGATATATCTACAGGATGTATCCAGAGCTCAAGCCTTAACAGCAATTTCGTTTATTTTTTAATAGATTTAATTTCTGATAGCACTTTTAGGTTTAGTTCCCACAGACCCCCTTCCCCAACACACACACAGATTGCTCCATTACCAACACTCCACACCAGAGTAGTGCACTTGTTGTAATAGTGATCCTACACTGACACACTGTTATCATTCGAAGTCCATGGTTCACATTAGGGTTCACTCTTGGTGTTGTATATTCTATGGGTTTTGGTAAATGTATAAGGACATGCATCCTCCATGACAGTATTAACAGAATAGCTTCTCTGTCCCTAAAAAAATCCTGTGTTCTGACTATCCATCTTTCCCTCTCCCCAACCCCTGGCAAGCACTGATTTTTTCACTGTACCCATAGTTTCCTTTTTTCCAGAATGTCATATAATTGGAATCATATAGCAGGTAGGATTCTCAGATTCCCTTCCTTCACTTAGGATTATGCGCTTGAATTTCACCCATGTCTTTTCATGGCTAGATAGCTCATTTCTTTTTAGCACTGAACAGTAGTTTATTGTCTGGATGGACCACAATTTATCTATTCACTTAGGGAAGGACCGTAGTTGCTTCCATGGTTTAGCGGTTATAAATAAAGCTGCTATAACATCTGTGTGTGGTTCATTGAGTAGACATACATTTTTGACTCAACTGAGTAAATAGCAAGGAGTATACTTGCGGTGTTGTATGGTAAGAGTATGTCTAATTTTGTAAGAAACTGCCTTCAAAAGTAGCTGTACCATTTCATTTCCACCAGCAATGAATGACAGTTGGTAACTGCTCCACATCCTTGTTAAAATCTGGTGTTATCAGAGTTTTGGATTTGGGCTATTCTAATAAGTGTGTAATGGTATCTCACTGTTTCAATTCGCAATTTCCTAATGGCATATAATATTGAACATCTTTTCATATGCTTATTTGCCATCTGTGTAAATTCTTTGGTGAGGTGTCTGTTCATGTCTTTTGCCTAATTTTTAATTGGTTTGTTCATCTTATTGTTCGGTTTTAAGAATTTTTTGTATATTTTGGAGAATAGTCCCTTATTAAACGTGACTTTGGCAAACATTTTCTCTGTCTGTGGCTTTCCTTCTTATTCTCTTGACACTTTCACAGAGGGGAAATTGTCCATTTTAATGAAGTTCAGCTTATCATTTATTTATTTCAAAGATCATGCCTTTGGTGCTATAACTAAACAGTCATCACTATACTCAAGGTCACCTAGGTTTTCTCCCATGCTATATTCTAGGAGTTTTATACTTTTGTGTTTTATACTTAGGTCTATGATCCATTTTCAGTTAATTTTTGTGAAAAGTGTAAGATCTGTGCCTAGATTTTTTTTTTATATGGATTTGCACTTATTCTAGCACCATAGTTATTTAAAGGACTATCTGTTTTCCACCATATTGCCTTTTCTCATTTTTCAAAGATCTGCTGACCATTTTTATGTGGGTCTACGTCCAGGATCTCTATTTTTTTCCATTGATCTATTTGTCTATTCTCCCACCCACACTATACTATCTTGATTATTATAGCTTTATAGTATGTCATAACATTAGGTAGCATTATCCTCTGACTTTGTTCTTCTTCAGTATTGTGTTGGCTATTCTGGCCTCTCCATATAAACTTTAGAATCAATTTATCAATATCCACAAAATAACCTCCTGGGATTTTCATTGGAATTGTGCAGATCAAGTTGGGAAGCTGACATCTTGACAATATTGTCTTCTCCATGACCATGAAATGCCCCTCCATTTTTCAATTCTTGATTTCTTTCAAAAGAGTTGTATGATTTTTCTCATTATAGATCCTGTACATATTTTCTTAGGTTTACATCTAAGTATTTCATTTTGAGGTGTGCTAATGTAAATGTTATTGTGTTTTTAATTTCAAATTCTACTTGTTCATTGCTAGTTTATAAGAAAGCAATATATATAATAAAAATATTTATTTTTATAAATATGTTTATTTTATTTATATTTTAATATATAATATGTATTATTTATTTTTATAAATAAAAATATATTTTATTTTAGAGAGAGAGAGCACATGAGCAGGAGGAAGGGCAGAGAGAGAGGGAGAGAATCCTCAAGGAGACTCCCTGCTGAGCACAGAGCCTGATACAAACCCAGGACCCTGAGATCATGACCCGAGCAGAAACCAAGAGTCAGATGCTTAACCAACTGAGCTACCCAGGCACCCCAATTAACTTCTGTATATTAATTTTGTATCCTGCAACCTTAATATTAGTTCCAGGAGCTGCTTGTTTGTTTTTTGATTCTTAAAAATTTTCAACATAGACAATCATGTCATCTGTAAACAAAGACAGTTTTATGTCTTCTTCCCAATTGGTATACCCTTTATTTCCTTTTCTTGTCTTATTGCATTAGATAGAACTTCCAGTACGATGTTGGAAAGGAGTGGTGGAGGCCATGGATTTTTGTCTTTTTTTTTCATATTTGTCTATCTTTAATTTTTTTCTATAAACTGTCATTGAGTTACTTTTCAATAATTCATTCCAGCATGTAACGTTTCATCAAGTAGTCTCCTACATTTACTAAGAATATATATGCTTATTTTATAGTCAAACATTCTTCATTACTAATAAAATGCTTTCTTAGTAAGCTGAGGGAAAAGACTCGAAAGACTAGATAAAATTAACAAAAGTTTATTTTTAAAAAGAAAAAAATAGTACACCATGTGATATAAAAATTGATTTTTAAAATTTGACTGCTTGACTAAAATTAACAACACGATTCTTCAAAACGACCTATTATCAGACTGTGTCTACTATTTATAACCAAAATACTTAGAGGAAATGTAGACTCATTCTTTCATCCTGATACCTATATTCTGAGGACTACAGGCTAGTGGATACTTCAAACACAAGCTTTGGAGTTTGACAGTCCTTGATAAAATCTTGCCTTATCTGGATCAGTTCCTCAAATAGTCTGATGCTATTTCCTATCTCTAATGAGGATAATAACGTTGTCTACTTGATGGGGTTTCTAAAGAACTAAACAAGCCATTCATGGAAGCAGTTCTTAGTGTAGTGCCAGGTTCACAGCAAGCACTCGCCACAGATGTTGACCATTATTATTACCACTAGTTCCTGATGTTATAGGCATTTGAGTATTTCTATGATTCAAAAGCAGCTGACTTAGCCAATTCCCTGTCAGATCACTCTACTTCATTGCTCAAAACTCTTCCAGTGAGTCCCTTCTCACCAGCGTAACACTTAAGGTCTACAACACCCTATGCAACTTACCCCCATCTTTTTTTTAAATTTATTAAAATTCAATTAGCCAACATACAGTATACCATTTGTTTCAGATGTATTGTTCAGTGATTCATCAGTTGCATATAACACCCAGTGCTCCCATCCGGATCGCTCAAGACTTCCCTTCGTCCTACTGTTTCACACCCTCTCCCTGACCAGCCATGATGGCCTCCTTGCATTCCAAGCATGTCCTGCCTTGGATCCATACCTGGCTCTCCCTCTGCATGAAATCTCTCAATGGATGCTCTCCTGAAATGTCATTTCATCAGAAAGGCCTTCCTAGCACCTTAAAACAAAAGAGAACCCCTTCCAACACTCTCTATCCCTTTTTTCTGCTTAATTTTTCACCAGAGGACATAAACTTACTAGTCGTATGTTTCTTTGCTTATTAGATGCTCCCCAAGTAGAATGAAATCCATTCAGGTAGGCATTTTTTCTGGTTTTGTTTTCTGCTAAATCCCACCAGCCAGAATTATGCCTGGCACAGAGTGGGGATTCACTGACTTTTTGTTTATGTAGTTAATTAACTATGACAAATATTAGAGAATATTCTTTTTTCTAGGCCCAATAAATTCATATAATCTGATTGTCAGGAGTTGATGAATGGTACCTCATTAAGGAAATGAAGACATAACATAGTAACTTAGTTCATGCATGGGTTCCTTGAAGCTCAGAAGTAGCTTACTCAATGTTTTTATTCAAATGTTTATAAAATAATGTATTTTATACATTCACAGTATTTTAAATAATACAATTTCTTATTATTTAGGATAGTGCTACTCAAAGCATGGCTGCTGGAATTACACTTTCAGCATGACCTGGGAGTGCAAAGAAGTGTGGATTCTGAGCCTTTACCCCAAGCTGACTGGGCTGGGCCCAGCCCTCACATGACACTGATGCGCCCTGCAGCTTGAGAATCACTGCTCTAAGGGATACTTAAATGAATCATTTGAGTTCTTTGACCTCCTCTTATAAATATATAAGTATATATAACATGTCCTAGACTCCAAGTAAAAATCATATAATTGGTTATTAATGTAGATCATGACACTGTCTCTCATGTTAATCAGTTATCTTTTGCCATCTATAAATAGCCAAAAAAACACCTTCCAGGGTTTCAGAAGTTCTGATTTGTTTCAGCTGCTTGTGTGGCTACAGCCTACCTACTCGCTCTTTAGAGCCATCCTGGGTTCAGCACTAAATTCTTCCTTGTCTAATGTGAACACCCTAGAAACGTGAAGAAACTAGGTTTAATTCTTTTCAATTTCTTTCTTTGAGGCACAGCTTTTCAAACACTTTGTAACCAGGGATTTTCTTTTCCAAAATGAAACATGTTGTAGATGAGTCATATGAAAAACTAGTAAATATGAGACTGCTCTGGCTGCCATGGGTTGACTTCGTTTGTCCACCTCTTCTGCCCGGACCTGCCTCCTTCCTCCCACAGAGTTGAGGACACTAGGCAGGACCCACAGTCGTAAGGTTGGCAAATCCCTGATACAGGGCATAGTTTCTCAGAGTGCAGTCAGCACCAGGATTTCTGGGCCTCTACCCCCACCCAACTGAATTAATAAGCATGGAATGAGCATCCACAGATGGTTCTTCTGCACACTGGAGTGAATCACTGTTCTAGAAACTCTAAACTGTCATTTTTAGTAAAGAAAAATAATCATACAGGCGCACTGCCCACAGTCATTCCAATGAATCCCAATCAAGGTACTGCATTCATTCGAACACTGAAATTGTCAAGATATTTTAAGAGGTGAGGTCAAATAATTTTAAAGAGTTCTAAAAGTTAAATACACAGAAATTAAGATGAATGGCTTACTAGATTTACAATTTTAAGTAATTTAGTAAATATTTATCATCACTCTTCTAGGACATTTGGGGGGAAACTGTAATAAACTGGACAGATATCCTGTCCTCAATGAGAAGTATATGCAGAGGAACTGAAATACATAATTGAAAGTAGTAGAAGGTTTAAGGAGATGATTAAAAAGGAGATGATTCTTCCCAGATCTGAAGATGAAGGGATGACTCTTTGTAATTCAATAATAAATCTATATTGACATAGAGTTAAGTCTTAAAGTTGACCTGGGATAACCCATCTCTCCTTTGCCTACCCTTTCCAGATTCTACATAATTAGCACATCCTCTCACACAGCAAGCAGGGTTCCAGGAGGGCTCATTCCTAGTCTGGGGGTGGGGGATGGCAGAAGAACATAAGGATGCCACCCCTGCCAGCTACCTGGTGCACGCTCAAGTGGTACCATGGCCATTCCCCAGCCCTGCAAAATACACACAGCGAACAGTCAGTGGGTTAATGAGAACAGGATGATCAGAGAGAGGTCTGATGTAACTGAGATCTATGCAAGAACTAAAGTCTCATCATGGGGCATATAGTCATCTGAAGGCACCAGCTATGGTGGTGGTGTCATTTACCACATTGTGTACATTTGTAAGAGTTTATTTAATCTCTTGTTTGGATTGAAAGAATGAAACATTTCAATTAAAAATACGAAGTACATATTAAACATTTAGCAGAATTTTCTGAGAGCCTACTAGTTATCTCTCTCAATTCCTACAGCGAAATAGTATTTTCTTAACTAAAGTATTATGGTCTAGAGAGACAATCAATTGAAGGTGACAATAATTCCAAAATTATTCATCATAAAATAAAGCTAAAGATGACTAAAGGCTATTTTACAATAAAATAAAACAATAAGATTTGTTTTTAATCTTCAGGTAAATACCACTGACAAAGATAGCAGAGTCAGATACATCAAGAAACTGATTAAAATGTGTGAATAAGTACAAAGGATAAAATTCTGCTAATATTATAAATGTTCAGATGATAAACATAAAGGCTTGATTTTGCTCAAAAGAACATGCATTTTTTTAACTTTTGAAAAAAAATTTAAATCCTTTTGAAGAATGAGTTTATGTCATTACTAAAATAATGAATCCAATTTGTTGATCCATAAGTAAATATTTCAATGGTATATAAAACTTAATTATATTTATTGTAAATTTTAACTCTCAAATATATCCTGTTTAGACAAAATATATTACATGATTATTGTACCATAAACAATAAATAAAATTGTTTTGAACTTTATGTTTTGAAATTTTGCATAAACTGTATCTTACTGAACATTCCTCTGCAATTTACAACCCATTATAAGAATAAAACACTGATTATTTATCCATTCTACTATTTAAAGACACCTATGTCATTTCTATCTTTTCACAAACTCCAATGGTCTTATTATGGTCATCTATTTAGATGTCTCCTCATGTAGTCTGAGTTCCAGAATATGCATATCAGGAATTTCATTAAGTATGACGAAGCTGTGAATTAATTATTATGAAGTTCTCTCTGGTGGCTGAATCAACTGACATTCTCACCATCATGTATGAACACACTTTTTGCCTGTTAGATCCTAACCAATGCTGGATATTGTTAGACTTTTAAATACTGGCCCATCAGGTAGAATGCAGTGATACAAGACTGTTATAACACTAATTTTTTTGTAATCAATAATGACACCTGAACATATTTCCAAGTTAACTGATCATTGTTTTCTCCTAAATGTCATTTTATCTACTACTTTAGTCCCTCCTATTTCTGTACCCATCAAACAAATCAATATTATTTTTTACACCAATGTTCATTTAGACTGATCCATATTTACACTTGTATCTTCTGAGCATCATCTCTCACATTCCATTTCGTCACCTTGGGATCAAACCCACTCCTCCCTGTTGTGAGAACTTCATGAGTTCTTTCAGACTGAGCACAAATACTCCCAGTATGTGTCTGAAAGTGTGTTTATTTCCCTCTCACTTTTGAGCAATATTTTTGTTAGGTATGTTGGGTTTAGAACTCTAAGTTGATAGGTGTATCCCTCAGTCATTTGACATTACTCCAATACTGTTTTTCTTCTATTATTCCTGCCTCCCATGATCCATTCAAATTACTGTTCCATTATAAGTAATCTCTTTTCTTCATTTGATTTGGTCTTTTACTTTATTTATAAAGTGAATTTATCTTTACTTATCTTGATTAAGACCAATTGTGTGTTGTGTTGTTTTGTTTTGTTTTGTTTTATCATAGTTGGGATCATGTACTCTTGAATTAGAAGATTTATCCATCCTGGAAAATTCTCAGTATTCTCTTAGAAAACGGTCTCTCTTCTATTCTGTATTCTCCTGTAATGAAACTCCTATCAGAAATATGTTTGGCCATCTCTTCCAAACTCCTAGTCTCTTTTTTTCTTTAAATTTTTTATTAACATATAATGTATTACTTGTTTCAGGGGTACAGGTCTGTGATACATCAGTCTTACACAATTCACAGCGCTCACCATAGCATGTACTATGTATGTATGTACTCCCCAGTGTCCATCACCCAGTCACCCTATACCTCCCAGCCCCCTCCACTCCAGCAACCCTCAGTTTGTTTCCTGAGATTAAGAGTCTCTTAGGGTTTGTCTCCCTCTCTGGTTTTGTCTTGTTTCATTTTTCCCTCCCTTCCCCTATGATCCTCTGTCTTGTTTCTCAAATTCCTCATTTCAGTGAGATCAAATGATACTTGTCTTTCTCTGATTGACTTATTTCACTTAGCATAATACCCTCTAGTTCCATCCACATCATTGCAAATGGCAAGATTTCATTTTTTTGATAGCTGCATAATATTCCATTGTATTATATATACCACATATTCTTTATCCATTCATCTGTTGTTGGACATCAAGGCTCTTTCCGTAGTTTGGCTATTGTGGACATTGCTGCTATAAACATTGGGGTGCACGTGCCCCTTTAGATCACTACATTTGTATCTTTGGGGTAAATAACCAGTAGTGCAACTGCTGGGTCGTGGGGTAGCTCTATTTTCAACTTTTGAGGAACCTCCATGCTCTTTTGCAGAGTGGCCAAACTCCTAGTCTCTTAAAACCATTGGTTTGCATTTTAACCTGTACCACATTATGGACAATTTCCCATATCTATCTTCCAGTTCACAAATGTTATCTTTGGCACTGCCAAGCTTGCTGTTTTAACCCATCCACTGAGGCCTTTTTTTATTCCAATAGCTAAAATTATATTCTATTTAATAGCTCTTCTTCTAATATACTTGTTTTCTGTTTTAGGTTTCAATTCTTTCTTTTATGCTTTAATTAACATAAAATGTATTTGTTTTGTGTTCTGCTTCAAATTGTTATTTTATTTTCTCAAGTTTCAGGGGAACCCAACCTTCCAGTATATGGTATACGCTTAACTTCTACTCATGACAGAATATCCCCTTGTTTGAATTGTAATGTTTGATGATGAGTGCCCCTCGAATAGGGCGTGGTTCCCTCTGGAGGTGTGGATTCCATGCTACCTGAATGTTCTCTAGGAATGCTTTTATATATGCTCTGCTTGAAACATCAGAGGCACTATAAATCTGAGTCCAATATTTATATTAACTTCCCATTCTGGATCACATATGTACTGCAGAGGTTTAGATGGATCTCATTTTCCCCCATGTATTGCATTTTTTTCCAATTTCTCACATATGTTTTTTTTCCAATTTCCTAAGTGCTCAGTGCGTGTAAAGGACAGACTTCCTCCCCTCCACAACCTCCTCAAGACCACCAAGATATCAGCTCATGCACTTAAGTTCCAAGTTTGTCCATTCCTCTATTTAAAAACAACTGTGTTGTTTCTACTTGTCCACTTGTCCTTGGAAATTGTTTCTTTTTGTAATCTCATCTATGATTTTTTTAACTTTATTAAATTTTACTTAGTGAAATTAGCAAGGGATATTTCATATTATTTTAGGCCTCCATCTTGCTGGTTCCCAAACTCTCGGACACTGTGAAAGCCACAACAACCTAGAACTGCCTATATTCTCATTTATAGTATGTAGAAGAGAAATTCACTTATACTTTATAAAGTCATTGCTATTATTTTGTGTTTCCCATCACACACAGTCAAAAATAATCCTGTTATACCTTTGACTATTTCAATTGGAAAATAAAAGACTAAGGAAGACACATTAATATTGGCAAAATAGCAAAGGAATTGCCATCCTTGCTAAATAAAAGCAGTTTTGAAATGTGTTGTAAGGTGGAGAGAAGGAAGAACCTTTCACACAAGCGTGTTATTGACATTGCAGTATGTTGCCTTAGCACCTGCAAGTGACTAAAATTGCCTCTAAAGTTCTCTTTCTGCTTTTTAAAATTTCCCCACATCATCAGAAACATAATAAACCAAAATGTGTTCTAAGAAAATAAGAAACAGAAAAGAAAGGCAAAAGCTGAGAGGGACATATATGTACCTTAATCATATATTTTGACCCTAGCGCAAAGCCTCACATCCCCAGCACCCCTACTTCCTCAAAATAAATAAAACAAAACACTATTACCATGTCCTGACATCTACTCCATCCCTTCCCTTCATTCTTAATCTGAAAGCCCTGTTCCACTGTACTTATTAAATGCCTTCACCTCAAATTTTATAGCCAAGGGCCGTCCTAATGATGCCTCCTTCTAGGCATCTAGAACCTACCATGAACTGAATATGTACACACTGAGAGCCTTCCCTGTGGAGGCCTGCTGCACAAAGCGCTCTACTGGAGTAGACAAAGTCTGCACAATTACCTGGCCTTCCAGTTGGCAGGGTCCCCGCATAGTCGCTGTTCAGGATCACAGCCAGACCCACCGAGCGGGCCGGGAGGATGGAGCTGCTGAGGTCCACGCGCGTCAAGCTCTCAGGCTCTTTCTCCGAGCCCTCCACGGCAGTTCCTGGGCCGTCCTGTCCAGTGGCCTCCCTTTCTTGGCCTTTGCGCCAGGGTCTCAGCACGACATGAACGATGCTCTGCTGATCCAGGTCACAGCTCTAGGTGGGTGCAAGGCAGAAACAGACGAGAAAGAGCAAGCGTTAAGAGGCCAAGTAAGGTCTAACTTGTCCTCAATCCCAGAGTATGCAGAAGAGCCTAAAATCTGTTTGGGTCCAAGGTTGCACATAGTCATGGAACTTGAGAAAAGAGCCACCTGTGACTGATGGAGTTGGACACCTGTTGCTGTCGGTACGTGTGCGGGCTACAAAGGCAACACGGTGCTGGGGCCACAAATCGAAATGTGGGCGCAAATGGACCACAGCAACAGAAAACTAGAGTAATAGTCAAGGCAACAGGAGATCGAGTAGGGCAGAAATGTACCACACTGCATACATAAGCACAGTGAAAAGCAATATTTTTTTAAAATTGATTTACTTCAGAAGTGATGTGTCCTCCCAATTATCAAATATAAATACCAGCATCCATCTCCTTTTTAAAAAGCACAGAGAGTTGGTTATTGCCAATTACAGAGCATTTTTCTCTACAATTTAAAATAATTGTGTTTATGGTAGACTCCACACGCACCCCCTATGTCACCAGCAAACACATCCCCACAGCAATGGGGAAGCAAGCAAGGAGCATCCCCAGGCCATCCCATCCAATATCACAATCAAAATCAGTGAATATTTGCAAAAATCATCTGCACCAATATACTGATGTGTATAAACAGAAGACTGTAGAATTGACTAGAATTAAAGTTTGAAGTAGATAATTTGCTAGGACTATAACTAGACTACCAGAGATCCAAGCCCAGTATCAGAATATCTACTGGATAGAAAATCACTCATCTGTCTTTGGCCCTCCTCCCTCAGAGCCAGGATCTCATCATCTCACTAAACCCCCAAAATTTCATTATCTGCAAACTACCTGTAGTCGTGCTTTCATCATAGCAATGTTCAAACAACACCATGCACGCACAACGATGCTAACGACGGTCCCAACTGGTCCCCATCCTCCCTCCAGTGCTCCATAGCTGTCACCAGCAAATACTGAAGAGTGGTGCCCATTATGCATCGGGATTTCCTGCAGACACACCACTGTGGACTCAGAAGGTCACAGGACGCCCTCTGGGCCTCAATCCCATTTCTGCCTCTTCCACACCCCATGCCCCAGACCTCTGTCACATGGACATGCCTGCTGTCCCTGCCACCTGTCCTCCCAGCTCTGTGGTCCCTGGGTCGTCAATCTCTGTCCCTTAGCCTGCCCCCACCTGCATTCCCCGTTTCGGTCAAATCACTGCCCTCCCACACGGTATCCCGGGTCAAGCCCTCCCCGCCCACCGACAACTCTGATTACCCTCCTATGTCTTCTGAAGGCTTCGGTATCACCGCCTTGGGTTCCTCTGCCCTACGCTTACACCCAGCGAGATGCTAAGAGTAACTTAATTCTGCCTCAGAAATAGCCTTCACATCTTCCGCTCCCTTACTTCTCAATTGCCATCTCCCCATTTTAAGCCTTCATCATTATACTAGCTTTGCAGTTGCTCCCTGACCACTCATCTCTCCCTATAATCCATTATTTATATATTTCTGGAGTTTGCTACGTAATCTTTTCCAACATCTCCCTATTACCTATTACAGAGAATCTGACATCTTACTATCAGCTTCAGGTGTGTTTAGACTTTTCTCCATTCTAGATCACCTATCTTATGATTTTATCTCCTTTCCTCTCCTCCTCCTGACCTTGATTTGGGCTCCATCGCGTGATTGGCTTTGGCCAGTATGACTGAATCACGGCCTTTAAATGTGACCACCAGCGAGAGAGCACCCCTGGGTAGTTTCCGCCTCCTCAGCCTGGGCCCCACATGTGCACGGGGCGCAGTCCCGCACTCAGCCGCAGGGAGAACTGGGTGCCCCTGCACCCACAGAGGGGGCAGAGCCTTCTAGGGGAGGGGCAGCACCACAGACCCCCAGCTGACCTGGACGGGACGCTCACTGACATATGGCACTGAGATTCTGTGATTGTTCATTAGGCAGTAAGAGCTGACAATACTTATTTTCCATTCTAATTGGACTAATAGACATTCTATCACTATTTATCACGGCCTCAGTGTTCAGCCAGAACTCTAGGAATCGCACAGAGCCTTCAGCCTAAGTCATTTCAAATAAACCAACACCAAGATCTGAGTACCCTTGAGCAGGCATGCGAGGGCAGGAGCTGTGCAACAAGGGGGAGACAGTCAAGAATGAGTCTCCTAATGTCCCCTGAGGTTTTTATCCATAGTGTGTTCTTTTCAAGGAGGTTCAAGAATTCAGTCAGATAAAATTCCTCTCTCGACGTTCAGGACTTTTGTGCTTCTGATAAAAGTAATGCCTTTCTTTCTCATCTGAATGCCAGCAATCTTTGCCTGCCACGCGCTTCTTGGAGTTGGTCGGAGTGTGGGCAGGACTTGTGGTGTGTGTGTGTGTGTGTGTGTGTGTGTGTGTGTGTCTGATCTTCAGACTCAATTTAGAAATTCTTGAGAGCAGCAGCTGGGTCATACTTATATTTTTATTTACCAGAATGCCTCACACAGCGCTTTGAACCTAGTAGATAGACAACATATGTCCGTGAACGGGAAAGTCGAAGGACTGGGGCAGAAACAAAAATGAATGAAGGAAGAAATATAAATAGTCATAAACTCAATACCTAAAGTGCTCCATGAGGAACCAGAAGCCTGTGGAAGAAAGAACATGGAATTTAAAGCCAGATAGATGTAATCTATTAGCTGTATGATTTTTGGCGAATGACTTCTCCTCCCTAAGCTCTAGTTTCTACATCTGTCGTTGGCAATAACAGCACCAACTTTGAAGACTACTCTGGAGATTTAAGGAAACAGAAGGAGTGCAGAGCCCAATCCACAGCAATAACTCAATACGCAGTTGTTAGTATCAGTATCACCATTCAGGAGTTTTGAAAACTCAACAGGATTGGCCCCTGATCTTGTACATCAATAAAGCCTCTGAATCCTATGAGGCTACCCCACGCACACAGTCTTACTTGGAGAATGGACACAGAAGGTGGAATAAGCAGGCGCTATAGATGTGATAATCACTCTGACAACACTCCAGCTTCCTGTGAACTAGAAATTGATGATAAAAAAAAAATCCCTATCTGCTCAGATGCCATGAGACACATGAAGAATCTCAGCAAATTCTCAGAGCCTGCTAAAATTTGACAAACATGGAAGAAATCCAAAAACTGAGATTTTCAGTTCAAATCATCATTTTTTTGAATGTCCAGGGTAGAACTGGAAAGGGGACTCTGAAGACTCCGAGCAGATTTCAGTAGTTCCAGTGATATGTATAGAACATATTTCTCTCAGTCTGCATCCATGGTTCTGAGATCATTGCTTAATTCTTTGACTTCTCATAAAAAACGGTGTTGATCTCAGCAGTCCCTTTGCCAGATGGTGCAAATGCACCATCACACTGGTTCAATTCAAAGCCCCATTAATAACATATTCCAGGGATGATAAACTGGATAAAGTTTAGTTGTCTAGCCACTCCAAAGCCCAAAATAATATTTAGTTCTCACAGTATACCAAAAAGTGCCTCAGTTTTGGGAGGTAGAGATTTTCAGTGGGAAGACAGCAGAGTTCTCCAACATGGTTTTAAACTTCCTCAGGGCAAAAACAATCTCTTATATATCTTTGATTCCTCAATAAATAGAATATTGCCTCACAAAGAGGAAACACATTACGTCTGTGTTTTAACTTATTAACTCAATAAGTAAGGCAGTGATGGAAGCTGTCTGGTGTGGACAAAACAAGTAGTTATTTGTCCAACTATTTTTCCTTTTCCAAAAAGAAGTTCCTCTGCTGACATGTAGGTAGGATTCAAATATTTGAGAGTCTGGTAATCCAATTAGAATACTGAAAACAGAGGTGCCTGGGTGGCTCAGTTGGTTAAGCATCTGCCTCCGGCCTGGGTCATAATTCTGGGTCCTGGGACAGAATTGGGGTAGTCCTGGGCTCCCTGCTCAGTGGGGGGTCTGCTTCTCCCTCTGCCCCTCCACCACTCATGCTCTCTCTCTCTCAAATAAACAAAATCTTTAAAAAAAAAAAAAAAGAACACTGGAAATAACTAAAACTTGAAAAACCTGCTAATGCTTTTCAAACTCTTCTTAACCTTTTAGACCTTGTAAAAACAACTAATATTACTCTAACAAGAAAATTCCTGGGGATTGCAAAGTTATTGGAATGTTTTCCAAACGCTTAAAGAAGAGTTAGACAATTTCTGAAATGATTAATAATGAGATTCAAAAAGTCAATAATGTCACATTTTTAACAAAGGGCTTTCATCTTTTATAGAAATAACAACCATAATAACAAAATGAAATAAGCACACACTATTTTTGAGCTCTAGCTAGCCTCCAGGCTGTGTTACAAGGTTTTTGATGCAGTCAGTTGTCTCCACGTTGCCAGGGTCCTCTGAGAGAAGGCTGTTGTCAGCCCCGAGTGTGGCTCTGCCTGGCACAAATCAAGCTCTTGACTTTACTGGCGGTTTACTTCCATTGCACCTGACAGAAGATGAAGGTGAGCCACAGAGAGGTTCACGGCAGGTTCAGTGTCACCCAGCTTCGAAGTGTGAAGCCAAGGTAGGAGCCCAGGCCAAGGACTCCCCATTACCTTTCTGTGACGTCCCAAGCTCCACAGCATGGCTGCTCAGAGGTGGGGAGCGGACAAGGCAGACAGAGGAGGACGAGGGCACAAGGGCCGGGGGGGAGGAGCAGGGTTTGGAAACTGCATGGACACAGCCCACCAACAAAAGAATGATTAGGAGAAAGCCAGACACCGGAATGGGAAAAGCTATGGAAGACAGCCCTCCTGGAACTGGCTCAATGGAAGCAGCAAGAATGCATGCGTGGATCTGATTAAAAACAAACCAGCTAGCCGAGGGATGATGAAAGCAAGAACGAGGGCCAGTTACAGAGCCTCGGTCAAAGCACACTGAGTACCGAGAGTGCAAAGGGGGCCTGACACAGGGCCACGCCCCAGAAGGCAGGTCGCTGAGGTTCTTGCTGCTCAGAGGTCAGTGCGGCTCCAGGTCCCCGGGCCCCGAGAAGACAGCACTGGCCACTCTGTACTGCGCCCACCTTCTCCGTGTGTCTCTCCACTCCAAACGGTGCCATCTTCAAGAAAACAGACTGAATCCAATGCTGCAGTATCTGTTCTAGCGACCTGCTCACAGTACCCACTCCCCTGGGTTTGTGGAGTAACTCAACCGTCCTGCGAAGCTCCCATCCAATGTGGCAGTCAGTCCGGAGGTGAGGAGACGGGCCAGGGGGCTTGAGGAACTTGCCCAAATAAGACACATAATTAGGAAATGAAAGAGCCAGCTCTGCAGCCCATGTTTTCCGGCTGTAAGCCCAGGGCTCTTTTAAATACTCTGCTTCAGACACTCCACCTCTCCGAATTCACAATATAAGCAGACATGTTGGACAGAACTTCCCGGCCACCTTACTGGTCTAAGCATCCTGACTCGTCCACACTCATCAGCACACTTCCTGTACCAATTCCTGTGCTCATTAAATTGGTCAGGTTATCTCCAATACCTTCAATCTTACTCATTTTTAGCTCTCTCCAGTCTGCCAAGCTCAATTTCATCCTACAAAATGCTTAAATTATTTGAATGGGAAGGCTCTCACACGTCCTATTGTGTACTAACTTTACATTTTAAGGTCTGAAAAATCTCTGATTTTCATTTGAATTTTTAATAACACACATTTTTCCCCTCAGAAAAGCAATAATATGGTCATCCAAAAATTATCAGATAAAAGATTTTCTAATTTAATAGGCAATGATGTTATCAGATTTTAATTTTAAAAATAATTTTGACATTAAGGAGGTCTTTCCTAGATAATTTTACATAAATTATCTAAATAAGAAACACTTTTTCAAACAACTTACATTTTCTTTTCTTTCTTTTGCTGTCAAAAATTCAGAATGCTTCTTCTGACAATAACTTTTAGCAAACGTTTCTGTACAAGTTTTTAATAATATATTTCCTATGTCAGAGAAAGACAAAATGGCAATTACTTAGGAAGTCACTTAAAGATATTTTTAGATGTAATGGTTCGGAAATGCTCTGCATGGTCATAGCTAACAATGCAACAACGCGGGGAAAGCAGCCCGCGCTCAGAGATGTTCAGAGGGAAGTCAGAATGACCAGAAAGGAATCATTCCTACAGGTTTGTTTCTCTTGAACTCCAGTCCCCTCTACTGTCTTCAGTGAGCACTAAATGCCAATTTATATTAATTGGATGAGAATAAAAACGTTCCTTCAACTTGAGCTTTCATTTTTTTTTCTTAAACTTGTAAAAGACGGATATTTTGTGATTTAAGCTTTATTTTTTTCACATTTCTTATGACTGGTTTTCATTATAATCAAAGATATGACACATAAAGATACTAAAAGGCCTGTTCTCTGGTTGCAGAAGGCTGAGAATGCAACTCCTATGAAAGGTCAATTAGCCCCACACTAATTAGCCAGTGGGGGTCGGAGCCCCGTCGCCATCCAGTTCCCTCCCACCTCGGGCCTGGGACCATTTTACTGCTCATTAGGATCCATACCAGAGGAAGCTCAGTGGGAGGGGAAGGGGACAAAATAGGAATCAATGTCCTTCACTACCCGGTAGCTTTGTGGTAAATAATTTACTGCGGGAGGAAGTGACTGCTGTGTGCACAAGGTGAGGTCTGGGGTTCTGTCGGTCCATGCGCGCCCTTTCCTAGATACACAGGGAACAGATAACCAGTCCCGCCCATTAAACCAAGTCACATCATGTTTTACATTGTAAACTTTACAAAGGTGTTTCCCAGTGTTGTTTCTTTAAATATTCGATTACTAGTTATGATAAATATTACAGCTAAAAATATATACATGGATTTTGGCAACAGAAATAAATTAATGTTTACAAGTCACTGCATATGCTTTATCGTATTCATGGGGGGAGGTTAGGGCACAGGGTTAACAAACACACTTCGTTCTCAAGCATGTATGGAAAACAGATAAATCCTGGACAATAACCCATTTCATATTATATCTTCTTCCTAAGGAAATTTTCCCTAGGAAAAAAATAGGAAGCACGCAAACTGTCATCCTAAACTCAGTTCATATGCCATCTCTCTCTCACTGAGTTTTCTCTTTCCCCCAAACTCAATGGAAAATTTATTATTGCCAAAGAGATTCTGCTTATAATGTGGAAAGAAGATATTCTGCAGCAAGGAGGTCATCTCAGAAAAACAAAAACAAAAACAAAAACAAAAACAAAGAACCTGATAAGGATAAAAACATCTTCGTATCCTTTTTGGGCATCTATTTATTGCTAGCCCCTAAAAAAAACAAACAAAAAAACAAAAACAAAAACAAAACAGCCAGCCACCATTATTTTAATTCCACTTGTTTCCGGTTTCCTTCTCTTCATCCCTCATGTACTTTCATTTTCTACAA
Organism: Zalophus californianus; assembly: GCF_009762305.2. Classification (NCBI taxonomy): domain Eukaryota; kingdom Metazoa; phylum Chordata; class Mammalia; order Carnivora; family Otariidae; genus Zalophus; species Zalophus californianus. The sequence goes on along the minus strand of NC_045601.1, from coordinate 6,637,033 downwards.
GCATCTGATGGTCATTGGACGCCCTCCCCTCGCCTCCCCGCCCTCTTCTCTCTGCCTCCCCCTCTTCCTCCCCACGTTAGCCACCTGCCCTAGGCTTGCTTTCTGTTTTTTCAATCTCTGATCACTATTATTGGTTAAGATATCCTTTGTCTAACTTAGTCTTACATAGAGAAAAATACGGTAATTTTTACTTTGGAAAGCAAAATCCAGCAGGATATATGCCAAAAGCTGAGCTATAGAGATGGTTTAGGGCTGTTCAGTCTGTTTCTGGTACCTTCTAGGCCTGTAAAGATGACTCATTTCAGAACTGTGAGTACCTTCCAGACTCTCTGAAATAGCAGAGCTTCCTAAAGGAAAGACATAAAAATTTCAGATAAAGAATACTGAGAACAGCAGTGGGGAAAAGCTGTAGGCATGTTTTATTTGCACTAAACTACCTTCCACCTCAGTATATCACCTATGCTGTATTTCTGATCCATGATTTCTCTTGAATGAACACAAAGGCCAGGCTCATTCAGAACCAGAAAGAATTAGGTATGTCCCTCGCTTGGGTGAGAGCCCAATGCTAGTTACCAAGAACTAACCAAGAAAGCACAGAAAAATAGATGGATTGACTCAAGGTTGCAATGAGTAGGTAGCCAGCCTGGAACAGAGTAAGTTTGGTTGCGTTTTGTTTTGTTTTGTTTTGTTTTGTTTTGTTTTGTTTTGTTTTTATTCTAGTGTAGTTAACATACAATGTTATCTTAGTTTCAGGGGTACACTGTCGTGGTTCAACAAGTCTGTGCATTACTCAGTGCTCGTCATGAGAATAAGTTTATTTCATTTCATGTCTTTGAAACAATTAGATGACACAATAAATGCTTTTTTCAAATCAGTGGAAAACCAGAGTGATAACTTGAACCTTTAGTTATTTTAAAATAGATCTCTCCCCCTCTAAAAACAAAGAAACAAAAACAAAAATAAATCTCTCCCAGGGGAAGAAAAAGCCAAGGAGTCACTCACCTGACCCAGAGCTTTAAGAAAAGAAAAGTGTGTCACCTCTGGAAGGAAGAAAAATAATCAGGGACCACTTATCCTCAAATATTACAGTTTCTCCCTACTGCCATGCAAGATAATGTAGCCACATACCATCATCATAACCGGGGGCCATCCAGTAAACCTGATGTCTTGCATGTCCCTTGGACACTGCGGGGAGCTTGAATAGGGTGGGGTAGGGTACCCACAGAGTAGGGCAGGATGGAGAAGACAATATTCCAGCTCTTCCATGGCAAAGAAGACAGGAGAGATGACAGGCACTTCTATTTATTTATTTTTTTAAACTGACACAGAGATAAACAGTTTCATACCTTGGCTATAAATTCCTTAAGTTTCCAGCCTTAGGTTTAAATTTTATATATAAATACAACACATTGTTACTTATGTCAGCTCCTGTTTCATAATCTGCATATTTTATGTCCTGTGCAACAATTCTTTTACTCTGGATAAATAAAACATGAAGCTGCTTTCCTCTTTCACACCTGGACTCTAAGCAGATGTCTGCTCAGGTTGCCCTCCAGACACCGGCTCATAGAAAGGCATTGAAAGTTTGTGCAAATTGGGACAAATTCCTAGATTCTGACATCTGACTATAAGAAAGGATAAATGGTATTCATTTCTTCCATTTCAGCTGTTGGTCCTAACTAATTCTTTCCTGTAATCATTTATTTAGGAGAAACAATGTGTCAAGACCACTGCCATTCCCAAGTACATTCCTGAGGGTTACAGCTCTTGCAGGTGAGTGAGGACAATGCTCCCCAAAGGGCCACAGGGTCAGCTACAGGTAAATGACAGAGATGTACTGTGCTGGCCAGGGACTCTAGCTTTGAACCTTTACTCTGGAATAAATGGTAAATACTGTCTTGGATAAAAAATCACTTTTCCAAATTTACCTAACAGAACTTACTTATAATGAACTTCCTGTAAGACTGTTGATTTTTTTTTTTTTTTTACATTTTCAAAATACACATTTTTGGGGCATAAGGATAGACTAAAAGCTCATTCAGTCTTCTCCTGGGATAAATCAGTTGAAGAAATTTACAAAAATCCATTGTTTGGTGGATGGTAATTGGGGACTATGAGAAAGTACCTCAAAGCTTAGTGACAGTGTTTTGCATCCTGCTCTAATAAAAGCTAATGAAAACCCACAGGTGACAGGTCAGGCCACAGATTTACAGATAATACATTTTACTTGTATCTACAGTAACTCAAGTAACTTCTTCTGCTCTGGTAGAGATAGAAGAAAGGCAAGGTGGGAGTTCACTTATAAATGAATTTCTGAGGGAATGAGGACTTACGCTTCAACCTGTCAAGGCAAAAGCTTGGCTTCAGAAAGACTGGGCCTAGTAGAGTGTCCTGATTTATTTATTTATTTATTTGTTTGTTTGTTTATTTATTTGAGAGGGAGTGAGAGAGACAGAGATAGCAAGAGAGAGCACAAGCAGGGAGGAGAGGGAGAAGCAGGCTCCCCTCTGAGCAGGGAGCCCTACACGGGGCTCGATCCCAGGACCCTGGGATTATGACCTGAGCTGAAGGCAGACGCTTAACCCACTGAGCCACCCAGGTGCCCCTAGTGTCCTGATTTAAAGGAAATCTCTGACTTCTCTTTCATTTTAATCTTCTTCCAAATAAAGGAAGGATAGTGGGTTAAATGGTGTCTACTCAAAATCCATGTCCATCCAGAATGTGAACATATTTGAAAATAGGGTCTTTGTAAATGTAATAGCTAAGGATCTCAAGATGAAATCATCCTGGATTTATGACCTACCTAAATCCAGTAACTGGTGTCTTCATAAGAAGAAGAGGGGACGGGATACAGTCTCCCAGAGGAAAATGTCATGTGAAAATGGAAGCTGAGATCCGAGTGATGCCTCCACAAGCCAGGGACTCTAGGAGCCACTAGAAGCTGGAAGTGGAAGGAGCATTCTTCCCTGGAGCCTTCTGAGGAAGCAGGACCCTGCTGACTTGATTTCAGCCTTTTGGCCTCTAGAGCTATGAGCAATAAATGTGTGCTGTTTTAGGCCACCATGTTTGTGCTCTTTTGTTATAACAACAAACTCCTAAATGAGAGAAAACATTGTGGCCAGAGAGAACAAGATGTACAAAACTGGGGTTGAGGGACCTAGGTAGGGCGTTGGGAAGAAGAAAAGCCAGGATGCATTTCAGCTGGGAGTAGGGTACTTGTACGTAGAGTCAAGTACGGATGGGGCTCCCCAGGCGGGCTCCTATTTTCACATTACACAAAGCCAGTAACCTTTACATATTTGTCAACATTTATTTAGAGGACGCTTCAAGCTTTGTAAGGGTAGAGGTGAAGAGAAGTGCCAGTAGCAGCACACTTCACAAAGCTTCTCCTCTTTGGTTCATTTGGGTTAGGTGACATACACCCTAATCTAGTCAGGAGTGTTGAGTTGACACCTGTTCTCTCCCTGTAATTGTTAATAGCTCCCTTTTAACCATCAAATGTCTCCCAGTCTGAAAGACAAATCATATGGTCATCCTACTTAAGATGCCCATGGCACATAGTAGCTGTTCAATGCATAAATTTTGAACATTTAATGAAATAAATATAATAGCAATAAATCTAGTATTTTTTTAATTGTCTATATGCTGGACAGTGTTCTCAGTATTTTCTCATTTTACTCTATGCAATGCCACAGTAAGATAGGTGCTATTAATATCCTCATTTTATAGATGAGGTGTAAAGAAGTAAAGTCATTGCCAAAGGTCATACATAGCTAAGCTACTATGTGGCTGAGCCAAAATAACAAATAGTTGTGTGGCACTGTTTCACAATCCCTTTCATAAAGATCAACACATTTAATCTCACCTAATACTTTCACTAACCCTTTTTCAGATATTAGTTTCAGTATTTTAACAGAGTCACTTAGGGTTTAGGAAGACTAAATTAATTAGCCAAGATTACACAGGAGTTTCTACAAAGGTAGTGGGCTTATATCCAGGTCAAAATCTGAAAAAAAATCACCCGGGTGCCAACAACAAGAACAGATTTTCATACCCCACCTTAGACCGATGGAGTAAGGATCTAGAGCGGCGTGTCCTGGCAATCTGCATTTCCAATCATTTCCCCGGCGACTCTCAATGTGAAGTCAGGTTGAGAATCTCTACCAAGGGCAAGGGAGCTGGGTGGGCATTTGACTTCTGGCTTCTCAGTCCCAACCACTCCTCACCCACTGAAATCCTCCTTCCTGGTCACCCAGGCATCCCATACTCCCTCCTAAACCCTCCTTCAGCCTCAGCTCCAGGAGGTTATTGATGTATCCCAGACAGACATGCACCTTCAACTTTCTGACTCAACTGGAGGAACGTGGACAAGGGTACCCCACCCATGCAGGCCTTGGGGTCTATACGAACCAAGAGAACTCTCTGGATCACACTCCCAGAACTACCCAGTAAGACATTCCATCAGACTAGCTCCAAAGGCTGTGAAGGAGAATGGGTGTATTCATAAGTGGACAGGGGAAAGATTTAATCTGTCATGCAAGTTTTTCTAGAGTTCTACTGACTATAAAAGAAAGCGTATTATACAAATGCATAGAGAGAGAGAACATATAGCCAGTTGTTTGTGTCAGATATTCACAAACTACCAATATCAAATATGGCATCAATTATACTTTAAAGGGCAGAGCCTGGAATTAACATACAAATAGTAATACTTCTATGTGCCCAAAGGCATGTGATGTCTATAAGCTTTGCCTTTGTTGAGTAATTTGTAAACCTTTAAAATGTCTGGAGCAGCACAAAGTGAAGCCAGAAATGGAAAACAGATTTTAAGTCAAGTGAAGACATAATGAACCACTTTGCTTTTCCTGGTTTTATAATCTAGCATATCAGCTCTTTTGAAATATACCAAACTCAAAAAGGAAAATGGGCTGAAGGAGATAAGCACACAAGGGATGCTGATCTGGTTCTACTTCAGGTGGAAAGAATCTGAAATAAGGGAATGATTTGGCAAATAGAAATTTTTTTTAATACACTTATTTTTATTAAGTTTCTATGGGATGGGGGGGGGTAACCCAGGACAGAATCTGTTAGAACACAATCTGTTAGAACAAAAAAAGATAACATTGCATCCATACTGACAATACATATATATATATACATATGTGTGTGTGTGTGGGGGGTGTATAGCATACTTACAGTGTAACCAAACTAAAAGTCCTAGAAGAAAATAAGGAATACATTCTTTAACCTGAATCTATGGACAACCTTTAAAACCAGGACTCAAAATCATGATGCAATAAAGTATTAATACATTTAACCACATCAAAATAAAAAGAAATAGTCTTTCCATGGCAAACATAACAAAGGCAAAGACGAAAACAAACAAACAAACAAACAAAGAGACTATTAACTCCAGAGAACAAATAGTTTCCCAAGGGGAGAGAGTGGGGGGCGGGTGAAACGGGTGAAGCCGATTAAGAGGACACTCGTTGTGGTGAGCACTGATCAGGGTATAAAGTTGCTGAATCACTACCTTGTACACCTGAAACTAATATAACACTGTGTTAACTACACTGGAATTGAAAACAAAATGAAATAAAACAAAAACTTAGGGAAAGAACTTCAAAAGAAAACAAGGCGAAGACGAGTGACAAAGTGGGAGAAAAGATTTTCAGCTTAGGACATAAGGGAATCTTAAAAATTGAAAAAAGTTTAAAAGTCTGATAGAAAAACACGTAAAAGACAAAATATGTACAAATGAACACTCAAATATGAAAAGATGATGAATTTTAACTATAATAAAATAAACATTTGAAACTATGCCCCTTTACGCCAATAACACTATTTTCAAAAGCTTGACAAATACTGTTGGTGAAGAAACTTGTGCGTACCGCTGGTGGGGGAGGTCGGCACCAGCTAACGGAACAGTGTCTGACTTATTTCACTTAGCACAATGTCTTCAAGATCCATTTATGTTGTCACAAATAGCAGGATTTCTTTGCTTTCAATGGCTGAATAATTTTCCACTGTATATTTATACCATAACGTATTTATCCACTCATCCATCAGTGGACACATAGGTGCTGCAAAGAAATTGGAGGTACAGATATATTTTCTAGTTAGTATTTCCCTTCCCTTCAGGTACACACCTGGAAGTGAAATTGCTGGATCACATGTCAGTTCAGTATTTAATTTTTTGAGAATCGTCTGTGCTGTTTTCCAGAGTGGCTGCACCAATTTACATGTCCTACATCTCCACATCCACTCCAACACTTGTTATTTCTTGTCTTTTTCTTAAAAGCCATTCTAACAGGTGAGGTGTGAGGCTGTATAACTTATTTTTAACATAAGCTGAAATGTATGTGTGCATGTATTTTAAGCCCCTTTCTTCAATAAATAACATATTACATATTTTTCCATAAAAAGTCTTTTTTTCACATGATAATTCATCCGAGAACCCATTACATGGTAGTATAGTGAGATTTTCCTTATTCTTTTTCATAACTAGTGATCTCATATGGGGATAAATCATAGCTTTATTCAATCAATACCCTACGGTGGACATCTGGGTTGATTGCAGTTTTTCTAAAAATACAAACAATGCTTCTATGAGTACTATGTGTATATATCTTTACATATTTTTCCAGTACATTATTATCAGTATTAGTTTACTGCAGAGGCCAAGGAAGATCAGTACTTTGACAGCAAGGAGCCCACTTAATACCCAAATGTTGGTTTTAAAATATAATTTCCCACTTAGATGAACCAGGACTCCTAATACTAGGTCTGAGAGAGAAAGTACAATATGATGCCAGAACATCTTTTTTGTGATCCCAGAACATCTTGTATGTGCGAGAAGGCAAGACTATGCTCAAACACAAATGGGTTCACATCGGCCAAGTTTGGGAAAATATAAACATAAAAAGGAATAATGATGGTAATGGGTTATAATATATTGAATAAAGAAAGAATCAATGAATTTATAAAGATACTCAAAATATAGGGGCGGGAAGTGAGGAAGGGCTCTTTTATATAGAATAATGATATAGGATAAATATGGAAAGAATGACAGACTAAGAAAATTATATTTTTAAAACTACTAATCTAATAACCAATTCAGTTAAAGATCCCCAGTACAGCAATTGGATGAAAGATTGCTAGGAATCAAGATATTTGCACAAAGTATCTTCCCATGGGTTTCAGAGGCAGAGGGTTGTTTCTACAAAGGTGGATTTGGCAGGCATCCTCATAGACAAGCGATCATACTAGCATCATCAGTTACAAACTATGCAGTGTTGTTGACAATGATGTTTAACTGAATGTACTGATGAAGAAACCATAAAACAAAGCCAGCTCGCAGTACATTTTGCCAGACAACTGGCCTGGAGTCTTTGAGGTGTGTATTTTTTGAAAAAAATCCACAAAAGGTATGTGTGAGGGAACTGTTCCAAAGTAAAGGAGATTAAAGATGCAAGATAACTAAATGCAACGTGTGATCCTTGACTGAATTCTTGATCAAAGAGATTAAAAAAAAAAAAAACGCTATAAAGGACAATTTGGGAATGTCTGGCGGGAACATCTGCATATGGACTGCATAAGAAATACCATCGTATAGGTGTTAAATTTCTTGTGTATGATTAGGCATCATGGCTATGTAGAAGGATGTCTTTATTCTTTGTAGACACTGACTGTACCGTTTAGGACCAAACTGCCCTGCTGTCTGCAGCACGTCTAACATGAGGAGGCAGGAAGGGAAGGAAGAAGGAGGGGAAGGAGGGAAGGAAAGAGAGAACACTAAAGCAAATGAGACAAAGTGTTAAGAGCTGGGGAATCTAGGTAAAGGTCATACAGGTATTTGTTATACAGGTTTTTTTGTCTTTTACTTTTCAAGGTTGAAATCTTATAAAAATAAAAAAAGAGATAAAGTATCTTCATGTTCAGTCACCACATGGAAAGTACCCACTGAACACAAGGAATGTGGTAGAACTACAAAATTTGGGAAAGAGGGGCACCTGGGTGGCTCAGTCGTTAAGTGTCTGCCTTCAGCTCAGAGCATGATCCCAGGGTCCTGGGATCGAGTCCCGCATCGGGCTCCCTGCTCAGTGGGAAGCCTGCTTCTCCCTCTCCCACTCCCCTTGCTTGTGTTCCCTCTCTCACTGTTGTCTCTCTCTGTCGAATAAATAAAATAAAAATCTTAAAAAAAAAGAATTTAAAAAAAACTGGGGAGAGAAAACAACTGTATGCATTGTATGCTACCGCTCACTAATTAAGTTCTCACCTCTTCCTATATCTCCCTTCAAAACTGAACTTAAAAAGAAAGGAGTGAGGGAGATGAAAGCAAAATCCAAACTTGCAGGGCACCTGGGTGACTCAGTCGGTTAAGCGTCTGCCTTGGGCTCAGGTCGTGGTCCCAGGATCCTGGGATTGAGCCCCGCATTGGGTGGGAGCCTGCTTCTCCCTCTCCCACTCCCCCTGCTTGTGTTCCTGCTCTCGCTGTGTCTCTCTCTGTCAAATAAATAAATAAAATCTTCAAAAAAAACAAAAAATCCAAACTTGCCTGAGTGAAAAAGAAATCTTTGCTTTGAAAACCAGAGAGCTATTATAACAGTATGGATTACTGCTACAGTTCAGAGAGAGCAGTAACATCCAGTTAAAGAATGTGGCCAGTGGACTAAAAGTTCAGCAGTTCATAGTAACGTTAAGAAGACAGCTACAATGAATAAATATATTTCCCAAACTAGTGATTTTTAGAATCATAAAATAACTTCTGAAGCAGAGTGCAATGCATGGACTAATGCACTTCATGGATAACCAAAGAAAATAACTCAGTTCATGAAAGCTGTTCTTTCTTAAAGAGGCAACAGAAAGAACCTTTTTAAACCTTTTGCAATAAAGAACCTTTCCACATCACAAACTTCAAACAGATGTAGACTTCCATGCAAGGGGACAGCGTAAAAAAAAGAATAAAAGACATTAAAATCCTCCCAGACAGCTACCCAAATGATCAAAAGGCCAAAAGATAGTGGGGAAACGCATTTGCTAAAATCCATATTAGAGAGTATATGAGAACATTTGCATTATGATAAACAGCTAATTGGAGTAAACTGACTCATTTTTAAAGATACTTTGGCAGGCTTATCAATACTTTAAATGCACATACAGGAATCCTCATATAAGTGCTGAAAATATGTCCATGGATGGTCACTGCAATGACAATGAAAAAAAGTGGAAACAATCTCCCTAAACATTCATTCATTTGGCGCTGGCTGTCACTCATCCATTCAACTGGTCAGTATCTGTTGTGATTCCAGAGGGCTCACATGAAAAAAGATACTGTCTATTTTTTAAATAAAAACTTCAAGTGGCACAATAGCACATATTATTATTAGTAGTATTGGTAGTAGTATCATTAACCCATTTAGTTACATGCGTAGTTGTGTATATGCATTCTTTTTTTTTTAAGATTTTATTTATTTATTCATGAGAGACAGAGAAAGAGAGGCAGAGGGAGAAGCAGGTTCCCCGCAGAGCAGGGAACCCGATGCAGGACTCAATCCCAGGACCCTGGGATCATGACCTGAGCTGAAGAAGGCAGATGCTTAACGACTGAGCCACCCAGGCGCCCTGTATATGCATTCTTATTGAGTGTGCATACCAACTTATGATTATCTCTGAAGAATGGGATCAGGTTGGAAAATGGAAATTTTCATTTTTTATTTTTACTTTATATAGTTTTGGAATTTAAAAAAAGTATAGACATTTGTTACTTTGATCCTTTTGAACGGATACCCGGGAAAATATTTGCAAGTCATTTAATCCCTGATAATATCTTTCCTATTTTTTTGGGGGGGTGGGTCAGAAAAGATGACAGAAAATTCTGTACATGAAGGAATTAATTCTCTTTTGTTACTCTCCTGCTAATGTCTGTTTTTGATGTTGTCTCTTTAATTTTGTCATCGTTGGCTAAAACTTCTTTCTGACCTGTATTTTACCTAAATCACCCTAAATACAACCTCATTTTACACACAGTTGCTTAGATGAGAGCTATTCACTCATGTCCCCCCCCCCCCGCTTTTTTAAAAGATTTTATTTATTTATTTGGAAGAGAGAGAAGGAGAATGCACAAGCAAGCACACAGGGCAGGGCAGGGAGAGAGGGAGAGAGAGAATTTCAAGAAAACTCCGGGTTGAGCGAGGAGCTGGACACACAGCTTGTCTCATGACCCTGAGATCAAGACCTGAGGAGAAATCAGGAGTTGGGCAACCGACCAAGCCACCCAGGCACCCACTCACCCCTCCTTTTGAGAAAAAAAAATAATACATTTAGTTGTGTAACTTTTATTCTCTTTATTCTAAGAAGACTCTTCTTTTTTTTTTTTTTTTTTCCTCCACCTCAGATGTGTGCCTATTTTTGGAGTGGATGAAATGCTGGAAAGCTTATTTCAATAAAACTGGAGTATGTCATAGAGTGACTTGTGTCCCCACAAAATTCATCTGTTGAAGTCCTAACCCCTCAGAGTGTGACTGCATTTGGAGATAGATCTTTAAAAAGGAAATCAAGTTAAAATGAGGTCATTAGGGTGGCCCCTATCTAATCTGATAGGACTGTGTCCCTATCAGAAGAGGTCAGGACACAGGGAAGACCAGCTGAGGACACGGAGAAGACAGGCATCAACAGCCAAGGAGCAAGGCCTCTGAGCAAACCAACCCTGGCCACCTTGATCTCAGCCGTCAGGCTACAGAACTGATAGGAAGTAAGTTTCGGTTATTTCAACTACCCATCCTGTGGGGCTTTCTTATGGCTGCCCTTGCAAACTAAAACCGAGTTTCTGTATCTTCAGGAACTGAAAAATTTCAAAATTCTGTGGCCTATTATGAATAGCAAGGACACTACATTTCTACCTGCTCATTCACCTTTTTATTTATTCCAAAAGAACTTTTGGAGTCTTGGAAAATCAAACCTTTGCTGTCAAAATCTTGAGTGACAACACAACACCACAGAACAGAATTTAGGGAGGGCTCACTCTGTACAAATATTATGCAATAGCACTTTACATCCCCTTCTTGATTCTGTAACAGCAGGTGTTGTCTTGGATCATTCTCTTTATGGTTGGGGATTTTTTTTTCCCCATGAGGGCCTTGGTTTCTCCGTACCTTACGACACCTTAGCATCAAGGGCCAGGCCTGGGTTCTCCTTCATGTCACAGAGCCTCCACTCTAACCAGAGGATGACTGCATTGTTGTAAGGCAAAGGGGATGCAAGTCATGACTGGGAGGCTCTGTTGATTAAATAAATACAAACAGAGCTATTAATGGTGAATCTTAGAAAAAGGGGACTAAGTAAACAAAACATCATTGGCTCTCGACTCCAATATTCAAGTGAAGGTCATAGTAGTTCCCCCAAATTCTCATCAAAGCATATCCTTACTTTATCCAAAATTTTGAAGAAAACTAATGCTATATTATATCATCAGGATTGTTATAGCAGGACCTTCACAGTTCACAATGAACCCCAAAACCAGCACTTAATGCATGTCTGTTGAATGAATGAATAATGATAATAATTAACAAGAACTGTTCTAAGCGCCATGTTTACTAAGCATTTCACATACTTGTAATCCTCGCAACTACACTGAGAAGTAAGGATTTGACACGGACTGCTGGAACCTCATCAAAATCTGCTTCTTCCCCTTACTGGGCACCTCGCTGACTACCTCTCCCAGCCACCTGTGCATTTGTGGTGGCCCCAGTAATCATTCTCGCCAATGCGCTAGGGAGTGCAAGTGATGAATGCCACTTCCTGGCCAAAGCACTCTTGCTGATGTCACAGCAAAACATAGATGGATGAAGAGACACACACATAGCAAAATATAAAGATACAGAAAAACTCTCCAATGCAAGCTGGAAGTTCACATTTTATGGTTGGAACCATACAACCAAAGACTACAACCATTCAAACACAAGTGCAGTTTGGCAGCATACCCAAATTACATCATTGGGCTTCTGGAGTGTAAGTAAGTTTTCTAGAGATTACTCTGCACAACCTAAAATTTAAAAATGACATCATACATTACATTCAAGTTAAAAACTAGCAGGTTGAAAGAAGAAGCTTCTTTTAAAACAAGGCCATAAATGTATAGGATGCCTGATTAGGAATAGGTTTTATCATATTTATTTTTTGAATAATTGTTGAATCCACTGCCTTTCAAAATTTTTCTGATTTTTCTTTTTTTAATTTGTTATTGTTGTCTTAAGTTATCTTTATAGCTGTCAGCCTTAATCTTCATGTTTCCTTGGGCAGAAATAAATCATTCCCCTGTGCCATGTATATCACCTCCATAATATCTTTAAGTTTTTATTCAAATTCCAGTTTCATACAGTATAATATTAGTTCCAGGTATACAATATATAGTGATTCAACACTGCCATACAATACGCAGTGCTCATCATTACAAGTACCCTCCTTCATCACCACCACTTATTTCACCTAGCCCTACATACCCCTCCCATCTGGTAATCGTAAATTTATTCTCTAGACTTAAGAGTCTGTTTCTCGGTTTGACTCTCTCTCTCTTTTGCTTTCCCCCCTTGCTCGTTTGTTTTGTTCTTAAATTCCACGAAATCATATGGTATTTGTCTTTCTGACTTATTTCACTTAGCATTATACCCTCTAGCTCCATCCATGTTGTTGTAAATGGCAAGATTTCTTTCTTTTTTATGGCTGAGTAGTATTCTGTGGTATGTATAGGTGTGTACACACACACACACACACACACACACACAAATATCTTCTTTATCCATTCATCAATCAACGGACACTTGGGCTGCATCAATAACTTGACTACTGTATATAGATAATGCCACTATAAACACCAGGGTGCATGTTTCCCTTTGAATTAGTATTTTTATATTCTTTCGGTAAATACTTAGTACTGCAGTCCCTGGATCATAGTAGTTCTATTTTTAACTTTTTGAGGAACTTCTATTTTCCACAGTGACTGCACCAGTTTGCATTCCCACCAACAGTGCAGGAGAGTTCCCCTTTCCATATGCTCACTAACATCTGTTGTTTCTTGTGTTGTTGATTTTAGCCATTCTGACAGGTGTGAAGTGACATTTCATTGTTGTTTTGATTTTCATGTCCCTGATGATGAGTGATGGTGAGCATCTTTTCATCTGTCTATTAGCCATCTGTATGTCTTCTTTGGAAAAATGTCTATTCATATCTTCTGCCCATTTTTAAATTGGACTATTTGGTTTTTGAGTGTTGAGTTTTATGAGTTCTTTATATATTTTGAATACTAACCCTTTATCGGATATGTCATTTGCAAATATCTTCTCCCATTCAGTAGGTTGTCTTTTAGTTCTATTGATTGTTTCCTTCTCTGTACAGAAGCTGTTTATTTTGATGAAGTCCCAACAGCTTATTTTTGCTTTAATTTCTCTTGCCTCAGGAGACATATATAGAAAGAAGTTGCTACGGCTGATGTCAAAGAGGTTACTGCCTGTGTTCCCTTCTAGGATTTTTATGGTTTCATGCCTCACATTTAGATCTTTAATCTGTTTTGAATTTATTTTGGGGGAGGCGTAAGAAAGTGATCCACTTTCATTCTTCTGCATGTTGCTGTCTAATTTACTCAGCACCATTTGTTGAAGAGACAGTTTTTTTTTCCCCCCATTGGACATTCTTTCTTGCTTTGTCAAGGATTAATTGACCATATATAGTTGTGGGTTCACTTCTGGGTTTCCTATTCTGTTCCACATGTCTATGTGCATACTTTTGTGCCAGTACCATGCTGTTTTAATCACTACAGCTTTGTAATATAAGTTGAAGTTCAGAATGGTGATGCCTCCAGCTTTGCTTCTCTTTTTCAAGGTTGCTTTTGCTATTCAGGTTCCATACAAATTTTAGGACTGTTCTAGCTCTGTGAGAAAATGCTGTTGGTACTTTGATAGGGGTTGCCTTAAATGTACAGATTGCTTTGGGTAGTATAGACATTTTAAATATTTGTTCTTACAATCCATGAATATGGAATGTCTTTTCATTTCTTTGTGTCATCTTCAGTTTTTTTCATCAGTGTTTTATAGTTTTCAGAGTATAAGTCTTTCACCTCTTTGGTAGGTTTATTCCTAGGTGTCTTACTGTTTTGGGTGCAACTGTAAATGAGACTGATCCCTTTATTTCTCTTTCTGCTGTTTCATTAATGGTGCATAGAAATGCAACACATTTCTGTACACTGATTCTGATCCTGCGACTTTACTGAATCTGTGTATCGGTTCTAGCAGTTTTTCGGTGGAATCTTTCAGATTTTCTATATAGAGTATCATGTCATCTGCAAATAGTGAAAGTTTTACTTCTTCCTTGCTGATCTGTATGCTTTTTATTTCTTTTTGTTGTCTGATTGCTGTGCCTAGAACTTCCAGTGCTATGGTAAATAAGAGCTCACCTCCATGTTTCTTACCATGTGTTTGTCATCTTCATACTACCTACATAAAACTTCAACAACCTTTTGAACCCATTTGCATACTATCTTAAGTCTACTGGCATTATATATATGCAATGCTAACTCCAATAAAACGTATCATTTGAAATTATCTCAATTCCTGTGCAAAGACGGCAAACTTCTCCCAGAAACAAATCACTAGATCCTCCTGAAAGTGAGAAGAGCATTTTAATAAGCATGGCATTGTGCTTGAGTGGTTGCTAGGACAACATCTAGTGCGGCAGAAAGACCATGATAAGGCATTCGTTAGGAAAGTCAGTTCTTGGGCAGCAGTGAGGGTTGTTGTTTTTTAACATAGCCAAATAGACAGCTTTTATATAGATTGAGCATTTTACCTGCATTCTCTCATTGTAACTTCGTAACAACTTCATGAAATAAGCATCATAGATGAGAAAACTGAAGCTCAAAAAGATGCACAATTTACTCAAAGATAAATAACCAGATATGAAACCAGGTTTACCTTGTTTTAAAGCCATTTTTTACTATTCTCCTTGCCTGAATAAATGGAGAATGAGTGAAAATATCTACTCTAATTAACACTTCCAAATCTTGGTTCATTCTATAACCAAAGCAGTTTTATAAAAGTAGAATTTAGATGCACACAAGATGAACTGTCAAATTGTTCTAAATTGTCTTCGAGGTTGTTTGATCTAATGGTCCAGATTTTTGAAACCCTGAGAAATGATGACAGAGCACATATAAGACACAGAATGCTGTAAACAAGGGCTTCTGGCCTGGGAGATGAGCCAGAGAGATTGAGATGTCCATAAACCTCCGAGAGATATAACAAATCTGATGTACCTTTGTGGTAAAGGCAATATGTCTCCTTAGCTAAAAATCACTGTGCATAAGGGAGATATTTTTGAGAAGAATGCTTTAATTTTCTTTTTCTATCTTTCTTTTTCTTTTTTTTTCTTTTTTTGCAAATGGTATACATTCATGAAAATGATTATAAAATGCTGTGGTTCTTCTGATAAGTCACAATTTAGGTAGGTGATATTATTTGTTTAGTAGAGAGTTTGAAATGCAAGCACGACATTTGTGCTTGCATTTCAAGCCCAACTGAACTGAAGCATAATAAAAGGTCTGATCTAAGGGCATTTTCCTATAATTCCCATCGTAAGCATTATTCTTTTGTGTTTACTCCAGGAGACCTCTACTCAACTCTAAAGTGTTAACTGGAAGGGATAAATATAAAACAAACTATTAGATATCTGGTTATCATAAATAGGAATTTCATGAAGGAACAGAAAATAGGGAAATTGGTTATGAAAAATGAATGAGAAGTGGCTGATACAGATATGCAGCTAAGTTGGGGTAACTCATGCTGATCATTTCAAAGGCTGGTAACACTAGAGAAGCTCCTAACCCAATAGCAGGTAGAACCTAGGAGCACAAATTTTAGTATGCTTGGGTGTGCCCAGAGGTCCCTGACTTCCTATTTTCCACCACATTTCCCAGGGAAAATGTCTCAGATTTTGTCTTTCTTCTGAACTGTGCTCAAGGACCTACGGTAGAACTAGAATCTTTACCCAAATGTGAACCCAATTCATTGAAGCATTGAAAATATGCCTAACCCTCACTGTTCCCCTCTCTGCATGGGGTGGGCTCTTCTCCAAACTAGTTATGCAGAATTACTGTGCAGCCCACATCCTACACTCAACCTAATTTTAAATATAGCCAATAGGAAGGAAAATTCTACTACTATGCCAGTGCTATGTGGGATTCTAAGATGGCTGTCAAGATTCTTACTCCTGATCTATGTACTCTGTATAACCGTTCCCTGCAAGTATGAACAGGACCAGTGACTATGATGGAGGCCACTCCCATGATTAGGTTATGTCACAGTGCAAAGGGGGAGGTGTTTTTCAGATGTAATCACAGTCCCTGATTAGCTGACTTGTTAAGCAAAAGGGAGATTATACTGTGGGCGTGACTTACAAAAGAAGGCCTATAGGTGAGCTCCACAGAAGAAGGCCTCTAAGTCTGGGCTAAAAGTGAGAGAGTGATACTCTCTTGCTGGGATTAAAGAAGCAGTCATGGTGAATTCTACAGCTACAAGGAAAGGAACTGTTCCACTAGCCACGTGAACTTGGAAGAGGACCAAGCCTTGGAGGAGGCCGCTGCAGACCCGATGGCAGCTTCATGAGACCCTAACTGAGGACCCAACAAAACTATGGCCAACCTTGTGGAAGCTGTGACAACCTCATACTCATCCCATGATACTGTTTACAAACACCTGATGTGTTTATCTCCCCAGAGGCACTGGCCATTTTCAAGATACCTATGCACCACTGCTGAAGGTATCAGCTACCTGAGGGGCAGGCCAAAGCCTGCTGAGGATGAAGGAAACAACGTTTTGTTGTTGTTGTTGTTGTTGTTGTTTTAACTTTCAAAACGGGCTCCTGAAGCTCATTTTAGTGGTACTGTTGTGAAACCCCATGTTTTCCACTTTCAGGGCCATGCTAGAAGGAGAGAGCAGTTTGTTGTCTACAAGGGCTTACTACAAGCTTGGATGTAGGATGCGGCACAGGAGAGGTTTCCCATCATGTTAGTTTACTAGGGCTGCCAAAACCAAGTACCACATGCTGGGTGGTTTAATCAAGGGAAATTTGTTGTCTCCATTCTGGAGACCAGAAGCCCCCAATCAAAGTGTAGGCAAGGCTGGATCCTTCTGAGAGTCATGAGGGACTGTTCAGCCCCTCTCTTTGGCTCACAGACAGCCATCTACTCGCTGGGCCTCCACATCAACCTACTTCTGTGTCTGTTTCTGTGTCCAAATTGCCCTTCAAGATTTATTTATTTATTCATTTAAGAGAGACAGAGAACCAGCAAGAATGCACAAGCAAGGGGAGTGGAGGAGGGACATGGAGAAGCAGACTCTCCGCCGAGCAGGGAGCCCGCCACGGGGCTCAGTGCCAGGACCGGGCCCCGGGATCATGACCTGAGCCAGAGGCAGACACTTAACTGACTGAGCCACCCAGGCGCCCCAAATATCCCTTTTTATAAGAACACAGGTCATAAAGAATTAGGGCATAACCTGATGACCTCTTTTTAACCTGATTACTTCTGTAAAGACTCTGTCAGCAAGTAAGGTCACATTCTGAGGTACCGAGGGTTAGCATTTCAACATGTCTTTTTTGGAAGAAACAATTCAACCCATAACACCCACTACGGAGTAAGGAGAAAGGCACCCAAGGACTGTACATCTCACCCACAGGGCAGGCAAGGCCCTCCATGTCTATTTGCAGCAGGAAACAAAGGTGACTCCCAATTTATAACCTTGGGGGTGGAGGGCAGGATAAAGGGAAAACAAGAATCCTGAATTGTGACTGCATATTTACTTAAGTCCTTCAACTGAAACACAATGACCTTCCTGGATGTGGGAAGACGATGATCTGTTTTTTCTCCTTTGAGACTGGAAATTAGAGCTTGAGAGAAAGTTGAAAAATAGAAAAGCTTCTTTTCAGATTAGATAAATTGCAGGATGTGAATATTTTTATTAGTGCCATATGTCCTAGCTAGATTCTGGAATACCTGAAATGCCTGCCATGTGGTATTCAGAGGAACAATCTAAGACTTTCACTTGTTCCTCAAATCCAAATCAATGGGCCATCATTGTCTCTGATTATGTATGCAGTAATTGTGCATACTAAAATATTGTCTTATGTCTAAACAAACCTGGATTGGGTCAAATAAAGTTGTTTGCTTTCTCGCTTTGATACAAGATATCCGATTATTAAGACTTCACTGAATAGGGTTATTAAACAGAAGGGCCACTCAGGTTTTCCACTGTTGACTGGCTTCCTAGTTAATCATTTTGTGAAAATTAAAAATCAATCTAACACAAAGCACCAGAATCCCTTCTTTCTGAATATAATTTAAATCCTTGATTTAAAACATTATACTATATTCTTAGTTTAAATTTGATTTCTCAAATAATGCCTTTATGGCCTACTATATTGAATTAAGAGATAATAATATTAACAAGTAATTCTTTCTTATCAAAAGTTTAATGTCTCACATGTATTGTTTAATTAAGTTACTAATATTATGACAATATTAATGTCATACATTTCCAGACTAAAGCAGATCTCATTTTCAATATGAAAAGTTAATTCTTAAAACAAAATTTAAAAGTACTATACTTAAAATATTAATGGCAATTTCCTCCTTGTAAACTGCCTCAGTGTTTTTCAACTCTGCCCTGACAATCCAAGAGAAAAAAAGAAATGGGGGAACTTTTTGACGTGGAAATAAGAGTGAAAGGGCTGTATGTTTCTGCGAAAAGACATTGGCAACTTTCCAGGAATATGGCAAAAGTGACTGGGACAAATCTAAAAATGAACATGAAACCAATCTGGTTATTGAGCTGTTCAAATACTCATTCTTAAAGCTTCCGGTGGAAATAAAGTTGATAGAACTAAACATGAAATATGTTCTACTAAGTTCAGGGATGTTAGGCTGACTTTATCTACTTAAGGAAAGGAGGCAAGCCATGGACGATTTCCCTAAATTTCACAGAGAACAACCGAGTATTTGCTGAGACATAGATGCAGGAAACATGAATCTGCGAATCCAAGGGTAGAAATGGGATAAACTAAGCCCAGAAAGTCACAGTGACCTCTGCAAATGGAAATGCAGTTTAAGGTATGCAAGATGGTCATGATTAAGCTTCCAGAACCTTCTTTCTTAGCCAGTTCTTCAGCATTTTCCATCTGCCATGGCCAGCGCCAGTCCGCAAAACAGACTCGCCCAAGCAAACCTCTCACTGGTATTTGTCACCGACACGAACCAACCAGCTCCGCTGGGCTGGATGCAAACAGAACAGACCACAAAAGGGGTGGGGAAGGAGTTATGAAGCTCTCCAACTCTCGGGCTCCGGATGCCCACCCCTGCCCACTGCTCCCAGCCTCCAGCTCTTAGGGAGAGGCCGTCAGGACATCACTAGGAAACAAACACGGCCCCACATATTTCTGTGCACTTAATCTCCTGTTTGAAAGACAGGGGAAGGAGACTCGTTGGGTCAAAGATGAAAGATGTTTTTTGAAAGTCAGACTGACAGAAGAATGCCCTGTAAAAAGATAAAAGACCCTGCTTTAAGAGAGCTCCTTTTCATTTTTACCTTAGAGAGGTTTGCCTTTTATGTTTCTCTGAAGTCATTCGATGAGAGGACAACAATCTCCAATGGCATATCTTTGTTATAGAGAAAGAAAAGGTTTGGCATTGGGATTTGGTAAAGAAATGAAAAATTGAAGATAAACAAGATGTTCTGATACCAAGCAAAACTGATGACTCATTTTATAATAAGTGAGCAGCGACTTCCAGATAAAATTCATTTCGTCATCCTAGCCATTTTGTCATTTGTCAACTGACCCATCTTTCAGACTTCCAGCTACTCAAAGAAGCCATGCAGTAATGGCACAGGATATTTTGAAATGTTACTTGATAGTATTTTTCTTTCTTTCTTATCCCTTTGATGCCCTGCAGTGCTCTACCTTGAAGACTAGACCAGGCAGAGCCTCTGATGGGATGGAGGACACAAACAAAATCCCAGGAAAAGAAAAGGTCAAGTGATTGGACTCTGAATTCCTAAGAGATGCCAGTGATATCTACAGCAGCCATAACTGTCCAGATGGAATTATTCCATGAAACCTCAGAGGTGGGAAGAATGAGGATCAGAGCAAAGCCTTTAAGAAGATAAGTAGGGTCAGCTGAGCCAAGCCAGATAATTGGAGGGTATATGGTGTGAGCTTAAACCTCAGTAAGTAGGTGTGAAGCAGCCCCATTTCCACATACCCACTAGGACCAACTCCCCTCGGTAGGGACAGAGATGGGGTAAGAAGACAACAGAAATACCCAGGTAGGTTTGGTTAAATGAAAGCATAGTAATGAATGCCTGATTCTTTTTGGGAACTCCCACAGGACACAAGGCTCAGAACACCTGCCTTCTAACAGCGGACAGCAGCAACACTCCAGGTGTGGTCACATGGAGTGTCTATGAACATAGCTCTGAGGCTCCTGGAGACCCAAAGAATGCAGGAAAGGAGCTGACAGGGGAGCAAGAAGAGAGCAAACGGACTGAGCATCAGCCAGCGTCTCCAAGGGGCCCTGGCTGGAAAAGGTAAGAATATTCAAACCAGATGCCTGGAAGCATGAGCTTCAACAGCGGATACACAGGGAAGGAAACCTACAAGATTGGGTCTGGCCACCTTCCCCTCAGAAGAAGCCAGTGAGACAGAGGACTCTCTCCTTGAAGTCAGATCAGCACGTGAGGCCCTTTGATCAGAGGAAATGGGGGGGGAAGGAGAGAACCCTGAATCTGAATGAATATTTCCCCGAAGGGCCAAAATTTTAATTCATCAGATTAAAAGAATGGGGGTTAAACCTGAAGTTTAAATGAAGGCCCTGCAATACAGAAAAAAATAGGTTTGGAATTCCAAATTCAGATCTCCATATTCATAATTTACAAAAGAAATGAAAACTTTTCAACAGCTCCTGGACCACTCAGCCAGGACGAAGATATAAAACGAGACCTGGAGTAAAGGGAAAGGGGGGTTTGTGAAGACAGCTTTATGAAGGAGAGAACCACTGCCCTGGAGAGGGGCTCACTTCTCCTTCCTTAGAGACGACTCAGACAGCTGCGACACAGGGGGCTGGGCTTCTAGCCCGATTCACACCTGAGGGAGCTGCGCCAGGCTGTGGCAGCCGGGCTTGCGCCATACACAGGGGCTGGGGGAGGCAAGGAATGCTGTTTCTGGGGACCAGATGAGGGCCAGGTGGAGAGACAGAGGGAGCAGTCTTAAGTCCTAGACATCAGGACCACCTAGAGGGTGGTGGGACCCCAGAAGCCAGAAGCCAAAGTAAAGATCAGTAGGTAAGATGCCAAGTGGCAACCCGACGTGCCTGAATAAAGATGTATCCACAGGGCCAGCACAAATGCAGAAATGAGGTGCCCAGAGATTCCAATCTCCTCAAAGCCCATGAAAGTGCCCTCAAGGGGAAGTTGTCACCTTCTGCCACGCTCAGAGAGCCCGAGGCCAAAGTTCTGTCTTACTCCTCAACTCTCCTCCCTCCTAGACCCCTTCCAGCTTCTGCAAATTCCCTCTGAGTATAAGTCTCGCTGTTTCACTGAAGAGAGTAAAGGAGATCAATTGGGGGGGGGGGGGGGGCGGGGCGCGTTGCAGAGGCTGATAACATCCCCTTCCTAAAGGTCAGGCAGAGAACGACCTCTGGCCTGAACTGGACAAAAAATAAAAATTGTAGAATTGATTAAAATCTTGGCCTGGATATCGGTTACTAAACTGAGACATATTTACTACCTCAGGTGCCCACAGGACTGACTCTTACCTAAGACAGGAAAAAAAAAAAAAATCAGAGAGTCTGTTGAAATTTTATACAGAAGTGGGGGAAAGGCTTAATACCTGAACAAAATTTGTGGGCAATTGGCAAAAAGAAACCCGACCTCGTGATTTGATTACATGTGCTTGCTCAGCATAATCACTACACTAAGATTTCTGTCAAAGAAAGGGAGTAAGAAAAGAAAGCAAGGGAAGGAAACAGGTGTGGGAAGAGAAGAGCAAAATGCCCCCTGCACCTGCCCTTGTGCGGGCTCACTGAGGGGGACGTGGAAAGCACAGGACACACGTGGACCTGCGTCGTCGCCCTTCTTCTGTCACTAACTGTAGTGCCCTCACTTTCTAACTTAAAACTTCTGTCTCTATTTTTAAATTTTTAAAAGAGGGGTTTATTAATACACAGTCCTATATAGGTTGGGTCAACGTGCAGCTAAATGAAATAATCATCGTTGAATTAAGACGAAAATACTTTCTTAAACAAGAGATGCTTTGCTTCACCATCTGCAGGAGGCTAGGCACGCAAGCAGTCTCCCACTATCGGGCTGTGCCAGTGCGTACACATGTCAACATCGAGGGGACTCCTCCAGTATGGGGCTGCGCCAGTGCGTGCGCACCTCGACATCAGGGGGTCTCCTTCGGTATGGGGCTGCGCCAGTGCCTGCGCACCTCGACATCGGGGGGCGGGGTACTCCTCGGATATGGGACTGTGCCAGTGCGTGCGCATGTCGACGGCGCGGGGGGGAGCTCCTCAGATATCGGGCTGTGCCAGTGCGTGCGCACGTTGACATCGTGGGGAGGGGGCTCCTCGGATATCGGGCTGTGCCAGTGCCAGTGCACGTAGCCATTGCCGGGGGGGGGGGGTTCCTCCAAGTCACGTTCACCACGTGCACTAAAGGCACATTCTGCCTAGAGCTCATCGATGAAGGTTTCCAGAGGAAGAGACAGGCGATGTACACTTAGCGCCAAAATAGTGAATCAGAACAGTTATTATACACACACCATTTGTATTGGGTTTGACAGAATTTAAAATTTTTAATCAACTGTTCTGATATAATGGAGTAATTGCTATTATTTAGTCCATATTCATACAAAAGGCCCAACGTGGCAGAATGCAGGCTGTGGTCTGGCGTACGTGACATACCCATCATGCACCCCATCAGCTGAGAGCACATTTACTGACACCTTCCAACTTCCTCCACAGGGAACCCATTCTGACTGCTGCTCCTTTCCTATGCAGCCTAATGCTATGGGCTAATCCCCCAACAGCCTCAGCTGCATGAAAGTTATGCTAGCCTCCCCTGTGCAGCTCCAGGGAGCAGGGCTCAGGGGCAGTCAGATCATTTGCTGCTTGTCCTCTCCTGCTCTGTGCATGTCAGGAGGGAAGACCCACTGAATCCATACTTTTCCTGGAGCAAGGTGGGACGCTGACATAAAACGTGTGTCTGCCCCGGAGTTGATGCTGACTTCGACACAGGTGGCTGCCAAAGCAGTCGTCAGACTCTGAAGTTCAGGGGTTCCACATCGGCATGGTTTCTTGTCCTTCCTTTCACCCTGGTGAGATGCTCCATGGGGAGCAGGAATGACAGGAGATGGAGATGTGAAGTGATAGGTTATTGTACGGGAAGGGCTTTATAAATGGGGGGAGGATAACCATATGGTCATTTTCTGATGCTCTCAATGCCATGAGACAGAACAGAGAATTAGAAGGATACAGCCCACTGAACTACAATTTCAGAAGAATGAAAGAAAATAGCACCAAAACAAGCTCATACTTGGGATCTGTTCATTAACAACAAAAGATAAAAGCAAACAAAGCAAGAACAAACAGGGGGACGGCGAATAAATGAACATAAGAAGGCAAAGGATGTGGGGGGGGTGGGGAGTAGGGAAGATGCGAGACTGTTGAGACCTGCAGTGGCTTTAGGACAGAATCAGCTCATCCTTGCCTGTGTCCAGTTCCCATTCCCCAGGCCCCCTGCAGCCCAGCCAGTGGCCCACACTCCTCCAGGAAGTGGTTCGCAGCCCCCTTCTCAAGGAGAAGGGAGTCAGGCTCTGTTCCTCATGCTGTGTCCCAAGCCAGTGCCAGCACACAGCCCCTTCCTGGACACTGTGTGCTACAAGGGCCTTCTGCTGCAATCTTAACTCTAATTTCTGACATGTCCCAGGGCTGTCAGCCGCCCTTCCTCTGGACCCTGTGGAAACACTTACAGAAGCAGCTGAAGCCCTTTACTTCCTACTCTGCAGCTGGCTTCACTGCATACACATATCCATCCTTTTGGCAACCAAGTGATTATGTGCCAGTGACACAAAGCAAACATGAATTAATTTAAAAGAGATTAAAATATGCTGAAGTTGCAAACATCTCTCCTGCACTAAGCATGAAAGAAAAGCCATTAATGTACGCATCTTAGAAATTTTTCCAACTTGAGGACTAAAACAAAAATAAAAAAGGTTAAGAAAAGTAGTGTTAAATTCTCTTGGCTAGAAAAGGAAAAGCATCCCGGAGCATCTTCAACTATCTAAGGATTTACTGTAATTAGGCAGAAAGCGTTATTTACCATCCAGCTTCAGCTCTCTAAATCCAGCACGATCATACTTTTTTAAAAGTACCTAATCTGGAAAACAAAGCACATCTCCAGACCTCTGAAAGGACTTGTCCAATCATACTTTCAGCAGAGAAGAAACTGACAGCCAGGGAAGCTATGAGTTAACTGCTGTAATAGTTAGCTAGGAAAAGCCCAAGCCAAATTAATCCTTATGGCTTTATGCAGATTCCATAACCCCAGCTTAGCCTCTATGTCAGTTGCAATGGGAACTAGGTGGCTCTGTTAGTCATCTAGTTTCTGAATATTTTTTTTAGCATCTTATCTTCTCATAAGCAGTTGGCCATGCTTGTATTGGCCACTCTCTGCTGTCAAATATACATAGGTTATAAAATAGCTCTGAGTCCCTTTCAATTGTGCCAATTACATCAACATACGTTACAGGATCCTGGCAGTAATATTAATATACCAAAGTACCAACGAAACCATATGCGCAAGGGTATTCATCCAGCTGTGTTTGTATACTTCTCACATCTGGCACCAAGGGGGAAAAACAGATACCATCCAACAAGACCTAATTTGGAAAGAGCTTCTGTCTGAAAAACAGATACCATCCAACAAGACCAGATTTGGAAAGTGCTTCTGTTCAGAACAGGGTATGGCATATGAAAGAATAAATGAATTAAGAAATATGTATAGTGTAACAATACAAGGAAATTTCTATAAGGCTCGTATCTACCGATGCCATAGGAAAATAGACCTGTAGATGTGATAACATGAGATATAAGAATCCATATTGGCCCTTTGCAGGATAATTGGAAAAATTACTCTTATTCTTAAGTTCATTTTCAGAAAAATATATATAATTAAAAACCACATAGTACAGAGAGACAACAAATATGTTTCCTCAAACAATTTAAAAATAAATTTATTGATACGGCAGCATTACCACATGGGCTCTTCCCTTCCTGCCTTGTTAATTTCCGTCTACTGCCATGGTGTTTCCAGCTCTAGCTAAAAACCGCACCTTTCACATTAAATACAGAGCCTCAGATTCTGTCTAGTACCCTTAGGTCAGTGGGGACAACAGAGCACTTGAAATCAGGAGTATACCTGTGGGAGTTCTAATCATACTCTCTACTCTGGTTATTCTCCATTTTCATCCACTCACCCACCCCACCCCATCCATCGGTCAAGCTTCTCTGTTCCACTCTGTGCCCTGGAAGGCTGACACAATGGACCGCATCCTGGACTCCCTGTCCCCTGACCTCGATTTGGGTTTAGACAAGGGGAGGTACCAGTAGGAGGTTAATGGGCACAGAAGAGAGGGGCTGGGGGAGGTTGGGAGCATCCTTCCTCCCTGCTGGCCCTCCTCTGGGATCTCGAGTTCTGGCATGGTTCTGACTGGACGAGCAGCCGGGGCAGCTCCTTCACACAGCTCCGTTTCTCACCAAGCTCTGGAGACCCAATGACAGTAGCAGCTGATCATGCCTCACTGGTGTTCTTCAGATGGCTCTGTGAACACTCCCCTCACTCACGCCTCCTCAGCCTCCCTTTGGAGGATGCTTCTCGGAACCTGAACTGACACACTAGGGTCACAGGATTATTTTTCCTGAACAGAAGGATGATGTGGGAAGTATTCATGGAAATGGTCCCCCACTCCCTTGTGAGGAACTATGTCCTTGAACCTCGGGATCCTCCCCCACTGGGGTCAGCAGAAGAGACTTACAATTCTGGCCTTTAAGTTGGTGAAAGCAGCAGTGTGGGTGTGGGACCGAGTGCTAAGAACACCTGGCAAGCAGGTTGGCTTTCCTACCCCCTTGACCGCTCTGAACTGTGGAAGATTCTCTAGACTCCTAGAAAGAAAACAAGAGTCAGGGCTGGGAGGTGAGGGGCAAAGCTTGGGGCAGGCTACATCTCCCCTCCAGAAGAACGGGAGGCAGGTCCGAGAGAACGGGCCTCTCAGGCTGCTGACCTATGGACTGAGGCACCCAATGAAAAGCAACTTACACACCTGGGTGGGCAACACCTCAGGGTAGATCAGGACTCACAGCAACATGGGGACCTTTTCCACTGGTGTAGCTCTTCCAGTGAGCCCAGAGATCAGACTCAACCCAAGAAAGAAAGAGGCTGAACTGTTAAAGCTTAAACTCTGAAGTAACTGAGTGTACCTGCAAATACTTAAGACTGTGGTTTTGCTAGAAAAGTATTATTTTCTCTCTCTTTGTTTAAAAGATATCTGTAACAAATAAATAAAAGAAATACCAACACTCTTATCTTGTTTATTACAAATTTAAGTATAGCTAAGTAAAGGCCTGGTATGTATTCTTTTCCAGAAGAGAAAGCAAAAGTGAAATAAAAAATCTGCATCAATGTTTCTATGCACAAAATCTAAACTTTTCATTTTAGCTTTATTTATTTGAGGTGGAGGTCGCTTGGCATTTATAAAAAAGATTCTTGGTATTCTTCTATATATTTAGTGTTGAGTAACGTTCATGTTTGCCTTACATTCTCTGTTAGTCCTTTTTTTTTAATAATACAGACATTTTCAAGCAAAAATAAACTGAGCATGTGTACTAGGGTTATAGAAACACAGCAGTAGGCAGGAAATGATTTATGAAACTATCCTCTCTGGATAATGCAATAGTGTTATACATACACAATTACTTTCACAAAATTTGGAAGGCAAACATGAATAGGAATGCCTACTGCAGTCAATATATGTCAGTCGTTAAAAAAAAAAATTATTTCTGAGCACAGTGGTTTTCCTCCTTTAAAAAAACAACACACACTCCCATTCTATCAGAAGATAAACCATTCCAAAGATGTAAAAAGCTGTCATATTCTTAAAGGCGAACAGAGAAAAGGATTTGGCAGTCATCCACTCCAATTCATGATGTCAGTTAAGTATTTTTTAGAGCTAATCTAGATCCCTAAGAGTGAAGATCATGCAAAAAGCCCATTTTAGCTCTCCGTGATGCAGACCAAAAGATGCAATTCAGCTTTCTTCTGGCTTTTTCTTTCCTTATTTGACTGCTTCAATCTTTCACCTGAGTATTTCTCAAGTTTTCCACATACATCTTTAAGAGAGGAGGTCCAGAACAAACTAAACACAGACCACCACCTCACTTCCATAACGGTAACGGAAGCCCCGCTCAGGCACTCGGGGAAAAGTCAAGAACCAAGAGCAGCTGTGTACATACAGTCTCGAATCCGTGCCTGGGTTCGAGCCTTGGACTCTGCTTCATCTCACTGTAGACACAATCCTAATGGCCATAACTACCTACGTTTCACCCTTCACATTAACATAATAAAATGAATGGCCGGACATGTGTGATCATATCCAGACGGCAGGAAAAGTGAGAGCTGCCACATAGAAGCAGAAAAGAAACAGAATCGCTTCTAGGGATGATATTAGAACCCCCCAGTTTGATAATTCCAGAGGCCACTGATAATAACATGCATTTGTCTTCTGCTTGATAGCTTAGGAAAACGTTTTTAGTTGTCTACACATATATCAACATCACTATAGCCACAGAAATACAGAAATGTATTTAAACCTGCCAATAGCCAGGGAGAGGCACACTAGCAGCCCGTGCTTTCCAGATCTAGGGCTCTGAGAGCTCAAGAGGCCAAAGGGAGAGGGCGCCATCCCCTGAAGAGTAAAGCTGGGTGGCAGACTCAGTTTTGGTTACTGGTCCCTTTCATGTACACAATGCACACTCAGTGTTCTTAGACTCCTGGTTGCTTTTCACCCGCTCTGTCTAACCCTGCCTCCTAAAATTGCATCTCTTCTTGCAAACTGCATTTGGGCTTCGTAAGAATCAGTTCAGGCAGCCATGATAAAATGCCACAGACCAAGCAGCTTGAACAACAGACATTTATTTTCTCACGGCTCTGGAGACTGGAGACCAAACTCAAAGTGCTAACAGGGCTAGTTTCTCCAGAGGCCTCTCCTTGCTTGGCTCAGTTAGGACCCTATAAATGGGCATATTGGGGGTTAGGGCTTCAAGAAATGAATTTTGAGGGAACACAATTCAGTCCATAACAGATATATAAGCCATTTTCCTGGAAAAGCATATTTATTCTCAAAGCCTCAACTATACCTCTAAAGTGATGAAGGCCACATATGTTTCTCCAGGCCAGGGCCCTTACTTACGCTATAGTAATACGTTCATCTACAACTGCTTGTGAATATTCTCTTCCTGCTGCCCCATTAACTTAGACTCAACTTGTCTCAAGCCAAACTTATTTGTCCTCTTAGTCAAACATTTTCTTTTCTCATATCTTTGCCTCAATCAATGCCTTGATTTGCTTTGAACTACCTTTGAGTGTTTTACACCTATTTTCATTCTCAGGCCAATCAGCAAGTATCATTTAAATACATTTAAAAATATATTTGCATCTATTCCTTTCCTCCTTTTAACCTACCACCTGAATCAAGGCCTTCATAGCCCCAAACCTGCATGAATACAGTAACTGCCCGTTATCTCTGTACCCTGGTGTGTTGGTGGGATTCTAAGATGCTCCAGCAGTGACCCACATGCTATTCAATCCTCTTTTACTGAGTGCAGAACACATCTACCAATATGACGGTATATAACTTCCCTGATTAGATTAGATGTTAACTGTAAGAAAGTGTTAATAACATAACCAGGTTAGTCCAGACCTAACAAAGTGAGCCCTTGAAAGAGATGAAGTTCTTCCTGGTTTAAAAGATTTGAAGCATGAGACGGATTCCACAAGAAACAGACTCTCCATTGCTGGCTCTGAATATGAAAGGAGCCATGTGTCCCTGAATGCAGGTAGCCTTTAGGGGCAAAAGTGGCCCCTGGCTGGTAGCCAGCAAGGAAATGGGGTCGTTAACCCTACAACTGCAAGGAAGTGAATTCTGCTTAGCCACCTGAGCTTGGAGATTGGACCCCCAGCTCCAGATGAGGCCACAGCCCTGGCCAACACCTTGACGTCAACGTTATGAGATCAAGAACACAGAACAAATTTGTTGTGCCAAGACTTCTGAGCCATGAAAACTATGAAATCATAAATAGGTGTTGTAAGCCCCTAAGTTGGGGTAATTTGTTGTACAACAGAAAATATTACTTGATTTCTACCTCTAATTCATTCATCATGGCCAAACTATCGATAATTCCTCATTCAATTAGTTCATCATTAACAACTCACCAAAAAGTTAGTTTCATGCCCTTTTGCCAACCTCATTGAACATAATCATAATGTTGAAGGCCGATGTCCTGAATACACACACACACACACACATACACACACACACGCACTTCCTAGAGAAAATAAATGGGTATCTTTTGGAAACATGATCAAACTGTCAAAAGTACATAAAAACAGTTACACATATTTTGAAAGGTAATTCAGTTCCATTTGTTTTGATACAATATATATGTATATATGCAAAATTTTTATAAAAATAGCTAATAACACAGAAAATCTAGCAGCATTTATACCTTCTATGGTTAAGTTCTATGACTATGCCCAAATATACTTTTTCCCAACCATCCTTATTCATGCCATTGAAACTTAAATTTTAATGAAATATAACACTGTACATTGTAAATTTTAAGTGGAATGTAACCAGTTTTCAAAGAACCTTAATTCTGGCCCCACCTGAGACAGCCAATCTATTCCCCTCATTTGCAATATAATTTTCATTTCAGGCAGGTCAGTCTTCTCCTTTGTGCACCTCTGCTCAGCATGATTCCCCTTAAAACTCATCTGCTTCCTCTCTATCAATCCAAAGTCCACATCTCCTGCAAGATTTACCTAAAACAGCTTCCTGTTTGTTAACTCATTAATTCACAAACATGTACTAAGTACCTACAAGGTATATGAAGAACAGTAGGATGAGGGGGATTAAAAGTGATCTTTTCCATAGATAGTAGGTTAAGTACAATAAATATGCCCAATGGAGTATTATGCAGCTATAAAAATAAGTGAGGAAGATCTCTATGAACAATATGAACCGATACTGGTCAATATTGATCTCTATTTTATAAATGGTCTCTATAGACAATGTGAGTGAGATACCATCTAAAAAGTAACAAAGTGCACATCAACAGCTAGTTCTCTTTTGCTTAAGGAAGAAAGGAAATAAGGAAGCACACATCTCTGCTCATCTTTGCAAAGCAAACTCAAAAGGGACAGATGGGTCAGAAACATGGAGCTGATTGAACAAAGTGGTCGAGGCAGAAGGAGTGGGTGACCGTTTCCTCAGGGTACCTTTTATAATGGATTTTGCTTTTGGAACTACGTTAATGTTCCACATACTCCAAAAATAAAAAATAAACGAGGGGAAGGTGGGAAAATTTTGTAACTGAAAGCAAACTGTAACAATCCCAACTGTATTTCAAATGAATGACATTACTTCACTGAAGAGAGAAAGTGAGAGAGAGAGAGAGAGAGAGAGAGAGAGGTAATCCAAATTTTCTATACACATAGTATTTGACCGTAGTCCAGTTTGAACTGGTCTTTTTCCCCACCTTTAAATTTTGTTGGCTTCTTGGTGTGTAAGTGATTTAAGGTGATTTCTTATGTGGCTTTGATGCCCTATTGTTTTAGCAAGACTCATAACCAGCCTAAAGTCAGTTTCCATCTTTCATTTATGTAGTTTTTTTGTTTGTTTGTCTTTTCCTGCCTGCAGTACACGGTATAGAAATAGAGACTTTACTATCCTGAACTTTTCCCTCTTAGTTCACGACCATTTGCCTGGTATAAAAAGGTCTCATTTTTTTCTTAATGTGGCTAAATATGGTTATTAGAAAAAGTTGTTTTTAAACTTGATAGAGTACTAATAATCACAAAATCTGTATCTAGAACTTGATTCTCTCTCCCTCTTTCTCTCGTTCTGTCTCTGTTTCCCTGCATCTCGATGTAAAGAGATGCCGAGCACTTCATGCATTGAAAGTTAGCGCGATTTGTGAGTTCTGTGTGAATCAGAACATGGAAAGCTAATATAATGATGACGGAGAGGCCACATTCAGAAAGACACAGGGTAGGGTGACTTCTTTGTGATTTGACTTCCCCTTTCTACTTATATTTTTTCTTACATACATGTTCATCATTTCTTTTCTTTGTGATAATTAGTATCTGTTTAATATAATGCTTCTGGCCTTCCTCAATGTCTAGCTGTTTTCACTTCTTGCTGGGTTGGAGGTACAAGCCTCAAGCAAGCTTCTCCCTTATTTCCAAGTGGTTTTGGATCATAGGTCCAAAAGCCATATTCACCAGAATTTTATATAAACTAAATTTAAGAAAATTATGAGTATGTGACACTCCCCCATGAGGAAAAAAATCTGTGGTATTATTTTCCTGATCAGGTTTTATGAAATCAGTGTTGTTGGCTCTGAGTATTTTATTTACTTCTAAATTATCCAGGTCATGCTTATATCTGATTGCTGAATAACCATTATTTTGTGTTTGTGTATACAGCCAAAATCATATTTTATATGTGTATTTACTTCTATATGTTTATACATCAATATTGTATCGTTTCTTGCTTAAATCCTTAAATAGTTCACAATGGAAATTTTAAAAAGAAACTTAAATAGATAAGGACCAATTTTTCTAAGACATTCTTAAACAAGTGGGTTATTTTTATTAGTTTTTCTCTTAATGTATGGAAAATACCACCACCTTAGTAGTGGTATATTTGAAATATTCTTATAAAACTAAATACAGAGGCAGAAAAATAATTTTTTTTAAGATTTTATTTATTTATTTGCTAGAGAGAGAGAGAGAGAGAGAGAGAGCAGAGGCTAGAGAGAGTGAGCGAGAGCACAAGCAGGGAAAGCTGCAGGCAGAGGGAGAAGCAGGCTCCCTGCTGAGCAAGGAGCCCGATGCGGGACTCGATCCCAGGACCCTGGGATCATGACCTGAGCCGAAGGCAGCCGCTTAACCGACTGAGACACCCAGGTGTCCCCAGAAAAAGAATTCTTAGACAGGTTATTCTAGTGAACCCTAGTCTACATAACTATAAAATCTGTAAACTGGTGAATGATGCTGGCCAAGGCACTCAGGTGGTTTGGAAATGCTCGCTTTCAATAAAAGATGGTTCTAGAAGGCTGCAGGGCTGGAGGGAGACCAGACTCCCCTCTCTGGAGAGGTCATGGCACTTCCTAGTAAAGGATTGGCTCCTGCTAACCCCTGTAGGGCAATTTTCAATATGGGTAATTACTTTTTGTGTATCTAAATCTTCCCTGAATGTTCAGTTGGGAATAGTTTCATTAAATGTTATTCTTTACACACCATAAATTAATCCCTATACTGTATATCCCTTGT
Organism: Zalophus californianus; assembly: GCF_009762305.2. NCBI lineage: Eukaryota > Metazoa > Chordata > Mammalia > Carnivora > Otariidae > Zalophus > Zalophus californianus. The sequence continues at coordinate 6,604,325 of NC_045601.1, read as the reverse complement.
GAATCTCAAAAAGGAGTTGTGAAGATTAATCATTTAATTTGTGTGAACTGTTTGGAGATTGTTTACCCCATTGCTTCAAGAAGTTCAGTCTGTTCCCAGCTATACACAATAGATGTATTTTAACATACTAATTTATTGAACAACTACTTTGTGTCTGGTAGTACAAAGATAGAGAAAAGTGATAAAATAAACTTTGACTTCAAGGAATTTACAATCTAGTTAAGTAAACAAAACTTAATATATGTGTATAGATATTATTTTATTTATATTATATATGTATACATAATATATATTATATAATCAGACCATGATCTCAAATGCCTACAGGCCTGGGAAGAAAAGTTAAATAAAATACATTTCCTGGAGGGACCCTGGTGACCTGCCAACCCTGCCGTCCATCCAGGGACACAGAAACCTCAATTCCAGCCGACTGCTGCCTCCAGAAATGAGCATCCAATCTTGCCAGATCCTGTTGTTTGACTCAAGTGAAACTGGAAACCCAGGTGTGCGTGCGAGTTTGTTTGGGTTTTTTTTTTTTTTAATGTAATCAACCAGTTTTCAAATGTTGGCACCTAATTCAAGATTTTTATTGTTAAAACTATGTGTGCACTACTATGAACCCAACTACAGGTCACCTTTAGCCAGTTAGCTGACATTGTGAAACATCAGGTAGCAAACAACAAACCAACTAGATATAATGAAGGACCCAATTAAGTGTTACAAACATATGTGTAAGGAAAAAATGAAACTGGGTGTCTCAGTGGAAGATGCCACAGAAAAGGCAAGCCCTGAACTGAATTTTGGAAGAAAATACTGAATCTTGCACTATAGGAAATGTTAAAGAAAAAAATGGTTGCTGACATGTCAAGACAAATTATGCTCTACTGCATGGAAATGTATCCTAAATGATGGAGACATGACCTTAACAGAAAAATCTAGAAAGCAACACAAACATTAAAGCAAACAATGAATAATTTCCAAATAAACCCCGTGGTGAACAACATCTGATATTATTCATGGCCTGTGTCTCCATTAGTAATAATAGAAGATGATTATGAAAATGGACGTCCTTGTTCCTTTGGCTTTTAAGGTATAAAAACGTATTGTTAATGGATTATGAGATCAAGGGGGTTATACAGACAAGAATGATGACCCTAACATTTGCTTTTGGAACATTTTGAAATACTTGTCAAGCTGGGAATTGTGCATAGATGACATTTAAGAATTAAAAGTTCTTTAAAAACTCCCCCCTCCTGGAAATGCCTGCCCTGAGCTGGATGGGTTATAACAAGAAAGGACACAGACTCATTTGTGCAGGGCCACACACAGCCTTCTTGTCGACCACTGCTACCTGGAGCCGAGGAATCATTACACAGGGCTCTGTTGTTTGCAGCCCTGCAGGGTCACCACACATCCTTCAGATCTCCCTTTTTATTTCCTGACCAATGGAGATGCAGCCACAGTGGAGTGTAAAATAATATTCATGCACCTCTGCTAAGAAAGAAAAGTCAAAAATAGAAGGGGGAAAAAAAAGAGCTTTCTGTGGGAAGAAAGAAATTGGAACAAGATTGGTTGGGTAAAAGATTGATGAAGAGGTATTCAATGCTTGCAGGGGAAAAAAATTGTGAAAACAATTGATGTCAGGAAGCTTTTGATAAGACAATCAAAAATTTCATTTTAATATTTATTGCTCGTAGTGAAATTGATCGGTATCTCTGGCATGATGAGGTCATGAAAGAAGAGACTGATGCAGGCAAATTCATTATTTCTGCTTCTGTTCTTTCTATTTTGATATTAGTCTATTTTCCCCCAATAAACTATCCTATTGCATACCTCCCTGCTTCTGCCTTTTTTTTTTTTTTTTTGGTAATGTAATTTTCCTGTCATCTTTTATAAAATACTAAGGTACCTATCTGTTGTAAGGATGTGGATAAAAATAGCTTCCTTTAGAAGAAAACACTGACCAACCAGCTAAGGATCTATATTGTAAACCATGTGGAAGACAAGTCAATTCTCTAGTGAAACTTTATCAAATTATGTCTTCTGGTGCTGGAGCAGCCTCCCCTCCTTGACCTTCTTTACTTGCATGCATGAGACAGAACGGTGAGTGCTAATTAGCATGGATATTTGCTTAGTCATAAAATAATATTCTGGTTTCCTCTTTTTTTTCATATTTATTCAATTAGGATAGTTTAATGCAAATACTCCAATCTCATTTTATTCAAATCAAGAACATAAACATGGAAAAAAAGTAGAATAAATGATGCCACTTAGTCAGAAAGACCACTGGCTGAGTCTCACATTCAAAGGACTGGAATCAAATGACAGCCTACATCCCCATATGCTAACCTACTTCTAAAACTCAGATCCTTTAACCATAAAAATGGAGATGATAATGATCCATACCCTCCTTCCTCAAAAACGGTAGCAAATCAGATCTCTTTATCCAGAAAATGCTTCCGGATCTATACATAGAAGGGTTGGGGCAGTCATCTTTATCTGGGTGGTTTTCTAAGCCAGCACAGAGAGCTTCCTTAGACAGCGTCCTGCCTGTCTCTAAAGATGTTGTCAACTGTGCCATAGAGGAAGCTTCATCTGCATGAAAAGTGTTGCTATTGTTGAAATTATTTTTAATGTTATCACAACATCTATTATTTTGAGAGCTCTGGGGGAAGGCAAATAGAGATTACTGGAAGAAAAGCGCTAACGGCCCACTAAACCATTTCCATTTCCCCCCAAACTTAGCATGTACCATGCATCTCACCATTTCCACCAGTCACCCTGGTCCAGCCACCAGCCTCTCAGGCATGGGCTCCTGCCACGGCCCTCTTTGTGGCTTCCTGCACCACTCTGCTAGGCCAGTCTCCCCACAGCAGCCAGAGGGGTTGTGGAATGTAAATCAGACTGATACTTTCCCCACAGCAAAAATCCGAACTCCTTAGATCTAGGCAGATATAGGCATGCCCGGCACATGCTACTTCCCAGACCTCACGGGCATCCACCCTCCACGGCCTGTGCCATCCTCCTGCTCCCACCAGCCTTCAGTCCGTCCCCCTCACTAGTCAGCCTTCTTCCTTCTGGGGCGCTCTAGCTGCCCTTTCTGCAACCTGGGGCATTTGCCACCAAGGTATCACAAGGCTGTCTCTCCATTCTTCTTGACCTTGCTGGTCAGTGTAAGCTCCTTAGAGAGTCGTGCACCCAGTGCCCTTTGCAAAGTAGCCACCTCAAGAGTGTCACTCTTGATCCTGTTACCCTGCTTGTTTTCTTCTTCTCACTCATGACCTTACAGTTATCTCCTTTATTTATTTAATTTCTTCCCTGACTTCCTCACCACCATCCATTAAAGCAAGGACTTAGTTGCAGCTAACAGACCTCAGTTGCCTACAACAGTTCTCAGGCTAGAGGGAATCAGGACACATTTCTCACTGAATATATTAATATGTGACCAGTAAAGTACTTGTGGTGACCGAATAATGTCTTCCCCAGGGACATCTGTGTCCTAAACCCTGGCACCTGTGAATATGGGGCCTTGCATGGCAAAGGGACTTAGTGGTTGGGATTAAGGATCTTCAGTGGGAAGATTACCCTGGACTGTCTGGGTGGGCCCAATGTAATCAGAAGCAACCTTACCAGAGGATGCAGGAGCCTGGGAGCCATGGAAGCCATACGGTAGCAGAAGCAGAGGTCTGAGGGACGCGAGGCCAGGAGCCAAGAGAGCAGGTGGCCTCTAGAAGCTGGGAAAGGCAAGGAAACGGATTCTCCACGAGAGCCACCAGAAGGAAGGCAGCCCTGCCAACACCTTGATTTCAACTTTCTGAGACTGACTTTGGAATTCTGACTTTTGGAACTGTAAGATAATAAACTTGTAGTATTTTGAGTGGCCAAGTTTGCGGTAATTTTTAAAGAAGCAATAGGAAACTCTGTAGTAATGGATACATGAAAATTTCATCTATAAATCACAGGGAATGGTGAATGCAAGACACCTGACATTCATTTAGGGCCAGTGTAGTTTGAAACACCCATAGCAAATATTTTGGCTAAGTGTACTGTTCATATTATATTATTATATCTTTATTAATACAAATAAGTATACCATCATTAAGTTTCCGGTATTGAAAGGAAAAATTAAAACTGTTACATCAGAAAGAGTCTCTGGCAATCATCTAGCTCTTTTGATGTCTCCTGACAATTATTACCTAAAATATGTGGAAACAGAAAATTGCAAATGCCCTATTTTTCAAAAGAGCCTTTGGCTGGAAATGAATAACAAGGGCACAGAGAGTAAGTCTGAAGCTCATCGTGGAAATGAAGATTATGAAAGAATAAGAGACTCTTAGGCCAGCAGCTTTGACAAGAAAAGCCTTCTGCTGTGCATTAACCAACAGGAGGAGGTTGATGGATATACAATACCAGCTACTAAGCTTAAGTTAAAACTATACTGAGTTGGTATCTTATTAAAAAGATGAGTTTCATTTAGGTCTCTTTGCTTAAGATTCAAGGACAACTAATTTTCCTGTAACACTTAAAGTTTTGTTACATTAATTTGAAGGACCTCTGATTTATAACCTTGATATTTAAAATATTTTTATAAAAGTAGAGTTGCTAAAATGTTGGTTGTAGATACTATTTACTGAAAGTTGTGAATGATGCTTTATGGATGATGGCTTGTACCTGGCAATTCATGATAATGGACTTAAAACAACCTCATCGATCTGTATCTTCTTAACTAAGGTTGTCCAAAGGGCTATGAAGAGTGTCTTAAAATTAGGAACAGAGCTAAATGTACGCCCCTTGTAAAATCTATTTTACACATGAAAATAAAAATGACTCTAACGACGTGTAATCCTAATGTGTTTAGATAATTATGTGTAGTCCTACTCTTAAAATTCTCTAGGGCTTATGTTAAGAAAACTCCACATGATCTAAATCCTTCCCAGGGGAGGGGAAGGAAGCTCTGCTCTCTTCCTCAAGGTCATAGAGCACAGTTACTTGCCTTATTCTCTTCAGTACATCTCCATACACTTATTTTTTATTCTTTGAGATTTACACAACCAAGTGTCTTGCTAATGTGTGTGCACACACACACACGCACACACGCACACGCGCACACACACACACACACCATTTAAACACTATGCATATATATGCCAATATGTTTGTATATAACAATTTTGCTTCAAGAATAGAATAATGCATGCAGATAAATGTTCAGAAATCATCGGCATTCAACCAAATGAGGACATGTCAATTACTGAAGACCACCGCTGGGCAGGAAAACACCTCTGTTTCTCCTACTAGTGCTCCACAGTAGCACCAGGCTCCACCGTAAAAGTTTACTTTCATCTTAGGCCTCAGCCTGTGACTCATCACGAGCCTTGGAATCCTTGTTATTTAACTTTCCTTTGACCTGTTCTTCCCATTCTATGTGCTGGCCTATGTTCTCTCTCCGATGTTTATTCTTCTGCTTTTGTCCTCGTTGACCTCACTGTAAAGAGCTTGTGTCATTTCTCCAATCTGTCAAGAGCATTTGGAATTCCGATCCTATCCCCCCAGGATTTGCTCCCCCATCTGACTTTATGACATCCTGATACAAGGTGAGCATGTACCTACCTATTCAATCGTCCCAGTCATCGATAGAGATGTTTTAACAGTGCTGGGCACAGGCTGACCCTGGCGACACACCACCTGTATCTTCCAAGCTAATGGCATGCCATTGTTAATTACTCCTTAGGACAAGTGTAGAGGAGGACAGGGATACCACACCTCAAATGGCCCCAAGTGGAGAGGCACCTATCTCAAGGGCTTCTGTGAGGTTCATTTACATAACTGGTTCCTGATCTATTAGAGGTCGTAGAGCCTTTGAGGAATAGATAAAACCCATGGATTCTCTTTCCCAAAAGATGTACATGCACATGTACCATAACATTTTGCATATAATTTTAGAGGACTAAAGGACTTTCTTTCAGGTATATCTCTGGAGCTCCTAGAGGCAGGTATCTTCAAATACTGCAGCATATACACTATCTTGGAAATTGTTATGTTTAACAGTTATGTTAGTAGATGCTAGAAGAAATTACAATTTAAAGGTTATTCTTTAACATGGATGATACCAAAATATATCTTAAAATTATCTTGATGGACTTACAACATCAGACAAAAGAATCATTCATGTGTTTAAATGAAAAGGATTATTTTTTCTGTTGAAATAAGGTGAAATCAATTTTTCTAATTGTGGTAAAATATACATAATATAAAACTGACCATCTTAACCATTTACAAGTATGCAGCTCAGTAGTTCTAATGTTAACTTTGTTGTGCAACCAGTCTCCAGAACCTTTTCATTTTATGCCCATTAAAGAAAAACTCTACATTTCTCTTCACCCCAATCCTGGACAACCAAAATTCTCCTTTTACTTTCTATGATTTTGGCTTTTCTACACACCTCACATAACAGGAATCATACAGTATTTGTCTTGTTTTGTCTGACTTTCTTCACTTAGCATAAATGCCCTCAAGTTTCATCCATGTTGTAGTATGTGTCAAACTTTTCGTTCCTTTTTTAGGGCTGAATAATATTCCTGCATGTGTGTGTGTGTGTGTGTGTGTGCGCGCGCGTGCGTGTGCGCGTGCGCTGTGTGTTGTGTATATATACATATACCACATTTTGTGTATCCATTCATCCCTCAGTGGACACGGGTTGTTTCCACCTTTTGGCTACTGTGGATGATGCTGCTATGAACATGGAGGCACAAAATTAAGTTTTTAACAAAGACATCTTAATGCTTATGGTAAAGGCTATTGTACCCAATATTTTCAGGTTTAAGTTTTTTAAATACCTTCTATCATTTTTATTGCTATGTGTAGCAGACCCTGTGTGGAATTTACTTTCTACTACATACCAGTTATTTCTCATACAAAGTGTATTTGGTCTCCCCAAGAGTGCTGTCAAGAAGGTATTATTATCCCCACATTCTAAGTTGAATAAAGGGAAGATTAGAGAATGTTGTACAGTATCACCTAGCTAATAAGGGATTCTAAAGAGAAGCCTCTCTCCACCACACCTCCACATCTGATTATACTAGGCAAAGGCCAGTGGGCACAATTAAACGCATCAACTATATTAAAAGTTACCAGAGGCATAAATCTGACTGATATTTGCTTAATGACCACATTGTCTATCCTTCTAATATTCTTCACAGTAATCCACTGTTCTAATTTTGCCAAGCCAGAGTAATTTAAATAGACACATTAATATTTCTCTATGAGAGCCCCTAAATGTGAAGACTCATTCCAGGGATTCTTCCAAGGTCCCCGACTGAGATAGGATCTCCAGACTCATTGCCTTCTTGACAGTGCTCTCATGGTCACTTTCTACTTTGTCAATGAACCTTGTACGGTGAAGTTTTGTCTAGAACTGACATTGTGCTTTACATGTTCCCTATCCAATTCAATGAACAATTCATTCATTCATTCACTCATGCAACAAATATTTATTTAGAGCTTTCCAAGGGTCAGGGCCTGATCCGACTATACCTCCTCAGACAAACTAAGTAATGCACAGAAGGTCACAGATACATTTTCATAGTTTTGCCACTCTGTTGTCTCAGACTGATCTTGGGACCAACTAAAACCCCAAATATCTTTCACATAAAACACTGCCAACACAGTTCTTCATCATTCTGTATTGACGGGATTATTTCTGTGAAACCAAATCCTGATGCTACGTTCACAGCAAATCTCCAAGTTTTACTGTGGTCATCTTTTAAAATCAGTATTTGGGTTTGTCAACAGAATCCAATATAAAAAAAAAAAAACTGTAGGACTTAAAGGTTAGAATTTTATCTACTTAAAAAAAAAAATCCTGCCCTCCTTTATATACCTCCCTTTCCTTAAAAACAAATAAGCAAAATTTTTGCTCTCCTTTCTCACACTTTGCACCTTACAATCATTATCACTTCTGCTTTTCAAAACACAGTACACTGACACCAGGAATAATTAAAAAGAAAATGCTAGGAGGAAACTTAATGTTTCTTTAAACTGAAATCTTTTCTTTCCTATGTGATCAAAATGGTAATTGATCTGACTTCATTACAATTTTTCAAAACAAAAATGTAGTTCTCGATGTAGCTAAATTTACTTAGGAAACACCTGAATAGTAAATGGGAAATTGTTTTTATTCCATTAATTCAATGAATACAACTAATCATTCAGAAAGTGTAAAGTAGTAAAGTAGCTGAGACAAATTATTATAATTATGAATTAGGCAAAGCACCAATAACCTAAAACCAACTGCATCAAGAGTAAGGGTGCCAGGTATGGTAAGTAAATATACAAGGCAATCAGTTAAATTTGAACTTCATATTTCATTCCATTTCATCTCATTTTATAATTCAACTGTAACTGCAGTCCAGTTATCTGGCAACCCTATGCAATGACTTTGGACATGGCAATTTTTAATTAACAAAGACATTAATACCAGAATTATTTTTTCTACCAGAATTTATTACCTGTGAAAAAGGTAGCTAATGTAATTTAATATTTGACTTTTAGAAAATTGGAAGGCAGCAGTTTTTGTTCTGTTTTGTTTCTTTCTTTGAAATTGCTTTAAAATAGAAAGGCATGAGAGCTCAGAGATGTCAGATATTATTTTTACTATATCCAGTCATTTCTTAAAATTATACAGACAGAAAAAGGTTACTTAGTGGATGTATACATACACACATGTGATGAGGGAGCAGAAGGCTAGCTGAGGACAAAGCAGAAGCTGGTATCCTACAGCACCCCCCCCCCCGCCATGTGATATGTGTGACATTCCTCAGGGACTCCTGGCTGCCCTAAAGGAAAAACAAATGGTTAATGGATAGAGATCACAGTCCTGCTGGACAGGAGTCTCCCTCAGTTTACAAATGTCCTAGTGATTTACAAGGAAGAAGTTTTCTTATCAATAGCCTAACTTCCAGAGACCCATTACTCAGTTTCCTGAAGCCCTAACATCACCCTCCCCTCCATGAAATTGAGGGAGGCTGAGGCAGAAGGGAATGTAAATAAAATTGAATTTCTTCTAAACCTAAAGCCCATTGACAAGGACCTGTGATAGGAGGAATGTAACATTCCTCCAGGAAACTCCCAACTGTCTTCCATGTTAGTGCCTCATTAGAGGGAAAAACAACCTTGGCCTGACAATAACCAGGTCTCCAGTGTCCTGAGAGTCTTTAGTGTATGACAGTCCTTCTGGACACCCCCGTTGTCCTCACCTCCCCAACTCCTGAGTATATAATTACCACTCCTCAAGACCACAGGGTGGCAGCTTTTCCTGCCCATGGGTCCTGCCCCTGTGCTTTAATAAACCACCATTTTGCACCAAAGACACCTCAAGAATTCTTTCTTGGTCGTTGGCTCCAGACTCCACCCCACTGAACCTCACCTATATTCCAAAACTACATCACATGCATACATAAATTTTGTTTATCCCTTCATGGGCATTTGGGTTGTTCCACCTTTTGGCTACTGAGAACAATGATGCTGTCAACCTGGGTGTGCAAGTATTTGTTCGTCTGCTTTCAATTCTTTCGAGAATAGAGCTGGGTATGGAATTACTTGATCACATGATATTCTGCATTTAAGTTTTTGAGTAACCACCATACTGTTTGTTTTCCACAGTGGCCGCACCATTTTGCAAACCCACCAGCAATACACAAGAGTTCCAATTTCTTCACATCCCTATCAACACCTGTTATTTCCTGGTTTTTGTTTTGTTTTGTTTTTGATAATGGCCATCCTAATGAATGTGAAATGGTAGTTCATGGAGGTTTTGATTTGCCTTTCCCTAGTGATTAGAAATGTTGGAGTATCTTTTTATGTGCTTATTGGCCTGGTAATGAAGATCTCAAAGTTAAATTTTATAAACATAGCAACAATTTCAGCAGGCCAAAGAAATATTTGGAAAAGCAAAAACTAATAAAAGAGCAGCACCTGGGTAGCACAGTTAAGCAACATACTCTTGGTTTCAGCTCAGGTCATGATCTGAGGATCCTGAGATCAGGCCCACATCAGGCTCCATGCTCAGTGGGGAGTCTGCTTGAGATTCTCTCTCTCCTCCTCCGTCTGCCCCTACCCACCCCCAAATAAATAAATAAGTCTTTAAAAGAAACTAATAAAATAAATTCAAATAGATGACTTTTTAATGACATTGATCACTATGTTATGTTTCATAGTGAAAAGTTGAAAAAGAAACTTTAAAATCCCAATACAAAGAATTGTTCGAGTATGTCACAAAGCACCAATACTGTGAAGTACTAGACGGCAGGAAAATAAATCTCACTTTCAGTGGATATTTAACAACATGGGAAACTAATGTAGTAATAGAATGCTACATGATCAAAGTGTAGAAGACTGGAAAAAGATACACCAAAATGTTTATTATGATTATTTTTAAGGTTTCATGAATAAGTTTTATTTTATTCTTTACATATTCCTCATCATGGTACTTAACGAATATTTGTCAACTAAATAGTGAATTTTAATTTGTTTCAACATTGTTCACTTATATAATAAAAATAATAATACATTTAGTTTAAAATTGAACTCTTAGGGGCACATCGGTGGCTCAGTTGTTAAGCGTCTGCCTTCAACTCAGGTCTGGTCCCAGGGTACTGGGATCAAACCCCCTCATCAGGCTCCCTGCTCCACGGGAAGCCTGCTTCTCCCTCTCCCACTCCCCCTGCTCATGTTCCCTCTCTCGCTGTGTCTCTCTCTGTCAAATAAATAAATAAAATCTTTTAAAATTAATAAATAAATAAATAAATTGAACTCTTAGTAAAGTGGTTCTAAATTCTGGCTATATGTGAGAATCACTCAAGGACCTATAACAATAATGTAAATGACCAGTACTTCTCCTAACCAATTAGCTCAAAAGTTTTAGGATGGAACCCAGGCATCTGTGATGTCAATTCACACTGAGAGTTGAGGACAACTATCATGGAAAATAAGCATGAATGAGTCTACCTTGGAAGTGGATCCTCCAAGCTTTGGTTGTCCCAGTTGATCAAAGATGAACCACCCAGCTGAACCTAAATCCCAAAGCCACAAAATCAAGAGCAAACTAAATTACTTGTTTTAATGCTCTGGTTTTTTTTTTTTTTTAAGATTTTATTTATTTATTTGACAGAGAGAGACACAGCGAGAGAGGGAACACAAGCAGGGGGAGTGGGAGAGGGAGAAGCAGGCTCCCTGCTGAGCAGGGAGCCCAATGCGGGGCTTGATTCCAGGACCCTGGGATCGTGACCTGCGCCGAAGGCAGATGCTTAACAACTGAGCCACCCAGGGGCCCCAGTGCTTTAAGTTTTGAGGTCATTACTTAAGCAACAATAGATAACTAAATCACTTAATATCCTCACCAATAACAATGTGCCAGGAACTTTGCAAATGCTTAACATTCATTATCTCATTAACTTGCCAATAAGGAAAATACATTATCCCAAATGAAAACAGGCTTGGGATAGTTAAACAATTTGCTCTTACAGAGCCCAATCCAAATCATTAGTATACTAATATTTGCTTAATATGAAGTAGGGTAAATTCAGGTAGACAATTATGTGATAATATATTGTAAATATACAATCATTCACCTTCATCAGCATGCTTCTTTTTCGACTAATTTAAACACTCAAGATTTACACTGTCAGTTATGCCAAGTAGGTTATAGATTAGTTTCAATTTCTGGTGACTTTCATTTTAATAACAAGAAATAGATTTCATTTACTCATAAAATTTATACCCACCAAAGTTTCATTTTATTTATTTTAGCCTTACGTGCTTTATGAGTTAGTCACCAGATAAATCTAATAAACCTAAATAATAAGAGGCCATCCTATGAAGGCTGGCCACTGGGAACAGTATGATAGGAAATTGCTGGAATTCAGAAGAATAAGGATGATTTTGTTAGTCCCAAAACTCCAGCACTCTCTAGTCCAGTGCTTTCTGGTGTGTCACTTAATTTCTCCGATGGCTGATTTTCTCACTTATAAAATGGATATTTTGGGAATTAATTGAGTTAATCACTATAAAGACATCATCATAATGATTGATATGTCAGTAGATATTCAATAAATACTAACTTTTCCATTCTATATTTTATAGATGTTACAACAAACATCCATTGAGCAAATCACTATATACTTCAGTTAAAATGTACTAAAAATCTTCAAACATTTGAAAGTAACAAGGAATATGTAACAATATCCTCAAAAGGATCTTTACTAAAAAACAAAACAACAGGCTCTCTCGGCCTTAGCGCCATCTTCTTGGAAACCTCTGCGCCATGAGAGCCAAGTGGAGGAAGAAGCGAATGCGCAGGCTGAAGCGTAAAAGAAGAAAGATGAGGCAGAGGTCCAAGTAAACTGCTAGCTTGTGCACCCATGGAGCCACAGGAGCAGAAATAAGGAAAGCCAGAGGCCAGGGACGCTGGTACCAATTGTTGGACTGCATGCCTACTTTCTAGAGCTTGATTCAAGGGCTCTAGATCATCGCCGTCTGATCGCAACGACCACCTTTGAAGAGACCTGCCTTGTTCATACCAAAACAGTCCCTTTTGGTCCTTTGCCCTGGACCTGTGACTTTCGGGACTAATTCTGTTTTCATTTGTGGCTGGATGTAACACGTGTACAATAAATCATCTCTTCTGCTGTCTTAGCTGAAGAAAAAAAAAAAAAAAAAAAAAAAAAAAAAAAAAAAAAAACAACAGAAAAAACAAAAAAAAACTTTCTATTTTTATATTGACTAGTCCCATGGAACGAATATCTGTATCTATGCCTGTATTTATATCTATATCTACATATCTTCATCTCATTTATCTGAAAAATGGTGACTATTTAGAAGGATCCATTCCATAAAATGAGATGCATTACAAGATTCTGGCTTATATTGGATACTCTTAAGGAACAGTGGTACATGGGAGCAAATTGCTTCATTCAAGAAAATTTATGACAACTTTCAGATTATAAGACATCTATATATAAAACAAATATTTTTTTGTTTTGAAATAAATACAAACTATTTTCATATAAAGTAAAAGAAAAGTAAATAAAAACTGCACTTCTGCTAGATTAACTATCATAATTAAAATACAAATGGCATAGTAGTAATACTTAGAGAAATAAAACATAAGCCCACCCCATGACCCAGCAATCATATTGCTAACTATGTATCACAGAAATTGATGAATAGCATAGAGTAGAGAACCCCAATACATGGGAAACAGATTCCAGAAAGGTGAAAAGGCATTTCAGTGGAGAAAAAGTCTTCTCCATAAATGGTATTGGAACAGTCAGGCATCTATATGCAAGCAAAAAAAAATACCAATCAAGCTTTGTTTGATACATACCAAGCATGATATACAAAGATTAATTCAAAATGAATCATAGACCTCCATGTAGTATATAAAACAATAAAATATCTAAAGAAAATGTAAGAGAAATTATTTGCAACCTTAGGATAGGTAAATAATTCTGAAATATGGCACCAAAAGTATTATCCATTAAAAAACTTATAAATTGTATTTAATAAAAAATTAAAAATTCTTCTTTTTGAAAGATACTATTAAGAGAATGAAAAGATAAAACCAACTGGTATCTGTTATGATAAAACTTTCATATCTGATTAAAGAAAAAGACCTTTCACCTAGAATAAAGAACTCTGAAAAACTCAATAATGAAAATATAAACACCAAAAACAAATATGTGCAAAACATTTCAAAAGATAAGTTCACCAAAGAAGATGCACAGATGGCAAATAGGTACATAAAAAGATGGGCATCATCAGTAGCCATTAAAAAAAATGCAAATTAACACCACAAGACACCAATACACACCTATTAGAATTGCTAAAAATGAAAGACTAACCATACCAAGAGTTGGCCAGGATGTAAAATGGTAAACAGTTTAGCACTTGTAGGTATTACCCAAAAGAAATGAAGGCATATTCTGAAATATTAGGAAGCTGAATGATACATTTCTAAATAACTTACATGTAAAAAAAACACAAGGAAAATTCTGAAATGAATGAAAATGAAGTCAATCTACATCAAAATTTATAGGATGCTGCTAAAGTTAAAGTTTATATATGATTAAACACCTATATAGAAAAAAAGGGGAAGTTTCAAATCAATGACTCTAGGTTCCATCTTAAGAAACTAGCAAATAAAGAGCAAATGAAAAAAGCAAAGCAAGAAGAGAAAAGAAAACACTAAAGATCAGAGTAAACTACCAATGGTTGAGAAAACAGAAAAACAATAGGGAGAAGTCAATGAAACCAGAGGCTTGCTCTTTGAGAAGATCAGTACATTTATACATGTCTTTGTAAGGCTTGTCAGGAAAAAAGAGAGAAGATACAAATCACCAATAGCAAGTACAAAAGATGCTGTGGCATCACAATAGATTCTACATATATTAAAAGTATAACAACATTATGAACAACTTTATAATGATAAATTAGGCAACTTCGATAAAATGGAAAACTCCTTGAAAGACAAAGAAAAACTACTAAATCTCAAGCAACAGAAAAATAGAAAACCTGACTTGTCCATTAAAGAAACCAAATTTGGCAAACTGGTGCTGCCAATATGGAAAACAGTATGGAGGTTCCTCAAAAAGTTAAAAATAGAACTATCCTATGACCCAGCAATTGCACTACTAGGTAGTTATCCAAAAGATACAAAAATAGTGATTCGAAGGAACACATGCACCCCAATGTTTACAGCAGCAATGTCCACAATAGTCAAAATATGGAAAGAGCCAGATGTCCAGCAATGGATGAGTGGCTAAAGAAGATGTAGTGTATATATACTGGAATATTACTCAGCCACCAAAAAGAATGAAATCTTCCCATTTGCAATGATGTGGCTGGAGCCAGATGGTATTATGCTAAGCAAAATAAATCAGTCAGAGAAAGACAAGTACCATATGTGGAATGCAAGAAACAAAACAGATGAACATAGGGGAAGGGATGGGAAAATAAAATCAGATAAAAACAGAGAGGAATG
This sequence comes from Zalophus californianus, assembly GCF_009762305.2. NCBI lineage: Eukaryota > Metazoa > Chordata > Mammalia > Carnivora > Otariidae > Zalophus > Zalophus californianus. The sequence goes on along the minus strand of NC_045601.1, from coordinate 6,589,288 downwards.
CAAACAATAACAGACTCTTAACTATAAGGAATAAACTGAGGGTTGCTGGAAGGGAGGTGGGGGGGGATGAGGTAACTGGGTGATGGGCATTAAGGAGGGTACATGATGTAATGAGCAGTGGGTGTTATATACAACTGATGAATCACTAAATTCTACCCCTGAAATTAATAATACACTATATGTTAAGTAACTTGAATTTAAATAAAATCTTAAAAAAAAAAAAAGAAACTAAATTTGTAGTAAAAACTTCACACAAAGAAAACTCCAGGCTCAGATGCCTTCGGTGTAAATTCAACCATTTAAAGAAAAAATAGTACCAATTTTACACAAATTCGTGGAAAAAAATGAAGATAAGAAAATACTTTGCAACTCATTATTTCCAGTCAATATTACTTGGATATAAAAATAATACAAAGATACTATAAGAAAACCAATCAATGTTAATTCATTCTATTTACAGATGGAAAAGAGAAACTACAGGATCATTTCAGTAGATTTAAACTAAAGCATTTGAAAAAATCCAATAGCCATTCCTCATGAAATCTCACAGCAAGTTAGGAATAGAAAACTTTCTCAACCTGGTAAAGCGCATCAATGAGAATCTATAGCTAACATCATACAAACAACATACACTTAATGATGAAAGACTGAATACTTTCCAAGATCAAGGCCTTTATGTTCAGTCTTATGACTGTATCCAGCATTGAACTGGAGGCTATGCCTAGTGCAATAAGGCAAGAAAAAAAAATAAAAGGCATGATGGGTGCCTGGGTGGCTCAGCTGGTTAAGCATCTGCCTTCAGCTTAAGTTATGATCCTGGGGTCCTGGGATCGAGCCCCAAATCAGGCTCCCTGCTCAGAGAACAGTCTGCTTCTTCTTCTCCCTCTGCCTCTCCCCCTGCTCATGCTCTCTCTCTCTTGCTCTCTCTCAAATAAACAATATCTTTAAATAAAAAAGGCATAAAAATTAGAAAAAAAGTAAAACCTTTATTTCCAAAGACAAGATTGTCTCCACAGAAATTCGTATAGAATCAACAAAAGAAGCTACTAAAACTAAGTGAACTTATAAAAAAATTTAGGTTACAAAATCAATGTATAAAATATCTAAAATTGAAATAAAGAACACAATTTACATTAGAATCAAAAATATAAAATACTCAAGAATAAATTTGACAAACATTTTGTAAGAACCATACACTAAAAAGTATAAAACATTACCAAGTGAAATTAAAGAAGATCTAAATAAATGATATGATATACCATAATCTAGAACTGGATGATGCAATATTATTAAAATGTCAATACTTCCCAAAGTAATCTATAGATTCCCAACCAAAATCCCAAAAGGATTTGGTAGAAATTGGCAAGCTAACTCTAAAATTCATATGGAAATGCAGAATACCTAGAATGCCAAAAATACATTGAAAAAGTACAACAAAGTTGGAAGAAAAACACTATCTGACTTGAAGTCTTATTATAAAGGTACAATAAAGCTATAATACCTATTACGGTGTTAGCATCAAGACATAAAAATATATCAGTGAAATGCAATGACAATAAAGTCACACATATATGGACAATTGATTTTTGACAAAGGTTGAAAGGCAGTTAAATAGATAAAGGGCAGAGAGGCAGGTGGAAGGAAAAAGCTGCAAAAGGACACAAGGAACTTCCAGGGATGATGTATTTATTCACAATCTTGCCTGTGGTAATCGTTTCCTGGGAATATAATATGCTAAAACTTGTAAATGTGTATACTCTAGATATGTGGTTTATTGTGTGTCAATTATACCTCAGTAAATCTATATTTAAAAAATAAAAAACCAGCCAGTATTTTTAACCATTTTTTTTTCATGAATAAGGCATATATAGTAAAATGTAGGCTGATAGGAACAGCCAAGAAATCTTTACCAATATCAGCAAGGCTTTGTAAATTGCATGAGGCGTCCAAAGGTGTTCAGTTCATTCTGCTTTACAAATACATATACATTAGAAAATTTTGTAAGTATAAAATAATAAATATAAAAAATCATTACAGTCACCATTTTACAATGGCATGTGTGTGTAAATATGAGACTACAGATCTGGGATGAAGAGAAAAAAATACCTTGCACAAACTAATTACTATATTGTGCTGTGAACTAATAAGTCTGATTATTTCATCTCTTTACATCGAATATAAAACAAACAAAATCACTACTGGCTTTTAAATCCACTGGGTTATTTCTCAGTAATTTAATTTTAAAAACAAAGTTAGCGTGCAAATCTAAGCAGACCTGGGGTACTTCATTTTGGGAAAAAAGTATCCATATCTACATAAGGATTAATGTCGATTTCAAAAGGAAGTTTTGTTTTCAGCGACTTGATTGGTTAGAGCTGAATGACGAGTTAGCTGTAGACCTCATGCACAGCCACTGAAAAGGATGGGGCTCTCCATCTAAGCTTCCTGAATGTAAAGAGATCCAGAAAAGGGGTGCCTAGGTGGCTCAGTCGTTAAGCGTCTGCCTTCGGCTCAGGTCATGATCCCAGGGTCCTGGGATGGAGCCCCGCATCGGGCTCCCTGCTCGGCGGGAGGCCTGCTTCTCCCTCTCCCACTCCCCCTGCTTGTGTTCCTGCTCTCACTGTGTCTCTCTGTCAAATAAACAAATAAAATCTTTAAAAAAGAGAGAGATCCAGAAAAACAGCTTTTCTTCTCTAACACTCCATTTGGCTGGTTAACACAAGTTATCGATCCTGGAACTTAGGGTCACCGAATACTTTCTTAATTAAGAGCTCCAGTTTATTGACTATCCCCATGTCAGAGGCCCCTGTGCCTCTTTTCGTAGTCCTACATGAGATTAAAAACTCTGTACCATTTCTCAACCCATCTCAAGGGAAACACCTCAATTTACTATAAAACCAACAACGGCTCGCTGGTGAATCCATCTCAGTGGGTCAGGAACCCTGCTCCCCACATCTCTTTTCTATGTTCCCAGGGTCAAGCAATACCTGCAGCAGGAGTTCACGGCCACTGTGTAACCCCTGTGGGACCACGGGATGCTTCTGGTGACACCCACAGACTGAGATGACAGCACAGTCCTGCAAGTTTCCTGTAAGGTCAGCCTGACAAGCCAGCCAGCCTGAAACACTTCTGAGTTTTCTGAATTCTCTATTCATTCTAGACAGCTATAAATGTTAGTGGCTATTTTTAAAGGATATTTTGAGAAAAGTCATGTAGGTATTATTGTTAATTTCATTATTTAAGCAAATAGTTACTTTGAAAGTTACTCTATATCCTTCAGCCATTCAGAATGGACCTTATGACATTTTTACTTTTATTCTTTTAAAGATTTTATTTATTTATTTATTTATTTATCTATCTATTTATTTATTTTGGGGGGATGGTGGGAGGGAGCAAAGGAAGAGGGTCGAGCAGACTCTGCAATGAGCAGGAAGCCAGCCCCACCTGGGGCTTGATCCCATGACCCTGAGATCATGCCCTGAGCTGAAATCAGGAGTCGCTCAACCAACTGAGCCACCCATGCACCCCAACCTTATGACATTTTTAAACATTGTTTTCTTTAGGATAAGAGTCATGTTTGGAAAGAATAAGCCAGACTTAAACTGTACACAATGTTAAATTAAATTTAAACTGTGCAACTTTAAATTGGTTGAAAACCTTATTCTCAGAGACGCTAAACTGTGAGGATCTTTTCAGACACCCATAGAGATAAAATTAACATCCACATATAAACCAGTGATGTCTACCGGTGACTGTACAAGGCAATAGCTGTCCAGAGCTCAGTGAAATGCAAACCATCAAATCAGAGGCTGCTGACAGTAGGAAGTTGGCAGGATGACTAATTTGTAAAGTCCAAAGCATAGTAGCACATTCAAATCCCCTGCATAAAGGTTAATAAGGAGCAGATAGGGCTGAAAAGCAATGCTTACATCATTGCAGTACTGTTGCAAGTTATGCCAAATTAGGATAGACTCATAGTTATAACAGAACACAAAACAAACATGTGAATCATAATGTAGAAAGAATTTTTTAAAAACAACACTATTCAAATGTTCCTAGGGATTATAAATCAGATAAAATTAGGTTGTGCAGTATTTTTATGTAATGTTTTGTGTGCTACATTTACCTAAAGGCTTATCCTAAAGCAATATGTTTCTGCTTTTATCAATTGCCTGAGGATGAAAATGTATCAATGATTTTAGAAGTTTTAAACCTCTTTAATATTTGCCTGATATTAGATGAGCTATAATCACATATAAAGCTACCTCCTAGAAAGCTTTTGAGAATTGCTTTTGCCTGCAGTCTCTGGCTCTCATACTTCCAGAGCTTAGAAACACCTTCCTTAAAAAGAGTTCTCTTTTTGCCCATAGAAATCAAACAAGCTTTGTTAAACAGTGAGGCAGAAAAGGAGCTGTTATACATCAGTGATATTCTCCTTAATTGCCCAAGTTACTTCTCACAGATTAAAAACCAATCTCAGAAATGAAAAAGCCACATGGCCACATGGCTGTCACAACACTGATATACTAAATTCAGGGAGGAAATCACATTCCGGTAGATTGAAATAGGTTTCCATGCAATGCTCAGTGATTGGGTTTACTGACTTAATCGGCTTCCATGAAGACAGTGGCTGGCTATGAACATAATCCCATGTAAAGAGAACAGGCATGATTAAAAAACACTTCACCACACAATTTTTACACTTTTTTAGAATAATTTTACATTAAAATTTTCCTCTTACTCCATCCCATCATCACACATTTTTCTTATATTCCTCTTAGGTATAATATTATTTCTCTGCTATAAATAATCTTTCCATAGTTAAAGTATTCTCCTATTTCATGATTTAACAAAAACAGAATTGAAATTATGGCCATATTCTATGAAATGGTGCCCTGCCATTCTAACCTTTCTATGCTTTGTTTCCTTCTTTTTCCTCTGAACATAGAAAATTAGGGCCATTTATATGCTGAATATTGATTGAAGAGAAAAATATATGTGAGGTATGAGTTATACTCTGACTAGTGACTTTATATTTGCTCAGTATTACTTATCACATCAATCATTTGAACCTGCAATATAAGTTCTTTATTTTACGAGGAAAGTGTTGCTGTTTTGTTTTGTTTTTGAGGAAAAATGAGTAATTGGATTTTCTTCAGAGTTCACAAAATCCAAGAAAGAAGATATACTGCAAACTGCTTGCTTAAAAATGTCAGGGCTTTGATAGTGGTTTCCTCGATGGTTTTAATGTTAGGTTTGGGGAAACTCTGAGTGTGTACAACAGGAATGGGCACTTTTTTGAGAGATGGGATAGTTAAAACTTTCAAGAGTATTTTATGTCAGACATAAGTGCATGATCTCTAAGGCCACATCTCCTATCTCATTGGTGGATGTGGCCAAGAGAATACAAAGCTTCACGCTGGAATTCCATCCAAGAGGATTACCAGATTCTACCCTAGAGTTTCTAAATGGAGTGCAGACCACTGTGGGTGCTTTGGGGACGGATACTCATGCTTCACTGGGCAGGGGTAGGGATGCCAACTACCCTGCAGCACCCAGAACAATCCCATGTGAAAAAGAATGCTCCTTCACAAAGCCCCCTACAACACTGGAGAAGCACTGTTTGTCCTGTACACATAGCCCCTCTGTTTTTCCCTTGAAGTAATTCAAAAGCATTTATTGAACAACTGTTGTGCACTGGGCCTACAGAGACATGGGTGAAGAAAATCAACTCCTTAAAAAAAAAAAAAGAAAAGAAAAGAGAAACAACTCCTTCCTGCAAGAACCTCCCAATCTAGAGAAGAAAAGAGACTGGCAGATAAAAGTCTTTGCAGATGTATCTCTGCTGAGCCAGCAGCAGAAACACAGGAATAAAGGAACAACAGGGGACACTGCGCTAGTTCCTCTTAGAAGGAACGGAGCCTGGGAAAAGCATCACAGAGAGGGGACAGTTGAAGTCGGCCTTGAGGAACGAGGAGAGTGGGTCAAGTGGCGGAGGAGGAGCGAGGCGCGGCCGCAGGGGAAGGTGGGAGCCCGTCCCAAGCCCAGAGGAAAGCGGGGGCAAAGGCGCAGGCCTGGGGCGTGTCCAGTCCACCTGCCCCAGGAGCACAGGGTGGGTCCCGGGAACCGCTCTCCCCCACCCCCGGCCCCACCCCCCGCCAGGGTGTTTTCTTGTCTCTCCTACCTAATTATTCTCCAGCCTCTTATCCATAACAAATCACATTGCCTACAGGTGGTAGGACCAAGACAATTAAAAGGTCTTGGTGAAAAAGGACAATATTTGGTAAAATGCTACGTCCTCTATCAATATATGTTTGTGTGTGTATGTATATATGTGTGTACATGGATAAATCTGCCATTTCTTAAATTCCTAAGTATGGAGGCTAACTCCTTTGTTATTGGCAAAATAACTAAATGATTACACAGACACAACCAAAAATAATGTGCTTGGTTTTCCTAAGACTAAAACAACTCCAGCCTGTATAAAGGTAATGTGGGAGTGAAAATAGGGGACAGGGTGGCACAGTGTGGCCACAGCTGGTCTTCAGCCAAGGCCCAGAAGAGAAGGTCTAGGCACAAGGCTCAGGTACAGACTCAAAAAAGCAGCTGAAGTGGGAGGTGGGAGTTTTGATAGCTACTGGGCATAAGCGTTCTAGGAGCTCCAATCTCTTGCCTCAAACCTTTCCATACATACTTCTCCTTTTACAGGAACGAAAGGAAAAATATAAAAAAAATATATAACACCAATATGACACTACCCTGGGAGAAGGGACTCTGACTACTGAATATCAGCCCTGGCCTTGGTGATGCTTTTTATCTCCCAAGGTGATTTTAAATATTTATATTAAATTAATGTTAGATACTAAAAATGCCTTTATCTACTATTGTTTTATTTTTGAAGAGAAATATAAAGAGAAAGAACAAACTTTTGCTCTAGGTCCTTCTCAATACAAGGACAGAACACTAGACGAACAGTCTCTACAATCCAAAGGAATCAGGGGACCTGGATGACTCAGTTGCTTAACAATCTGACTCTTGACTTTGGCTCAGCCCAACATCGGGCTCTGCACTCAGCACTGAGCATGGAAGCTGCTCAAAGACTCTCTGTCTCTCCCTCTGCCCCTCCACACATGCGCACTCTCTCCCTCTCTCTCAAAATCAAAGTCATAAAAAATATTACAATGAAAAATTCAATTACTGTATTTTATATATTCCTTGGCAGAATAAAGTAAATCCTCTAATACAATTTAGAGGTAATTTTAGGACTTAAGAATCTGTATCAGTGTAGCCAGGATAACAGACGTAAAGTCACTGGATCAGAGATAACTATAGTTGGAGAAGCCCTCAAAGGCTATGTTGTCCACCTAATCAGATTCAAGAATCCCTTTTAAGCAGCTAGGCAAGTAAACAACCAATTCCCTCTGAAACGCTTTGGATGGGAGGAACTTTGCCATCTTATAATATAAGCCATCCTATGGTTGAATAGTTCTGGCTCCTACAAAAGAAATCTGCATCTTCATAGCTTCCAACTTTCAATCCAAGCTCCATCCCCTGGAGTCTCTGAGAACAGTCAGCTGTTCAAAAATTGATGTGTCTTCCCATATTTTAAGTACTTCTCATGTCCCTCTATAGTTCTCTTTTCCAGGCTCTCTAACCGTATTTCCATGTGATACGGGATCCGCCCAGGCCTATCCTCCACACTCTCTTTGGAAGTGGTATGGTATGACAAAGTCCTTTGAAATTGCAGAGTCCAGACTTGAATGGACAGTAGCAATGGGACACGATTTGTTTATTAACATTATTTCCTGTACCAAAAAAAAAAAAAAAGGTTTTTTCCTATTTTATATTGGTGTGATAGCTTTTTATAAAATAAAGAAAAACAAAGAAACAATGGCTTTGATTGACACACTGGAACAGATGGATTTAACAGATGTATTCAGGACATTACATCCTGAAACAGCAGAATACACATTCTTTTCAAGTGCACATAGAACATTCTCCAGAATAGATCACATATTAGGCCACAAAAGATGCCTCAACAAATTTGAGAAGATCGAAGTCATACCATGCATTTTTTTCTGACCATAACACTATGAAACTAGAAGTCAACCACAAGAAAAAATTTGGCAAGGCCACAAATACATGGAAGTTAAATAACCTGCTACCAAACAATGAATGGGTTAATCAGGAAATAAAAGAAGAAAATAAAAAACTGCATGGAAACAAATGAAAGTGAAAACACAGTGGATCAAAACCACTGGGATATATCAAAGGTGATTCAAAGAGGGAAGTTTATAGCAATATAGGCCTAAGTCAAGAATTAAGAAAAATCTCAAATAAACAACCTAACCATACACCTAAACCTAACAGCTAAAAAAAGAACAAAAAAGGAACCATAAAATCAGCAGAAGGAAGGAAATAATTAAGATTAGAGCAGATATAAATGAAATAGAAACTAAAAAAACAATAAAAGAGATCAATGAAACCAGAAGCTGGTTTTTGCATAAAGAAAGCTGATAAATTTCTACCCAGATTTATCAAGAGAAAAGAAGAGAAAGGACTCAAATAAATAAAATCACAAATGAGAGAGGAGAAATAATAACCAACACCACAGAAATACAAACAATTGTAAGAGAATTTTATGAAAAATTATATGCCAGAATATTGGACAACCTAGAAGAAATGGATAAATTCCTCGAACCATATAAACTACCAAAACTGAAACAGGAAGAAACAGAAAATTTGAACAGACCGATAACCAGCAAAGAACTTGATTAGTAACTAAAAAACACCCAACAAACAAAAATCTAGAACCAGACGGCTTCACAGAGGAATTCTACGAAACAAAAAAGAGTTAATATCTATTCTTCTCAAAGTATTCCAAAAAATAGAAGAGGAAGGAAAATTTCCAAATTCATTCTATGAGGCCAGCATTACACTGATACAGAACCAGATAAAGAGGGGTGCCTGGGTGGCAGAGTCAATTATGCATCTGATTATTGATTTTGACTCAGGCCATGATCTCAGGGTCATGAGATTGAGGCCTGCACTGAGCTCTATGCTCAGTGTGGAGTCTGCTTGAGATTCTCTCTCCCTTTCCCTCTGCCCCTCCTGCTCCTGCACTCTCTCTCTCTAATAACCTTAAAAAAGAAACAAACAAAAAAACAGATACCAGATAAAGACACCACTAAAAAAGAGAACTATAGGCCAATATCCCTAATGAACACAGATGCAAATATCCTCAACAAAAATACTAGCAAACCAAATTCAACAATACATTAAAAAAAATCAGTCTCCACGATCAAGTGGGATTTATTCCCGGGTTGCAAGGGTAGTTCAACACTCACAAAACAATCAACATGATATAACACATCAATAAGAGAAAGGGTAAGAACCATATGATCATTTCAATAGATTCAGAAAAAGCATTTGATGAAGTATAACATCCATCCATGATAAGAACCCTCAGCAAAGGTTTAGAAGAAATATACCTCAACATAATAAAGGCCATATATGAAAAGCCCACAGCTAACATCATTCTTAATGGGAAAAAAAACTAAGAAAAAACTCTAGGTTCAGGAACAAAACAAGGATGTCCACTCTCACTACTTTTACTCAACATAGTACTGGAATCCTAGCCACAGCAGTCAGACAACAAAGAGAAATAAAAAGCACCCAAATCTGTAAGGAAGAAGTAAAACTTTCACTATTAGTAGATGCCATGATACTATATATAGAAAGCATGAAAGGCCCTACCAAAAAAATGCTTGAACTGATAAATGAAATCAGTAGTCGCAGTATACAGAATCAATGTACAGAAATTTGTTGCATGTCTATACACCAATAACAAAGCAGAAAGGGAAATTTAGAAACAATCTCATTTACAACTGCACCAATAATAAGGTATATAGGAATAAACCTAACCAGAGAGGTGAAAAACCTGTACTCTGAAAATTATAAAACACTGATGAAAGAAATTGAAGATAATACAAAGAAGTGGAAAGACATTCCATGCTCATGGACTGTAAGAACAAATATTGTTAAAATGTCTATACTACCCAAAGCAATCTACACATTTAATGCAATCCCTATCAAAATACCAATAGCATTTTTCACAGAACTAGAACAAACAATCCCAAAATTTGTATGGAACCACAAAAGACCCCAAATAGCAAAAGCAACCTTGAAAAAGAAAAGCAGAGCTGGAGACATCACAGTTCTCTACTTCAAGTTATATTACAAAGCTGTAGTAATCAGAGCAGTATGGTACTGGCACACACACACAAAAAATAGACACTCAGATCAATGTAACAGAATAGAAAACCCAGGAATGAGCCCACAACTCTATGGCCAATTAATCTTCAACAAAGCAGAATAGAATATCCAGTGGGAAAAGGACAGTCTCTTCAACAAATGGTCTTGGGAAAACTGGACAGTAACATGCAAAAGAATGAAACTGGACAACTTTCTTACACCATACACAAAAATAAATTCAAAATGGATTAAAGACTTAAATGTGAGACAAGAAACCATAAAGATCCTAGAAGAAAACCTAGGCAGTAACCTTTTTGACATTGGCCATAGCAACATTTTTCTAGATATGTCTCCCGAGGCAAGGGAAATTAAAGCAAAAATAATCTATTGGGACTTTATCAAAGTAAACAGCTCTGAACAGCAAAGGAAACAATCAACAAAACCAAAAGCCAACCTAGAGAATGGGAAAAGATATTTGCAAATGATGTATCCGATAAAGGATTAGTATCCAAAATATATAAAGAACTTTCAAAACTCAACACCCAAAAAACAAATAATCCAATTAAAAACAGGCAGAAGACATGAAGAGACATTTTTGCAAAGAAAACACACAGATGGTCAACAGACACATTGAAAAGATGCTCAACATCACTCATCATCAGGGAAATGAAAATCAAAATTACAATGCCATATTCACTCCACACCTGTCAGAATGGTTAAAACCAACAACGTAAGAAACAACAAGTGTTGCCAAGGATGTGGAGAAAAAGGAACCCTCCTGCACTGTTGGTGGAAATGCAAACTGGTACAATCACTGTGGAAAACAGTATGGAGGCTCCCTAAAAAGTTAAAAATAGAACTAATGTACAATCCAGCAATTGCACTACTGAGTATTTGCCCAAAGAATATAAAAACACTAATTCAAAGGGATACATGCACCCCTATGTTTATAGCAGCATTATTTACAATAGCCAAGATATGGAAGCAGCCCAAGTGTCCATCGATTGATGAATGGATAAAAAAGATGTGGTACAGATATATAATGGATTATTATTCAGTTATAAAAAAGAATGAAATCCAGCCATTTACAAGAACATGGATGGAGCTAGAGAGTATAATGCTAAGCAAAATAAGTCAGAGAAAGGCAAATGCCATATGATTTCACTCATATGTGGAATTTAAGAACCAAATGAACACAGGGGGGGAAAAAGAGAGAGAGAAAGAGAGAGAGGCAAACCAAGAAACAGACCCTTAACTATGAAGAACCAACTGGTGGCTACCAAAGGGGAGGTTGGGGGGAGGATGGAGGAAATAGGTGATGGAGATTAAAGAGTGCACCTGTGATGAGTACGGGGTGTTGTATGAACTTCTGAATCACTATATTGTACATCTGACACTAATATTATACCATGTTAACTATGGAATTAAAAATTTAAAAAAATAAAGAGCTTCACCATTGTCCCTGCTAACTGTAGTCAACCTGTTGTTCAAGCTCATAATTCCAACTGCAAAGGCTAACCTGCATTCTAAATACTAAGCCAGTTATCCAGTGAATCTGTTGTTCCTGCCATCTCAGAGTCATGTCTGTTAAGCATTCTCCCTGTGTTTTCATACAAGCAGGTGGAAAAGGTTTGAAACAAAGAAGAACTAAACAGGAGTCCTCTGACACACCACTAGAGATTTCCCTCTATTTCAACAGTGCCTTTGTATTTAAGGGAAGTTGCTCCAGGAGCTATAAATCCACCTAACACTCCTCTCCATTCTGTGGAAGATGGGAAGGGGAACAACGGGCATGCTGACGGATACACTCTCATCTAGACAACTGAAAGAGGGGTTTTCCGTCCCACTTGACACATAAGGAACGCAAGTTGTGGAGGGCAGCAATATCTTATCTCAAGCCACAGAGCCAGGTGGTAAGTAGGGGGCGGTGACTGCAATGCAGGCTTGCGTAATCCCCAAGCCCATGCTCCGAGTCTTCTGCTGTCACTTGCTCACCGAGACATCAGGAGAAGATTCAACACAGGGTAAAGCAGGATATTCCCCTCCGGGCTTCCCTTTGTCACTGTGCTAGCATTGGAAATTATTACTATTAGACAGTCAATCTTTCTAGTCATCATCATGACCCTCTCTCAGCACTCACAAACTACTGCGCTGATCATTCGCAGTTTACCAGACACGGTGACTCGTTCCCCAGCTGGCGGCTGCCCGGCAAACAGGCAGGCCAGCCATTCACGTCCAGCCTCCTTCCACCCTTCCCAATGTCTGGGCACACACAGATCTCCCGGTGCCCACCCCTCCTCCAAACACATATGCCTATAATGTTTAACAAACATGCTAAGATATGCTGAACATTTCATATCCGTCTTTTAAACATTTCCTACCTTCATCCTCATAAAAACGTCTGCATGATTAAAACGGCACTTTCCCAAATTACGCAGTATAGGTCAGTAGTTTGAGAACTTTTGAATTTCCAGGATAAAATAAAATTTCGGAAAACAAAACAAAATGAAATGACGGACCTACGAATGTGGAAGTAACATCATCATATTACCAGCTTTGATTTTTACCAAATACATATTTTAAATCACCATCATTTTACACCAACAGAGGAGAAAATGCACCATCCTAGAGTGAGACTGAATTCTTTACAAGATAAATTTTTAAATTGAATAAACATATTATATAATAATTTCTTCATAGCCCTCTATTTATTTTATTATGACTCACTGGTGATTTAGATAACGCCTCTTTATCCTCCTCTGCAACATCATTTAAAGCGGTGCCTGGCATCTGGCTGCTTTGCCATTCATTCAGATGGAGAAAGCACCACAAATGCTGAATCCCTGCGAGGGAAAGCTAGAGTGACCATCTGCCCCAGGAGCGTGGGCTGCTGGGACATGCGATTTTCAGTGCTAACAACAGAAACGTCCTAGAGAAACTGGGATGAGCCAGTCACTGGGGGCAACTGGAATCAAGTGAAGGCAGCAATTCAAACAGGTCTTGGCATTCTCTGAGCAGAGCTGCCCAACCCATCCTGCGACCCTCGGTGCTACGAGGAGCTCAACAAGGGGAGTGCCAACCGAGGCAGGGCAATCTCCAAATCTCCCCCTGTGAAGTGCTGGAGAAGCAACCAGGAGTATCACAGGTATCCAAAATAAGCTGTGAAGCATGTATGCCTCCTTCTGATATCTACTCCACTGTTTTCGTAAAATAACAGAGAATGTACATCTAAACTTTTTGAAAGTATAAAATGTTCGTGTAACTCTATCTTCTACATTTTTTTTTCTGGAAATATGTCTTCCCACATACTCTCCGTGCCAATTTTAGGATATGTTCTGACTACAACTATCCCTCCTGTCTCTGGATGCCTCAGGGGAGTGTTTCAGTAATGGAGAGTACTGTATCCAAACAGTCTTTACAATTTTAAAAGTTAAAGCCACCCATCTGCTGCTTAGGGCAGTGCCAACTGTAAAGGATTGAACTGATAAAAATGCACTCCATAATGCTAATTCTCTGCACGAAGGAGGAATGACAAGTATGTGTCAAAAATCTGAACATGATTGATGCCTGCCACCTCATCAACACTGTCTCTCACACTTAATTTCACTTGATGATTTCAGATGACGCATGGAATGGGCAGCAGGTGTTTGAGATTGCCTAACTAGCACAACACTTGTTTTCAGCAAAGGTGAAGCAGATGAATCTCTGCCTCCAAATACGTTCTGTGAAATTCACTAGACCTTGCTGTGACTTAAGAAAAACTCTGGTGGGGGCGCAGTCCAATAAGTGTACAACTCTTGGTTTTTGGCTCAGGTCATGATCTCATGGGTAGTGTGATCAAGCCCCAAATAGGGTTCTGCACTCAGCAGGGAATCTGCTTGAAAATTCTCTTTGCCCCTCTCCCACCTCTCTCTCTCTCTCTAGAGTAAATAAATCTTAAAAAAAAAAAAAAAAAAAAAAAAAGACTCAGGTGCTCAGGCCCATTCCTACAGATACTAAACACCTAACTGTAGTATATGACTCAAGCCACTTTCAAAGGCACTGCTGGGTCCAAGGATGCTAAAATTTGAGAACCACTGCTCTGGTCCTTGCTAAGGCATTGAATTGTTTCAATCAGTGGTAGAAGAATTTATCTACACCTAAAAAAAGGTATCACTTGGTTTTCTCACTGTCTGGTTGAGAATGCTAAAGAGTTAGGTCAGAGGTTTGTAATTAGAAGAGCAACACTTGACTTATATTATTATTTCCAAAGCACACAATCCTGTTCAAACATTACTCTCATAAATCTTGTAAGTACAAATATTTAATTAGCAAATTCTTATCTCGAAAAAGGAACCACAGATGTTGACTTGAAAATAACCTCTTTCAGCCACAAGATGGTAAACTCAACCTGGCAAACCATTTAGTATGAATTGACCTAATTAGGCAAAAGCCTTTCAAATATTCAACCAAATATTTCTATTACAAACACCACTGAACATAAAATATATTTATGCATTGGGGCACGTGGGTGGCTCAGTCGCAGAGAGAGAGAGAGAGAGAGAGATCATAAGCAGGGGAAGAGTAACCTGATCTCCCCACTTCTACCCAGGGTATTTGAAATTGTGTTAATGTTTGCATAAATATTTAAAATGTTTTACCTTCAACACAACAGGTGCTAAACACTTCATCATCTTTTCTCAGAGTTCAACACATTTGGGCCCATTCCTTAGACAAATTAACTTGCTTATAAAAATGTGCTATAAATGCTGCTACATTAGAATGGAATGGAGAATCCAAGTTATTTTTGGACTTAATTGACGTCAAGTCAATTGCGAGGGATTTGAGAAGAACAGAGCAAAAGGGCTGGCGGCTCCGCAGCTTCTGTCCAACACTTACGTGGAGTAGCATTTCCTGCAGAGCCCCCGGCCCACTGGCAGCTGTGGAAGCAGCAGGTCCTGATCCATCATCATCATCACTCCCTGGCCCCACGCTGGCTGCTGGGACACATGGGTCTACGAACAACCAGCTAATACCTTATCATCCGTATAAGAAAAACACACAGGAACCGAGAGGAAATCAGGGAAAATGAACACAATCAATAGACAATTAGATGAAAGAGATTTAAGTTCAAGGGCATGGGATTACAGTCTATTTTAATGAAATGTGGGCGTATTAATAACTTTTAGGACAAAGTGAAAAAGCACTTCTCTCTCTCTTTTTCAGTGAAAACCTTTCAATTTAATGGTGGAGTGGTTTTTTAAAAAACAACTACGTTAAAAAACAACATGAAGTTTCTCCAGTCTTGAAACTGCAGTGTTCTGGATCATAAAAACATATTTATGCACTGGGGCACCTGGGTGGCTCAGTCGGTTAAGTATCCGACTCTTGATTTCAGCTCAGGGTTCTGGGATAGAGCCTCGTGTCAGGCTCTGCACTGGGCACAAAGCCTGTTTAAGATTCTCTCTCCCCTTCTCCCTCTGTTCCTCCCCACCTCTCTCTCTCTCTCTAAAAAAAAAAAAAAAAAAAAAATGCATAATTGAAAATTTTGATACCATCAGCAGTGAAATTTTATAATACACATCACACTTCTTTTTTTATTATTATTCAATTCATTTATTTGTCAGAGAGAGAGAGAGCATAAGCAGGGGGAGTAGCAAGCAGAAGGAGGAGCAGGCTCCCCACTGAGCTGGGACCCCCCGCAATGCAGGACTCCATCCCAGAACCCCGAAATCATGACCTGAGCTGAAGGCAGAGGCTTAAATGATTGAACCACCCAGGTGTCCCTACATCATACCACCTCTAATAACAAAATATTGCCATGCAAAAAGTACATTATTAATGTATTACATAATATATTTATATTTCATTATAATGTACTATTAATGCATTTTAACCTTATTTAAGGCTGGGAGAAAATAAATCTAAAAATTAATTTTAGTATAAATTTTGAACATGCCAAAGGGATGAAGATGTACATGTTATAAATGACAATGATTTGGACAAAGAAAATAAGGATTTGTCCCTGACTTCCAGGTTCTTATAATCTTCTTGGAGAGACAAATGTACATACACAACCACAACAGGAGAAAATAGGCTAATAGGGAAATCTCAAAAGAACTAATCCATGACTTCCTATTTTTTTTTTAAGATATATAATTTTTTTTTTTTTTTACAGAGAGAGACAGCAAGAGAGGGAACACAAGCAGGGGGAGTGGGAGAGGGAGAAGCAGGCTTCCCGCGGAGCAGGGAGCCCGATGTGGGGCTCGATCCCAGGACCCTGGGACCATGACCTGAGCCGAAGGCAGACGCTTAATGACTGAGCCACCTCGGCGCCCCCTAATCCATGATTTCTATAGTTCTGTAATATTTCATGTGAACCACAAAAGTCAGAAGAACTCACTAATTCTGTATTTTTTACTCAAATTACTCCTATTTCCTCTATTTCAAATAATTTGGATAAAATACCCTAATAGGATTCTGTCCCACCTTATTCTAAAGTTTAAATTATTGTTCTGATAATTGGTTGGAAAATTGACTTTTCAAAGGTTTGTGAATAAAAAGATACAGTCAAACCAAAATGAAATTCTTCCAGAATAGGATCCCCAGTAGAAATCAGCAGATATCTGATAATGTCATCTCTGAAAATGTTGATACAACTTAACTATACAGTTCTTCAGTACAAAATCATTCCTAACGTCATTTCTACCATTCAGTCAAATGGTTTTCTAAATAGTAATTGAACTAATATTGTAGAAGAATTGTTTTTTGTTGTTGTTGTTTTGGCTTTTTGTTTTGTTTTGTTTTTGTTTTTGTTTTAATAAAATACTTCTTCGAAACCGGACTAATTTGTATACTCATTCAGCAGATCTTACATAACTATGCATAAATATAAATAAATCCTTTTTGTGAGTAACTACTTTAACTATGTTCTTCAGTTCTATGTCAGTCCCTATGGTGGAAAGTAGCAAAGGTGGGCAAGAATTTAAAAAATCAACTTATACTGAACACACATTTCCTATCATGTATTTATGCTCATCTGAAGATGGTCAAAGTTTTCCTTAAGTTTTCTGCTCTAATATAATCCCAATATAATTTTCCACAATTAAGTCAGAAATGCTGATAGTACTTAAAAACAAAACAAAGAGAAAACCCTGATGTTTGAACATGACTCTGAACATGGTACTGATCTGCATATTAGCTCCAGGCACAGAGTGAAGTATTTTACGTATGTACCTCATGTCTGCTCCATAACTTAATGAGGTGCCTTTATTTGCACATCTTAGAGCTAAAAAGGATTAATTCTTCAGTAAGTGAGGTAAATGGCTAAGGCTTAACTGGCTAGTCAGTGGTAGACTTAGGTGGACATTAATTAAATAATTGGCTCAACAAACAATTAAGTGTCCACTTCATGTCAGGCATTTTGCTAGAAAGAGAAGCAGCATTCACTCACATGCTCAGTGACTCTGAGGATAGATTCAAACCACTGCTTCTCCAAGCCATTGTATGATATCATTTGCTGTATGACACAATATAGAAATGAGACGGATGCACTTGTCATATCCAATAATGGCAATGACTTTTTAAATGCTACTAATGGTCATTTTTGGTTTCTGATCCTCAAAAAATACATACTTATCCGTTAAATAGAGAAATTTTTGTTTTTCCCAAGCAAACACAAAATTGATGGGATGAAAAACAGTTCATTGTTTCATTTCATAAAATGTTATTCTTAAGTTTCTCCCTTTTCAGTGTTATAGCATACAGCACCACAAAAGCAGATTTCTGTGAGTAACTGGATCTAAATCATCATTACCAGGAAGGCGGCCTACAGACCCGTAATGAAGCCATCTTTTTTAAGACAAAGGGCAATTATAGTTCACCCACATTATAAAAGTGTTTTGAAACAAGTTATCCATGAGAGCTAAGGTTTACAATATAAACAACCAATGGGAAAACCTTAGCAAGGAGAAGTAGAGATAGAATTGGTTTTACCAAAACAATGGGAAAACCTTTTACAAAGTGTCTGTAGTACTAAACAAATATTTCTCTTCAGTTGAAATGTCTGCCCTTAACTGCTGCTACATGTTCTTCTTTCTAATAAATATGTTTCCTTCCTGACATTGCCTGAAAGAGACTCAATAAATGAGCAACTTGAATAACATAGGGACAAGCCTGTTAACTTTGAAGACAAGAGACTTAACTTTTTTTTTTTTAATTATGGTGAAATGTGAATCACTCTTTATGAAGGCTAGGTTCTAGGTGGGCTTCACATTCTCCTTCCCTCTCTGGCTTTGCTTTTTGACTTTGAGGAGCCATGGCTGAACCTATAGAATAAAGCCATAACAGTCACGCGTGGTTCTTCCTTGGGTACCATAGCAAAAGCCACCTCTCATAGCCTTTTACAGGAACAGCAGAGTTTCACTGTTATCCCGGTCCCCTCCCCCCACAAAAAAGTAGGAAGTATAATGACAAAGAACCTAGTGGCATTACTGGTGGACCAGGTGATGTATGTATATTGAAACCTGAGACTAGGTGAGGTTTTTCAAGGCTCCATAATTTGAGCAATTAGCATGTGACTTTGTGAGTATGAACTTATTAGTAAGTATAAGGCATGAATTATTTTGTACATTCATTTTCATGGAAGGTGTGTGTGTGTGTGTGTGTGTGTGTGCGCGCAAGACAGACACTGTCAAAGTAGAACAGCAATATTATCAGACATATGCAAAATTTAGATTGTTGACATTTTAGGAAGTCTAAGTGATCTCTAGAGCAGTTGCAAGGCTAATATAAAGCTTCTGCTATTAAAACCAATGTATCCAAATCTGTTATTTATGAAAGATGCCGATAGAGAACTATTGTAGATATGTCACCCATAAACAATACAAGAAAAGGAAGGCTCTTTGATCAAACTATTAAAAACCTTGTCTCATGGTCACTCACGCTTCTGGCACCTTGACAACAGTGATGACTCAGAACTGTGCCAAAGTGAATTTCCGTGCCAGTTCAGCCATCTGCTGCTGTCTCACAAATGGAATAACAGTCTAAAAGGAAAGTTTGTTTTGAGGTGCCATTCCCATATGCATAGAATCCACAAACCGCTGTGTATAACTGTGGTACAGCATTACACCAAGCAAGACTTCATTTTTTTGGAAGAGCATATTGCACAGCATTTTCTGGAAATGCTCCCAATATTACCTACATGTCACATTTGCATTGAAACATATGGTCTTCAATGTGCAATCTCAAATCATCTACTGAGACTCTGCAATCAGAGGTTCCCTGTGTTACCTTCCTTTTATGAGTCAATTTTCACTTAGCAAATTATCACACTGGTGATTTGGAGGCATTATCTTAATTCCTAATGTAAATTTATTTTCAGCAGATGTGCTTCTGTGAATAATATAAAAGTAAATGACATCTTATTAGTTATTAGCTGAAATCATGCCAAGGGGTGGTAGGTTTTAGATGCTAGAGTGGAGGAACAGAACCAAGTATATCATCCACCCCTGTCCTCCGCCCCTGGGTAAGGGGAGGCCATGGCTCTTGAACATTTTGAGAGTCGAGAGGAAAGTGACCTCTCGTTGACTACCCCCACACCCCAATGCTCAGACATATGCCACCCTATCTTTGAAGAAGCCTTGCTCCTAGTAAAACTGGTTCTAAGGATGGCAGGGTAAAGGAAAGTATCTAAGAGGATGTCCCAGAGCATTTTGTTTCTTCTGTTCCTCTACAGTGGATGAAGCTTCAGGAAACTCAAGGACAGTGAGTTCACACACAAGTACAAGTAAGAGTTTGGATTGGTTTTGGTTTGAGCAGTTGTTTAAACATGACAGAGATAGAAGATAAGGATTTCATAGGATTTTAACAAAATGTATCGATGGTAATCTTCCCTTGTAAGTATCTCAGTAGACTGTTCTGCTAAAATTTTAAACAAACACAAAATAGACATAGGAAGGTAAGTAATTTCCCTAGGACAAAACTGCAGTTCCATCGGGGACCAAGGGAGCTGTTCAAAAACATCACTCACTACTGCTCTTATACTCCCTGAGTTCAATGAAATGATCCCCAGGCTCCAGGGCCTTCCATTCCAGACTTGGAGAGGTGAAGGCCAAGCCCATCATGACTCAGAACACAACAAAATTCCCCCTCACATATCAGCTCCTTCTCCTTGTCCACTACTGAGAAAAACAGATAAATCATTGCCTTTTCTTTCTAGCAGCCAAACTTGTAATTTCCAGAATAGCAGCAGATGTTGGATACACACACAAAAAGCTGCCTAGGTGGAGGCTTGAACTTAGATGGCTCACTCAAAGCAAAAAAAAAAAAAAAAAATTAAGAAAACCACAATGTTCTCTGCAGTGGGAGAAAACAAACTGATTATAGCAACAAGTATGCGTCCCTTCCAAGTAATGAGATAATGAGTCAACTTGCTGATTGCACACTGTGGCTACTGAATGCATTCTGGGATGGTTAAAAGGACTGATTGCTCATAACTGAAGGTATATCTCTCCATTTACTGAGGGCTTACTTAACCTCTAGCAATAAAATTTTGTCAAGTTATTTGCAGAGGTCCTATAAATCTTTTGTTGGATATAAAGGCTCGATACACTTTTGATGCATGCAATTATAAATAGTAACTGAGAAAAACCACATTTTCTAACTATCTGTTGCTAGCAAATAGTAATGCAACTGATTTCTGTATGTTGAATTTTTATACAAAAAAGCTACAAATTCTCTAATGAATTTGTCTGACATAATCATATATTGTTTTGGGCTTTCTACATAGGTAGTTATGTCAGCCATGAACAGAGACAGCTGTGTCTCATTCTATCCAACCATGATACTTTTTGTTCTTTTTCAAGCCTTATTATATTTTCTTATACTGTTTATATTAGATATAGTTGTGACTTTTCTCAGTCTTAAAGGATAACTTTGAGTATTTTATCATATTTGTTACATGTTTTTTAACTTTCTAACATGTTTATAACTTTTTATTATATTAAAAAATTCTCTTTTGTTCATAGATTTGTAAGTTCTTAAGCATGAAGGTATGTTTAATCTTGCTAAATAATTATTCACCATCTTCTGTTAATGCAATGAATTACATTATTGATGAAGTCATGTTAATCCAAGCAAGCATATCTAAAATTAACATGATTGGGTCATGATATTTTATTCCTTATGTCTCTTCTTACTTTGGTTTCCTGGTATTTTATTTAAGATTTTTGTAACAGTGCTCATAAATGAGACTGACCTATAATTCTCTTTTCTTTACTAAACTTATTCATTTTAGTAATTCAGGTAATCAAAATAACAGTTGGAGAATGTCTCTTTTAAGTATTAAGCAAAAATGTATTCTTTAGAGCAAATATTTAGATAGGAATTAGTTCCTTGACTATTTGGTAGAACTCACTCATGCCTATAAAACTATCTAAGCCTGATATTTCTTAATGGGAATATTTCTAACTGGGCATTTAATTCCTTTATTAGAGTATTCAAAATTTATCAGATCAGTCTTGGTAAGTTATATTTTTCTTAATAACTATCCATTTTATACTGGTTTGCAGATTTACTAATTGAACTTGGTTATATACTCTCTGGCATCATTTTGATCCCTGAATTAGCTCAGTTGTAAATACTTTTCTATTCCTAATATCATTTATTTGTGACTTGACTACTCTTTTCTGAATCAACCTTGTAAGGCATTTATCAATTTTCTTTCTTTTAAAGAGCCAATCACTAACTTCCCTTCTCACCTTTATTTTACCTTTGTTTCCTCCAGAAATCTCTAACTTTTATCTTTACTATCTTATTTATTTTATTGTATTTATTCTGTTGTTTTCTTCTGGTATCTTACGTTGGATGCTTAGCTCTCTAATTTTTCAGCCTCTGTTCTTTTTCTAATTAAAAACCTTAAGGCTATAAATTTTCTTTGAAGAACCATTATAGCCACACACCTGGGAGTTTTAATGTGTAGGATTTTTTTTTCTTTCTATTATCGTTCTATTCTTAATACCTTCTGGTTTTCTCTGTGGTTTCTTCTTTGACCTAGTAGTTATTTAGACATTTCCTAATACCCAAACACGGGTTGCCTCATTATCATATTATTAAGTATAATACTGATTGTCATAGAAATTAATACTTCTAACTTAGTTGCAGTGTAGTCAGAGAATGCGGTCCATAAGAAAATAATCTTTGTTAAATCTTACTTTATTGCTCAAATGTGATAAATTTTTATAAGTACATCTGTATGTTTTTATTTATTATTTATTTATTTATTTAAGAGAGAGCTAATGAGAGACAGAGAGCACGAGAGGGAAGAGGGTCAGAGGGAGAAGCAGACCCCCTGCTGAGCAGGGAGTCCCATGCGGGACTCAATCCCAGGACTCCAGGATCATGACCTGAGCCGAAGGCAGTCTCTTAACCAACTGAGCCACCCCGGCACCCCCATCTGTATTTTTTTAAAAAATAATTTTTTTTTTTAGTTATTTGATTTTATATGTATCAAAACAGCATTGGCTAATTTTATTGCTTATAAATTTTATCTATGGCACCCTCTCAACTTATTGAGAAAAATAGATTAAGCAACCTCCTATTATATTGTTGAAATAATCTATTTTTTTAACTAGAAGTGTGAGTCCACAAACATTTTTGGTAATTATTTGACTTGAAACAATGGTTTACAAGATACTGGCTATCAAGCATTAAGACAACAATGGTCTCTCAGAGAGAGAAACAAATGAGATGAGCCCTTCCATTACTCCAGCTTAGTGCCTCTAGAGAGTGTCTAGGCTGGGGTTCAGGGAGGGAGACCCAGACAAAGCCTGAAGAATTCCCTAAATGAAAGAGATGGAGCTGTAATCGAGGAAGACCAAAGCAACCGGAACTGGCATAGGTAAGTGCTGGAAAGCAGTGCTCAGAGAGAGGACCAGAGATCTGCAGAGAGTCCCCCTCATGTATTCAGCTTATGCACCTGAGGAACCTATCTGAGACACTGAAAAGAGCTTGAAAGGACAGGGATAACAGGGCCAAGCATAGCGCCCATCCCCACCAGCCAGACTGGAAAAGCATGGGGAGGGAGCACGCCCTGTGCCCTGCCTCACTGGTGGGGAACAATGACCCCCTGCTTGAGTGATACTCCAGTCCTGCCTAACCAATGAGCATGTGACCTGGAGGGGTCAAACTATCCCCAAGTAACGCATCTGTGTCCCAGAACAAAGCTCCAACATACTTACAGAAAAACAAGAATGTCCCAGCACTAAACAACATATAAGTGGCAATATCTAGCATCCAATAAAAAATTACCAGGCATTCACAAAAGCAGGGAAAGAAAACCCATAATGAAGGGAAAAATCAGTCAATATAAATTGATCCAGGCAAATATAGGCAAAGGCATTAAAAAAGATATAACTGTACTTTGTATGTTCCATTTTTGGAGACACAGAACATGTTAAAAAGCAAAACAAAACAAAAAACCTAAATTCTAGAGTTGAAAATTACAATGTGTGAGATAAAAAGAGAAAAATACCCTGGATAGAATAAAAGCAGAAGGAAAGATGTACAGAATCTAAAGATATAGCAACAGGAAGTCTGCAAAATGAAAGCTACAGAGACAAAATGGAATCAGAGAAAAATAAAATAAAACAAAACAAAATAAAAAATATAAACCAAAAGAAGGCAGACAAACAGGAAAAGGGGTCGGGGAAAGAACAAATATAAAGCAATTCATAAAGGAAAATTTATTTCAACAAATGCATGTATTTAAAAGGAGATCAAATCAGTGGCATTTTTTTTAAATGAAAACCTAAATAAAAAAGAACAAATTAATCCAAAGTAAGTAGATTATAGTAGAAGTCAGTAATATAAAATGGGGACTGGTAAACTTTTTCTGCAAAGGGCCAGATAATAAATATTTTAAGTCTTTGTGAGTCTTATATGATCTCTGTTGCATATTCTTTTTCTTATTTTTTTATAGTCCTTTAAAAATATAAAAATCACTTGTAGATACAAGGTCTTACAAAGTACAGCTGAATTTGTCTATAGGCTGTAATTTGCTCCACAAATAATACATAAAGAGGAAACACAACAGAGAAAAATCACTGAAATGAAAAGCTGATTCTTTGAGATCAATAAAATAGATAAACCTCTGGCCAGAGAGAAGACATAAATTATACTCTCAGCAATGACAGAGGTGACATAACTATAGACATGCAGATATTAAAACGATAATAAAGAAATATGGTCAGTTTTATGCCAGTACATTTGACAACTTGTATGAAATGGGCAAATTCCTTTAAAGATGGTCTACTAAAGCTCAGTCCAGAAGAAAGAAATAACCTGCGTGGATCTATTACAATTTACTGAAGAAACTGAATTTGTAGTTAAAACCTTCAAGTGAATTCTACTAAACATTTAGAGAAAAAAATATTATTGATTCTATACAAACTTCTCGAGAAAACTGAAAAGGAGTGACTACTTCCCAACTCACTCAGTGAAGCCAGCATTGTTATAGTACTAAAACCAGATAAAAGCATTACAAGGAAAAACAGACTAATACCCCCTTTTAACCACAAATATAGAAATAACAAAATATTAACTAATGTTCAGAAATTAGAAACAAAACGGTTTAAAAGTTCAATAATATATACATATATAGAAAGGTTAATTTGACCAATTAAGAGTTTGTCCCAGAAATGCAGGTCTGATTTTACATTAAAAAAAAAAAAACACAGTGTACTAACCATATTAATAAACGAAAAAGAAATAAAACCAAGATTACGTTAATAGACATAAAAAGGCATTTGACAAATATCTAATACTACTTCTGATAAAAATTTCTCAGTGAACTAGAAAGAAAGAGGAACTTCCTCAACCTGATAAAAGCATCTACAAAAAACCTACAGCTAATACCATACTTAATGGTGAAAGACTGAAGGCTTTCCTCCCAAAAACAGAAACACTGTGAGGATGTCTACTTTTGACACTTCTATTCAACACCATATTGAAGGTTGTAGCCAATACAAAAAAAAAAAAAAAAGAAAGAAAGAAAGAAAAAACACCCAGATTGGAAAGGAAGAAGAAAAACTATATTTATTCAAAGACTACATGACTGTCTGTGTTCAAAAATCCTAAGAATCTACAGAAAGCTATTAGAAGTAGTGAATTTAGCCAAGTTGAAAGCTACAAGCACAATATACAAAATTAATTGCCTTTTATTATATGATCAACAAACAGTTGGAGATTGAAATTTTAAAAATACCATTTACTGTATCATTATAAATATAAAATACTTGAAATAAATGTGAAAAAAGGAAAGACAGGAACAAAACCAAAAAAAATAATTGCTGAGAGAAAATGAAGATGATTCAAATAAACAGAGAGGGATATTGTGTTTATGGATTAGGAGACTCCATATTGTTAAAATGTCGATTCTCTCCAAGTAGATCTATAGATTCACCGCAATCCTAATCTAAATCGCAGCAGGATCAACTGATTGGTGGATTTTTAGAAACTCACAAAGTGACTCTAAAATTCATATGGCAACACAAATGACCTAGAATATTTAACACAAAGTTAGAAAACTCATACCACCTGATTTCAAGGGTAATCAAACTACAGCAATAAAACAAGTGTGTTATTACTGTAAAGAGAGACAAACAGCTTAACAGAACCAAAGAGTCCAGAAACAGCCATAAACATGGGTAACTAACTGATCTTGACAAAGAAGCAGAGGCAGCTAAGTGAAGAACAGATAGGTTTCTTTTTGTTTTTTGGTTTTTTGGTTCTTTTCAAGATATCATGCTGAAGCAAATGGAAATCCGTATGTAAAAAAAAAAGAACTTCGATTCCTACCTCATACCATATACAAAAATTGATACATGATTGATGATAGTCCTAAATGTAAAAGTTAAAACTATATAATTTCTAAAAGAAAACAGAATAATAACTTTATGACCCTGGATTAAGAAAATATTCTCTAGCTATGGTCCCCAAAACATGACCATATAAAAAATATATATAAATTAATTACATCAATTTTTTAAATTTCTGCTTAATGAATGACACTATTAATATAATGGCAAATTACAAACTTGGGGCAAACATTTGCACAGTATGTATCTGATAACTGGTTTGAGTTCAAAATATATGAAGCACACTCAAAACTCAAAAGTAAGAAAAAAAAACAATAAAGTAGGTAAGATTTGATCAGACACTGCATCAAAAAAATATGTGGATAGCAAATAAGTACATGAGAAGATGATCAATATCATTATGCAGTAGGGAAATCCAAGTTAAAAATCACAGTAAGATACCACTAGACACCTATTAGAATCGTTAAAATTAAAAAGTTGACGAAATCAAGTGCTGACAAAAAGGTAAAACAACTGAACTCTTGTATTTTGCTGTGATGTAAAGTGTTACAACCATCTTAGAAACTAATTTCACGGTTTCTTAAGAATTTAAACATACACTTAATCATACGATAAGATCATTTCACGCTCAGATATTTACACAAGAGGGGAAAATAACATTACTACACGAAGATTTCTATGTGGATATCCACAGGAGCTTTATGTATATTGATCAAAACCTGTAAACAACCCAAATGTCCACCAACAGGAGAATGAAGTGTGGCATATTAAAACACTGGAATTCATCTAAACAATAAAAAGAAAGAAACCAGTAATATACACCATAACATGGATGAATCTCAAAATGATTACAGTGGATGGAAGAATTCAATCAAAAAGTATATATTGTATGGTTCCATATATATAATAGTCTAGAAAATGCAAAGTAATCTATACTGACAGAAAGCAAACCAGTGTTTGGGCATAATTGCAGAGTGGGGTGGTAGGAGAGCTGGGAAAGGGGATTATGTATGAAGGGGCTGTGAAAATTTTGGGTGTGATGGATATGTTCATTATCTTGAATGCAGCGATGGTTTATTTTATACACATTGTACCAAAATAAAGCTGTTAAAAATGACATTTCTGTGGGATTTTTTTACTTTTCCTTCTCCTCCTCCTTTGTCTTTCCCTAATCATGATTATTGCAAGGCAGTAAAATCCACTAGAACTAAGTCAAGTAACTCCTAAATTATGACTGGACCGAGGGCAATAAATTGCTCCTGGTTTCTATATTCTTATAAAGTTGCATATAAAGTTAATTTTTATTAAACCAACTCTATTCTGCCATTGTCTCCATGGTCTCTGTGGTGGGAGACTGCTTACATTTCATTTTTGTTCTTGCAACATAAAATGACTAAAGCAAACATAAGCCACTGGAATGTTCCACTGGCTACAATACCACTGCCAAAAGCCAGTCTGAAATCGAGTGACTCATGGAGCACCTAAAAGCACGTCTTTCTACAAAATAAACTGTGGTGTAGTGATGTCCATGGCTGGCGCAGGGTTTTCTTTCAAACGTAGATGCTAAAAATGCAGTAGGAACATTCACAAGACTTCGGAGTGTCATTAGGATCACATAGGTGATTTGACATTGAGAATGAATTAGCAAAAGTATCATCAGTATGATTTTTCAAGTCTAGGGAAAGCTTCACTGATCACCAAATTTGCTAACTTCTTTCCTTCTGGATAAAAATGAATGAGAAAATCAAGGCATTTTTTCCTGCCACCTCTCAGCTGCGCTTAACATTAAATGACAAAGCTAGATCCCCAAACTATTGTGAATCATCCCCACCACCACTGGAGTGCTACTTCTTATAACACAACCCAGTAGGTGGGACAAAAATGAAAGAGAGGTGGCAGCAAAGCGACATGTGGAGCTCAGGAATCATGACAGCATGATTCAAAGTATTTGAGACTTGGACTTTATAAGCAGCAGCATCATAAGATCTTCCTAAAGCACTACTCCCAGTGACTGTAGGGATGGGGCTATCTAAAAGAGCCCTGCACCCGGGTAAACCTGGCAAGTGGCACTGAGAACCACAGCGACTCTCCAGAAGCAAAGGTAGGCAACGAACAGAAAGCAAAGGTAGATCACCCGAAGTCGCCCCAGCAAACATGGTGGATCTCTTTTATTTCTACCTATGACGGAAAGGGCTCTTCTTCAAGATTTCTTGACCCATTTATCTTTTGTAGGCTGCAAAAGAGCTAATGACCTCTCTCACTCCAAACTGCTATTTTAGGGAAAATGGGCTACGTAGTAAAAACCCCAGTCAGGTCAGTGAGAGTTTGGATCCCGGTACCATCTTGATCCATGGAAAACTATGTTTGGGAGGAGAGAGATTTCCAGTTACAGTTATAGGAGGAAAGTAAAATTGTCAACATGAAGGACATGGCTAAATAGATAGTGAAAGCAGGTTAAAACACAATAGTCATATTACTGTAAAAAGTCATTCTCATCTCATGAATGTCTAATTATGTTCTTTTCCATTGCTCTTCTAAAATTAGTACTTGCTTAGTAATAGAAACATCAAGAAAGGACACAGGGGTTATTATAGTTCTAGCAATTAAAAGCTGGCCTCCTCATTTTCTAGGTTTGATTTCAGGTCGTAAAGTATATACTTTTTTCCCAAATCTAAATGTCATCATAATGGCACAATTTAAACTTTAGGTAGATAAGATAAATAGATGAGAACTGAACACAGCATGCTTAATTTAAAACTAAAATGTTTTCCTTTCTTTTTTTTTTCTGAAGAAAAGAACAAAATTAAACTTGCTCCGTAATTTAAAATGCTCTATTTTATTTTTATTATTTTCAGTTTTATGTCAGGTGAGTTTTTCATATACTAATGCCCACTGCAAATGTTCTTCAAAGCCTTTACCAAGTGGTAGTACTAGACCAATACCACCATACTGCCAACCTTGTAGTTTGGAATATTTTTCCAAAATGTTTATTTTTTCAATTGCCTTACTAAAAGTCATCCAGCATTATTCTTCCTATTCCTGCAGGTTCTCAAAATATTGCCACAATCTCATTCAATCAGCTTGGTATTGCACTATACAAAAGGCTTAGAATTATTTGCAGATTTAATGATTTTGTGTCTCCTTACTTTTGAAAAATGATAATTAAAATGTTTTTTAAAAAGCATTTCTGGCTAGGAGCTTTTAGGTGCTATAAAATTACATTTCTCTGTTCATTACAGGACCTGTTTACTTAGTTGCCTACTTACTTTATTTATTTAGGCTTCTTACCTTTAAGCCAATACCTGTTTGTGATAAAAATATAGTTCATTATTTTGAAATAATTTCAATATATACTACTAAATATTATTAAAATTCTTAGGTAGATGTTATTTGGTTCTCTAAATCTATAAAGTAAACATGTTCTAAAGCAGCCCCTATGCCCACATCTCCCTACTTCATAATTTTGGATTTTTTTTCATCAAAATATTGATGACTCTCAGAAATTGTGTCATTCATGTATCTGTGTACTTTTTGTCTACATCATCTGTCTCTACTTTCTTATGCCATGTACCCCCTTACACTTACGTGGAAGGTCCATTCAAGAGGATTGACACGAGGCAAAAATAAATTAACAAATATTGTTAAGTGACTGGCTAAATAAAATACCTAGATTTAGTTGTCAAAGACATTCAGAACATTTTGTACAATTACACTATCTGTCCAGCTCTATGACCTCATAGACCTTTTCATGTAAATTAGGACTAGGTGGGATTTTTGAGAGCCATAAACTGGTCAATTCATTTTAGGGAACCAGAAATTAAGGCTAATAGATGTTTGGTTGCCATGTCCACAATCTTTGTGATGGGACCAGAATAGAATCCAGTCACTTGACTTCAAGTCCAATAGTCTTTTTACTAAAAGAGTTAACTTGTTAGTGAAATCTCACCATTTTCTCAAAACAGAAAAAAAACACATGAGTTCTGTATCTCTGCTTTTTCTTTGCTATAACTAAATATACCTTTTACATTTAAAAAAACATAGTTTTGAATGATTTCACTTCCTGCCTTTCAATGTACCTAAAGCAGTATCTCCCCAAACATGTCAACACCACTGGACTTATGTGACCTAAGGAGAAACAGTATCCAGTGGCCAAACAGGATTCAGAAGCATTGAATATTATGTAAACAGTTGATGGCCTATCGGTAGCATGGAAAAGTCCTAGAGTAAAGATACATGTTTAAAGGGCACCTGGGTGTCTCAGTGGGTTAAGCATCTGATTCTTGATATAGGCTCAGGGCATGATCTCATGGGTCCTGAGATAGAGCCCCGCATCAGGCTTCAAGCTCAGTAGGGACTCTGCTTGAAGAAAGGCTCTCCCTCTCCCTTTGCCCCACCCCCAACTCGCATGTGCTCCTGCGCGCACGCTCTCTCTCTCAAATAAATAAATAAATCTTTTAAAAAAAAGATATGTTTAAAAAGAGTTTCTAGACCTATTTCATTATCATACTCTTTTCTCAGAACCCATCAATGTCCAACAGAACAAATACACCAAAGAACACTCTTTGGAAAGCGATGATCTAAGAATCTTTACAACTGCTTTAAAAATATATCACAAAGTATTATTCTTCAAAATTTTTCCTAAACTGTCTAATTTCTAGTCTTCCTATGTCATACAATACATAATAAATTCCCGTATCCTCACTAATTAGGTTCTCACTTATTAAACTATGGCTAGACATAATGCATAGAGATGGTACCTGGCATGAGACAGGTGGGAAATAAAGGTTGATTGCCTCTCATTGCTCCCTTACTTTAAAAATAAAACAACAAAAAAAGTGCTCTTTCCAATAGTGCAAATTATAATTTTTTTTTTTCATGATCCCTGATGCTCATTTTTTTGTCTTTCCAGTAAGGTATTCTTAAACACCTACTATTCCAGTGAACCATTTACTTGGAAAATGCTTCACTTACATATATACTCTCTAATATTTGCATTTATTCAGGTTCCCTTTGTAAGTGAGTGGAAATAAATTAATGGATTTTGAAGGAGACGGAATTTTGTCGCAGAAGAATTCCAACCTTTATGTAGTTGTGTTCTGAAACATCCTATAAAGCATCTTTCAACTCCTTAGATATAGGCAGATATATTTGCTTCTTTTCTGAATCCTAAAAATAGCATTTAAAAGAAGTCCTTTCTCCTTCTAACAAATCCAATAGCATAAACACCAAGTAAACCAGACATCTCACAGAGGAGAGAAGTCAAAGGAGCACAGAGCCATGAGGGCACAACATGGTCCCCCTGAAGCTCCTGCTGCATTTTCTTGCATCCGTTCCTGCTTCCTTCCTCAGCTCACCACAGTCCGGGGCTTTAACACTGGACCTCTGCTTAAAGTTACTGAGGTTAGTGGGCCTGTAACTCTGGTTTTTGCTGAGTGTGGGAGGTATTAACGAAAAAACAGAAAAGGAAAAGGAATTGGCCCCTGGTAGACAACGCAGATAAATGGCAATTTCCCAAATGAAAATTTTTGATAGCTTTGAAATTTCGTGAAAATCTGAATGGAAAAAAACAAAAACGAAAACAAAAAAACGAAGTCCTAGCATTTAAAAGCATCTTTCATCTTATGTGAAATATTCTCATCATGAACTTGGGCATCTTATCCAGTGCCTTTGATGCTGGCTGTTAATCCAGACAATCTGTCTGATTAGCTGGTGGCGGGGGGGGAGCGGGGGGAATGCCCTTCACCAGGAGGAAAATATAACTTATAAACGTCAGTCAAGTTGATACGATTAAATTTTCACTTTACAAGTGGGTTTTGTATTCAGAACAACTGATTCAGTATAAGAGGGAAAGAGAGAGGGAAAAAGAGAGAGAGAGCTAGAGCGCACAAGCACACGATGGACTGAATTATGTTCCCCGCCTCAGGCTGAAGTCCAGAGCCCCAGTGTGCCCAGGCCTTTGAGAAATGATTAGTGTTAAAGTCCTTGGCCCGGGATGGGGGGGGTGGGGGTAGGGGCATCCTCATGATGGGAATAATGGCTCGATAAGAAGGGGAAGAAAGAGAGAGACTGTTCTCTCTCTGCCAGGTAAGAGCATTTTGCAAGCCAGGAAAAGAGGCCCCTCACCAAGAACTCTGTCTGCCAGGACACCTTGCTCTTGGACCTCCGACCTCCAAGTGTAAGAAATAAACGTCTGTGGTTTGAGCCACCAAGCCTATGGTATGTTGTTACCACAGCCCAAGCAGAGTAACACAGACAGACAAAAAGACTGAGAAAAATGTTCTTGCCTGTCCTCTTAATTGCCTATTCCTTATTTGTTAAAAAGCCATATTAATTTTGCAGGAGTGATGCAAGTATGATGTGCATGGATTTGATATTCTGTTCAAATTAGGTTTAAGTTTTTCCACTACAGGGAAATTTATAGTAGTAATATGTCAAGGGTCCTATTTGCTCCCGTGCTCCCACTGTGAGCAACTGTAACATAGTATCAAATTGAACCTCAAGGCCATTAAATACAATATTCTAGGGGCAACTGCTGCAGACCAAATAACAAATAAGGGCCAGATAACCAAAGCTGGCAACTACAACTCCACCTGATAACGTGGAACCCATTTATATGAATTATGAAAAAGAAGGACTCTGTAACCTCAAGTTTTGACTGTGAATCACTCACATTCTATACTGTGTGTGATAAATGTTTAAAAGTAAAAAAATCCAAAAACATTTTGCCAAATAAATCTTGCAGTGTCCCAAAGGAAAACATCAAAAGGATATTCATTTATAAAATTATAGTTCAGCAGATAAATTATGAAATTTTAAAGAACCTGCTGTTTCTTCTATTTGTCAATTTACAAGTTGACTCAACAGGTCTTAGCTTAATTTATGAAAATTCAAGTCATCTCAGGAATACTTTTTTCTTTTTTTCCCCTCCACCACATAAAATGTATGATTTAAAAGTAGAGTGCTATAAATTTTGTGTCTTAGCGATACGGAATGCATTACTCAAAATACCATAATGCTTAGTTACCTATCTTTAAGAAAGTAATAGTGAAACACTGAGATATTTGGGAGAATGAGTTTAACTATCAGAAATAGGTGTCTTTTAACTGCAGTATAATCCTATTTGAGATAAAAATGAATAAAAATAAAAATTAATAATGCCTAAACCTTACTCAATTTAGTCTTCCTTTCATGATGGAAGAAAGTTCTGTCAACTAAATTAGATGAATTTGGGGATATTTTAAGTATTGGGAAAAAATTAGTAGAAAGCCACAGGTCCACGTTCAAAGAAGTACTCATGGTTGTCAAGCACATGGCTAACCCAATGAAAATATTATTCTATGAAAATTTTCCTTGCTCACAATTAAAGGGATTTTTCTACAAAAACGGTTTCCACTGACTTGCTGGAGTTCTAGTTAACCAGTACCCAAGGTGGGAGGCCATCCCTGTGGGCCCCCCTGCCCACACACATGCCCATGTCAGTGCCCTGCAGAGACAAAAAGTATATTGTGAAAACAAAACAAAACCCATTGAAAGTCCTGTATTTTTAGGAGAGAGAGAGCATGCACACAAGGCGAGGGTGGACTGAGGAGGGGTAAAGGGAGAGGGAGAATGAGAATCCTGAACAAGCTCCACACCCACTGCAGAGCCCTTCGTGGGGCTCAATTTCATGACCCTGAGATCACGACCTGAGCTGAAATCAAGAGTCAGATGCTTAACTGACCGAGCCACCCAAGTGCCCCTGAAAGTCTTTTTATGCTGTTTTAATTTAATCTGGCTTCTATGTTGAAGCTGAAATTCTGAGTTACCACTAACCTTATTTTTTCTATATAAATCCATATATCTTCAAGGCACTCTGTATTTTAATAAACCTCCATTTAGTAGCTAATGAATACACCTATTTGGAAATTCTGTTTATTCTTCCACACTTAGTCACAGTAAACTTGACTGCACAAGAAAAATGGCCAGTCGACAGCAGCTTCTTTTTTTTTTAATTTTTTATTGTTATGTTAATCACCATACATTACATTAGTTTTTGATGTAGTGTTCCATGATTCATTGTTTGTGCATAATATCCAGTGCTCCATGCAGAATGTGACAGCAGCTTCTTTCATCTCTATACCACATTCTATGCTATGTTGTTGCTGCTGTCGTCGTTTTTAGAAATAAGCATGGACACCACTGTTCGCTGTTACCCGGTTGAATTTAACTATCAGAAATAAGTGTCTTTTAACATAGTCTTTTTAAAAGACTCTTTAAAACACATATGTAATATGCATACCTATATTAACATAATGATATACTATTAGATATCATGATATAAAATTATCTTTTTGTTCAGAAAGTGTCCTCTGGTCCTTGCTGGGCATGCCAAGACAGCAAAGTCCTGCCTACTTTCTAAGCAGGCTGTTTGTCAGGATTGCTTCTGCAACCGGTAATCTTAAGACGTAAGGTGATGTCTCCCCCAGACAAAAAGTAGGCTTGCTCACTATTCATTATATAAGCAGTGGATTGCCTCAGCTCAGAACCCTCGGCTACAGTGCAAATCCCTTCAGGAGAAGTCACCTCCCTGCCAGGGGACACAGGTGTCTGTGACTCTGACACAAATCTATGGTAGCTCATGCTGACTCTGTGCAGCATGTTAATTCAGGGTGTGACCTTTGGCCTAAAAAGCTCATGTCTTCTTGCCAATTTACTGGCTTGCAAGTAGTGTAAAATCAAATCCCAATCTGACAATACTATATATGCAAACATTCACAGCTATGACTCAAGAATATAAATAACTGATGTATGTCTCCAAGAACAATCGTGATGAACACTTTGCTGAAGCAATGCTCTGTGAAAAAATATCAGAACAATGACTTCTATTATCTTCATCCCTTGACTGTTTAACTGAACTGTTTTTTAAATCGAATTTCTGTGAGTTGCCATCAGTTTCATGATATAGAAACCTGCCTTTTCAGATCCCACTGTAATGCTCAAACAAAAGAAATCCGAAACCTTTTTTTTCCTTGTGATGATAATTAACCAGGAATAAAACGTTCCCAAATATTAAAAAGGCATCTACTTTGACAAGTGGGGAACC
This sequence comes from Zalophus californianus, assembly GCF_009762305.2. NCBI lineage: Eukaryota > Metazoa > Chordata > Mammalia > Carnivora > Otariidae > Zalophus > Zalophus californianus. The sequence goes on along the minus strand of NC_045601.1, from coordinate 6,554,098 downwards.
AGAAGAAAAGGGGATTCAAACATCAAAGAAGGCTCTCAAAATACTCTTTTATATGAAGAAAGCCCCACTCTTAGTACCTTATCTTGAAAGCCACACTGGTTAGAGAGTGCCCTTTAAAGGATTACCGTAACATGCAAGGAATCAGCCCCTCTGTGATCTGCTCCGAAATTTATACTAAAACATGGCTGCATGACTGACATGGTTGGGGGATACAAAGTGGGTCAGGAAGCAGGAGGAAAGGATTAAATTCCAAAAATGAGCCAGAGTTCAGATAAGCCATTTGTGGAAAAAAATAAAACAAACAAACAAAAAAACAAAATAACAAAAAAACCCAAGCAAACAGGAATATGACAGTTGGTTGTCAATTTGTACAATGCCATCTAACGCTTTTATTCCATAAGGTGGCCATGCAAGGCATAAGAAACTACAAGTCCCAAGGCATTTTTAAAAATATAAGTCTCTTTTCTTTGCCAAAGTGTAGAAAAGGATATTCTTCAGCTAAAAATTGCCCCAATTTTCCAGTTTTCTAAATATACTTTCCTAAACAGTGTATTTTTATAGGCATGGTTACTTGTATTTTTATTTTTCTAATAATAAAACGAATGCACAATCATGCACCATGCAATCACCTTCATCCACCGCCACCAACATAGAATTTGGTGTGTATTTTCCAACTCTTTTTCTGTGTGTATTTTAGTATCTTTTTAAATGACACATTGCATTCAGTGTTCTGAAACATGCTTCCTTTTTCACTTAATAACATATGACTCATGTTTACTGATGTAAACACAGTTTCCCCATTTTCAAACACCTAGATAGTATTTTACGGTGTGACTTTTAGAATTGATTTAACCCTTCCCCTACTGACAAGTGTTGAAAATTGTCCCCCTAATTTTCACTGTTTCAAAAAAAAATGATACATTTAAATTTCAAGCTCTTTATCACGGCCTATGGGTTCCATGCGATTTGGAGTCTCCCTCCCCTGGACCTCTTATATCAACTGCCGCACTGGCCTGCCTTCTCCCTTCTTGCCGTATGCCAACCCCGGGCCTCTACGTGGAGGGCCTGTTCCGAGACCTTGGTGTGCTGGCTCCTTCTGCTTCCTTAGCCCTCAGCTCACAGGCCACTCCCTTGGTGACGTCTTCCTGCACCTCCCGACCTGAGCAGTCTAGTCTCTCCTTAGTCATCAGCTATCGTCCCTTCTTGGTGTCCTTTCTTCATAGGACTCATCACTCCCTGAAATTATCTGGTTCACATATTTGTTCACAGGTTTATTGGTCCCCCTCACTATAAACTCTTTTCTCTATTGTTTTCCAAAGAATCTGTATGAGAGAAGTGCCCGACACCTAGTGGGTTCTCTGTAAGTATCTGCAGAAAAGCTGGATGAAGGGCATATCCTTCACTGTGTCATACCACATCTCCACAGGCACGTCCACAGACAGGGACCGAGAAGTAAAACAGATGCCCAACGGCGTGTACGCAGGAAACGTCCGTGGGCACGTTCCAAGTGTAGTCCCCAAAAAAGCTTCAGTGGCAATTTACATTCACTCCAATATTAGATAGGTAGCGCTTTCTCCTAAATGAATTCAGTTTTTAAGGCAAATCTGACAAAAAAAAAAATTTAATTTTTGTAAATATTATCCCGACCCAAGTATCTTCTTACATGTTTACTTCATTTGCGTTTCATCTACAAATACATCATTGCTGAAAATATTTCTATTCCTTTTTTTTTCCTTTGGCCATTAAGAAAATATCACTTTTATTTTCTTCCTTTTTTTTTTTTTAAAGATTTTGTTTATTTATTTGACAGAGAGAAAGCACGAGCAGGGGGAGCAGCAGAGGGAGGGGAGAAGCAGGCTCCCCGCGGAGCAGGGAGCCCGATGGGGGGCTCCATCCCAGGACCTGGGGTCATGACCCGGGCTGGACGCAGATGCTTGACGGACCTAGCCACCCAGGCGCCCCTATTTTCTTCTTTCATTGTACAAGATCAGAGGTGGTTTTTGTTGTTGCTGTTGTTGGTGGTGGTTTTATTTGGGCGGGGGGGAGGGTTGGTTAACAGAGATCTTAAATCTATCTGGAGTTATTTTTGTATATGGTATGATAAAGACTATTTGAAAAATGTATAGGTCTTTTTATTATTAGAAAACCGATCTTGGTAGGCATTTCAGAAATTTTGAAAAAAAGCATAGCAAAGAACATAAAAATCACCCAGACAGAATCATCATTACATATGTGATTTCTTTCAATGTTTTTCCTGTAACCATAAGTCCATAGAAACATTTATTCATTCATACAGTGTATAGGCTTTGGTGTGCTCTTTTTTTTTTTTTTAATCATGCTTGTCTTTGTCAATAATTTTTTAAAAGATGACTTTAATGATGGCATAATATTTTAATGTATACGTATATCATAACTGTATGTGTTTTAATAGTTCCTCTTGTTCAATAGTTAATTCCTGTTTCTAATATTAAATTATAATAATAATAATAATAATAACCCATCATGACAACCCTTGCTCACAAAATCTCCAGGACAGTCTCTGATCACATTCCCAAAATAGATTCCTAAATGTGGACTCACTGAGAAATGGAGCATGAATTATTTTATGGCTCTTTTCAGAGCTTTCCAAGACAGCCTGTACTATGTTATGCATTTATCCCACCAGGTACCAGGCAGGATCTTATCAGGAGAAAAAAAGCCATAGTAAGTATTTCTGTAAGAGTGTATTGCATAGTGACGCCTGGGTGGCTCAGTCGGTGAAGCATCTACCTTCAGCTCAGGTCACGACCCCAGGATCCTGAGACAGAGCCCCGGAGCCCCACGGTGGGCTTCCTGCTCGGCAGGGAGCCTGCTTCTCCCTCTCCCACTGCTGCTCCCCCTATTCGTGCTCTCTCTCTCTCTCTCTCTCTCTCTCTGTTAAATAAATAAATAAAAGCTAAAAACAAAAAAAGAGTACACTGCATATAAGAAGTTGGTTATAAAAGCATTGGAAGGAAAGCCAAGAAAAAGAGGAGGGTGAGATTTGATGAACCTGTAACTGCAGAAAACAGCTACTGCCCTCTAGGTTGGGGAAACTCAAGGGAAGCAGCAGTTTTGTCAGAATTTATGAATGAACTGAGAACATGCTACTGTGCTAGGTGTCACCAAGACTGATGAGAAAACACCAAGGATCTGCCATCCAGCCACGGAGGTGGAGAGATGAGAAGGACTACAGACACTTCCAGAAGCAAGAGGGAGGTGGAAGAGAGACGCGAGGTGGGGTGAGGAGGAGAGAGAAAATTTTTTTCCATCTTCTGTAAGAAGTGAACAGGAGCTAGCTGCAAGGGAATCTGGGATGCGTAGTTTGCCACCACCCACGGTGAGCGTGACAGAGCACGAAGGGGACAAGTGTGGGCGGGGTGTGTATTTGGGTGTATACTCAGGTAAGCAGATGAGGGGGCAAAACTGGACTTCTTAGGCTTATAAAATACTTTTTCAGAGCAGTTGGAAGAGTTAAATGTCAGGACAGACTGCTACAGGACAGGCTGCTTTTTATTGCCGTGGAACTTCTCATAGTTGCTGCAAGCCACACACATATTGAATGTGATCAGGACTTACAACTACAGTTATTCCCTAAAACACAAGTACTTTTGAAAACATTAAAGGTCAAAGAGCTACTTTATTTCACATATTTTTTTCTCTGGACGACTGTCATAACAATAGAACAAAATCTCACATTTCTGCACGGCAGCAGGAAAGCATAAACAAATGTAAGCTGACTTCCACCCAAATCTTAAAAGCAGAAAGTCAAAAGACAAGCAAAAGGATTTCCTCTTAACATAACCAGTAGCTGGTAGCTTAGCGCCCACCCTTCACTTTTCAATGCTCAAATACTTTCTCCAATTGAAAACACAGTGTGTTATGCCAACAACCAAGTGATTTTTCTCAGTGATACTGAAAGCCAATCCTGTTCCTCATTCAGGCTACTTATAACAGTAGCCTAATTCCAACAGATTTCAGCACAATTACTTCACCACTAAAAAAGAAAACATCAATATGGGTTCCTCCTTTAGCAGCTGGGACAGTGTTGCATCGACACCAGCAATGGGCACAACTTCTTATCTACCCTCCCACACACACATTTTACAGGATTTACTCCATTTCTTTGATTTTCACAGAAGCTTTAACCTTCACGGGAATAAGCTTTCTGATTGCAAAGGTAATTTATCGTAAGCCAAATCAACCTATAAAAGTTAGGTTTATATTTTGTAGCTTCAAAAACTAATTTTAGTACACATACAAAATAGAAATGGATCACTTTTTAGATTAATTTTTTGTGTTGGTATATTTAATTGGCAAATCCCACTTAATTATGTCTGTGGTCAAGAAAACGCACTAGAAAGACAGTTTTAGAACGTGTAAAGCTGTACGCACTACCTCTAGTGCAGGGAATTCTGAAAGACATAGGAAATACAAAATATGTTCTGCTTGAGCAAATTTTCTGGATGGTTAAAAGCTGTAAGTACCATCATTTTAGCCTTAAACATCAGGTGTGACTCTTGCACTACCCACTGCATTCTTAAAATATTTGGGTCATTAGCCAATTAACATGGGCAATATAATTATACGCATCCTACAGAAATATGAACCATTTGTATAGTTTGGTATCTAATAAAATCAATTAAGGTTCTTATTTACTCACAGAGAAAAAAATAGTAGATATATGTGTTTCGAATTAAAACGGGCAGTGTAGTGAGTATGTAATTTCAATGTATTTCAAGTGTTTCCCATCTCCAGCATCCCAGGATAGAGATCACCTACAGACATCAACATTCAGGAACTGAGAAACCTACAAGAGGAAAGTTGATGATATTTAAGTAAACTTCCTCTCTCTTCCATAGCAACTGGGAAATAATCTCTCTGCTCTTAGAAAGCCTGTCTGTATTTTGCATAGAAAGCTCAGATGGTGGGCAGACCTTGAGACACTGAGTTAACTGACCTCGGAGGTGCCCTATCCCAGGTCCCATCGTTATGTGAGAAAATACATGCCATGTTATTTAGGTCAGTTGGTGTGGGGACTTTAAAGTGAAAGCTTCCTAATCATATAGCCTCCTCCTTGACATTCTAATGAATAAATACAGCCAAGGCCTCTCTCTTTCGCACCAAATGACCACCTACTCTTTTGGGGTTTTAACACTTAAAAAAGATACATATATTTTATCTATTAAGAAGGCTTTCCTCTCCTTATAAAAAGTTTAACAGCAAATTTCAGTAGAACTGGAATATTTTGTCTTTCTTTCCTTTCTGATGTGATCTTCAGTTCTTGAGTGAATCTCTTGTTCTCATGCTTGTTTTTTGTTTTTGCTCTTTTGTTTGTTTGTTTTTCTACTGTTAGGAATGTTATTTTGTGACAAGGTAAGTTCAATTGACATGTTGTTTGGATGGTGCATCTCCTAGAGATGTATCTTGTTGACCTTTTCAGATTCAGGTTGTTGTCATTTTAATAGAGGAAGATCAAAAACTGGGATAGTTTTCAAATATAAATATAAACTAAAAGCAAATGGTAAGAAATGGGACTAAGAAACTAGACATTTTAAAAATAACCATCTTTGTTTCATTATTATGTTGGCTTGGGGTCTAGGAGACAATTTCAGTTTCCTAAACCACATTTCACTACAAGACAGAAAGTGCTGAAAGGTGCTACTTACTAGTTACCCATTAGGATAACATAATGGTTACTGTAAATTCTTTTAGGGTGGGGGAGAAGCAGGTGAATTTAGATTTCTTGCAGAAATAAGAATATAAAAGGGAAAGCTAGTGTCAAAACCAAAGTAAAATGTGCTTTTACTCATTCTATACAACATTTCTCTCTCCAACCTTTCAAAAGCAGTATAAACAAACATAATTATAGCAACTAATTGAGTTATCAGCATTTCCAGAATAGATGTTACATGTTTTGGCATCCTAATGGAAGCTATTTGGAATATTAGTAGTTCACAAAAAGTCCTATAGGACTGCTTGTCTCTGGAAAAATCATTTAGTGAATGATACTGAAACCAACAGCCTGGCTCATGGGGGTCATTGAGCAAATGCTTCTGAGCACGGAACATGGCCACTCTGAGCTTATGAGCCTAATGGGTACTTACTGTACATGGGCTTCTTCTCCAGATCACTAGTGCTTTTGGCCCAATAGCCATGGCTAGTTATCAGACATTGTGACCCAGGTCATTACCAGACCAACACAGATGGCCACCCAGGGAAGGTGAGTCATTTCGTGCTCAGGGCGAGATAATCACTTGGCACTTGGCGTGCTTTCAACCCATTTGTTCAACATTTGCTCCTAAGAGAGACAGAGTGCTTCCTGGAGACGGCGGAGAGCAGAAGGGACACTGCAAAGCGCTCCTGTATGATTTCAAGCAGTTCAGCTCTGGGCCTGAACCCAAATGCTCATTCAACAAACCCAGACCCTGCAGGTAACAGGAAGCAGCCTCGTTAGGAAGCAGTTCCATGACCAGGTGCTGTTAATCATGCGTGTCCCTCTGTGACTCAGAGCCCATTTCGGGTAGCTTTGTGAATTCTGTCTGCCAGCACATCTGGGATTACCCCTGAAAGAGCTGCTGCAGCTCAATTGTGGCCTCAGAATGGGGGGATTTGGACCCTGGCCCTCTCACCGATGGATGTTGCGACCACAGATCCAAGTTACTTAGCCTCTCTGACCTCACTGTCCCCATTTGTGAAAATGAGGATGTACAATTTCTTACGTCACAGGGTGCTGTGCAGACCAGGTCAAAGGACCCGGTTAAAGTGTCATCTGGGATGCAGAAAGCATTCAGCTGAACTCAGCTACTCCTACTGGGAGCTCCCATTCCTCAGCAGTACTCGGCACACCACCCGAGTGGCTTCGCTCTGCCTGTCACTCTCTTTCCAGTGCTGCCAACAGGGGAGGTGACTGAGCTTCAGGTGCCACTATAATTTGTTCACTTTCCCTTCTTAAAAGCTGTCCCTCCCTCCCTTCCTCGAACACAGCAGCTCCACGGGCTCTTGAGACCCCCCATTTCTAAACAAGTGAGCTTGCTGGTGTGCAGACATGAGAAGGGCACGATTGTTGCTGTGGTTCTTGACCCTCCGAGGGTGCCCGCTGCGGCCAGATACCCCACCCCAGCCCCCCGCTGCCTGGGGAGATGCTGGGACATACTGCAGCCACCCCAGCCCCCCGCTGCCTGGGGAGATGCTGGGACATACTGCAGTCCTTGGGCTGCCCTAGTGAAGGACATGCTGGCTTCCTTCATTTTTTTTCCTTCTGTTCTGTCCTTCAGTTTATTGACCTAACACAGCTATGAGAAGAAACCAGGATGACAGATTTCCCATCTTTTGTGGCCAGTGAACATCTTTGGCTAAAGATCTGGCTGCAGCCAGCGCCAAGTGGCTGCGACTCTGTGAGCAGTTCATTATTTCTTAAATTCCTATTTGCATGCAAGCCTCGAGGCCAGAAACATCAGTAAACATCTAGAAATTTGTCCCTGGAGATGCTGGGACACTCATTTTTCGAGTGCCCACTGTGTTCCGTTCACTGGGCTGAGTTCACTCACATATGTTACACATTTAATTCTCACAACTCTGTAAAATATCATTATCCTTGTTTATAAGAATAAAAATCACGTTCAAAAGGTTTTGGAAGGAGAATTTGAAATCTGGTCTGACTGACACTAAAGCTCATGATTTTTCTTTCATCACACTGAAAGAATAATTTTAGAAAGAAGCAAGAAATTGAGTGGCACAAATACTGTTAAACCAAAGATTCCCTAGGTATGCTAATATTGTTTATTTGGCTGCTAACTATTACAGGAGTAGGGAATTATCCCTACAAAAATCATACACTTTTATCAGAAGTTTTTTTTTTTTCCTCCCCCAGGTCAATTTCCTTATCTATCAGTAGACATAATTAATAGATCCTGAGAGACTAACAGTCAGGAGAAAGTATGTTTACCCACTGACAGCAAATGAGACTTGAATAACAGTATAATGACATTTTTGAAGTAACAGTATATTTTGAAAAAATAATGGTTCAAATAGTTAAACCATATGTAAATAGTGATGTAATAGCTACTTTCATTGAACTTTCATTTATAATTTCACTGCAAGATTACTTTTCTTTTGAGAAAACCCTGGCTGGGTAACCAAAGGTAAATGTAGCCACTGGAAAAGTTTACAGCTTATTGGCTCATAAGTAGCCAGCATTTTTTGTGTTAGTTGAGTAAATAAACTGTGGTTCTCAGACAATGCATTTCCTAGTTGTGTGTCGATAAATAGCGCTTTTTGGACCTTTCTTATCTGATATCACTGATCCCCTCTTAAACATTGACCAGAATCTCCATTACTTTTTTTTTTCTAATATTGGCAACTGATTTTTTTTTTTTTTTTTAACTTGGGAACTGAGAAGCTAAAATGTGTAATAGTTTTACTTCAGTGAATTAGGAATCCCTGTTGGGATTTGAAAAAAGGAGAAGAAGATTAGGAGAAACTGAAGCCAGATTATTCAGGTGAAGCTCCCTTTGTTGGAAGCACTTACAGAGTTCTAACACTTTTGTTACATATCCTTTGTTCCTGGTGACAAAGGAGAAAGACCATCTAGAGAAATTATCACATAGCTGCGGTCACAGACCTTCAAGGACGAGGAGAGGTGGTAACCAGAAGCTGAAGGATGATAGTTGCTCAAGCAACAGATAGTTCAAAAAAGCTATTTGGGCTAGTTTTGTACATATGGAAGGGCTGGAGTGGGGGTGTGCAGGGGTAAGAAGGCCCACGTATCAATTTCTAACTGGTTTTGTCCATTTCTCTGTGTATCCAGTGCTTACAAAAAAGCTTTGGCATGGTTTTACATGCACATTCCATATACTGCACAGAATTATTTGTTTTATTCTCTAGGAAGTAGTTGTATTAGTGTAAACGATAAAACCTCCCTGGCCCAGCAGCATCATAGAACGACCTGTTGCAAATGTTTTATCCTCTGGTGCTGGCACATACGTTTCTCATGAAGGAGTTAAAATGCAAGAAATGGAGCACTCAATACTTACAAAATGGTTTTGAAAAATTTTTAGTCTAAGAACTGAAAATCTGGTATGTTATACATATATACACATATACACACTACACATACAGATATATGACATATACACATGTGAATATAATTTTGTTAATAATTTGGCTGGACACGGACTAGAATTTCATGTCCGGTCTATAACTCCCAGGTCGGAGTCCCCACTCTGTTCCCTGTGCCTTTGGAAATGTGTACCTCTTCATCAGAGCTCTTATGAAATTGCATCCTCCCTGGGCGCCTGGGTGGCTCAGATGGTTAAGCGTCTGCCTTCGGCTCAGGTCATGATCCCAGGGTCCTGGGATCGAGTCCCACATCGGGCTCCCTGCTCCTTGGGAGCCTGCTTCTCCCTCTGCTTCTCTCTCTCTCTCTCCCTCTCTCTCTCCATCTCTCATGAAGAAATAAATAAAATCTTAAAAAAAAAAAAAAGAAATTGCATCCTCCCTGCAAAGTGTCACTGCTACCCCAGCCCCACCCCTGAGTATCCAGAGCCGCCTCCTCAAATCTCCATTTTAATACTTAGCACATTTGCAATGTTTTGTTACTTGGTTGTCTAGATTCTGTCTCACTTATTTTTCTATTCTTAATGCACAGCACAGTTAGAAGCATATGGAAGGTGCTGCTAAAGGAGGCAATGACCATAAAAACGTGCCCATTTAAAAAAAAAATAGATAAAATTCTTGGGTTAACAAAGGATTTTTTTTCCTAATTCCTCTGCCTACCTTAAAATATGCTGAACTTAACCATAAAAGAAATTGGAAACGGGGTGCGTGGGTGCCTCAGTTGGTTAAGCGACTGCCTTCAGCTCAGATCATGATCTCAGGGTCCTGGGATGGAGTCCCTCATTGGGCTCCCTGCTCAGCAGGGAGTCTGTTTCTCCCTCGGACTTCCCCCCCTCCATGCTCTCTCTCAAATAAATAAATAAATAAATAATCTTTAAAAAAAAAAAGAAGTTGGAACTGTGAAATGCAACCTACTTACAAGGAAGAAAGGAAGGAAATTAGAGCGGCAAGTTGCCTGATGTCACCCATTTTATACACATGGACACAGATCCTGATGTTCTGGGAGCCCCAGACCGATTGTTGTCATCCCTGCCACATGCATGCCCCCATGCTCTCTAAAAAGTGACATGGTGCCTTCCTGCTGTACATGTTGATCACTCTTCATACAGAGGACTTCGCTCTCCTTGTTACACTGCTTAGACCAAGTCATCCCCTGAATCAAAGGAAGCCTGGGACTAAGGACCCTGCCCGTCAAGGGCACTGCACAGAGGAGAGTTACTACACTGAAGAATCCGAGCTTCACTCAGACAGTGTGAATGTGAAATACTTGAACACATTAGACAATCAATGTGTAGTGCAGAAACAGAGAAATGGAGAGAGAGAGAGAGAGAGAGAGGGAGAGAGGGAGAGAACACACACGTGCACACAATAGGGGAAGACCATGAGGTCAGAGAGGAGAGGAAGGAGATAGGAGGTGGAAGGCGAAGTCCAGGCATGGAAGTGGAGACGGTGATAACCCAAGTCATGAGCTTGATGAAGAACCCCCTTCTAGAGGGAGCCACTAAAGCTAAGATGGTCCTAAATAGTGAAAAATGATGTTCCAGCCATACATATGTCCTAGCAGGAAGCGGGCAGGGGAGCGAGGTTTCCTGTTCTTCCTCATTCCCTGAGCATCCATACTCTGAACAACCCCCTCCAAGGCAATGAAGTGCATTTCTGCTCCTTGTAATTTAGCTAAACTAACACTCAAATCCAAGTCTGCATAATAGTAGGCTACTTGGGCTTTTCCTGAATTTGGATGTGTCCAAGTTCTGGATAATTAGGGATGATAGGGTGGTCACTAAAGGTCCCAAGCCAGTGACACCACAGCAAGCCATGGTTCCTACCCCAGGAAGAGGATATTCTTTACTCCCCACTTGAGGGTCCTAATGTGGGCCACTCCCACTGTCTACTTCTTCAGCCTCTTCAGGTGCGACTGAAATTCTCTTTGCCCCTAGTTGAAACTCTTAAGAGAGAGGATCCATTTGGTTCAGTTAGTCATGTTGGACAGACTTCTTGCTCCGGCACACATTATAGGCTCCCTAATCACATGCCTGGAGACAAGGAAAAGTGACATGCGAATTTCTCATCACGACTCATCAGAGAAGGAGTCACCAACATCAGGACAGTCATGCTCAGACACCTCAAAGGCACGGGAGTCATATTAGAACATTTACGTTAGTAAACTAGACAGTGGTGTTAGGGGGGTTGGGGGGATGAAAAACCCCCAATGTTTCTTACTTCCCAATGTGTACTGGAGTTGGCCTTTGTATTTTCACATTTATTGGTTACTTATATACCAGTCTATAAATGCTTGAGACAATGTGGAATTTCAAGTAAAGGCCAGATGTGTGGGGGCAAGAAGGGGGAAAGAGGTTCACTGGAAGGGACAAATCATGTGTTTGGGGAAAAGAAAGAAAAAAGAAAAGAAAAGGAAATCCCCAGTCTCTCCTGGGCAGAGTATGGTTATCACCTACTCCCCTTTGGGTAAAATTCATTCCTTTCTCCAACTGCATACACATGATGCTTTCAAAGGGAACATTCTCTGCATCATAAATCAAGCTGTATTTATAAATGCATGCTGAGAGGAAGTAATAGATGATCTACCTGTAGTGTTTTGGTTTTGCTTTTCCTACTTGTGGACTGAAAGGCCAGAAAAGAGATGGAAATTAGATGGGAAACAAGAAAGGGCTGAAATGAATCCACAGTCCATTTTTGAGTGAAACGGTCCATTTGGTTTGTCAGGGCAGCTTTCTTTGTCTCTCGGTCTTCCTGGGCCCAATTACCAGTCTCATCCAAGATCATCCGGGGAAGCAGCAAAACAACCATCAAGGAGGAGACTGTGTTCAACTTTGTGGCAACTAGTGAACAGTGAACAAGCAGTTGGGTGTATTTAGAGGCCCACAAGGTGGGCCTCTAAGGACCTGAACACCTACAAGCCACGGAAGCTTATTTGCAGCAAGAGCAAACAACATCAGCAGGAGTAATTTCCCAGTCCTATTAACCTAGTTTATTTTCAGACATGATTATTCAAGCTTTCATCTGCTATAATTAGTCTCATATTTTCAAGATAATAAGATTGGTAAGTGAGGCTGGTTATCAAGTGCCTGTGCACCATGATGTTCACGTGGTCTTCCTTCTACCTGGCAGGTGCAAAACCTGTTCAAGGAGCTTCGACTTGATTACAAGAAGAAGCAGAATGTGCTGAGGGAAGGGTCTACTTATAAAACTGTAGGTACTTCAGAATGGGAGGCTTCCCACAGCCTAAACTTGGAGGAGGCTCTTGGGGTCACTCTTAGATGGTTCCTCAGAAACGCAGCCAGGTAAGAGCCGGAACAAGACGCTCAGCTGTCTCTGCAGGGCCAAGGGTAGCCAAACCCAGAGGAGCTGCTACTGCTTTTGGGAGCGTAGTAGAGTAAGTGATGCACAGGACTCTTGTGAGGACTCACACTTCAAGCATCCAGGAGAAAGCTGACAGGACATTGATGTAAGTAATCTAAATAAATCATAGCTCTTTGTTCCTTGTCCTCCTCTCTCCTTATAAATTTCAAACCAGGTAGATGCCTTCCTTACATTTCTCTCAGAAGTCTAAATGTGGGGGTCTCTGGGCTATATCTGGCCTACTTTTCCTTGACCAGGTGGTATTTAAAAAATTATAAATTTGAAAGCCATTAGATGGGCAAGCTCTGAAAACAGCTGGTGGCACCACTTCCAAAGTTTTTTATGATTGCAGGATTCCTAAAATTCTGTTCCCCATAGGGTTCCCATAACCATGAGATGGAGTCCTCAATTTATGGTGCTTTTGAATGGCCCTGAGCTAGGAATTGGAAGCTTACCTATACTCAGCAATTACATTCCCTACTTTCTGTGTGCTTTAAGATTATCAGGGGTAGGGAAGGATATTTGGTGTGACTTCTCTTTCTCTACCCCTTGAAGCTAAATAAATACTAATTCAACTAGCTAACTTGAGTCCCTAAATAAATCTTCCACTCAGGATCAGACTAATCCCTTTAACTCTCCTCTCCAAGACCATCTGATCCCTCTCCTCCTCCTTCCCTTCCCAGCCAGGAAGGCCTTTCCTGCAGGCTACCCCCATCCAGCCTGCACAGCTAACAGTTCCCCTAAAGGGCTCCGCTGACTGGCTCTCATCAGGGACCTCTGTGGCTCCAGGCAGAGTCCCACTTTACCTTCCATTAGGACTGCTGCGTACCAAATGAGGAGGTAATGGATTTTCAGGCACTTGAAAAAACATGCTTATATAAAGAAAAGGAAGCATTTGAATTCCACACAGTCTCCTTGTACAATATCTGCTTTTATCTCAGAAAGACTTCTTCTGAGGTGGCCAGACCTTCAGATTAACAAGCCTGAGCAGAGGAGCTTAATGCCGAAGTGAACTTGTTGTTCCAGTCTGAGGGAGACAATGTCTGGGAGCTTTAATTTAAACAGAAAACCCTGCAGGACTCACTTGCGCATACAGCTGTCAAAACAATTCAATATCCAGAGATAAATAGAGTATAAGATGCCCACTAGTACACTGTACTGGAATGCAACATCTTCGAAAATTATGTTGCCATATTCTGCACTTTATCGGGTATGCTCAATTTTAATGTTTCATCTAATAGAATATGTAATTTGGCATTTTGAGTAGTAAATAGTGAAATAAATGTTTATGTGGTTTATTAGGCCAAGTAAATTCAAAATAAGGGATAACGATAACATTATAATATGACATGTCATCAGTTTTCAGGAGAAATTTCTCTAAGGAGCACAAAGTTCTGAATACAGGATATCAGTATTATCACAGAGAAAAGCAGATACTCAATAGTCACTTAGGAAAGGCAAGGGATACCTTTGTAATAAGTTTCAAACACAGGTAAGCGAAATAAAGCTCTAGGGTAGGAAACGCTTTGTCCCGTCTTCTTGTAGGTGAACCTCCCACCTGCCCACCAGCACCCCTACCACCACACACTTCTACTCAGACATACCCTTAGACACCTCATTCACTCTTCCCACCCTCCGTTTACAGCTCACATCTCGTTTCCCCACCTTCTCATCTTCCCCACATGCTCCTCTCCCTCAATCCACGTCACGGGAGCTGGTTAGTCTCAGTCCTAAGCATCTGCTGAGCCTGCCCTTCTCTCCATGGGCACTGAATATCTCAGTGCTCCTCTGCACTTCCCCTGGTGACCACAATCACCTCCTAACATGTCTCCCCACTCCACTCTCGTCTTACCTTCTAATCTACTCTTTCCAGTTGATCCATCTATCCCATGGCTGGAAGCATGAAGGTATCATTATCAACAGGGCTGCACCACCCGCAAAGCTACATCTCTCACCATAACCTACCCCCAAGCTTACTGCTTTCTATTTTCCAGGGCACTTTTTGCTCCTGTCACTAAAACTACTTCCAAAAAACCAACCTGTTTTGCACAGAACCCCAGGAGAGGTAGTGCAGGGCAGCGACAAGGGCAGTGACTCTGGAGTTAAACACACTCGTTGAAATCCTGGCTCGATCACTTGCCAGAAACGCACCTTAAGGAAGAAACTTCTCTGAGCCCGAGCCTGTCACTACTATAAAATAAGGATGATAAAATCTCCCTTGCAGCATTGTTTTCAACTGTCAATAACAGAGCACTGTTGCCCTCAGTGCATGGGAGGTATTAGAAACAAGACATTTGTCACACAAGGAAGTAAGGTGTTTACGAGTCTATAGCACCACGCCCATGGGCAGTCTTCCTGGGCCACCCGCACAAGCCTCCTTCTCAGAGGAGCTGCACCAGCCAAGCGAGAGCCCCCAGTGACCAGAATTACCTCGTGGTTCCGAATGACTTCTAGGAGCAGCAGGTACATGGGTCTGGAGAAGCCCATTAGGTCTCTCTCCTTTGCGGAGAACATCTTGGAGTCCCTGCCTCCAAGTCTTCCTCACCCTTCCCTAGCCTGGCTCACCCCACGTCCTTTGACAGACAAGTGTTTGGGCATCACCTCCCTTGGAATTATTTCCTCCTGTTTGCCGATGTACTTCTCACTCCCCAGCCCCCACCCATGCTCATAACAGGCAGCAGTAAGTGGCAATCACCCTCCTGTCCGATTGTATTTCTGTAACTGTTGTTGCCCTCCTCCGTCTCAATAACGTAGAAAATTTTTCACAATTTCTTCTATTCCTAATTTTCCTCACTTAATTCCCATTTTTCTTAGATTAACCGGCAGCTGCCTATTACCTTACACTCTCCCTAAGTGCTACTTTTAGTAAGCAATTCACTGCTACCTCCAAAGTGAACTTGCCTGTAATATAATTACATCCACTTACACACCCATGATAACTATAGCAACTTAAAATCCCATCTGTGGAACAACAAAAAAATGTTTCTACTTATCATGTTCCTACTGTATACAAGCGATCCTTAAATATCATGAACCACAATATTCTCACAAGAACAGACCATGATAGATGCTCCCGCCCCTACCACCCTATATGCCTTAGCTACCATTAAGCACTCCCGTTCTGATCCTTTTTAGCTTTTACTGTAGTCACAAGAACTACAACGCTAACAGCTGGATAGAAGGAAGTATGGACCCAGCAGTCCACTGCTTTTCTACACCGATAATTCATACACAATGCTATTTTCAACAAAATATTAGGAGACTCCAGATAGAAACCCAGATTACAACTTACTGCATTCATCAGCAGACATTTTTCATTTTTACCTCAAAACACAGTAGAAACACAAGATCTATAAGGAGACACATTTGGGGAACTCCCAGAGCTCTGTGTTATACTTAGGGTCTTACTGGTCAAACAGCCCAAGATATCTATCTTCTGATAAAGTGGCAATATTTTGGAAGATTTTAATTGAGTATAATTTTTAGAATTAAAAATGCATCTTTATCTTAGCCTATAATAACATTTCCCCCCCTTTCGAGTTATAAATAAGGTCAAGTGATAAACAAGCACTCACTGATGCTAACAATTGACCATCAACATCAGCCAAAACAAGCAAATCCTTAAAATCAGGTGAACCAACATTAATCTTATAAGAGGACAACTGTTAACGAGGAATCCAATTATATACATTTCCTGAAGAAATAATTAATAATGGAAACACAGGGGAGATATAATAATGGAAACCAGGAAAGATGTGTGACACGCTGCATTGCATAAAACTACCCTGGTGGTAGATATTATTTTTTTCCATTTCACAAATGAGAAGAATGAGGCTCTGAAAACAAATCTGTTTAGAAAAGTAGAGTAGGTACTAGAGACAGGATTATAACGCTGAATAGCTGTAAAGTCTCTATTTTCCACTAAAACACTCTATCTTCCCCTCTTTTCCACTACTTTGGTTCCAATGTTATCATCAAGGCATCCATGTTTCTATCACAGCAAGGTTAGAAATAGTTCTAGACATGTTATTCCCACACCTGCCCCCCGCCCTGTAGTTCCTTCACCCTAGCCTCTCTCCGTAATGAGAAAGCACAGTCCATGCTAATTGTTTGGGAAATGACTGAAATGCCCATAGAGATGCTCAGGGAATTCACCTGAAAGTGAAATATGGATTAGCTCTGCCTTCCCCTCCAGAACTGAATAATAAACTAAAGTTCTAACGTTCAATGCCAATAGGTTTGCGCGCCACTTTTCTGAGATCATAGAAACACACCAGTTACTTGCAACGTGAGTCTCCCCTCCACGTCACTAAGCAAAAAGATAACCATTTAACAACTTTTATATTACCGAGAAATTCCAGTAATAAAAAGGAGGACAATCATACATAAACAGAAGCACAAAAAAAATTCCTTCTCTAGTGCTTATTAATAATCATCAAGCCTGATAATATCACTAATGGCTTATAGAGCTAATTGCAGTAACTTTCTACTGCTGTCTTTGATAAGCTCTGTTATCCTGAGGAGGAGAACATCTGTGAGATTTAACTCAACCCAAACATCAAATGTGACACCACAGTGTTTAAGTAACTATACTGCACACTTTTCCAGCAGGTTCTTCCTCCACTCCCCCTTTCTCATCTTCACAAGATTGACGAAGGCACAACCCTTCCTGTGCTCATTACCAAGCTTCATGCAGACATGATGGGGCGGGAGGGAGAGCTTATTACTTTCTTCCCAGAGCCCCAACCCTGCCTTTTCGTCTTTCATAGAATTCTTTGGGAAAATGATATCTTGTTTTCTGAACAGAAGGAAATTATTTTTCTAATCTTCTAAAAACAAACTTGAGGGATGCCTGGTTGGCTCAGTTGGTTAACTGCCTGCCTTCAGCTCAGGCCATGATCCCAGGATCTTGGGATCGAGTCCCATGGTGGGCTCCCTGCTCAGCGGGGAACCTGCTTCTCCCTCTCCCTCTGCCCCTCCCCCCAACTCATGTGCTTGCTCTGCTCTCTCGCTCTCTCAAATAATCTTTTAAAAAAATAAAAACAAACTTGAATTTTACTCAATTTTTCTTACTAAAAAATAAATTTGAGGTTCAAAAGTTTCTCAAAAAGTATCTTAAAATTTTATATAAAGATAAGTAAAAAAAAAGTAGTTCCCTGTGTCCTTTTGAGAATAACAAGTTCCATACAACACTGGGAAAAACAATGCCTATAAATTACTACTTTATTTCTTTTTTCTTTAAGTTTTTTTTATTTATTTTACAGAGGGGGTGGAGAACGAGCAGGGGGAACAGGGGAGAGATAGGCAGAAGCAGGTTCCCCACTGAGGTGGAAGACCAATGGGGGGCTCCACGCCAGGACCCTGGGATCATGACCTGAGCCGAAGGCAGATGCCCAACCACTGAGCCACCCCGGTGTCCCTGTAAATTACTACTTTAATCTACTGATTAAATTTGATTTTAAAATGTGTCCCACGAAGATATAGTATACATATAAATATTTGATAACTATTTCCTGGTGATTCTTAAGCATTAAATATTTGCCTGACTTAAATAAATTAAACTCTAGTAAAGGAAAAAAAAAAACAAAACAAAAACAAAAACCCAAACCTCTACTGGTGTTTTTTTTTAATCTGCAAATAAATGTTACATGAATTAAATATTTTCACCTACTGTTTTGCGGCTTGTGTTCCTGTCACAAAATGAAAATAACAGAAACTCCACTAGTGCTTTTGAGAAGTGGGTTCTCTGTCTCAGTCTATTCTTCTGCCAATTCTCTTATGCACCTTAGACTGTGCTAAGTGCCCTCTCTGCTTCTAGAACACTCTGTACCTATTGTTATCCTGGCACCCACAAGACTGTCCTAATCAGCATGCCTGCCCTGTGCTCGTCCCCAGTCTGTCTGCATGGGGTGTGTGTGTGTGTATGTGTGTGAGAGAGAGAGAGAGACTAAGCTAGATGCAGAAGTGCCTGGGTGGTTCAGTCTGTTAAGTGTCCGACTCTTGATTTCGGCTCAGGTCATGATCTCAGGGCCATGCGGTCAAGCTCCACGTCGGGCTCTGCGCTCAGTGCAGAGTCTGCTTGTTCTCTCCCTCTGATGCCCCCCACTCTCTCTCTCTCAAATAAATAAATAAAATCTTTAAAAAAAAAAAAAAACAGAAGAAGACAGATACAGATTATATTGAGATTCTAGTCAAAGTCTAAGGTACGATTTTAGAGTTCTAAACTCAAATTAAACTTTTTTGTGGCAGAATGTTTGCTAATTAGCAGACATATACTGGACAAAATTACCCTCAAATAAATATAGAATATGTAAGTATGATAATATTATATTAAATTATTTCTCCAGGGCAGAAGTCATGTCTTTTCTAAGTGAAATAAGTGCTTTTTACCCTGTATTTGTGATTAGGAATGTTATTAAAATGTCCATTTGAAGACAGTCTCTTCAAAAAATAGTTTTGGATAAACTGGACAGCTACATGCAAAAAGGATCAAACTGGACCACTTTCATACACCACACACAAAAATAAACTCAAATGGGTTAAAGTCCTAAATGTGAGACCTGTAACCATAAAAGAGAGTATAAGCAGTAATTTCTCTGACATTGGCCATAACAACATTTTTCTAGATATGTCTCCAGAAGCCAGGGAAACAAAAGCAAAATCAAACTATTGGGACTTCATCAAAATAAAAAGCATCTGTTCAGCAAAGGAAACAATCAACAATCCAAAATGCAGCCTACAAAATGGGAGAAGATCTTTTCAAGTGACCTATCTGATGAAAGGTTAGTATCCAAAATATATAAAGAACTTATAAAACTCAACACCCAAAAAACAAATAATCCAATTTAAAAATGGGCAGAAGACATGAATAGACCTTTTTCCAAAGAAGACATACAGATGGCTAGTAGACACATGAAAAGATGCTCTACCTCACTCATCATCAGGGAAATGAAAAATCAAAACCACAATGAGATACCACCTCACACCAGTCAGAACGGCTAAAATCAACAACACCAGAAAAATAGGTGTGGGTGAGGATGTAGAGAAAGGGGAACTCTGTTGCACTGTTGGTGGGAATGCAAACTGGTGCAGCCACTCTGGAAAACAGTATGGAGGCTCCTCAAAAAGTTAAAAATAGAATTACTCTAAGATCCAGCAATTGTGCTACTGGGTATTCACCTAAAGAATACAAAAACACTAATTCAAAGGGATACATGCACCCATATGTTTAAAGCAGCATTACCTACACGAGCCAATTATGGAAACAGCCCATGTGTCCATCAATTAATGAATGGACAAGGAAAATGTGATATGTACACACACACACACACACACTGGACGATTATTCAGCCATAAAAAAGAATGAAATCTGGCCATTTGCAAGGACATGGATGGAGCTAAAGAGCATTATGCTAAGTGAAATAAATCAGAGAAAGAGAAATACCATATGATTTCACTCATATTGTGGAATTTAAGAAACAAAGCAAATAAGCAAGGGAGAAAAAGAGAGGGAGAGAGGCAAACCAAGAACCAAGTTCATAACTTGAGAGAACAAACTGATGGTTACCAGAAGGGAGGTGGTGGGGCGATGGAGGAAATCGGTGATGGGGATGAAGGAGTGGACTTGCTGGGTGTTGTATGGGTGCTGACTCACTATATTGTATACCTGAAACTAATACTACACTGCATGTTAACTACTCTGGAATTTAAATAAAAACTTCAGGGGAGCCTTGCTGGCTCAGTCATAAGAGCATATGACTCTTGATCTCAGGGTCATGAGTTCAAGCACCACACTGGATGCAGAAATTACTTAAAGATAAATAAACTTAAAAGTTTTTAAAAATGTCCATTTGAGCAAGCACCCCATTCAGGTTGTTTATTTATTGGTAAGTCACACGCAGGTATTGTAATAGTGGTGTGCACATTATAAAATACGCACAAAAAGAAAAGTTTTAAAAGGATGGTACGAATGAAATAAACATTTTTTAAGTACATAATGAACAATAAGAATTGAAAATCCAAGAATTCGGAACTACAGAAAATAAACAAAAAGCTTTATTATGTGTTTATTTTCCCAAACCAATGTTTATTGGAAGTTTGTGATAACTTTTATGCTAAAGGTTATTGTTCTAAATGAAAAGGTTTTTTTTTCTTAATGATATTTCTGGAGCTCAGTTTATAAACACAAATCCTCTAACTTTATTGTGAGAAAGTCAGTATAAATGTTATTGTGATTCACACAGAGGAATTGACAGAGGTAAGAAGAAAATAAAATTAATAATCTAATGTTCCCATAACCTCCCACTATCTCTCTCTCTCTCTCTCTCTCTCTCTCACACACACACACACACACACACACACACACACTCAAAGATTTTGTGTCTTCAAATAGTCCCTAAGCTCATGAGTCGAAGTATCTACCACAAAGCCCAAGGCATGAACTGGAGACTTAGAAGTGAAATCAATAGTACGTTTCATCATCAAAGCTCTACAAGCATGGCATCTGAAATGCATTCTAAGTATCTTTAGAATGCTAGGTCTTAATTTGATTGCCAGGGATAGCATGGAAGAATGAGTCAGGTGTAAACCCACATGGGAGGAAAACTTAATCAAGACTGGTCCCTGGCTTAGTAGAAGCATTCATTCATTCTTCCAAAGGTACTAAGTCCAGGCCAGTTCCTCACCAGACTTTCTCTGAGTGCTGAGCACAGCAGTGGATGTGTCAAACAAGGCCCTCTAAAACATTTAGTCCAGTGGGGGAGATGGAGTCAGAACACAAGGATCTTCTTTTTATATTATATTCTCTGTATAGCAGAGAATTCAGGGAAATCCATGTAGACAACAGTGACTGGGGCGCTATTTTAGGAGGTACTCAAGTTAATTTAATTCTTGAATGAACATGTGCTATGAGCTGGCCCAGGGCAATACAGTGGTGACGAGCTACGTTTCAGTGTGGTGGGAGCAAAGGAGAAGGCAGTGCTGCAGAGCACAGGGCTAGGCCTGGGCACCTGGATAAAGCACCCCAAATCTGCCAGATACCCTATACTCCACCCCTGTGTCCAAGTTCTCAAGACACATCATACAAGGAAATTTCCATTTTCAATTTTTTTTTGAAGATTTTATTTATTTATCTGAGAGAGACAGAGAGAGAGAGAAGCAGACTTCTCACTGAGCAGGGAGCCCGATGTGGAACTCGATTCCAGGACCCTGAGATTGATGAGGGAGCAGAAGCCTAGCTGAGAACAAAGTAGAAGCTGGTACCCTACAGCCCCGTGCCGGCCCGCCCCCCCCACCCCCTGTTTGTGATATGTGTGACATTCCTCAGGCACTCCTGGATGCCCTAAAGGAAAAACAAATGGTTAATGGATAGAGATCACAGTCCTGCTGGACAGGAGTCTCCCTCAATTTACAAATGTCCTAGTGATTTACAAGGAAGACACTTTCTTATCAATAACCTAATTTCCAGAGACCCATAACTCAGTTTCCTGAAGCCCTAACATCACCCTCCCCTCCATGAAATTGAGGGAGGCTGGAAACCCATTGACAAGGACCTGTGATAGGAGGAATGTTAACATTCCTCCAGGAAACTCCCAACTGTCTTCCATGTTAGTGCCTCATTAGAGAGAAAAACAACCTTGGCCTGACAATAACCAGGTCTCCAGTGTCCTGAGAGTCTTTAGCATATGACAGTCTTTCTGGACACCCCCGTTGTCCTCACCTCCCCAACTCCTGAGTATATAATCAGCCACTCCACAAGACCACAGGGCAGCAGCTCTTCCTGCCCATGGGTCCTGCCCCATGGTTTAATAAACCACCATTTTGCACCAAAGATGTCTCAAGAATTCTTTCTTGGTCATCGGCTCTGGACTCCACCCCACTGAACATCACCTATATTCCAAAACTACGCCAAGATCATGACCTGAGCTGAAGGCAGATGCTTAACCAACTGAGCCACCCAGGAGCCCACCATTTTCAATTTTTATTGCAAGTGGCAATTAGGGATCCCCAGCAACGTCTCTGTGCTGATGAGAAAGGCCAGAGAGTGGGCCCCCCCCACCCTGTGAGAAAACGAATGGTAAATGCGGACTTCCCCCACCTGGCACGCAGAAAGGTTAGGGCAGCTGCTCTGAGTCTGACCCTAGAAGATTTGACTCTAGGTCCAAAGGTAACTCCAAAGCAAAAGGCTCCCTCCTGACTGCATAAACTAGATATTATTACTCACAATTTACATATTAGGAAACAGAACCTCAGAGAAGGTAAGTCACTTATCCAACGTTATCCTGCTATTAAGCGGTAACACTGGCATTCACACATAGGCTTATGTGATTCCAAAGCTTTTCCTCCTACTTAATACAAACCCAAACAAACTTCATTTTCTGAACTTCCTACACCACTCATCATGGTAGAATAACAGTCCCATGTGTAGCTTTATTGCAGTGCTTCTCTGAACTGGAATTTGACCTTTATTTTGTCTTCTACCCCTCTAGTCTCATAAGATCACCTCTCACTGACCACAGAAAGCTACATCCCCTGCCACGTCCCGCTTATAACAACGGAAAGAGGCACAGTGTTACCAGGGATGGTGGGGAGAGAGCTACTGTCATGTCTTCTGTTGACTAATGTTGCCAAAGTTGTGTGGAGAGAATCAAATGGAACCACATTCCACGGAGCCAAATTGTTAGGGTGATGATACTTTTCTGCAGTGGACTCCCATGTAAAAAGGTCCCATCGTGGACCAGTATCAGGAAGGAAATGTTACCAGGACCTCGAGATGAAAGGGAGATACCTACAGGATACTGCCTGAGTCCCGACAGTGGACAGAAGCCAGAAACTCAGTGGATGAAAAAAAAATATTTTTTTAGAATTTTCATGGAATTTTTATTTTTATGCACACATACAGGTGTTTGATTTAAAATATATTTGTATATTTCTTACAATAGGTCATATCAAAACGCTTAAAAACCAATACCCACGAAGTTACATAACAGGGAACTGAATGTCCTATGACCAGCACCCAAACGAAGTATTCAAAAAATATTTGTTGACTGATCTAGTCCACCTCTTTTATCTTACAGTCATAACACTGTGGCCCAGAAAGATGAAACGCCTCTCTAAAGTCACAAAACTAGTTAGTGACAGAATGAGGAGTTCTTGGTACTGAGTCATAACGTACAATGCTTCTAATCTATCCTTCACGAGAAAACCTTTTTGGTAGAATTGTCATTGCATTGGCAACTGAAACCATTTTCCCTTAAAACATGAATCCCCTGGGGCGCCTGGGGGGCTCAGTCGGTGAAGCCTCCTACTCTTGATTTCGGCTGAGGTCATTATCTCTGGGTCTTAAGATTGAGCCCCATGTTCGGCTTCATGCTGAGTGTGGAGCCTGCTTAAGGTTCTCTCTCTCTCTCCCTCTGCCCCCCCCCCCACCATGTGCTCTCTCTCTTAGAAAAAAAAAAAAAAATTAAAAAAACAAAACAGAACAAAACACGACTCCCGTTTCCAGGGATTTGATATGTTCCTGATCTCCTCAGGCCTTGTGGATCTTCCTGCTCTACCCATTCACCTCGGCCCTAGTCTTGGTACCTCTCCTCAGGCCACTGAATATCATCTCATCCCCCAGCTTACCTAGACTTTTGGTCATGCTCGCCTTTACTTTGGCCCCTGCCATGTTGTATTAGATCACAAACGCCATCACCCAGACGTAGTCATCATTAATCACAAATTTGCATCCTGCTTTCTTCTACTAACATTTTAAATGATAATGAGTTTAATGATGTTGAAATGCCTATAGCAAGAGGACTCAGAAATAGGGTGGCTTTTCAGAAGACAAAAACCTGAGTAATGTTACATGTTAATTGGATTTGAGTTGTAGGAATCATTACTTCCCAAGAGTAAAGGAGATGCATCTTTATATCAGAAAACCAGTGGCCATTGTGTGTTAGCGCAGCTACAGTGAAAACCGACAATCTCTTCCTGCTCGCGCTTCTCCCCGTGAGAGCCTGGCTGCACCCACAACCCTCTTCTCTCCTTCTCCCGCGCTAAGCAGCTGACGGCTGTAAAGGGGAGGATGACACTGTGAGATAGTGACTTGTGCTAATGGAGTAATGCACTATGTGTTTTGTACTTGGGACTTATTTCAGACAGCGGTAACATCTTTTACTTTCTTTTTTTTTCTCTTTACACGTTTTATTGTTATGTTAATCACCATACATTATATTATTAGTTTTTGATGTATTGTTCCATGATTCATTGTTTCTGCATAATACCAAGTGCTCCAAGCAGAAGCTCCCCTCTTTATTAACCATCACCAGGCTAACGCATCCCCCCTCCCCCCTCCCCTCTAGAACTCTCAGTTAGTTTTTCAGAGTCCATCATCTCTCATGGTTCGTCTCCCCCTCTGATTTCCCCCCCTTCATTCTTACCCTCCTGCTATCTTCTTTTTTTTTCTTAACATATATTGCATTATTTGTTTCAGAGGTACAGATCTGTGATTCAACAATATTGCACAATTCACAGCGCTCACCATAGCACATACCCTACCCAATGTCTATCACCCAGTCACCCCCTCCCTCCCACCCCCCACCACTCCAACAACCCTCAGTTTCTTTCCGGAGATTAAGAATTCCTCAAATGAGTGAGGTCATATGATACATGTCTTTCTCTGATCGACTTATTTCACTCAGCATAACACCCTCCAGTTCCATCCACGTCGTTGCAAATGGCAAGATCTCATTCCTTTTGATGATTGCATGATATTCCATTGTGTATCTATACCACCTCTTCTTTATCCATTCATCTGTCGATGGACATCTTGGCTCTTTCCACAGTTTGGCTATTGTGGATATTGCTGCTATAAACACTGGAGTGCATGTACCCCTTTGGATCCCTACATTTGTATCTTTGGGGTAAATACCCACTAGTGCAATTACGGGATCGTATGGTAGCTCTATTTTCAACATTTGAGCAACCTCCATACTGTTTTCCAGAATGGTTGCACCAGCTTGCATTCCCATCAAGAGTGTAGGAGGGTTCCCCTTTCTCCACATCCCCGCCAACATCTGTCATTTCCTGACTTGTTAATTTTAGCCATTCTGACAGGTGTGAGGTGGTATCTCATTGAGGTTTTGATTTGGATTTCCCTGATGCCGAGCGATGTTGAGCACTTTTTCATGTGTCTGTTGGCCATTTGGATGTCTTCTTTGGAAAAATGTCTGTTCCTGTCTTCTACCCATTTCTTGACTGAATTATTTGTTCTTTTGGTGTTGAGATTGATAAGGTCTTTACAGATTTTGGATACTAACCCTTTATCTGATAAGTCATTTGCAAATATTTTCTCCGATTCTGTTGGTTCTCTTTTGGTTTTGTGGACTGTTGCTTTTGCTGTGCAAAAGATTTTATCTTGATGAAATCCCAATAGTTCATTTTTACCCTTGTTTCCCTTGCCTTTGGCGATGTTTTTAGGAAGAAGTTGCTGCGGCTGAGGTAAAAAAGGTTGCTGCCTGGGTTCTCATTTAGGATTTTGATGGACTCCTGTCCCACATCTAGGTCTTTCAACCATTTGGAGTCTATTTTTGTGTGTGGGGTAAGGAAATGGTCCAGTTTCATTCTTCTGCATGTGGCTGTCCAATTTTCCCAACACCATTTGTTGAAGAGACTGTCTTTTTTCCATTGGACATTCTTTCCTGCTTTGTCAAAGATGAGTTGACCATAGAGTTGAGGGTCCATTTCTGGGCTCTCTATTCTATTCCACTGATCTATGTGTCTGTTTTTGTAACACTACCATACTGTCTTCATGATGACAGCTTTGTAATAGAGCTGAAAGTCCGGAATTGTGATGCCGCCAGCTTTGCTTTTCTTTTTCAACGTTCCTCTGGCTATTCGGGGTCTTTTCCGGTTCCATACAAATTTTAGGATTATTTGTTCCATTTCTTTGAAAAAAGTGGATGGTATTTTGATGGGGATTGCATTGATTGTGTAGATTGCTCTAGGTAGCATTGACATCTTCACAATGTTTGTTCTTCCAGTCCATGAGCATGGAACGTTGTTCCATTTCTTTGTGTCTTCCTCAATTTCCTTCATAAGTATTTTATAGTTTTCTGAGTACAGATCCTTTGCGTCTTTGGTTAGATTTATTCCTAGGTATCTTATGGTTTTGGGTGCAATTGTAAATGGGATCGACTCCTTAATTTCTCTCTCTTCTGTCTTGTGGTTGGTGTATAGGAATGCCACTGATTTCTATGCATTGATTTTATATCCTGCCACTTTACTGAATTCCTGTATGAGTTCTAGCAGTTTTGGAGTGGAGTCTTTTGGATTTTCCACATAAAGTATCATATCATCTGCAAAGAGTGAGAGTTTGACTTCCTCCTTGCCGATTTGGATGCCTTTGATTTCTTTTTGTTGTCTGATTGCTGTGGCTAGGACTTCTAATACTATGTTGAATAGCAGTGGTGATAGTGGACATCCCTGCCGCGTTCCTGACCTTAGGGGAAAAGTTCTGAGCTTTTCCCCATTGAGAATGATATTCGCTGTAGGGTTTTCATAGATGACTTTTATGATATTGAGGTAGGTACCCTCTATCCCTGTACTCTGAAGAGTTTTGATCAAGAAAGGATACTGTACTTTGTCAAATGCTTTCTCTGCATCTATTGAGAGGATCATACGATTCCTGTTCTTTCTTTTGTTAATATATTGTATCACGTTGATTGATTTGCGGATGCTGAACCAACATTGCAGCCCAGGGATAAATCCCACTTGGGCATGGTGAAGAAACCTTTTAATGTACTGTTGGATCCTATTGGCTAGTATTTTGGTGAGAATTTTTGCATCCATGTTCATCAAGGATATTGGTCTGTAATTCTCCTTTTTGATGGGGTCTTTGTCTGGTTTGGGGATCAAGGTAATGGTGGCCTCATAAAATGAGTTTGGAAGTTTTCCTTCCATTTCTATTTTTTGGAACAGTTTCAGGAGAATGGGTATTAATACTTCTTTAAATGTTTGGTAGAATTCCCCTGGGAAGCCATCTGGCCCTGGGCTTTCGTTTGTTGGGAGATTCTTGATGACTGCTTCAATTTCCTTAGTGGTTATAGGTCTCTTCAGGTTTTCTATTTCTTCCTGGTTCAATTTTGGTAGTTGATACATCTCTAGGAATGCACCCATTTCTTCCAGGTTATCTAATTTGCTGGCATAGAGTTGCTCATAATATGTTCTTAGAATTGTTTGTATTTCTTTGGTGTTGGTTGTGATCTCTCCTCTTTCATTCATGATTTTGTTGATTTGGGTCATTTCTTTTTTCTTTTTGATAAGTCTGGCCAGGGGTTTATCAATCTTGTTAATTCTTTCAAAGAACCAGCTCCTAGTTTCATTGATCTGTTCTACTGTTCTTTTGGTTTCTATTTCATTGATTTCTGCTCTGATCTTTATTATTTCTCTTCTCCTGCTGGGTTTAGGCTTTATTTGCTGTTTTTTCTCTAGCTCCTTTAAGTGTAGGGTTAGGTTGTGTATTTGAGACCTTTCTTGTTTCTTGACAAAGGCTTCTATTGCTATATACTTTCCTCTCAGGACTGCCTTTGCTGTATCCCAAAGATTTTGAACAGTAGTGTTTTCATTTTCATTGGTTTCCATGAATTTTTGAAATTGTTCTTTAATTTCCTGGCTGACCCATTCATTCTTTAGTAGGATGCTCTTTAGCCTCCATGTATTGGAGTTCTTTATGACTTTCCTTTTGTGACTGAGTTCTAGTTTCAAAGCATTGTGGTCTGAAAATATGCAGGGAATAACTCCAATCTTTTGGTACCAGTTGAGACCTGATTTGGGACCTAGGATGTGATCAATTCTGGAGAATGTTCCATGGGCACTAGAGAAGAATGTGTATTCTGTTGCTTTGGGATGGAATGTTCTGAATATGTCTGTGAAGTCCATTTGGTCCAGTGTGTCATTTAAAGTCTTTAATTCCTTGTTGATCTTTTGCTTAGATGATCTGTCCATTTCAGTCAGGGGGGTGTTAAAGTCCCCCACTATTACTGTATTGTTGCCAATGTGTTTCTTTGCTTTTGTTATTAATTGCCTTATATAATTGGCTGCTCCCATGTTAGGGGCATAGATATTTACAATTCTTAGATCTTCTTGTTGGAAAGACCCTTTAAGTAGGATATAGTGTCCTTCCTCATCTCTTATTACAGTCTTTGATTTAAAATCTAATTTGTCTGATATAAGGATTGCCACCCCAGCTTTCTTTTGGTGTCCATTAGCATGGTAAATGGTTTTCCACCTCTTCACTTTCAATCTGGGGGTGTCTTTGGGTCTAAAATGAGTCTCTTGCAGACAGCATATCGATGGGTCTTGTTTTTTAATCCAATCTGATAGCCTGTGTCTTTTGATTGGGGCATTGAGCCCATTTACATTCAGGCTAACTATTGAAAGATATGAATTTAGTGCCACTATATTGCCTGTAAGGTGACTGTTACTGTATATTGTCTGTATTCCTTTCTGGTCTATACTGCTTTTAGGCTCTCTCTTTGCTTAGAGGACCCCTTTCAATATTTCTTGTAGGGCTGGTTTCGTGATTGCAAATTCCTTTAGTTTTTGTTTGTCCTGGAAGCTTTTCATCTCTCCTTCTATTTTCAATGACAGCCTAGCTGGACACAGTATTCTTGGCTGCATATTTTTCTCGTTTAGTGCTCTGAAGATATCATGCCAGTCCTCTCTGGCCTATCAGGTGTCTGTGGATAGGTCTGTTGCCAATCTAATGTTTCTACCATTGTAGGTTACAGATCTCTTCCCCCGAGCTGCTTTCAGGACTTTCTCTTTGTCTCTGAGACTCGTAAGTTTCACTATTAGTTGTTGGGATGTTGACCTATTTTTATTGATTTTGAGAGGGGTTCTCTGTGCCCCCTGGATTTTGATGCCTGTTTACTTCCCCACATTAGGGAAGTTCTCTGCTATAATTTGCTCCAATATACCTTCTGCCCCTCTCTCTCTTTCTTCTTCTTCTGGGATCCCAATTATTCCAATGTTGTTTTGTCTTATTGTATTGCTTATCTCTCGAGTTCTGCCCTCGTGATCCAGTAGTTGTTTATCTGTCTTTTTCTCAGCTTCTTTATTTCCTATCATTTGGTCTTCTATATCACTGATTCTCTCTTCTGCCTCATTTATCCTAGTAGTTAGTGCCCCCATTTTTTATTGTACCTCATCAATAGCCTTTCTGATTTCGACTTGGTTAGATTTTAGTTCTTTTATTTCTCCAGAAAGGGTTTCTCTAATAACTTCCACGCTTTTTTCAAGCCCAGCTAGTATCTTTAAAGTCATGATTCTGAACTCTAGGTCCAACGTCACACTAATGTCCATATTCAGTAGGTCCCTAGCAGACAGTACTACCTCTTGTTCTTTTTGTTGAGGTGAATTTTTTCGTCTTGTCATTTTGTCCAAAGGAGAATAGATGAATGAGAGAACAAAATGCTAACAGGTTAACAACGTCCCCAGAAAATATACTCTAATCAAATCAGAAAAGACCTGAAACCAGGGGAAAAGAAAGGGAAAGAAGGAAAAAAGAAAAAGAAAAGAAAAAGAAAAAGATAAAAACAAACAAAAACAGAACAAAACAAAAAAAAAACAGAATATGATCAAATATGATCAGGCTGGTGCATAGATCAGTGCCACACACTAGATTTTGGGTGTATTTTGGTCTGTTAGAAGAAAGTGCCTTCTAAAATTTTAAAGAAAGAAAGTCTTATATTTGTACAAAATAAGGGTTGATACGAGGAAGGGATGGAATATGACTGTAAAGATGAAAATTATAAAAAATTTTCAAAAAAGGAATTCATAAGATGTTTGAAAAAAGAAAAGAGGATTAAAAAAAAGGAAAGAAAGAAAGAAAAAAAACGGGAGAGAATGTGATCAAGCAGGAGACTAGAACTAAGCCATACACTAGAGATTTAGGGTATATTTTGATATGTTAGAAGAAACTGTATCTCAAAATTTTAAAGAGAGAAAAACTTATATATATATATATGCCAAATAAGGGTAACTACTATGAAGTGATAGAATATGACTCTAAAAATGAAAAATAATTTAAAAAAAAAAAAGGGATTGATAAGATGTTGGTTGAAAAAGGGAAAAAGAAAAATTCAAAAAAAAAACCAGTTAAAAAATTAACTTTGAAAAACTAATGAATCATGGTAAAAAAAACAATGAATTCTATGTGCAGTATTCCACTAGCGCTGGAGTTCTCCCTTTCTCCTTGATCGGTAAACTTGGTCTTGGCTGGCTGTTCGTGCTGATCTTCTGGGGGAAGGGCCTCTTGCCGTGGTTCCCAAATGTCTTTGCCGGAGGTGGAACTGCCCCGCCCTGACCCGGTCCTGGCTAAGCAAGCTGCTCGGGTTTGCTCTCGGGAGCTTTTGTTCCCTGCAAGCTTTCCGTACAGTGTTGGAGGATGAGAGTCAAAATGGCAGCCTCCCAATCTCCGCCCCGGAGAGCCGAGAACTCGGGGCCCCGCTCCTCAGTGCGCCCCCAGAGAAAAGCAGTCACTCCCGTGTCCCCGGTCTCCGGCCGCACTCCGTGCTCACCCGGCCTGTGACCGAGCGTTTCTATCTCTGGCCCCCGACCCCGTGTGGAGTCTCCAAACCCAGCAGATCCCTGCGGTGCGCTCCCGCACCGCTCCTTCCCGGGGAGGAAGGGGAGTCTCCCCAGCTCTGCCGCTTGTGGGGTCCCTGCTGGAGGAGCAGTGGCCCGACTGGGCCGCGGATCACAGTTTATGGCCACCCCGAGCTGAGAGCCCGCACCTCGGCTCCGTCTCTGCAGCTGGCTTCCCCGCTCCGATCCCTGGGAGCTCTGCCGCACTCAGGCTCCCCTGGACTTTCTGTGACCCCGAGGGTCCTGAGACCACACTGTCCCGCGAGGGTTCCACCCCCGCTTAGCCACTGGAGCGACGTCCCACAGAGGAGCCGACTTCTAAAAGTTCCGATTTTGTTCTCCGCGGCTCTAGCACTTGCCAGAAGCGGTGGACGGAGGCCCCCTCCCCCGCCGTCTATCCTCCCGAATATCGCCTCGGATTCACTTCTCCCCATGTCCTACCTTCCAGAAAGTGGTTGCTTTTCTGTTCAATGAGTTGTTGCTATTCTTTTCTTCGATCTCCTGTTGGGTTCGTAGGTGTTCAGAATGGTTTGATTCGTATCCAGCTGAATTCCTGAGACCAGAGGAAATCCAGGTCTCCTGCTCCTCCGCCATCTTGCTCCGCCCCCCTCAGTGTATTGAAATTTTACCCGTTGAAAGAAAACCAAAAACTTCAAAAAATTACTGTTGTGCTGACTTATTTACTTGAAAATAAAATGGCAGTGTTACGTAGTAATGGGGTGAAGGCAACCATTTTTCCTTTCTGTTTATTTTTTTAGGACCATTTTGTTATATGGCTTTCTTGTTCGATGCAGGACCAAGATAAGACTATCTGCTTATAAGACTCACCTGCTTTTCTAAGCTTTGGAAGAGCAATCTGTCATTAAAGTAGTAATGTTTGGTTAACTCAAGGGCTGGGTAATAGAAAGGAGGCCAAATCTCACAAATGTACATTTCCCATAAATGCTGGAAACTTCTTTAATCTCATGAGATCTTATATAACATGTTGGAAAGAATCTCATTCTCTCTCCAAAATTTTAATGATTACTCTCTCTACTTTTAAAATTACACTTTAAAAACAAATTAAATCTAGCATTTTAAATAATGAAAAACAGCAAAAATCTGCTCATGCCTAATTTTCTTAAAAATCTCATTTATATTTGTTCTTCCAAATGTTCTGACCTTTTTTGGATCGAGATGCCAAACACATGATTAAACTGCTAGGGTATATTTACCATAGGATTAGTATTATTTATTTATGAAAAAAAATTCTTAAGACTAAATTTTAATGCTGTTTCAATGGTAGAGATAGTACAAAATTGTACAGTAGAGAGCATTCAATTCTACAAAAACAGAAGTACCAAATACACTTTTGAGGAAGAATAAATAAAAAAGCAGAGGTTACTTTCAATATAAATCCAATATTTAATAAATACCATAGGCATCTCCTTCTAATTCTAAATATTGGATTTATTAATTCCCTTTTTAAAATGTTAGAATTCCAAGGATATTCCAGTAAACCTTCCCTGTTAACTCATGCAAAAATTATTTTAGTGGGCACAGATGTAGAACTAAAAACATTTAAATAGGTATTTCGGGTGGACTGTGAAATTTGCAGTATGAGCTTATTATGGAAGATCATTTTCTTACTATGTGTAATTGACAGCTAGGCTACCACATGGCACCACGTCCAGGCTGCCTTCACGTAGCCTTCCTGATACCCTGCCTGGAAGTATGGAATGGAGCAAGGTTCACACTATGGTTTTTATTTTTTAGATTTTATTTATTTATTTGACAGAGAGAGAGAGAGAGAGAGAGAGAGAGAGAGCAAGTGCACAAGCATGGGGAGGGGTAGAGGGAGAGGGAGAAGCAGGCTCCCCGCTGAGTAGGGAACCCCATGCAGGGCTCCATCCCAGGACCCCAGGATCATGACCTGAGCTGAAGGCAGATGCTTAACTGAATGAGCCACCCAGGCATGCTGAGGTTCACACTTTTTTCCATATTTGTAAAAAATCTTAGGTTAGTGCTAACCTAAGATTAGTGCATTGTTTCTAAAAGGCCAATACATTACATTTTTTCCTGTGAATAAATATCGACAACTCTAGAATTTAAATAGCACACTTGGCTAGGATTATGGATTTTAGGTAGTCTGTATATCTTCACAGTAGCATTCTATGCATGTAACATCTTCCACTTAATGCTATCATTTTACTTTTTTTTTTTATTTTGGATGCTATTGATTAGTACACAAATTTCTTTGTTATCTTTTCATTACTGATCCCGTAGAAGTAATACGCCCAACTTCTTTTTCAAAATAAGCTTTCATGCACTTGCTGTTAGCATTTTATATGCTCTGCAGTTAGCTCTTGTGGGTATT
The DNA here is from genome assembly GCF_009762305.2 of Zalophus californianus. Classification (NCBI taxonomy): domain Eukaryota; kingdom Metazoa; phylum Chordata; class Mammalia; order Carnivora; family Otariidae; genus Zalophus; species Zalophus californianus. Next base: position 6,520,617 of record NC_045601.1, on the reverse strand, counting down.
CACAGGTAACGGTGTTCGGGCCAGTACACCTCACAGTCCAGTCCTCATCAAGATCACACATAGCCTTTCTGGTAGCTCAGAGGAGCTCCTTTTGCTTTCAGCAGTTTGGGGTTCTTCATCTCATGCCATTTTTGCTCATCTTGGGCATCCATCTGTGTATAAGGACTTGCATGTCTTAAATTAAAATTTCTCTCACTCAAGTCGAGTCCAGTAGATGCACAGTCTTGTTCTAGCAAGATCATGTGCCGCTACTTACAGGACTATAATGTATACTGTATACAGGTTAACAAGGCAAACCGCTGAGACAGTAAAGCACATGGATTTGTCAAGTCCAACATTTGCCATCACGTGATAGGGTGGATGCAGCCACTATTTCTAAGTTTTAGCTCTTGGCCTAATGCCTAATGACACACTGAGGTCACGGAGCTCCTTGCAATACTTCTCTATATATTTTAGACTCAAAATAGAATTCTGAGGAAAATTTGCTCTGTGTCTCTATTACCCGTAAAGAGATTTGTATTTGCGAATGCACCTTGGAGGACAGTTACACATACCACATGAATGTTGGGCTTCAGTGGTTAGGATCCTATCAGACTCAGACTTCCTGCTGAGCTTTCTCTGACTCTGTACTTGATCCAGAATCTTGAGCACATCAAGGATAAAGGCTTCCACATGCAGCAATTCCATGGAGAGTAATTCAAGCTCTGACTGTGTGTTTCACATGATGTCTTCTCGTCCTCAAGCTAGCTCCCATTTCCAGGAGACCGAAGGAGCAAGATTATGCGGCACCATTTAAGGTGAACTAGATAACGAGCAATGCTGGGCAGGGCTAGGAAATTCTCAGAACACAAGAAAGACATTCTAGGCTTCAGACTCATCTGTGAATGCGATTCCATCAACAGAACAATAAAGACAAACCTTTCCATATACGATCTTATTTACTCCTACATGATACTATCAATTCCCACTAAACTGGAAATGTCATAATGTAGAATCTAGACAATTTTCATGAAATTCCTAAAGTAGATAGAGGCATTCAGCATGACACTGCGGTGAGAGTAAATACCAGGATTTTTATCTAGTCAATTTATTTGGAGACATACATATATATTTTACTGAAAATAGTTTTATAATCCTGAGAACATCAAAAAAACCATAAGTTTTCTCCTAAAAAACAGCTATTAATCAGCTTTACTACTACTACTTAGAAAAAATATCCTTTAAAAATACTTCTAAAAGTATCCTATTAGAAAAATTGAATATATTGTTAACTCAGATTAAAGAATATTAGTTGCTCACTAAACCGTATTTATCTTTCATATATGAAGATTATATAGTCATTTTGATACTAATACATTTCTAAAGATATGTGATACATTAAACAAAGTTTACTTGGAAGCCTTTTAAAGTTTTTCTTTTTTTTTATTTTTTAGATTTTATTTATTTATTTGACAGAGAGAGAGAGAGACAGAAAGAGCAGGAACACAAGCAGGGGGAGTGGGAGAGGGAGAAGCAGGCTTCCCACAGAGCAGGAAGTCCGATGCGGGGCTCGATCCCAGGACCCTGGGATCATGACCTAAGCCGAAGGCAGATGCTTAATGACTGAGCCACCCAGGTGCCCCTGAAGTTTTTCTACACAGTCAATATAATGTTGAAAGGTATATTTTTTAGAATTGTTAGCAAAATCACCATATATTTTCAAAAGTTTCCAATATATTTTATTTTCCTTTGTTGTAACTTGAATGCTTAAATTTCCTATTCTTACATATTATTAACAAATCATTATGTGAAGAGTGAAGACTATTCCTTGTGGGGCGCCTGGGTGGCTCATTTGGTTAAGCGTCTGCCTTCAGCTCAGGTCAAGATTCTGGAGTCCCAGGATGGAGCCTGGCATCAGCCTCCCCGCTCAGCAGGGAATCTGCTTCTCCCTCTGACCCTCCCCAGTCTCATGCTCTCTCTCTCTCACTCTCAAATAAATAAAATCTTAAAAAAAAAAAAAATGAAGACTATTCCTTGAACATAATCATGAGAATATACTTGCTCATGAATGTTTTTTTTTTTTTTTAATCCTAGGACTGTAAGCATTATGTAGTTTATATGAGAAGGTACAATTCATAAAGGCCCCCTGCTACTCTAGGAGTTAACTTCACAGTGAGATAGAGATTTGCTTCCCCTTAAAAAGGTCCTAGCCCAAAATAAATGTTTTTATGAGCTTAGAGTGTGATACAGAAATATGCATTCTTCTAAATTATCCTTATCATGGAGCAACCACCAGCTCAAACATTTTTAAGGTTACCTGAGTACTCGGTGGAATTCTGACAGATTCACTTAGTCACTACTCCAAGACAGGCCGTGTTAAGTGTAGTCAATGCAGCATTAGATTTTCTTTTTTCTTGGTGTACGTAACATTTGGGACAGTCATTATATATGTCATTATAGATAAAATGCTTCCCTACAAAAATGATGGCATTTGTGATATACCCCAAAACCTTATCTCATGAAGTCCCAGGGAAATATACTCATTTTGCTTTCACAAAAGAAACACATTTTACTTTCACAAAAGTAACTTACTGAGAATTGTCCAATATAGTGTAAATTCTATACACAAGAAATAAAGCAAATCACTTAAGGGAATAGAAAAGCAGACTGCAGATGTTACTGAAGTTATGATAAAACACTTTTAAGTGGGTTATGTGTCTTAAGTTTAATAAAAAGCATTTGCATCCCATTTTCCTGGGTAATCGATTGGACACTGTATGCTGTATGTGGCCCTCTGATATATGAATGAATGTCAGCGGTTGTTTTCTTTATTGGCCATAATGTCTGTTTGTAGCAAAAAGTTAACAAAGAGGCATCTGAATTTAAGAATGTTGAAGCTTCGTTTAAGAGATGCATTACCTCAATCAACTCATCTATGTAATTTCATTATTGTAGAAAAAGATGTCCTACCCAGAGGCAACCAGGGGTTGTTGCTAACCTTCAAGATGGCCCTCAGTGAAGCACACCTTCACTGGGGTGTTCACACCCTTGTAAAATCCCTTCTCATACTGAGTATGGCTGGCCCCAGGTTGAACCTTACAATATGGTGGCAGTGGCAATGTGTGTCACTTCTGAAGCTAGATCATAAAGAGCAGTACAGCTTCCCTCTTGGCCTCTTGGATAGCTCACTCTAGGGGAAGCCAGCCATCCTGCTATGGGGACCCTCAAACAATCCCGTGGAGAGTCCCAAATAGAGAACTGAGGCCCAGTGCCAGCAACCAGAACCAACGTGCCAGTCACATGATTAAACCACTTCAGTAGCGAATCTTCCCACCTCGGTCAAGCCTTTAGATGACTGCAGCCCACTAACGTCTGTCATGAAATATCCAGATCAAGAATTGCCCCGCAAAGCTTCCAGAATCGTTCCAAAATCACAGAAATCATGATAGATAATACATAACTATTGTTTCAGGCTATACTTTTTGAGTAACTCATTATCCAGTCATAGTAACTGATACACACCTCAAAGTTGTCATGAAATCCCCCCATCTTTGCACACCGTTGTACATGGGGCAATGATGGAGATTCATACAGCAGATGCCCCCTAACTCCCAGGGTTACTGTGAGGTTATGCAGCTCAGATTTCAAGGCACACATGCTTAGGTACATACTCCAGAATTAAGGGCTGGTCCTCGCATCCCATCCAGCTAGCCAAGTATACATATTAGAAAACACTTCTTTGCTCAAGAAGAACCATGCCTGGCATACAGTAAGTGCTCAATAAATGTTGAGCAAAGAAGTGGCTCATAGTCATAGGGGGTTTCAGAGTATTAGGATATTCTTAAGGTCTATGGATCAGGGGAACGGTCATCACTAGCGCTGCCTTCCCCTCTCCTCCAAGGCACACAGAATTCTGAACATGCTAGCCCATTCACTGTCGGGCACCATACACCCCTCGTTCTGGTCAAAGAGATGTGAGTGCAAACAGCAGGTGCCACTTCCAGGCCTGACCACGGATGCCAAGACAAGGACCTCTAACGTTCCCATTCCCTCCCAGGTGATGGTGCAGGCAGCTGCATCATGGTGGAACCTCAGCCTGGACCTCTGAGCGACCACAACAAGCAGACCCATGTTGCACTCAGAGCTTGTGTAAGAAACAAACTTTTTTATTGTGTTATGCCCCTGGGAACATTAGAATATTTGTTACAGCATTATTTCTGTCTATCCTGATTTACACAAAATGCCAAAGTGAGATCTAGGTAATAATAAAAAGACTAGGGGTGCCTGGGTGGCTCAGTCAGTAAAGCGTCTGCCTTTGGCTCAAGTCATGATCTCAGGGTCCTGGGATTGAGCCCCATATCGGGCTCCGTGCTCATCAGGGAGTCTGCTTCTCCCTCTGCCCCTCCCCCCCACCTTGTGCACACTCTCTCTCAAATAAATAAAATCTTTATAAGAAGAAGAATCTCCTCCTCCTCCCTAAATATACACAATATACACATATACAGAGGTGTGCGCATACACACACAGATACACACATACGTGTAAAAGAGGCAATCATAGTTAGTATGCTTTTATCTGCCCAGGATTCTTTCTTTAGTAAGAACCACCTAATAGGCTTCTAAGAAGCCACAATACTACTACATTTAAGCCACATGGCTCAAGTGGGGGTAAAGCATATACATGGGCACACAAACACATACACACACACTTTGATACTTTGGGTGTAGGCTTTGACTAAGGTTCGTCAACCCACACTACATCCCAATAGTCAGTGTGGTAGGTTTAAGAATTGGTGTGCAACCAAAGAGTCTGACAAGTGCTACTCCTAAGACCTTTGTGGCACTATTAAGTAAGAGGTACTCTCTTTCCATTACGTTTGCTAAGCTGGTAGAATGTAAGCCTGATGCAGCCTACTCAATGAAGTAAACTCAGGAAGAATTGCTTAATGATTGTTAAATAATTCAGTGAGTTCTCTTCACTTAGCAATTGTTCAACAAGTTAAGAAAAAGAAGCAAACTTAGAAAGACCGAGGGACAGATTCAGTATGTTTGAATCAAGTTTAAGCACCTGGATTAGGTCATGTCTGAGGCCAAAGTTAATGCCAGTAATTCACAAATATCTGATCCAAGAACTTCCCTTTTTTTGCCTAAGCCAGTTTGAGTTGGCTTTCTGCTTCTTGTAATTTAAAGAGCTATGGCGAATACATTTTGTATGTGCACATGGTTGTATTGGGTATTCTGAGGGGAATGCAAGTGCAGAAACAAAAGACAAGCAAATATAATATGGTCCTTGCCTCTGGGAATTTAAAATTTGATGAAAGAGATAGGCTATAACACAGAAAAAGCCAAAGACTACAATCCATGATAGCGCCCCATTACTGTTAAGCAAGCCTAGGAAAGCTATGGACTTTGTGCTAGTGTTTGGACCTGATCACTGACACTCAGTACTAGTGAAAAGCCACCCCACCTCCAACTTTTACTGATGCAGAAGAGTAACCCCACAATTCACAAATAATTTTTTTCTCAAATTTGAGAACAAAACAAAGAATGACTCAACATGCAATCAATTTGCTATAAAAATTATATGTAATACTGCATAAAAATTTAAAAATAAAGATCCCAGAAAGCTATGTAACACAAATATGAGAAGCATATGAAGGGTTTCTAATACAATTTTTTCTAATACAATTTTCTAACATCTGATTTATTGAGTGTTTTTTCCTCACGTGATTAGAGCTTCGTGACACCGACCCGCATTTCTTGAAACTTATTCTCAGATGGTAAGAGTTACAATGTTTTGAAAAAATATATATCTGCATATATTTCCTGTTATCAGGAGTAAGTGTCAAACAGATTTTTCATTTTCACAAAGATTTTTTTTCTTGCTGTTCAGAAAAACCAATATGCAAATTACTGTTTTGCTCTATTTACTAAATCAACCTAATCTCTGATGATACCATATCTTGAGGTAAATGCCTCTGTCTTGCCTGCCTCTGTCTTGCCTGGTCCTTATTCATTTCTTCACATGTTCTGGATATAGGTGGGCTATCCCCTAGTGGGCAATCTTTAAAATAAGTGAAAACCAGGGATGCCTGGGCGGCTCAGTCGGCTGAGCATCTGCCTTCAGCTCAGGTCATGATCCCGGGGTCCTGGGATCGAGCCCCACATCGGGCTCCCTGCTCAGCAGAGAGTCTGCTTCTCCCTCCCCCTCTGCCTGCCACTCCCCCTGCGTGTGCTCTCTTTCTCTGACAAATAAATAAAATCTTAAATAAACAAATAAATAAATACATACATACATACATACATACATACAAAGAAGAAATTTAAAGACATATATATATATATATTTTTTTTTATTTAGGTAAAATACATTCTTCACATGGCAACATAAACATGACTACCAGGAAGGAGCACGGAAAGTGAATGGAACAACAAGAATTCTCTGAGGGAGCATCTGTGAACAGAAGATGTGAAAGCAACATTTTCCCTCTCTAAAAAACTATCCTAGAACAACGAAGGAGAGAAGGAAAACTAAACACAAACTATTTCTGCTCATTCTGTTGGTGACACTCAGACAGTTAAAGGCCACAAAGTGGTAGGAATCAGAAAGCAGCCCTGTGGAGGCAGAGTTTTACTGCAGGAGGGAGATCCTCTGGAAATGAGGGGAAATGTTGACCTTACAACCAGGGAGGGGCTGCAACAGGGTGGCAGCCTCCCTAGACCTGGTTCGGTTTAGGCAAACCAAGGAGGCAGGTGTAAATTCATAATTACACAGTGAGGCCATAATTGAAAGAAGATAAAGAGTTTAATTTTTTTAGGAAGAAAAAAGATAAAAGGAGACTTGAATCTGCATAATGAAAGGACACAGTGTAAACAAGGGAAATGGCCTAGCATCCCTAACACTGAGATAGAGCGGAATAACACAAGTGAGGTCTGGGTCTCCAGGAGCCTCTCTGGGGCAGCCAAGCAGAAAGACAGAGTCACTTACATGGGAAAATAAATCAGACTTACTTCCCATTTCTCCATATAGACCTGCAATGCCAAAATATAGGAGAATGACACCAATAAAAACTTCAAGGAAAAAGTGGTTCAAGAAGTTTTACCAAAACTGGCTTTCCATTGTGAGGTAACATGTTGTGCTAAACGTGAAACATTCCTGAAGAAAGTGGTAGAAAAACAATTTCCACCTAAGAGAGTATCAGGGAAACAACAGCAAAAGCAGATTGAGGGTAGGAACTAAAGATATTTAATGACAGACAGACGGAGAGTAAAGAAAGCATAGGTGTGAGGGAAACAGGAGCGTGTACCATGTTTTGTAGTAACAATATAAAACTGTGTTATTTCTTTACCTGGGGGGCCAGTGTGAAAGCGGGAAGGCAGGTGGGCAGCAGGGGAAATTCTAAAACAAAGGGAATACCTCTTTTCCCAAGTACTTATGGACTAGTCATTTGAAAGAGACTGTACTTTAGGTCATAATAAAACATCAATGAATTTTAAAGATGAAAATATTACAAACACATTCTCTAATCATAAGGCAATGCACCTAGAAATGCAATTAACAAAAATAAACTACAAGCTATTACTTTTAAATTATTCTTTTAAGTAACTCTTGCATCTCATAGGAAATCCAGAATGGAATCACAGAATATGTTAAGAGCATTGATAATGAAAACAGTACACATCACAATCCATGGGATACAGGTAAAGCAGCGCTCAGAAAAAAAAAAAAAAAATCACAGCCTCAAAAACAAGTATTAATAAAAAAAAGGAATAAAAATATCACACCAAGGTATTATAAAAGAACACAGAACTATGATTAAAGATATGTAAACAACATAAAGCTTTATTGAAAAAGCAGAAGGAATTTTAAGATAAGGTCAGAAATTACTGAGGTAGAAAATGAATAAAAACAGCAGAAATAGCAAATTAAAAATCTATCTCATTCTTTAGTAGGGAATAACCTTATAATCAACAAAATTTAACCTATTATGATCAAGAAAAGGAAAGAAAAATGCAAACATAAAATTAAAAGAAGGCCCAGCAACAGATAAAAAGGAAGGAACATCAAAAGCAACTGTTTTGCAGGATTCTTTGTATGTAAATTAAATAACTTGAATTAAATGGACAATTTCTTAAGAAAATAAAGTTCACCCAAACCGAATCAAGATACAAAATCTAAACAGACCAGTTTCCACAGAAGCAAATACCCATTTTTGATATGATAATTCTGTAACTACTTTTAAGTAAACTTTAAAGATCATTCCAGAGTATTTCAAACAATGGTACACAATGGGTACACAACGATCTCCAACTATATACAGGTACAGATAATTAAGGAAATCAATGTCCATATGTACTCGTTTGCAAAACAGACCCCCCTGAGCACAAGCCCCCTCCTCGCCTTCCCCCATTTCTTACTCCTCCCCCCTCTTGGTAAAACGCAGGCAGAACTCTCACTTGTGAGGACTCAACTTTAATTCACTACCTCAGGGTAAGAGACTTCATGAGGTGACCAAAAACAGTTAAAAAAAAAGAAAAGAAGAGCAGAGAAAGGACAAGAAAAGAAAAGAAAAGAAGGGAAGGACAAAGTATGGCTACCCACTCAGCCTCCCTGAATCAAAGGTAGGGTTCCATGCCTTTCCCCGTTGTGTAGCATTCCTGTTAGCAGAGGGGCCACAAGGGGCTGTGGGCCAGGTGACATGTTCTGAATTGAGCATCCCATAGCGATCTCATCCAGTTTCAAGGCTTGAAATACCATCTCCACCCTAACTCTCAGATTTATCTCTTCCCCCCCTTGCTCCTCCGTTTTCTGTGCAGTGGTCAGATTTCTCCTTCCCAATACTGAATTTCGTCACGTCAGCAGAAGGGAAAATCCTTTCAATTCCTCACAAGAGCCAACACCATCTGACCCCTGCATCTCCCAGAGCAGGTCCCCACGCTCCTCCTCCCTGGTTCTACCCCCTGAACCTCTGTCCTGCTGTTCCCTTCACCTCACCTCTCCTCTCCCCCTCAGCCTGCACACCCCTCCCTCACCTGCTTCTCAACGAGGTCTGCCCGCGAGGCGTTATTTAGAAATGACCCTTCACTTCCTATCCCCAGCATGTTTTATTTTTACCCATAGCACATGTCACCACCTGAAACACTGCACGTCCTTTCTGGATTCATGTTTATTCCATCCTCCTCTTTTTAAAAAGTATGTTCCAGGGGCCCAGGGATGGTTGTTTTCCATTGTGTATACAGCTGAATCCCCAGGGCCTAGAACAGTGGCTGACACAAACAGGTGCTCAAAAATATGTACTCAGTGAATATGGCATCACATACATATTTGTTGATCACTGTGTTACTGGATTCAGGTTTATGGAGGGAAACGAGCAGACTGTGGCATCAGAGGGCAGAACTGGATTAAGCCACAAGACAGCCATAAAGTTTGGAGGGGATGCAGGGGTTGTCTAGGTAGAGAAAGCACGAAAATGTCACAGGGCTGGGAAGTCATTGTGGGTTTGTGGTTGTTGTTGTTGTTTAGAAGATGGGGAAACGTCCATGGAACATTTGAAGGAATGAGTTCCAGATTGTTTCTTAAGGATGCATAGAGCTGAGAGCAGGTCAATGAAAGAAATGGACCCAGGAGAAATTAGGAAAAGGTCACAAAGTGTTCTTCAAAGAAGAGCAAGCCTGGCTGCCAAGGTGGTGACAGGCTGTCACTCTGTTCTTCACTCACCATCTTTAAAAATGTTTACAACTTTTGACTTCTCTTTCTGCCTCCCTATCTACAAAGTCTTGGTTGCCAAGGGTTATCTATAGTTTTTTGATGGCATTAAAAAAAAGTCCACTCCATGATTCTGCCTAGCATTCCAGTAGGCTTCTCCTATCTTAATGGATAGAGATTGTTGGCAATTTGCTGCTTCATTTGTCAGTGTAGAAATAATCCACCTTTCCTTTTCCTCATTAGCAAAGAGCTCAGTGCTTCCTCCCAAGGATATTGTATCTGGAAACTTGCCAAATACCTTGGAGCATGTCCTTTAAAAGTTAATATAATACACTCACATTTCAAAATCTGGCAAAGGTTTGAAACCAACACTTATGATTAAAAAATAAAAATAAAACCACACACAAATTAATGAAATATCTTTAGAAGTAGAGTCCAGTGCTGGCTCCTTTTCATACATCTTTATATAAATAAATGGGAGATAAAGTTGGGGAGCAGAGCTACATTACTAATGCAAAAAGTGCTATTTGTTTGGGACTGGATGAGTAAATGTGTCATAAAGAAAGAGCAACGTCAATGTGTCAGAATATGTCCAAGCAGAAAGGTTAACCACTACATGTGTCTTGGGGAGTCGCTCAAGCCTTTAAGAATCAACTTAGTAAGCGGGACAAGCTTGTTCTGACATCTGTACATATTCCAAAGAAGACGTCTTATTCATTATCATTTTTTAAATATCCTAAACCTCTAGTTGTAACAGGGAATGCACTATTTCTGTAATGGTAAATCTCACAAAACAGAAATGATTTTCCAAAACATATGTCCTCACTCAGTCAGGGCTTTTCTACAGAGACCAGGCATCAGAATCATCTGTGGGGACTTTTGTAGTTTTCATGCATCCACCTGATTTTTCATGCATTTAGATCTATAATAAATACTCATTCAAGAGTCCCTTAATAACAAGGTTCTGTGATTAAATATAAAAGAAGAAGAATATACAATATATGTGCTCACAGAACTCACAATCTAGACCATGATGAGTAGTGGTGGGAAAGGGTGTTAAGGTGGACCCCACCCCCACCCCAAAGTGATATGTTAAAGCCCTAACCCTCAGTATCTCAGAATGTGATTATATTTGGAGATAGAGCTTTAGAGAGGTGATCAATTTATTTTATTTTTTTATTTTTATTTTTTTAAGATTTTATTTATTTATTTGACAGAGACACAGCGAGAGAGGGAACACAAGCAGGGAGAGTGGGAGAGGGAGAAGCAGGCTTCCCGCCGAGCAGGGAGCCCGATGCGGGGCTCGATCCCAGGACCCTGGGACCATGACCTGAGCCGAAGGCAGACACTTACACTGAGCCACCCAGGTGCCCCAAAAGGTGATCAATTTAAATGAGGCCTTTGGGTGGGCCCTAATCCAAGCTGTCCGGTCAAGGAAAGGAAGACACACCAGGGACGCCCAAGCATAGAGGAAAGGCCACGTGAGGACACAGGGAAAAAGCAGCCATCTACAAGCCAGGGAGTGAGGCCTCAGGAGAAACGAGATTTGCCAACACCTTGATCTTAGATTTTGAGCCTTCAGAACTGTGAGAAAATTATACGGTATTTTATCATAGCAGCCATGGAAACTAATACACCAGATATGTAAATCTATGACTACAAAGCAGCAGAGGACAATGTAAGGGACATGGGAACAACAGGCAAGCAAGGTGACTTTCCCGGTGGTCACAGATTCAAGATGGCGGTTTGAAATCAATGGAAATTGTTACCATTGTTCCCTAGGTAAGAATTTTACCTAATTCACCTTGATTAATAATAGCTGACATTTAGTGAGGCCTTTCTATGAGTCAGGCACTAAACTAAACATTTTACATGTATTAACTTACTTAAGCTTCACTTCAACACTATAGACTCATCTGCCATAATTATTCCAAATTTACGGAGGCAGATACAAAGCAGAGGTTCCATGCTTTTACTAAGTTCTAAAGCCAGGAGAGGTGGGACTGGAGTTCAAGCACAGGCGGACTTATAGGCTCTGTGCATCCTGCATTAATGGCACTCGTGAGTTTTCTAGTCAAAAAGGTTCTCAATAAATCATTATTCCAGAAAAACATACCACTCTACTAGAAATCCTCAACAAACATACAGAGTGGTGTCCTGCCAAGAGTTAAGAGATACAGACTAGCCATACAGAGTTTCCTAGCTACGTGTGCCTGTGGCAAATATTCCCTGAAACATAATTTCTTAATTATTGGACTAGTTGTTCCTTTGTAAGCATAAGACTATACTATATGGTATTGGACTCCCTTGTTGAATATAAGACTTAAATAGTTAACAGCATAACTCCAACTCATACATGGGTAACTCTCTGTTTGAGAGAATGGGTGAAAACATATTGTTCACCATCAGGGCTAAAGAGAAAAATCTCAGGAGCCAAAATCAGTACCTTTATCCCCCTCTTCTACTTCTCGCTCCTCCTAATGGCTGCCATCAGAGCTCTAGGCCAATAATTCCCAGCAGAGACCTTTTGAAATTATGGATCCCACCCTACTTTCTGCCTCTCCCTCCTTTCTCCTATATCTTTACTTAGTAGGTCTGGGGTAGGTCCACGGATCTATTCTTTAAAAGTTCACAATGATTCTGATTCTCTGCCACATTTGGACATCATGAGAATGTTATCACAAAAGTAGGAGATTTTTCAGAACACTCAATGCTTTAATTATTTTGTGCTGATAGTTACTAGATCACATGATCTAAATCTGGGTTGGAAATGCACCCATTTATACTCCCATCCAGACCGAACCTTACCCAGTCCCAAAGCAACCCGTGTAAAATCCCTTTAAAACAGAGGTGCTAAATGTTTATCTGATTAAAGTAGAGCTGCCAAGAGGTGACTGAACCTCAGCTAAATACTGCCAGGGGTTTATCTGAATTTCAAAAACTCCCAAATTAGTCTCCATGTGGGAACACTGTCCAGGGACATTTTCAGCTATACGTTTTCTATTATTCCTGATGTATACCAAGTTATTTTAAGTCTTTTACAGAGTAGTACAAAGAAGCTCAATTCATGCAACATCAAGTGTGGCCTCCCAAGTTGTGGAAACAATTGTAATAATGTACATTAAATAAGCTGATGCTGTTATTATTGCAAATGTCAAGTTCATTACAGCAGACGTTTCAACTGAAGATCACTACTCATTAAAATCAAACAACCAATATGCCCTGAATTCACCATTTCATTTACTGTGTCAGCTTCAATGCTCAAGAGAGTCATTCAGAATTGTCTTCCGTGTAATTGTCATAGGATTATTATGTAACAAAGAATCAGGTTTCAGTTCTTATCACCTGCTAATCATGATAATTAAAATGTGAATGAAGAGTTACTCGGTGACACAGAGGCTATAAAATATACTATAAAATACTTTACAATGTTATGCATATCGCTGGAGGAATTATTTTAATTCCAAAAATAGATGACATGACTATTAAGAAAAAAATATTCAAAACTGAAAATAAGGGGGGAAAAAACACTTATGTGATTTGTTGATGTCATGCGAGAGCCTAGTCCCACTAAGTATCTTCTGACTCTCCAGAGAAATATGACTTGGTTACATTTACTATGTCTTCTATTCCTTAGGGCCAAGACATTTCACACTTCTTACAATTAGAGCTCTTATTATGATTTGCGTGTTTGTCATGTTGAAAAGATAACCCAAGGGTTAGTTAGATTACTCAGCATGGTTTCTTACATAGTATGGTTTCTAAAGCATCCATACTCTCACAGCATACATTTTTGATACCTGATTATATAAAATTCCTATTTTCATGTGTGTTTTTTAACTAGTTTTATCATCCTCTTTATTCCCTCAATTAGTTTTATAATTGATTTTATATAAATGTATTTAGTATCCCATTAGAAAAAAATATGCATATCTAATACTAGCCAAGGAATTGGGTAAAAAATCTAAGACAAAGTTTCAACCATTATCAGAAAAGGAGAACATGCAAATCTCCCTGAAAGTATCTATATTGAGAAAACAAAATTTAAGTGAATACTTAGTTGAAAATAAAATTGTTGAAAGAATGTCTGGCAAAAGTTGTACGAGTAAGTGCCTTAAAAATATGGATTCTTTCAAAGAGGCATCTGTGAAATGCCCTCACTATGATACCAAGAGGACCTACTGAGAGTGATTATGTATTCCTGAAAGCCACACTTAAAATGCATCTTTAAAGCAGAATCGGCAATTTGCAAATGTGTAGGTCATTAAAGGCCTTTGAGTCCCTCTGTACTAGCCAGAATTTGCAAATATACCTCTGTCCTGAACTAAAGGGGTAAGGAGGAACAAGGTCTAATGGAAGCTATTTACAAATAGAGTTGTCTATTAAGTCTTGGACAGGTTGGCAAACGTACATCAAAGTGGACAGTTTATTTTTATGTGACGATCTAGTAGGTTACTATTTATATCTGAGCATGATCTGAATAGTCTGGAAGGATCTGAAGCTGATGCCTCACATGAACCATGCACAAGATCATCTATTCCTGCTTTTGCATCTTTCCCTTTCCCTTTAGTTGGTTCTCACTTCACTGATGAATCACTAGGATAAAACTCTCATCCTCTCTCCTTCCCCTACCCCAAAGCTATAGGTTCTGATGTGGGAAACAAAGACAGAAGGGAATGTAGATAAAATTAAATGTTCCTATAACCTGCAGCCCCTTGACAAATAACTGAGATATGCAGAGTATAACATTCCTCCAGGAAACTTCCATCTGTCTTAATGTTGATGCTTTGCTAGAGGGAAAAACTACCTTAGCTTGACAATAGCAAGGCCTCCAGTGTCCTGAGAGTCTTCTTTAGCATAGACACCTACCTCCCCCAGCACCCAAGTATATAATCGGACCGTCCTCAAAACCCCGGTGCAGCAGCTCTTTCTGCCCAAGGGTCCTGTCCCCATGCTTTAATAAAATCACCTCTTTTTGCACCAAATGATGAGGGAACAGAAGGCTGGCTGAGGACAAAGCACAAGCTGAAACTCCACACCCCTCCCCCAACATGGGATATACGTGACATTGCTCAGGCACTCCTGGCTGCCCTAAAGCTAAGGAAAGTAATAACAAATAGTTGCTTACAGAGAGCACAATCCTGCAAGACATGAGTCTCCCTCAGTTTACAAATGTCTTAGCGATCGACAAGAACAAAGCATTTCTAGCTTCCAAAAAGAAATGTAGATACAATTAAATGTCCTTCTAACCTACAGTCCGGTGACAGATACTTGAAGTGGTCAGAATGTAATGTTCCTCCAGGAAGTTCCCAACTATCTTCATGTTAATGCCTTGCTAGAGGGAAAGGCAACCTTGGCTTGACCATGGCAAGGCCTCCAGTATCCTGTGAATCTTGAAAATATGAAAATCCTTTTGAAACTTCCCTTTTCCTTACCTCCCCCAACCCCATAGTTTATAAACAGCCACCCCTCAAACTCCAGGGCAGCAGCTCTTTCTGCCCATGGGCCTTGTCCCCGTGCTTTGAAAAAACCACCATTTTGCACCAAAGACGCCTCAAGAATTCTTTTTTGGTCATCGGCTTGGGACCTAAACCCACCGAACTTCACCTATATTCCAAAACCCCACCACAAAGGCATCTCAAGAATTCCTTCTTGGCTCTCGACTCTAGACTCCAAAAACGACATCAGGTTCTATTTCACCAAGTCTTAAAGTTCACTTTAACTCTTTCACAGATAAAGGTGGTAATTTGCTTTGCTGGAGGTTAATGCATCCTACATCACTTCTGATGTAGGAAACAAAGGCAAAAGAAAAACTGAATGTCCTTACTATCTACAGCCCACTGACAAGTCCTTGAAACAGGAGAGTGACATTCCTCTAGGAACTCAACTGCCTCAATGTTAATAATATTAAGGGCAAAAGGCAATCTTAGCCTGACCCCCAGGACCCTGTAAGTCTACTTAACATAAAAATTCCTTTGGAAACTCCCTTTATCTGTATCCCCAAGATACATGTTGGGAATCATCCCGCAAACATATGACCCACTGATATATATCTGAAGGGTCTCATGACTAAGGTTTTATTATACGGAAATAAATGACCATTTCCAAACAATAGCTAGCCCCCTCAAGGTTCTGAAAACCTTGCTTCCAAAATTTCTTAGAGACTTATGGTAGGTATCCCTAACCCCTCTCAACTTGAAAGTATATAATCAGTCACTCCTCATGACCCCAGTGCCACTCTTTCTGCCCATGGGCCTGTCCCCGAGCTTTAATAAAACCATCTTTTTGCACCAAAGACGTCTCAAGAAATCTTTTTTGGCCATGGCTCTGAACCACAACATTTTTCCTACATCAACTTCTGTGGTCTACCTTCCATTCCTCCCTTCTTCCTTCTTCCAGGAACAGTAACCTCTTCCCTTTACGCTGATGCACCCCCATCCCACCCCATGTGGTTTAGTGTGACTAGCAACACCGGTTAAACCATCTGCAACTGTCTGTTCTGTAGGTTACACATGGTAGAACAGTAGCAAATGCCTGAGGTTCAATGTGTATTATTCTCTTATTAACACTGACTTAATCCAATCTTTTATCAAGTATGTCACTTAAAGTTTTATTACTAGTTATGAATTTAATATTTCATAACTCCCAAATCAGAGCATAAAATATTTTGCTTGCTTAAACTGCATATGTAGGGCAAAACTAACAGGCCAACTGGGATTCTCACCACACTGACTGGAAACAGCTTTTAGAAAAGATAACTCAAAGAAGAATTTAAAATCAATACCACAGCAAGTAAAATCAACTTCTTTTCCAAGTGTTCAGTCACTTGGGAGAAAAAGAAGCAGTGTGGCATTTTCATTTTACAGGCTATGTGCAACCATGCTGCTTTAAAGGGGAGAAATAAGATAAGCTGATTTTATTTTCACCAGTTTTCAATACAGCAGCTTCCATCGACTCAGCATGGCTAACAAAGTAACATTACCAAAGAAAATAAAATAATAGATTAGCCGCACAATCTAGGCATTTTGTTTTCAGAAGGAATTCTCTAACACTCTGCCTTTAGAGCCGAGAATGCATGCTTCTGGAGAAAGAGAACCTCCCCGCTGCTGCTTCTGCTCCCGCAGAGATGACTTGCAAAGAATAAAGTCTTTTTCTTTCTTTCTTTCTTTTTCTTTCTTTTTTTTTTTTTCTTCCAGCTGGAGATCAATCAGTGTGGGGATGGCCCTGGCCACCACGAAGAAGTTTTCTTTCGCCCCATCATCTGGGTCCCACGCCCTGACAAGGGTTTATCTCAACTGGATAGCTTTTGAAGCTGAATTGAGAAATAAACTGAAAAACATGTCCCAAAAAAGCTGCAACTCAACTATAACTAACTATTCAAATGGAAAGACCATCCCCTGCATCTAGCTGTTCCCCACATTCGGGGAAAGGAATAAATGTCCTTTCCAATTTGGTTGCTGACTGAAAGCAAGGGCTGTGGCTGTCCCCCTTGCTAAAAACCCTCCTTTTGTTTTTCTTTTCTCCTGTCAGAAAGCCTGCCTCAGAGGATGCACTGTGCATATCAATGAAGAAGAAGGAGAGCAGGGGTGATTGAAACTGAAGATTATTTTTTTTTTCCCTGTCATTTAAAGGGTTCTCAGTGAATCATGCCCTCTTTGTGATTCCATTTCAAAACACATTCTTTGCCAGTTCCAAGCCGGGAATCCTTTCCTTAGTGACCTGTTCAGCTATCCTGGAGTCTGGCTCTGTGCTTCCCTGCGGGGTTGAGACACGTAAAGATTCAAGGAAGCCAGTTCTAGGCCCAAATCAGCAGAATTTTAGGCTCCTGAGCAGGGCAACGGGGAGGAAAAAAGGGGATGTGAGGAAATGATACACTGGCTTGGCTCACTGTTGAACCGAACACAGTTGAAAACAACAATTCTGGGGCCTTAAATGTGGGGGCTATCATTACAGAGTCATGGAAAAATGAAAAGGAGAGAAATGAATATATTTATATAGCCCTTTGAGGTCTTTCTTATAAAAACCTACCTGAAACCACGCATGATTTTAAGTTATAAACATCTGCTTTAAGAGAAATATTGTGAAATTTGTTTTTTAGAAGTTAATCTTTCAGGGATATTTTAGAAGATAAAAATTATAAGACAATTGAAAAAAAATCTGCTAGGTATTTAAAAATGTATTTCAAAACAAAGATCTTATTTTAAAAGATATGACTAGGTTGGGGCGCCTGGGAGGCTCAGTCAGTTAAGCCTCTGTCTGCCTTTGGCTCAGGTCATGATCCCAGGGTCCTGGGATCAAGTTCTGCATCGGGCTCTCTGCTCAGTGGGGAGCCTGCTTCTCCCTCTCCCTCTGCTGCTCCCCTTGCTTGTGCTCTCTCTCTGTCAAAGAATAAGATATTTAAAAAAAAAGATATGACTAGCTTAGCCAAGAAAACAAAATATCTTAACAAAATAGTAAACCTTGAGATGTGTGTGGTTTTTATACCAGAATGACTATTGATTAATCATTAACACAATTTTTTATACAAAAGATGACTGCTTAAATAGAACTATATAAGAAACAAGATTTTTTTTTTTTAATGAAGCTTAACATCATGTAACAGATGTTAGGTTTCTTTCTTTTCTCTACCCCAAAGAGGACTGTAATATTGTTTGAGATGACAGTTGTCGACTGTGGAATGCAGCTAATAAATTATAGAAGCTAAAACATATCATTATTTAATAATCCTTTTTTAATATCCCCATCATTTAAATACCACCTGCAAGGAAAAAAATATACACATGGCAATAAAATATATACAATCAAGAAAAAATACATAATCAAGGATTAGAATTTTTTATTTTAAATATAATTGAAAAAAATCCCCTATCAATTTAATTAACTACATTGTTAGGAGAGTAGGGCTAATACAGTGATGCAAAGTGAGTTTATTTTAAGGACCATATTCATTCCCCAACCTCTTTATTCCTACTTCCCTACCCCATCCTAAGTTCAAATTACTTTAAAAATGCAAGAACTGTTTCCTCTCTTGGTAGTCCGAGTCTGTTAATCCTGCTACGCATTTAGACCATGGAATCCCCTTTGCTTTAAATTAAACTGAATGTTTGACTATTGAGAAAGAAATTTCGCGTGAAGAAAATTATATTCTTCTTTTGTTCACAGCTGAGATGCATATTTTCTGATTTAAAAGGCAACATTCATAGAAAGGAAGTTGCTTATGAGATGAGATCTTAATTTTGTTAAAAACAGATTAGGAAGCTGAACCTACTAAATAACAACACCATACTACTGGCTAAAAATGATTAACAGTTATTAAAATCAATATCAGAAAACTCAAACAATAAATTACATTCTCAAAGGCTCAAAGTAAATTTCTGGAGCTGAACTACCCTGAAGCAAACTGCTGAACTAGTACAATGTCCTGCTGGAGAGAGTGTGTCTAGAGCAAGACTCGACCCTGAGTGTATCCTGTGCTGAGGATTCTGGGAAATAATGAGTAATAAACAGAATAGGAAGGGGGCGTGGCACTCACTGTGGAGTAAAATATACCACCACCTTCCTACAGAAGGAAAATATGTACACTTCCATGGCAAGTGCATGTTTGAACAGCAATCAAAATGAAGTGGGGTAGAAACTACTTAACTGAGCTATACTACCTGACATCCCATAGAATTCTAGCAATAACGAGAAGAGAATCCATCCCCTTGGTCTCGAATGTCCTAAATTAAGACAATTAAGAAGGACCCTTTCTCACTACTACAAGAATTCACAATGATATGTTAAGTACAGTTGTGCTTTCCAAGGGCCAATACTTGATAACCTCTTCCCAAAGCTGAATTTCAAATTAAATTTTATTGCCTATATTTTATTTATGCCCAACTAGGAAAAAATTGAGAACCGTAAGCTTACAAGTAGGTAACTAATGCGTTGAACAGGAAATATAGATATCTATATTTGGATTATATTTGCACAAATGGAATACACAGATTTGCAGACATGGAATTAATAAAAAGAATTAACTTTTTTGGATTAGAACATTTAAAAAAATCACTGAGAGGATAAGGGACTAGTGGTCACTTAAACGGAGTTTAATAAATGTATTGCTGGCAATATTTTGATATTTTCACGTAGAAACTCTGATACCAGAACATGGACAGAATGTCTAGAATGTTTCATAACCACGAGTTTCTTAAATATGCAAATTTGGGGATCCTTGCTTATCGAGACTAGAAAAATTGGTCTGTCTATAGCTCATGTCGAAGTAAGTTATTTCTACATCTCACAGCTATAAAATTGAAAAATGTCTCACAGCTTATTTACTTGTCATTTTTTTATAGTCCTTGATATCTGGGCGTCAGAACAAATAAAGAATCCCCATCAGCTTCAGTGAGTGCGACACATAGCTTGCAAGAGTATGTGATTTATGGAGCCACAAATAGGAGCTAGGAAGAGTCTACACATTTGAGTTAGCTAGCTTTGGGGCAGGGCGGAGGGTAAATGAGAGTCACGAAAGGTTTGCAAAATACAGACAGGAAGAAAACAGACCAAAGTTAATAAGCTGTCTCAGATAGTAACTAATCAGACAGCAAGGTATCACTGACAAAATGAAACAAGAACAGGAAGGCAACAAACGTCGCCTTATGGCAAACTTTATATTTTGGCTTTTTGATTCTACCGGGTTGCTTAAGTCACCCTCCTACACCCTCATAACACTGCCACAGCTCTTTTCCTTGGGTTTTGCTCAATGTATGGATTAAATTCAAATTTTAATATTTCCATTTGAGCCACCCTTGCATGTTTTGTTTGTTTTGTTTTTTTGCCTAAAGGAATAGATCTTAGACATCACCAACTGGAATAGCTTCATTTTGTGCAGAGTTGGCCCACAGAGGTTCAGGCCAGGGAGGGAACGAGGCAGAGGCACAGGCAGGGTGCTAGGTGGAACCCCACAGGCTCAGGAACCTGTGGAAGGTCTGTTTCAGATACAGGAAATGGGCGGAGCTTGTTGCTCCATAGTACAAACTTAAAACTTAAAACTCATCTTACATTAAAATAGTTTCTGTAATAGGTAAGGGCAAGCAGGTATGAACTGCTGTTAGGACAAAAGTATTATGATTACCCTAAACATGACACTCTCCAGTGAACATCTGATGTTTTAAAATAATACTATCTTATAAAGTAAGGCAGAGTGAAATAATCAGAATACAAAGTGTAAAGATTATACTATATACATATAGATAGAGTGAGCATTCTTAAAACCGCTATTGATGCCCATCTATGAATTAGGCTGTCTTCAAAAGCAATGGATTTTCTATCAGCGGAGATGCTCTGTATAATTATTATTTGTTCCTAAAACTTTTGATTTTACAGAGCAGTAAAAACTATATTATTGTATTTCAGAAGATGAAGGATATCTGATTCAAAGGAAGAGTTAAAAATACTCATTTATTTTACTTTCTTCTCTTTTAATGTTTCTGAAATTGAGGATGTGGCCGCAAATCAAGGGAAAGAAGACCTTGCCGGCCATTCTGCAGGAGAATAGGTTTAATGTGGCTGCCGTTACCTGGTCTTACAGAAAAACAGCACAATGGAAAGCTGGTTGCATCTGCAGCACTACAAAATTTAAATTTTAACATAAGTATAATCTCACTTTCTTCTTGCTTAAATGTATTCAAACAAATGACAGTGATGCACACTGATACGAAGCAATGGTGTACAGGCAATCAAGGGTCACAGCGAACGATGGGAATTAAACAAAGGCGGTTGGAGTTGCCAAATTTTCAAAAGGTTGCAACAGTTGGTGTGAAGGCTACCCTGAAAGCTACTCATGAATGACTATCACTGGCATATCTCAATATCTTTATG
The DNA here is from genome assembly GCF_009762305.2 of Zalophus californianus. NCBI lineage: Eukaryota > Metazoa > Chordata > Mammalia > Carnivora > Otariidae > Zalophus > Zalophus californianus. The sequence continues at coordinate 6,499,071 of NC_045601.1, read as the reverse complement.
TCAAAAGCTTCCTACATCCGGTGATGTGTAGTTTAATTAAGAGGTTAGGGAAAAAAAATCCCTTAAATTTAACTTAAAGAGGAAAGGTATTTTTAGAATATATCATTCAGAACATTTTGAGTAATGAAAGGTCTTCATGAATTAACATTCAAGAACATGGATAATGGATATCTTTCCACTTGAGAGATTGCAACACACTGACTCCTGTTGTTTGGCTGCACTGAATTCTAAACATTAAAATAATAATAATAATAATGCCTTTATGGTGCATGCATTCTCTAGTTCCCCAAAGGCTTCATCACCTTCCGGGATTTTATCTCTAATGTCATACACTTTAAAATACCTGGCTGGCAATTGAGGACCTGTGCGCTAATGATCCTTGGTCTGCATTGACACCAGGGCTAACAACCACGACAAAATTATTAACGGTTAGTATCTACACATTCTGTTCTATTTTTCTAAATTATATTTTTAAATTAAAAAAATCCTGATTTAAGTACTCTACATTTTCCATACCACATGATTCCCTCAGCCCCACCCCCACCCAGTGACATCAAGGATTATCCTAGGGGAGCTCAGTAGCTATGAAGGAGCCTGTCCTCTGCTAAGAAGTACCAAGGATGGTTAATTATCTGATCAAGTCCACTCAGTCTGTGCCAAGAAGAAAATTACGTTTCTGGCTGGAGTTGGGAGCAATATCGTTAAATTATTTTTCATTCTCCTTTTTGCAGTTATATGCTTTAAAAGCAGAAGAATAAGTATATTTTATTTGGAAGCATTTTGATAAACTTAAATTAATCCTGATCTCAGGCAGGAAAATTTTGTGTGTGTAGTTTGTGGGAAACATATCAATCAATTTTTCCAAAGTTGGGATTTCCAGACTTTTCCTGTAGGTAGATAAAGTGTTTATTTACTATATTTTCAAATGCACTTAATTTTTTTCTGGTCTTATTGCTAATAATATGAGTACTTATTCAGACCTGATTGAGGAAAATATTTTACATTTCTACAGAGCATCTCAGGCATACTCTCTACTTTCCAAAATGGAAATTTGAGTAAAAATGGACCATCCTCTGTACGTAGATTCTGGACACAGAACAATGAAAAGCTCTACATACACTTAAATGAATCAACTTAAGAACTGACAAAATAAATTATTTTTAAAAAGGATGGAAATCCTTGAAAATATATGGTCCAGTTTTAAGAGCTAAACACAAAAGAGCCCTCCAAGCTAAGCAGCTGTTTTAAATATGTAGATCTTCCACTCCAGTATCTTAATAGCTGGAAGAAATTACAGTCCGGAGAAGACATGTGCATAATTTGAATTAAGCAGATGAAGGCTGTGAAGAAAATCAAACATCTCAGGGTAATAGATGCAAACAATGGTACTGAAACTCTAAGGAATTTTTATTTGTTTTTTCATGATGGCAATGTGGCCATTCTTGTGATACAAACTACCCGTACTGGTTAAAAGTAGTGATTTTTTTTCTTTTCTTTTTCCTTTCAAAAGTCCAAAAGAAAACACGCCAACTTCTAAACCAAAGCCACAACACAGTCATCTCTGGACTCTTCATGTTACAACAGTCTTTTGAATCAACATACTGATTTGGGGTTGGCCTAGGCTGTCTTTCCACCTGTCGGCTGCCCTGCCTTCTGCGACAGGATCCACATTGTGCAAAGCATGTCAGACCTATCACATTGTGACATGCTGGGGCCGGGAATACAACCGAGGAGGAGTAAGGAATGACAAAAAGTTTAAGAGAAATATTTGTTCTCTAGAAGAGGAGTTACTGAAATGTCTCCCAATTCAAAATGTGTCTGACCCACTTTAATGACCACGGGCTTGCATTTAAAGTCACAAGTTGCTAAACACTTGGGGCCAGATGGTGGCACCTGGAATGAGAGCACCCTCGAATGGAACATACCAGGGAACTGCAGTGTGCCTTGATGCTAACAGCATTCCCACCAGATTATGCCTTTTACTTTTATGGCTTTTCGTTTCCAGCTCCGTTTATGAAAGTGTGTACAGATCTTTGATTTAGAAATTAAGAGTTAGTATTCACACACCAGGCAGTCCAAACCCAAAGTATGACAGTGCCAATTATATTTTCTATATATCATCCCCTGAATAGTAGACTTCTCAGTGCTCTGTCATCTCTTGATTATTGATATGAAACAAAATAAATAAAAATACCAACAGGCATTTAGAATATAGTCTGGCAGTTCCTCAAGCAGTCAAACGTATGTTACCATATGTCCCCATGTGACCCAGTAATTCTGCTCCCAGGTATACCCCAAAGGCAAAATACAATATATGTCCATGTAAAAACTAGTGCACAGATAGCCAAAGCAGCATTATTTATAATAACCAAAATAAATTAAAAATTAAATTACTAACAGCTAAAATTGAGCACTTCCTATGTATTAAGAACTGAAGCATTTTATACGTATTTGCTCAGTCTTCACAAAAATATAATGAGGTTGTGTAGATAAACAAATGTACAATGATACCACAGTTATTATTCCCATTTTAAAGACAAGGGAACAGAGGCACAGGAAGATCAAGCAAATTCCCCAGCTGCAGAGCCAGCATGTGGCAGGGTCAGGCCGTCGGCCCCCAAGCCTGGCTCTTAACCTTGGAACAACCCCACACCTACAGGACCCTGCCCCAGCGTCCCAGAGTGTGACGGACCACCTTTGGATGACAAGGTGATAAGTGATTTTCATTTTCATGCTTTTGTCATTTTCAAACTCCTTATGTAGACAACTAGGACCTCTATGAGAGACAGAGACAGAGAGGGAGAGAGAGAAATGGCTATTTTGCACAATAAGAAATAACTGCTTATTGCTCTACTAATTTTGGAATTTTTTAGGAAATTAGAGTAGGAAGCATTACAGTTAAAATATCACAGTGTGTGGTCAAAATTTTAGGCATAAATTTAAATCACACTAAATCCCTTATCTTTTATTAGTCAAAAGTTGTGCTGCTGAGGGCGCCTGGGTGGCTCAGTTGGTTAAGCGACTGCCTTCGGCTCAGGTCATGATCCTGGAGTCCCGGGATGGAGTCCCACATGGGGCTCCCTGCTCAGCGGGGAGTCTGCTTCTCCCTCTGACCCTGCCCCCTCTCATGTGCTCTCTCTCATTCTCTCTCTCTCAAGTAAATAAATAAAAAATCTTAAAAAAAAAAAAAAAGTTGTGCTGCTGAGAGACCGCCCCGTAGATAGAATGGCTGCGAGTTGTAAAATCTAGATCCACAGGTCCCAAACTGAGCATGTACCTGTGGCCCAGTAAGTGACCTGGGCAGCCGGTTAGGGGAAACTACCAAAGATTCATGTAGCTTTTGGGAGGGCCACACTGTCCCTGCAAGTCTCAAAAAACTGCATTTACAACAACCTTCCCCGCCCCAATTCCAGGAGGTTCTGATAAAGGGAGGCTATAGCAAATATTTTGGGGGAAAAAAAATAGTATCCTTATTATTTTTAAAAGAAAACATACAAAGAAACTATATTAAAATTTAGGGAACATTAAGCAGAATAAACCTCTGTAGTTTTGAGTCATGAAAAGTGTAAGCAAAATGAACACCCACTAAGAGATAAGTAAAAGAAAAGGGGGATACTTCAATAGTTTTAACTGTTGAGCACTTTTCTAGAGCTGGACAGATGAAATGGCTGAAATTCTAGGGCTAATCAGATTTAATCCTCTACCTATATACTCTTCTTTCCTGTTATTAAATTTGAAAAACAAGCACTGCAAACTGAAGCCAAATGACGCGATTGAGCTCAAGTTAAAAGTGGGATCAAATCCACTACTTTGGTCCTAATAAAAACTGGAACCCCTCCCACCCTCCTCCCTGAGAGGACATGCTCACAAGCCAGAACCTACCACCGGCGTTCTTACAACCTAAACTGATGGTCAGAGAGAATCTGCTTAATATACCTGCTGGCAATTGTTAGTAACTTAGAAAGGATACTCACTTGGCAAATTTTTTATATACAATGTATGATTCATGATGAACTATATATTAGGAAGAAAGAAATGTTTGAGCACCTACCTTGTGCCAGGCACTGTGTGAGATGCTTTGCAAACCTTCTTTTGTTTATTCGTCACAAGAACTGCAAGGTTAATACTATCATCCCTGTCTTCTCAAGTAAAGAAACTAAGCTATAGGGACATTAACTAACTTGCTTGCCATCCAAGATAAACAGATGATAGATCTAAGAGCCAGTGCCAGATACAACATCTTTTTCCTCTTCCTCCAGACTGTCTTGCTGTTGATGGAAAAGGCTGCTCGTGAATGCACATAACCAGTAACAGACCCAGATATTTGGCATTAGCTGTGAAATAATAAAATATGGAAACACTGACCAAGTAAATTAAATGACGATACCACGTCAGACATAAGAAAATCAAATTCTTTTGATTTAATGTATACAGAGGATCCTCAAAGACCCCAGTCAATACACTTCATATCTATAAGTTCTTGACCTTCATTAGAGTATCTAGTATGCCCTGATAACAAGTGAACTTGGACCCAAAATTTCATTACCTTCTCAAATATATTCCCTAAAGAGGACTAAATAAAATCAAATTGGTATCTGGCAAGCATTGAAACATAAAAGATTCTGCTAATTAATTTTAGAGCAGAACTTCTCATATTTTACCTGATTAACCTTCAATCTCAATAATACTGATCAAGAAAACAAATCCAATCACAAGTTAGCAAAGTATTATATATTCCAAATAAGACAACAAAGAACCAAAAAACCTTTTTTGGAGAACACATACAATATCATACTCAGTGATTTAAGCAATATCATAAATAATTACATATGATTCATATTTGAAAAAATCATTAAAAATGTTTCAGCTTATAGTCCTGTTTTTTTATATGTTTATTTATACAGTTGTTAATTCTCAGTAATATGGATTAATCTCAAAATATGGCTAAATAAAAAAGTTGGGTTGCGTAAGAGACCTGTAATATAATTATCATTTATTTAAAGTTAAAAAAACACGCAAATTCCTAGTATTCCATATAATTAATGGAATGGTAAATGCACGCATAAAAAGGGTACTAAAAACACAGATGACAATAGCAAATTCCAAAATTCAGGATAAAAGTTACCTCTTTGGGGAAGTAAAGAGGAGAACAGAACCATAGAGAAGTATATTCAGGGTTTCAGTGTTAGTTGTCATTTTTTTCCCCTTTGGCTGAATAGTGGGTATACTGGTATTTGTTATATTATCCCCATACTCTTTTGCATTCCTGAAGTACTTTACAATAACAATTACAAATACATAACCCCTCCGAATTTGATACGGTGGTTTATATATAAACCATTCATTCATCTTTGACTTATAATGGAAATTTGACTTGTAAAGGAAATCAATATTGCTAATGTCAGGCACTGCAAGAGAACAAGCATACTAATCAAATTTGAAGCCACTAATACAATTTCCATGTATTTCTATTACATTTCTCTAGATTCTACATCTAACTTCATCTGGAGTAGGAGTAAACGTGTATATTCTCAAATAAACTTTAATTGAAGAATGTGTCTTACTATATATTATTTTCTGACACTGAGGGTTGAACATTGAGTCTCAAATTTATATTTCTGTTCTATTCTGTCCCCTCAAAAGACTCATATAACCAAACTCCCTCTAGATATCTCCACTTAAAATTTATTTAAAACCTTAAACCCCTCAAATAAAATTTATTTAAACTCCCTCCCCCAATGGCATCTCTCTTTTTCCTCCACTCTGCCTTCTTTCTAGTGGTATCAGCATGGAAACTGTATTCAAGCCAAGTATCTGTGTGTCATACTTAAATCTTCCCTTTCTTTCATATCAGTTAGTTCAGCAGCAAGTCCTATTGAGACAACCTCTAAAACATCACAAATCTGTACACTGCGGCCATTTCACTGGCTGGTCCTCTTGGGGAGTCCCACTCTCTCCCGAAACAACTATGTTAGCCTCCTACCTAACTAATCTCCTTGCCTCTACTAAGTTCCAACCACAGTTACCTTCTTTGTGGCCCCAAAATATGCTTCACGAACTCCTACTCCAGGTGGAGACATGAGCTGCTCCCTCCCTCTGGAATGCTTCCCTCCAGATAGTCCCAGGGCCTACTGCTTCAGGTCTCAGCTCAAATATCACCACCAAAGAGAGGCCTTTCCTCAATTTCTTAAATATAAGGTAGTATCACCAGTCTTGGGTTGATTTTCTGTTCTTCTAAGCACTTACAATGATCCGAAATGGACCACTATCATTCGTTTTGCCGTTAGGAACGAGTTTGGTTGTATGTAGCAAAACACTGCCACCAGAAGCATAACCGAATTGGGATTTCTTTTTCACAGGTGAAAAGACATCTAGACAAAAGCTGTCCCGGGCTGGACGCAGGCTCCATGACGCCATCAGGTACCAGGTCCCTTACATCCTTCTGCTCTGTCCTTTTTAACACGCACCATTCATCTTCATGATGCCCTGACAAAAATATTTAATTGCCTTTTAGTGCTCATGGGATGTCGGCTCCATGAGAACAGAGACCTTGCCTGTCTCCTCCACCACTGGAAGAATCACAAGTCACGTGTTAACAGCTCAATCCATATTCGTTTGATTATTACAAACCAATGAACCAGGAATTCAGAAGTCCTACAGTTAGGGGCCACCCTTCATCCTGGTGGTCACACACAACAGCTATCCCTACCCCTTCGCTACCCTACAGATTCTACCCTGGGTCTCTCCTCAGAGCCCTTCCTTCATGCCCTTCTTTGCTGTCACTGCCAGAGCTCAGACGTTAGCACTTCTCAGCCTGCAGTGCTCTCCTAAGTGCCTGGGCACCCACTTCTCACTCCTCCTCCCACTATATCACACCTTCCGTACAAACTGTTGGCATAATTCCCCAAACAGAACATTCCCTGAGGGGCGCCTGGGTGGCTCAGTCAGTTAAGTGTCCGACTCTTGATTTTGGCTCAGATCATGATCTCAGAGTCCTGGGATGGAGCCTCTTGTCAGGCTTCGCACTCGGTAGGGAATCTGCTTCAGATTCTTTCTCCCACTCCTTTGGCCCCTCCCCCTGCTCATGTGCTCGTTCTTTCTCTCTCTCAAAATAAATAGATACTTTTTTTTTTTTTTTAAAGAATACTCCCTGAGAGCAGGAGCCCACCTGTCCTGTTTCCGATTGCTCTCCCACAACTGCGTACCAGGTGCGCATGCTGTAGACATGAATGTCAGGGGACATTTCGTTACAAGGATCAGATACCTACACTTCTGAGTACTATGTTCCAGGCACCTTAGCACTTGACCCCAGTCCACCCTCATCATGATACTGCCTTTCTTGTTCTTCCTTTTCCATTGCAATTCATCACAGCACATAACTACAGTTCTAAACTGGTTCAGACCTTAGTGTCTTCTCATACTTTATCTCTGCATAAAATGCCTTTCTCCCTTTTTACTATAGGACACTTGTCTAGATATCTCTTACGTCTCAGCTTCTGATCCTCCACAGCCTAGCCGCCTTCCCTGCCAAGTCAAGGCAGAGAAAACTGTTCTGTCCATCCAGGGGCACTTTACCAGCAGTGATAACGACAATGACAGGCTAGAGTGCTTGCAAGGGGCCAGCACTTTGTAAGTCCTTTCCATGCACAAACTCATTTAATATTCCTAACGACCCTCCAAGGTAGGCGATGTCTTTTTCTCATTTTAGGAGAAGAAATTGAGCCATAGAGAGGTTAACTAGGGCTCTAAAGTGGGCAAAACTAATAAAGGACAGCCTGCATTCAAAGCCACATGGTCAGTAACCTCTGACACCCATGTGCTGTGACCTACTTGTATATCTGTCACCAGGTTGTAAGGTTGTTGTGAGCAGGGTCCATGTCTTACTGGTGCCACATATGGGTTCTCAATGAAAGAGTGTTAAATGAATAGAATTTTTTAAAAAAATCAGTTGTACAAATGCAGAAGGAGAAAACTGGCTAAAATGTAGACTAGTGATGAAGAGCTAGTGGTGTAATACTAACTGTGTGGCCACAGAAGCCACATCACTGATCCTACGATGAAGTACGGCCATGTTACGAGCAAGCTGCACTAAGGGACAGGCGCAGGCTTCTTCCAGCATGCATCAGGTCAGTTCCAGAGTCTCAGGCCCTCTCCGCTGCTCAAAAATGGCCAAAAGGAGCTTGTCCAAGATGTAGGTAAAATAAAATAGAAGTGAAGACAGAAGGAGAAAGAATTTCTAGGCATAACAACTACCCTCAAACACAAAGGTTTTGTAAACAAAGGTTTCTTATGATTGAAACAGGCAACAAGTCCAAAGATGGAAGAACAAAGAGACAAGACAAGGGAGTCCAGTGTTGGGCCGAACCAGCCCATACCTACACCTAAGAACAGATTTGGAGCATACTCAGCATTATCATGTGAGTACTATGAAAAAGATCAGAGTGGAAGGGTTCACACCACAGAAATGCCAGAGCTACCACCAGACCTTTTTATTCTGGAGAGCCATTTTACCGACAGACCACTGCACTTAACCTATTAGTGTTGCTGAAAAAATCCAGGATGTTGCTTTGTACAGGGCGGGTAGTGATTAAGATGCTGGAGAGGGTGAGACATAGAAATTATAAGGAGAATATAAATCATGAATACACAGATACATTTAATGAGAGGCCAGAATGTGATGTAGAAACAGTTGTCAGTCCCTTGTGCTTGTTTTCTTTTTTTTTATTTTTCTAGAATCTATAAAAATACTATTTATAGATAAAACTCAAATATTCAAAGAAGTAGTTTGATACTTAGCATTCTTCCCATCAGTCTCTTGTGTCAAAAATAATAAATAAAACCAAAATAATACAAAAACTAAAGATAATGCAATACTTTTGAATAGGAGATAGACCATTACAACATTTTTCTACCCGAGGCAAAAGTTGAAAATACCAAGTCAAACAGCAAACCCTCAAAGATTCTCAACAAACTTATTGTATTTTTCAAAGTCTAATACAAAATCTAGAGGTGTGTTTTCCAGTCAAACCAAGCCTTAGAAGTAATTAGTGAATTTATTGCTATTTTCAAACAATAATATTCCTTGATATTTGTTTACTATAAACATTTTTTTAAACTTTCAATGACATGTTTTTAATAAATTGAAATCAATCATTAGAAGAATTTCCCACTTTATCATTAACTAATTTAGTCTTTTAATGGCTCATATACTCTTTTACAGTAAGTGGAACAGATTATTTTAAAAATTGCTTGCTGGCAGTGAATAGGATTGAAAAATTGATATACAATTTTATATATATATTTTTAAGACCATGGTAAAGGTAAAAGACAGATGAAATCAACAATTATATACAACATTATATGACATAAGCAATATACGAAGACTGACATGTGAGAAACCAACTTTTTCCTTTTAAAGCACTCAAAAAAGATACCAACACAAAAAGATACTAATTTAATCAGCACGAACGATACCACTACCTTTAAATGGACTACAAAATAATAGATTATGTAAATTTAGCATTTCCATTCTGCTTTTAAATTACAGAGGTGACAAATGAATCACTGAAGTAGGCATGTGTAGAAATGTGTTTTCTCTTTAGAGTGCCTCCTAACCCCCTTGTCCTCTATTTTAAATTTGAGTGACTCACAGACTCTTAGGAGCAATCTTGAATAAACGGATTTTGAATAGTAAGTACTCTAGTAAAATTGCTCCCAGAATAAATGGTGTGTCCAGATATATTCAGCACACTAAAGAAAAAGGTAAACTCCATTAGAATAGGTTACGCTGTAAGATAAAAATTTATCATAAGACTTAAATCGAAGGAGCTCCCACGAGTAAGACATACTGAGGTCTGACATTCTGAGGTTATCCCAAGTATGAAATAGGAAATCTGGCATGGAGTAAATTTGTTCTCTTTTGGAGAGATTTAAAAGAAAATAAATTTCAGGATGAATCAATTGCACACTGGAAATAAAAGGTTTTTCTTTGTTTCTGAGACTTATTCATCAAACGAAACTAATAATAATTAAATTTTGCTTATTCATCAGTCTTTTGTAGGTATCGTTTCATTTAAAACTCAAAAATAACCCTAAAAAATACAGGCACTATTACTATTTCCATTTTACAGATGAGAAAAATAGAGGCGGAAACATTTAAAAGACTTTCCCATCCCAGAAAGTCTGACTTTAGAGTGATTCATATCCACTTCATTAGAACTGTGGACTAGAAAGTCAAATAGAATTCTAAGTAAATGACTTCACCCAGCATCTGACATTCTTGAAATTTTAACTTCTCTGTTACATATGGCAATAAGCATGTGTTGGAGACAATACCATAAAATTCTCCTGTAATATATATATCAGTCATTTAGACTTCCACAGACAAGCATGCAACTCAATTCTGCTCAAAATGAGAATAAACCAAGGGGCAAAACAGGTAAACCAAAGCAGTGGGTATTATCTACTTTTGCGGTTCTGAGGTTCTTAGTGTCCAAGTTTTAAATAACAATAGAACTATCTTAGTAAGTTGTTGTTTTTATTTTCTCTCCTTTCAGAACGATGTTGTGACGAATTATGCATAAATGGAATGCAAACACACAGACCCATTTCCCTTTGAAATATTTAAGGATGTAAAAATGAACAGAAACTATCCTTGGCAAAACCTGTACTGAGCTTTCAAAAGCCCACCCATTTGAACCAAAGTCTGTGATGTACTCCGAAACATAGACATCAGTTGGTTCTCACATTCCTCACTTCTCCCTCTAATGTCAGAATGCTTTATCAATTTAAAAAGCACAGCTCTGTGCCATTAATTAGGTTATATATTAAATGACATAGGAGCGGGCACTTCTGAATTCAAACTGACCAGATCCAACAACAGGGGAGGAAACATTCGATGGTAAAATAAAATCCAATGACAGAATAAAACCCTCAAATACAATTACACAAATGCACCCACAAAATTTACCATTTTCTTCCCATGAACAGCATTCCCCAAAAGAATGTATGCTTGTCTGTGTAAAGACACATATGCATAAAATGCTGTCTTTTAAAAATCCACAAATCAATGAGACTATAACACTATGGACACCAAGTTAATAATCATGAGTTTGCACCACAAACCAGGGAAGCTTGAGGTTTTGCTTCCATTCCAATGGGTTTGTGTACCCTCTGTTTTAGCTCATGGCCAAAGAATGCTGTCTTAGCACATCCTCCATGGCCTCAGAAAGGCTTGTATGGCCACACCCACTTACCCAAAGGTAATTTCATTTAATTCCACTTCTACTGTTAAGTGGTTTATGAGAATTGTGTTCTTATCAATATTAAACCTAATAATTGGAGGGAAAAAATTAATATATTAAAACAGGAAAGTAAAACTCTCCTGGTCCCATTCAATGTTGTTTCCTCTGTCTCATGGGCATCACTGAAAGTATAACTAAAATAAATTATTTTATTACACATTTAACTTGATTTCCCATTTAATTCATACCTAAAGAAAATAAAAGGGGGGTGCCTGGGTGGCTCAGTTGGCTAAGCAACTGTCTTCGGCTCAGGTCATGATCTCAGGGTCCTGGGATCGAGCCCCGCATCGGGCTCCCTACTTGGCGGGAAGCCTGCTTCTCTCTCTCCCACTCCCCCTGCTTGTGTTCCCTCTCTCACTGTCTCTTTCTCTGTCAAAAAAAAAAAAAAAAAAAAAAAAAAAAACTTAAAAAAAAAAAAAGGGAGCAGAGCAAATATTTACCAATGTTAAGCTATAAATTAAAATTAACTAAAGCTATAGATCAAGTCCACCCACAAAGAGAAAATGAGGAATATATAGTCTCATGTTTATCCGTCAATAAGTAAGTTTTAAAGAGCTTTTTCATTTAAAATTTTTCATTGTTCTCTGATAATAATCCCAGGCCCGTTACAATTACACGGCAAGAACAAATAAGGAAAAGGTAGAATCTGGGTGAGCAAACTTTTGGTTTAAAAGCTTTAAGGTGAGGGGTGACTTGGGTGGCTCAGTGGGTTGAGCACCCGACTCCTGATTTTACCTCAGGTCATAATCTCAGGGAGCTGGGATGGAGCCCTGTGTCAGGCTCTACGCTCAGTGGGGAGTCTGCTTGAGATTCTCTCTATCCCTCTGCTCCTCCCCCGCCTCGACTCACACAGGAGCTCTCTCTCTCTAAAATAAATTAAATCTTTAAAAAAAAGGAAGCTTTAAGGTGAATGGTATAGGCACAAATTCTTGTTTCTTCTAAAGGATACTTCCTTCGCTGAAGGATAATGACTGTATCAAATTCTTAAAACACAACTGGGTCAACTGCATGATGGAATCTGAGTCCAATAAACAGAGACAACAGAATTGACTATTTGAAACGAGGACTTCAGTGAATAGTAATAAAATTTCACATTGTGTACTCGTTCTTCCACTTGTCAAGTTTCCTACGAGACCCGGTTTTTCCCTTATATACTCTAATAAAATGCATCCTATGTTAAGATTTAGGGGATTGGTTTGCTGCAGAGTTTAACTCCCTCACATATCGTCTATCTTGGAAAATGAGCACAATAAGGACAATGGAAACATCTTTGAAAGGCATGAGCCTATTAAATAAACCCACAGACTCTATCTTCAGCCTCTTATAAGCTAAAAGAATCTCAACTTTTTTTTTCTTCAAGTCTGAGTTTATTCATGGCAATCCTCAAAGATGTTTTATAAGTCCACAGGGGCACACAAATGTCAAGACTTACTTTCAACAGAAAAATAACATTTCTGAGGGTACTGAATTATGCAAAAAATTAGTAATTCAGAGATTTTTTTCCAAATGACACATATAAACAGCAGACAGAAGCAGGTTAAATAAGGGACTTCTGGGAATGAGACCTTGCTCTGTACGGATTACCATCCTTTGATTCTGGACTCTAACAGTTCGCAGGACTTAACAGCCACCATAATAATGCACCAGTACTTTGAAGGAACTCAAGAGGGGATCTACATTTACTTAAATGCACGAAGCCAGCAGAACGTTCCATTAGCAAGACAACCCTTTGGAAAAAAATGTTTGCATTATTCCTGAAGTGTTTGCAGGTCTCATGTACACAACTGTACTTTTACATACAAAGAAATCACTGCGGAGTATAATGGTATGTAAACTGGCTCCATTTTTGTCTTAAAATCAGAGGGAAAAAAAAAGAATTTTAAATAAAACATCTTGGCCATTTATATTGTCATTTGCAGAATTCTTCTTTTATATAAAAACAAAAAAAACATCATGGTGAAAGTGCGTTCTGTGTTCTAATTTAATCTAGCCTCTGTCTCGCATTCAAGAGAGAAAGTTAAAAAATTAAATACAATTTAGTTTATAAATGAAACTATTTCATCCCAAAATTCCTTCTATAACATAAATGTAAAATACCAATAAAAGAGGAGCAATTTTTCTAAGTGAATGTTTCCTCTAACCATCATAACCACAATGGTTACATAAGATGCTCATTTTTTTCCTAAAACTATAGTGCATGACTCTCAAATCCATTTGGAAAATGTGTATAGCTAGAGTACACATTATTAAAAACTTTATTTTTGTTTCTCTTAATATTTTGTGAGAGCTTTAAAAATAAATACTAATCATGTCCGTTCAAGCCTATAAGGTACTAATGATTCTATTCAAGAATTCAAGAAAGATGTCTTAATACTTCTACAAGTATTATGTTGTATTGGCCTTATACTTTTAGTGTGAATTAGTCTTTAAATGTCTCTAAGAATCAGTTAAACGATTTACTAGTTTCTCACATTGAAAATCACTTATTAAGAAGTAGTGCCCCATTAAAATAGATGCAAATAACAAGCTTCTTTATTTTCTATAGACAGAGATCATTTCTATTCCTCTGTGGAAGATGGTAGAACTTGTTTGTTTTGTTTTAATTAAATTTTATCTTAAGGTATTTATAAGTTCAAATGTAGTTGTAAGAAATAATACAGAGAGATCCTAGGTTTCCTTTGCCTAGTTTCCCAAAGGTAACATCTTACAAAACTATAATACGACACAATTGTACTATCAGCATTGATACAGTCAAGGTGCAAAACATCCACCACCACAGGGCCCCCTGCCGTCCTGCTGTCCTTTTACCATCACACTCTTCCCTCCTGCTCCCATCCCCTCCTCCACTCATCTGTCCTCCATCTCTATAATTTTGTCATTTCAAGAATGTCATATAAATGGAATTTTCAGCATGTGACCCTTTTGGGATTGGCTTTTTTTTCATTTCACATAATTCCCTTGAGATTCATGCAAAATGCTGTGTATTATCAATTGTTAGTGCCTTTCGCAGTTGAGTAGGATATGGATGTACCAGAGTTGGTTGACTCATTTACCACTGAAGAACATCAGGGTTATTCCCGTTTTTCTCTAATGTGAATGAAGCTGCTATAAACACTCATGTCCTAGGCTTTGTGTGACCACAAGTCTTCATTCCCGAGATAAATAACCAAGAGTGTGACTACCGTGTTGCAGGGCAGGTGTATGTTTAGTATTTAAGAAACTGTCAGACTCTCCTCCAGAGTGACTGTACCATTTTCTATTCCCACCAGCAATATATGAGTGACCCAATATTTCCATAGCCTCACGAGCATTCAGAGTCATCACCATTTTATACTTTACTCTTAGCTATTTTAGTGGTTGCTCTAGCTATTACTGTATCAGTGATAACTTACCACACAAGTTACGTTTTACAGCTTCAAGTGAAGTATAAAAACCTTACTCCCTTTATGTCACTTTACGTCCATTTATAATATATTTGTCTTAAATATTTCCTCTTCTAACATTTAGAACCACATCAGATATCGTTACAAGTCCTTACAACCCTCAAACATAATTTAGAAAACTCAAGAGAAGGAAAGTCTGTGTATTCAGCCATACTTTGGCTTACTGTGTTCTTTCTTCCTTTCTAATGTTCCAAAGTTCCTCCTTTTTCATTTCCCTTCTTTGATCCTTCTTTTAGGGAAGTTTGATGACAATATATCTTAGTTTTTTTTTTTTTTTTTTTCCATCTGAAAATACATCAATTTCTTCTTCATTTCTGAAAGATCTTTTCTCTGGGTATAGGTTTCCAGATTGACACTTCTTTTCCGTCAGCACTTGAAAAATGTGCCACTTTCTTCCAGCCTTCATGGTTTCTGATGAGAAATCCACTGGCATTGAAATTGCTTTTCCATTTTGCATAAGATGTACAGGCATACATCATTTTATTTGTTTTGCTTTACTGCACTTCATGGATATTGCATTTTTTTTTGCACTTTGAAGGTTCAAGACTTCAGTGGAGGAAGTAGATGCAGATGTGATGGAAACACTAGAGAACTAGAATTAGACCTGGAGCCTGAAGATGGGACTGAATTGCTACAATCTCACAACAGACACTTATGGATGAAGAGTTGCTTCTTACAAGGGAGCAAAGAAAGCAGTTTCATGGGATAGAATCTAGCTGGTGAAGATGTGTGGAGATTGTTGAAATGACGACACAGGATTGTCAATATGACATAAGTTTAGTTGATAAAACAGGGGCAGGGTTTGAGAGCAGTGACCAAAGTTGAAAGAAGTTCTGTGGATAAAATGCTAACAAACAGCATCACAAGCTACAGAGGCATTGTGAAAGATTCCATTGGTGTCTGATTTTGAGAAACTGCCACAGCCAACCCAAGCTCCAGCAACCACCACTCTGATGAGTCAGCAGCTATCATCACTGAGGCAAGACCCTCTACCAGCAAAAAAGATTATGACTTACTGAAAGCTCAGATAACAGTTAGTATTTTTTAGCAATCAAGTATTTTTTTTAATTGAGGTATATATATTGGGTTTTTCTAGACGTAATGCTATTGCACACTTAATAGACTACAGTATAGTGAAACCATAACTTTATATGCAGTGGGAAACCAAAAAAGTCCATTTGACTTTATTGTCATATCAGCTTTACTGTGGCAGTCTGAAGAAGAACCTGCAACATCTCTGGCTATGCCTGTACATTTTCTCTAGCTGCTTTCAAGATTTTTTTTTTCCTTGTCTTTAGTTTCTAGAAGTTTAATTGTGATGTGTGTATTGCTTTGACTATGTCAAAATTCTGGATTCCTTCAGCTTCCTGAATTTGCAGTTTGATGTTACTTGTAGTAACTGGGAAATTTTCAGCCATTATTTCTTTGAGTACTTTTAGTTCCTCCTTCTTTTATCCTCTCCTTCCAGGACTCTGATGACACAATTTTGAAATGCTCTTTTATAGACCCACATATTTCTGTAACTTGCTCTTTTCTTCCTTCCTTCCTTCCTTTCCTCTTTCCTTCCTTTTTCTTTCTTCTTTCCCTCCTTCTTTTCTTACTTTCTTCCTTTTCTTCCTCCCTTCTTTTGTCTATTTTCTCTGTTCAAATTGCACAATTTCTACTGTTCTGTCTTCCAGTTCACTGACTTTTTCCTCTATCCCCTCCATTCTTCTGTTGAGCCCATTCAGTGAGCTTTTTATTTGTTGTTGTATTTTTCAATTCTATAATTTCCATTTATTCTTCTTTATATCCTTTATTTCTTTTCTCAGACTTATTTTTTCATTTATTTCAAGCATGTTTGTAATTGCTTATCGAAGCATTTTTATCATGGCTGTTTAAAATATCAGATAAATTCTAACATCTGTCATCTCAATATTAGCATCTACTGATAGTCTTCTCACAGAGTTGGAGATCTTTCTGATTCTTAATGGTTTTCCTTTGAAACCTGAGCATTTTCTCCGTATGTTATGAGACACTGGATCTTATTTAAACCTTCTCCTTTACCTGGCTTTTTCTGACACTATTACTGCAGGAAAAGGGGATAACCACCTCATTATTGCCAGTGGAAACAGAAGTCCAGGTCTCCATTCATTATCTGGTGAAATGGGGACTCCTCATCATTGCTGGGTGGAAGTCATGTTCCGGCACCACACGTGATCTCCACTGGCACTGTGGTAACAGTGGCTCTGTTACCACTTAGCAACAGTGAAAATCCCAACTCACCTCTACGACCCTTGTGTTTACCATGCCAGCAGGGAGGGAGAGGTGTAGCTTATTATTGTCAGGGGGGTAGGTGTGTAAGACACTCATTATAGCCTCACAAGGGAGGTAATCTAGACTCTCCATCACTCTTTGTGACTGTTGGTGGGGATGAGGGTAGGGCCACAGTTTTTAAACAATTTGGCTTCTCAGGGTCATTTATTTGTCTTTGATATTTACAACCTAAGCTCGTGAAGTCTAAATGTCTCTGGTCTTCCAAACTCAGATCATGTCTTTATCATAAAGCTTAGTTGGAAGAACAGGAGTAATAAACTGATGCCCTTTAATATTTACTACAAGAATAATCTATTTTATGAAATGATGATTTCCAAATGTGTATCTACATTTTAAACATCATAATATTGAGTATTTAAAGGAATTTATGAACATCCACCTGCGTGAATTTTTTTATAAAACAAATATTTCTATGTAAAATAAGACATTTTATTACCTATTTTGCAAGTATAATTGATTATTACAAAAAGAATACAAATAGAATAACATTCCTATAACATTAATTAACTATAACAAGGTTTCTCATTTCCTGGCTGTGATGGTTAATTTTATGTGTTAACTTGACTGGGCCATGGGGTGCCCAGGCATTTGGTCAAACATAAGTCTAGGTGTGCATGTGAGGGTGTTTGGGGTGAGATTAATATTTGAATTGGTAGACTGAGTGAAGCGGACAGCTCTCCCCAATATGGGTAGGCCCTATCTAATCAGTTGAAGGCCTGGGGAGAAAAATTTTAAAAAAGGCTGACTCTCTCATAAACAAGAGGGAATTTCATTTTCTCAGTGCCCTTCTAGAAAGGACATTGTTTGAGGGTTTGTTTGTTTTTTTTTTTCCTGCCTTTGGACTTGACCTGAAACATTAGCTCTTCCTGGGTCTCAAGGCTGTGAGCCTTCAGACTGAAACTATGCCATCCCCTTTCCTGATTTAATCCTTCAGGCTGAGACCAAACTAAGGTTGCAGACTGCAGGTCTTGGGACTTGTCAGCCTCCATAATTATGTGAGTCAATTCCTTATAATAAATCTATCTATGTATCTATCTGTCTATCCTAGATAGATAGATAGATAGATAGATAGATAGATAGATAGATAGATAGATAGATAGATAGATAGAATTGATAGATTAAAAAAATGATGGCTGGATGAATGGATGGATGGATGGAGGGATGGATGGATTAATCCATCCTACTGGTCTGTTCCTTTGGAGACTCTAATACACTGGCTAATAAACCTATATTGATACTAATGATATTAATACAGCTCATGTGAATACAATGAATTCTGCTCAAACAAAATCTTAGATAAATTCTCAAGTCCCTGTCATTGTAAGTTAATCTAATGACACAGTTCATACATTTTGAATTGTACAACTACTTTAGAATATTATTTTCCATGTATAATTTTGAATAATAAATTCAAAATCATATACAGGTGATTTCAGAAATTTTTGATATGGAGCATGTTAGATTTGGGATTAGGAAAATGAGAGACATATCATTTGAATGGGACCTGAATATTCTGTTGCAAGAGCTGACAAGAACTCTTTCTAAAGAAAAATACCAAGCAACTATGCATACTACGTCAAAGATTAGTTTTATTTCACATACTTGTAGGTATAAGGAAAATAATAAAAGCATGCACAGAAATATTGTTTATGAAGTAGGAAAAATTGTACAACTCTTTACAGTTTGCTTATAACAAACATAGTATGTGGCAAATAATCACTTTACAAAAATATATTTTGAAAGCAATAATACCATGATGAATCTAGGAATCTTTGCTGAACACTATGGCTATAGGTTTCTTTTTTTTTTTTTTTTTTTGAAGATTTTATTTATTTATTTTAAAGAGAGAGACACAGAGAGAGAGGGAACACAAGCAGGGGGTGGGAGAGGGAGAAGCAGGCTTTCCACAAACAGAGAACCTGATGTGGGGCTCGATCCCAGGAGGCCCCAGGATCATAACCTGAGCTGAAGGCAGATGCTTAATGACTGAGCCACTCAGGCGCCCCTATAGGTTTCTATTTTTACTACAACTGTCAAGAGGAAGTATAAAGTCTTTTTAAGCTTGCTAAATTCAAATTCTATTCTTTTTTTTTTTTTTTTTTTGTAGAGAGAGAGCGCACGCAAGTACATGCCAGGTGGGGGGCAGAGGAGAGGGAGGGAGAATCCCAAGCAGGCTCTACACCCAGCGTGGAGTCTGAGGCAGGGCTCAATCTCATGACCCTGAGATCATGACCTGAGCTGAAATCAAGAGTCAAATGCTTAACCAAATGAGCCACCCAGGCGCCACTCAAATTCCACTATTCTTAAGGTAAGTAAAACCTGTACATGTAAGGGTCAAAAATTCATTTACAAACTCTAGAGAGTTCTTTTTAATTAAACTAAAATTTAATTTAATTTAACTAAAAGTATACATTTTACTTAAAATGTATAAATACTACATACATATACATTCACACACACAGACACAAATATATACAGATATATTTGCCCCAGTCAAATATGTATCCTATTGTCATTCCTTAACTCTTTAATTTATTGCAGATATCCTCATCATAATTCATGATGGAAAGTAGTCTTGTATTATTTAAAGTGATCTCTTAGAGTCTGCAGTTGTCCCTTATAATGGTGATGATATTCACAGTGATGAGGATGCTAATAAATGCTAACATTTACATAGTGTTTACTATATGTCACACTCTGTTCTAAGAGCTTTACATAAATTAACTAATTTAGTCCTCACAAAATTCCAATGAGATAGGTACTAGTATTATTCCCACTTTACAAACGAGCCAACTGAAATACAGGGAGGCCACATTGTCTAAGTATGTAAGATACATTTAAAAAAATTGTTTTGCCTTAATTTCTAGTATTAAAAGTAGGTATTCCCTAAATACTTGAGAGTTATGATATAAACACTCTATAGTATAATCCATGCACTTAGAAATGAAGATAATATAACTTCGCTGACAAGCTGAGCCTCCTCATTATAGTCCACAGCTCACGCTGAACCCAACGCTCTGGCTTTCACCACCCGCAACCCTGTCCTGGAGTCATCACTATGGTCATCAAGTCCAAAGGCTCTTTTCTTCTCATCCTCCCCCATCTTTTCACAGCGGGTATACTTCTTCACCAGTAATTTTCTTTTCCAAAATATCCTCCAACACATCAGCTGGATGGATGATGCCTCCTTCACTGGCTTCTCCCCTCGCTGCCTAAAAGACCGGCTCATGCCTCTGTCCTCTGCCCCTTGGGCAGTCACATCTAACCCAATAGCTGTAATATTTAGCTCTAGGTAGCTTGTCCTTAAATATGAAGTGAGCCCCTAAGCGTCACAGCTAAGTTATCAAACGCCTGCTAGACATCCCCATATAGATTTCCCTTGGCATCTACTTATCATGCAGGTTAAGTTCCTCATCCTTCCTACAACCAGACTGGATCTCCAGACTCCCATTTCCTTCGACAGCACCCTATTTCCATGCATGAAACCTCTGCAAGACACAGCTTTAAGCTCCCTTCCTGCCTAGTCTTCAACATCTCTTCTAGCTTCTAGAAGAACAGGGACCCATGCTTTCCAGAAAGCACACTCCATGCTCATTCTCCATCTATGGAATCCTACTCCAGTTTCAATTCATCCACAAAGTCTTGGTGACTTCTACTCAGATGTGTTTTCTCCACCTTTAAAATCTTGTACTGCTGACATTTCAGTTTCCATATCATGCTTCTCATGTTTGACATTCTTACGTTGGACCACATGAAATTGCTGATAGTTTTATGCCATATGGTTCAACCTAATACTTCTGTTGCTTTTAGGGCCCCTAAAGAAAGAGTCACCACAAAAGCAGGAATGAGTTTCCCCTTTCTTTGTGAGCCCCTGGGAAGCCCAGAACATTGGAAGTGTGTGTCAAAATAAAAAGAATCTAAATCAATATATATCTTACACATACATGTTTGTCAAATGAACCATCTATAGCAATTAGTTTAACCTATCAGCTTGAACAGTAAAGGTGAAGAGGATTAGAACCTGAAACTTCAAAACTCCTGGTAACATAAAATATTTTGGTTCAAGGAGATGTTTTAAAGTCATTTATTTGTGAAGGGAACATTCTTGGATTTAGAGGTTGGCAGGTACACGAAGAAGCTTTTTAGTTGACTGAAATAAAAAAAAAAAAAGCGAAACACTTTTTAGCACAGGCACTTCCCTTATAAAAACAAACTGCCTAAAAGCAAAGCACAGCAGTTCGTGCTCAATGAGCAGGTGCCTCCAGCCATCAGCAAAGACACGCTGGAGCAGGAGGGGGACGATTTGCATTTCTACAGCTTCCTTTGTATATCCCAATTTCTAGAGCATTTCAGGATGCAGCAGTAAATATCATCAGGAGAAGACACAATGATAGGATGTCAACACCAGAAGGGGTTTCCATGTAGCCACGCCCAGCAGTCCCCCACTGTGCAAAGCAGCGGCCCCCACAAGGCTATAAACAGGAGTGCAATTAATGGGTGCTGGTTAAGGAAGGGGGAA
Organism: Zalophus californianus; assembly: GCF_009762305.2. Taxonomy (NCBI): domain Eukaryota; kingdom Metazoa; phylum Chordata; class Mammalia; order Carnivora; family Otariidae; genus Zalophus; species Zalophus californianus. The sequence goes on along the minus strand of NC_045601.1, from coordinate 6,477,490 downwards.
CGTGTGCTGAGGGGTCCCTCAGCATCACCTGTACCACCCACAGAACGCATTCACTCCGTCTTTCACACTTTCACAAAGGACTTCAATCCCCATTCGACAGTATTTGCTGACCTCCCCCAACAAATGACAGGTCTCCACCTCCAGGTGAGGGTGCTGTGCATCACTTCCTTCACCAGTTCTCCCCTTCTTGCTACAGAAATCGCCCTTGGCAATGAAACACCCAAATGAAAGGCTAGGAGGCTTCAACAGCCTTAGGAACAGTGTGGTGCTGTAGGAGAGGACAGACGCTGCTCACTCTCTGACGTTTCGGGGGTCTGTTCTAAGGACAATTTTACTGAGGCGTGGAGAAAATAAGCACAAAGGTGCACTTTTGCTACGCTTCCGTCTTCCTCGGCTACCGGCATGGAAACTGGGATTTGGATGGTCTGTTGTGGACGGGCCCAGAGCCCGGGACCTTCACGAGCGAGCCCCGGAGGCAGACTTGCGACTATCCTCCAGGGGTCACAATTGGGTTACAAATTCCTCACAGCACAGTGACGGAGCAGCCTGATTTGGAACCATTTATTCGAATCCTTCTTCATTAAGATTCAAATGGAATAAGTAAGGTAGAAATTGAACAGACACAGAAATTGTGCCTTGCTGCTCCTGTAGTCAGTAAACATTTATTCACTAAGCCCAGTCTGTGTGTTCTTTCTCTCTCTCTCTCTCCCCCTCACTCACAGTTGTTCTTCCAGTCCTTGCTGCTTGCTGTTTTAATGCATAATTAAGAAGGTCAGAATTAATGAAGCAGTGTGGAGTAAAGTTCAAGGAATCCCCAGGCACTATTTATTCTATCAGATCTCAGGCATGAATGTCAGCCTGGCCGAGTAAGCAGCATAAGCAATGCGGCTGGCTGCATCCCAGGAACAATCCACCGAGGGAGACTCACCTGCACTGTCAAGTCATTCCGAAGCTCCTTCCCTGCGAAAATCACACGCAACTGGTCAGCTGGAACCCCCTGTCGCTTAGCAACCACCTCCTTGAGCTGGAAGATGCTGGTGTCGGAATCGACCTCCACTGGGAAACCATGGCTGGAGTTGAACCTGACAAACACTGACCAAGACATTGGGAGAGAGGGGAGAAAAGTGAGTATTACTCAAAGCTCTGACAGGGCAATAGCAATACTTTTGAACCAAGTTACCGCTCGCCCGCCATTCATTGAATGGCATACGTTTTCTTTCACTTATAACATAAAACTGAATGCAATGGAGCAACGTTTGAAGAAAAACGGAGTTTCCCTGTGGGATTTCCTTTTCTTACATTAGTCAGTGACCCTCAAACACAATCACATGCTCCCTTTGATGCCTGTCCTGGGAAACAAAGGGCTCAGGGAGAACACTCGGTAGATTGGAACTGTGAGACTCCAAGGAGTTTATGGAAGAGAGTCGGCTCCAGCAGCTTGTATGAATGCCCACTCCCTCCATGGTGCCCCTCTTCATAAATATCGGAGGCGTTATGTTTGCACTCACGGTATAGTGATAGAAACCATTCAAGCTGCATTACTGACTAGAGTGAAGACCCACCCGAGCCCTGGACTTTGGGTGACCCTGCCAAAAGGCTCCACTAGATCTTATGGTGATACTTATTTGCCCTTTCTTTTGAAACTATGGACACCATCTTTCTTATTGGAGCCGCTACCCCCCTCACAATCAAGGCTGGGAGCTGCCGTCTCTGCATGCCTTCTCAACACGGCCGACTGCCATTCTCACTTGTCAATGTCGCCCACACAGGTCCTTTCCTGCCCACGCTTTCTGTCATCACTTCAGTCGATCTTTTCCAGATTCTTGCGCTAGCCTCCCAACTGGAGTCGTGATACGCTCTCTTCACTTCCAAAATGCCCCGCACCGTTCTGCAGAGTCAGCCTTATCAATCCAGAGCTCTGATCATGGCATAGCCTTCGAATTCTTTAAAGTGTCACTGTGTCTGCTGGGGAGAAAAACCCAAGGCCCCTCTCATCTGACACAAACCTATATCCCAGCAGCTCCTCCATCAGTCCCCACATGCGCACTGCTACACTGAATGCTCCCAGAACACTTCTGCACCCATGTCTTCTTCCCCTCTGCCTGTTGAAAGCCTGTTCACCACATGATCCATCTCAGACGTCCCTCCTCCAAGAGGCCTCTCACTATCAGCCCAGTCAAAACCGAGCCCACCTCTTGAGGGCCTCAGGGGGTTGAGCATGACCATCTTACACTCTTTGCCACATTCTGTTCTGGAGGCAGCAGAGCATGGAGGTTACAAGGACACCTCCAGAGTGGGAAGGACCCCTGCACCAGTCCCTGTAGGTCCCTTCGCAGCATAAACAGGTGGGGTAAACGTCTTACCTCTATTGCTTTAACTCTCAGTTCCCTAATCGTCACAATAAAGAAGCCACAGAGGGTGTTCTGTGATGTGTTAAGTAATATTTATAGTGTTTACAACTATCACATAATTACCTTCAAAAATAATGAATGTTTGTATCTGACTTACATGTTTTGGGTATATATTTCTCCTTCTTTAAAAGATTATAAACTCCTTAAGGCGAGCCATTATAGCTTATTTTCTCCTGCATGTCCTTTAAATGTAGCATTATCATGTACTAGTTGTCAATTCGAATATGAGATGGACCACCAAATAATAATTATAATAAAATAATCATTACAATGCCAATAATAATCAAACACTATGTGGCAGAAGTTGCACCTTACATGTGCTATTTTTAAGCTTTCCAATGATCTCGTAAGGTCAGTATTACTATCCTTACCTAAGAGAATAGTAAATGGAGTCCTAGAGAATTGTAATCACTTTTCTAAGGACATCGGCAGCTTTGTAATGGAATCACAACTCAAATTCAGTTCAATCAAACTCTAAACTCCTTTCCATTTCTACTATAACAGGCTGCCTAAAATATTCTCCAAAGAAAAGTCCACATTCCTTTACTTTGTGATAAAAAAGAAACAACAACAGCAAACAGGTTTTCCAACATAATTCAGGCATTCCCTATCCAGGTTAGCAGCAGAAAAATGGGATTAAAAAATAAAAGCTCCAATGAAGAGCTAAGAGCAAAGAATAATGAACAATGGTTATAAGACACAATAAAATAAAAATGATACCAAAATGAGCAGGTGCCACAGATGACACAACAAGAGCAAAAACCTGACACAGTTTGCCCAGCACAGAAACACAGTTAGGACAGGAGTATGGACTGGAAATGACAGAAGTGTTCCAAAAAAAAAAAAAAAAAAAAAAAAAATTACGGAGGAAAAGGTGCTTTTGATAAACTTTTAAGTAGATGTCATGTGACACCACTGAAGTAGAGGAGAAATAAATGTGTATTGGGAGCCTTTGGGGTATATTCCCAGCATCCTCAGGTCAGAGACCATAAGGCAACCCATTCATCAGACAAGATAGGAGTCAAGTAAGGGGCAAGAAGGGACAGAAGTTCTGGTCCCAGTTCTACACGATTTCCCAGTAGCGTGAACAGATTTGTTTTTAAAGCAGAATGCCATAGAGGGGTTTATGGGAAGGAACAGCTGGGGACTATACAGAAGTTACTAAAACTAAAAAAAGGAATCAAAATTCCAGCCTGTGCTGAGTTGATGATTTTTCGCCAGGGGTTCCAATTATGGAGATTCCATCTTAAGGACAAGAATTATAAAAATAAGCAAACAAGCCAAACTAAAGGGAAAGAGAGCTACAAAAAACATTCTAGGGAATTCTGTACCACAATTCAAATCATTAGTAGCTAAAGGCCTTCTTCATTCTGTTTAAATAGAAAAATTAAAGTTTTTTAACTTAAGTTTAATTTGGATAAATCATGTCAATACTTTAGAAATGAATACCTTTGAGAAGCAGTTCAGATATACAGTATGGATTGACAATGGAAAAACTGACCAAATGCACAGCAGGTATTAGGCAAACTAAAACATGGTCATGGATAGGAACAAACGTTTTCAAGTGACCAGACCATCAATAATCAAGTGCCATTATGTGGAAAATGACCAGTGCTTAGTGGTAGTAGCGTATTTTGTGGTGGGTCTCTACCTTCTTCTGGCACATGGGAGAAATGCATCAGGTCCCATCGGTTCTGGTCCTGTAACTCCAAGATTCCCAAAAGAGAGGAGCAGAGGAATGCACCCAACTCTCTCCCTCTACTACCTCTTGAAAAGTCACAGGAAGTAGAGTATCTTTAGAGCCAGGAAAAGAGAAATTGGAATCCGTTGTGCCACTTGTTAATTTTATGACTTAGGACAAACTACCTGTCACCTTTTCTTAGCTTCCTTATCTGCTGAATGTACACAACTCTAAATGCCCCATTACAAGAGATTTGTTGTGATTATGGATGCATCGGGAAATTGTGGGAAGAGTCGCTTGGTACACACTCTGTACTCTTAGTACAGGGGAAGTTTGTACTCCAAAAAACAGTTCCCTAATTTTAGTCACCTAGAAGAGGTAGTGCTAATTAAAGTAGCACCCATCCTTTATATTGTAACTAAGATAGATTAAATGGGATATGGGTGAATGATAAATAAAGAGGCCTATTTTTCTGGTTTCTGCTCTTCTTCATGATGGACAGAAAAATCCCAGGAACAAAGAGACCAGGATAAAGAACTTCACTTGTCTCCTTTTCTGAGATTTGAATTATAAATTAAAAGTTTGGGAATGCATTGTTTTAATGACACCTATAATAGAATCAGAAATAAATACTGTACCAATTAGTATTATCGATAATGGTAATAATGGTAATAATCAACAATAAATACCATAATGCACTGCTAAGAAAAAAATAATGAGACACATCCACACTCATTTTGATGCCATTCCTAAGCAGTGTTCAGAAGATCCAGATGATAAGAAAGTAACTGAGAAGAAAAAGGGGAAGGAGTCATTGGGTGATGGGTGCTTATGTTTCTCTCAAGGCTATTCTCTTTTCCTGGCCTGACTGCAGGGGGTAGAAATACTTGAGTTACAACTATAGTACTTTCCTATCATTCATCACTCCTAAATCTGTCCAAAGATGATGGTCCTTATAGGATCCGGACTGCCTTGAAAGCAGCCATTCTATTTCCCCCACGGAGAGCAGTCATGGAATTTAGGTGGGGTGAGCCACTCTCTCCCTCCAGTCCAGAGTGGACTCTTATTAATCAGCATAACCTCATCCTCCTTGTCACAGCAATAGGCTCAAGGATGGGCATAAACCAGTCAGTGCCTGGCTTTCCCTTAGTCACAGTGACGGATTCCGGGGAGATCTCAGAAGGGGTGATCTAAGGCGGACAAATCAAAGAACAGTCCAGATTTGTCAAAGGCTTGACTCAGATGGCATGGAACATCATGTGAGGCCCAGACATTTCTGCTGAGAGAATCAAATAAAAACAGAAGCCAAGATAGATCATTGTCATCAGCATAAAAACAGGCTCAGTGCTTTTGGGGTTAAGACAATTCTTCCTCAAGAAAGAATGCCCTAAGCTCTGCAGGATGTTTGTAGTCTGGTAAACACCAGGAGCACCCCCTGGCAACTGGGTTGACCAGGAAGTACCCCTACATCTCTCTAACTACCCCTTGGGGAGGTAGCTTCTTCTTTACCTTTGAGAAATACCACGAAGACTAGAATCTTCTATGATGAACAGACAGACAGACCTTGTTCTCATGTTCCTCTCCAGGCACTATCCCACTCCTCTGCACAGAAAACCTTATTGTAGATTTCTTACGGTACTGCTCGCCACTGATTTACCATGCATTCTTTTGTGAGCCCACTCTTGAAGACTACTCCTGCTAAAGCAATAAGCTCCATATTTCTAATTCAATGGTTCCATTTCTATTCTTCTCATATTAGACCATTCAGAATTATTCAGTAGACTCTTGTTCTTATAACTGCAACTGCACCATCCTGGTTTCCCCCTACAACACAGGACATGCTTTCTTAGCTTCATCTACTGAGTTCTCTTCCTGTGTTGGACTTACCGATTTTAGAGTGCCCAAGGGTCTACTTAGATTCTCTTCTTTTGTATCTGAGTGTTCTCCCAGGGTTGTATTATCGAAGCTGCATGCAACATAATTCATGTGCAATTCAATATATTTTCATAGGAAATGTTCACTCAACATGATTTTTACTTTATATTCTTCTTCTAAAATCCAACTCTCCCACAACCTTCTACCTCAGCCCATGCTCAGAACAATGTGAGTCCATGGAGTTATCTACCTCTTAGGACCAATTCCTACATACCTCACGCTATAGAGCTATATAAAGTTTCATGTGGAGTTTAATGCAGATATAACAAGTATGACAACTACAGCATCAAGAATGGGGGAATGAAAACGGACCTATTACATTGTAAGCCTTCTACATTTTGGGAGTAAAGTGGTGTAATATCAACAATAAACAGATCGTAAGAAATTCAGAATATACATTATAATTCTTAGAGTAAAAATCCAAGTGAATAAAAATGTTGAGTTAAAAAGTACATAAAAATTACAATGGTATTCTAAAAAATACTGAATCTCCAGAAAGGCAGGAAAAGAGAAACCCAGGAATAAAAACTGAGGAACAAATAGAAAAAAATGAAATGGTAGAACCAAATTCAACCATATCAATGATTACATTAAGTTTTAATGGAATAAACACTCCAATTAAAAGGCAGAAATTCGGGGCACCTGGGTGGCTCAGTTGTTAAGTGTCTGCCTTTGGCTCAGGTCATGATCCCAGAGTTCTCGGATCCAGCCCTGCATAGGGCTTCCTGCTCAGCGGGGAGTCTGCCTCTTCCTTGCCCTCTGCCCCTCCCTCCATCTGTGCTTTCTCTCTCACTTGCTCTCTCTCAAATAAATATTTTTTTTAAAAAAAGGCAAAGACTCAGAATGGATAGAACAAAGTAGCTCCAAATATACACAGTCTACAAAAGCTCCATTTTCAATGGAAATATACAAATAGTTTGAAAGTAAATGAACAAAAAAAAAGCTAAGCCAAATAATTATAAGATGGCAGGAATGGCAATATTAATATCACACAGATTCAAAGACAAAATTATTATGAAAACTAAAGATGTATCAGACTATGTTGTGATCACTTCAGACAGAAAGAAGGCCAAAAATCACACTCTGTGCTCGCCTATTCCTTCCCATCTTTGAATGAGGAGAGGTAACATGTACCTCATTTAACCACACTTGGAGTGTGCAGGTCTCCCTCTGCTCCCAGACTCCAAGGATAGGCAGACAGGAGGGTGAGCCCTTCCTACCCTTCTGAGTAGGTGAGAGACCAGGAGGCTGATCCAACAGCAACCGACAAAGATGTCACACACGGCCTTGAGGCAACCACTATGATTCTTTGACAAAGGAGTACCCACTGGATTTCCTATTGGTCCTTTCTCTCTCTCTCTCTCTCTCTTCCCCCTGTCACACAGTTTTCTTCATTGATTAGTTACACCATTTTCTTCTTTATTTAGCAGAAGTCATGGTATGGGAGGTGGAGAATTGGAGGTAGGAAAAACACAATTAAGAATCTGTATAACAAGGTGTGTGTCTTATGCCTATGACCATGGGCCATGGAACCACCTGCCAAGATTCAAAGCCTAGGTCTGACCCTATGTGACTGTGTAACCAAGTCAACAGTTTCCAAACTTCAGTTTATTCTCTATAACATAAGAGATAATAATAGTGCCTGCCTCATAAATTTGTTGTGAGAATTAAATGAATTGATATATGGAATGTAGAAAAGAGCACAGTATACTATAAGTCTCAACAATTATTAGCTCTTACCTAAGGCCCAATATATGGCTTAAAATTGTGGTTACTATGTCAGCTGGAAGATATTAATATTTTGGGTTACCAAAAAACTACCTTTTATTCTCTTTCAGTAAGAAAGGCTTTTCAGATGGAGTTCTATTTCACTATGCTTTGTGGTACATGGTAATTTATCTAAAGTGACTTTAGGATACAGATAATGATATCTTCTGCTTAGACAGCACTCTCAGTTTTCAAAATGCTTTTACAGACATTATCCCAGTTAATCTACACAACAGCTCTGAAAGATAATTGGGGCAGCATTTACTATTCCTACTTTAAAAATGAATAGACAGATATACGAGAAGGCAAAGTGGTTTACCCAAAATTTATAAGGAAAAAAGCAGGAACTAGAACCTGTGTCCCTCATCCTCGATCCTTTAGGTCAGTGACGTCCACAGTGGGCTATATACTACCCTGAGGATCTAAGAGGGTAATCCTCCCACTTCCTATTCCTCACATACCTTCCTGAAAACTGACATATCTAAAAACATGTTAATGGCTGAGGCATCATAATAATCTTTTGTCCCACCTTTTCTTCAAAATCAACATAGTCTCACTTTACCAAAGAAATGTATATCATGCACCCTTCCCAAGTTCACTCTGGTACATCACCACAGGGCATCAGAAAAGGACAAATGGAATTACTGGTGACTGAGAGGCCTCTTTTAACCCTAGGAGAGGTTCACTTCCTACACAGCAGGGCAAGGGTTGACACCAGAAGCAGGGTACTTTTACCCACATGAGGCTATGCAACATGGGTTGTATTGAGTGGTTAGGAATTCAGATACACAGTAAAGAGGGATAAGAGGAATGACAATGTTCATTTAACTGTCCCAGCTCTTCTACTTCCTCAGTATTGCCAAAGAAGTAATTCTTGCTCAGGGAAAGTCTCAGAATAACAGAGTTAAGATAGTTCTTCATAACATGGAAGGTGGAGTGCCTTTATTTCATTTAGGAAATGAACTGCTGTCAAAGTTTCATTCCTTACCTAACCACCCACCCTTCTATCTATTTTATCCATCCATCCACCCACCCACCCATTCAGTCATTCAGCCAGCTAGACAGCTGATTAGACAACCAGACAGCCACACACCCATTGCAGAGTAAGAATTCGATTATAACAAAATGGTTGCATGGGCCCATTTTGGTTCTGACAAACTAATTCTTATTGGCTGACTATTTGGTAAAGAAAGCTAGTTTTACTAAACATGTCAAAAGGCAAGTGTTTCCATAAATAGAATAACTTATACAGAACTCCAAGGCTTTGAGAAAAACATATTTAAAGTAAGATAAAAACAATTACTCATAAATATTGCATTAGCAAAGTTGTATTGAAATTAATATTTTAATTTTCCCAACATTTTGTAAATTTATCAGACTGAACAAAATACCTGTAAATGAAAGAATGACATTTAAATTAATAATGAGTTAAAAAAAATCTTGGTATAATCTATTTGATACTCTTCCCAGAAACTGAAAAAGTGAGTAACTACATGATTATTATCCCATTAAGTACATAATTGCAAAATTCTTTGCTTTCAACAAAATTAAAAATGGACTCGGTTGGGTCATAAACTGATAAATCACTGAAATAACTGTAATAAGGTCTTACTACGTATTTTTCTCATATTATAATTTTGAATGAATTAAAAAATGAAGTAATATTTTTATAATAAAATCCCTTCTATCCCCATATGCTTATTTATTAGAACAACTATAAAAATAAAAAGAATGATGCTAAACCTACTTCATTCTAGCAGTAAGTAAAATTCATGCACACATACATGTTATGAGTTAGAAAAATAACCCAATCCACCTAATTAAGAGATGCATTTCCAATGTAATTTTATGTTTAATAATTATGTCAAAAGCACCAAGAAATTATTAATCCAAATATATACTTATACCATTTATAACGTTTATACTGAAAAAATAGTATGATATCACAATCCAGTAGAAATTGCTAACATCAAGGCTTTACGATACCAGGGAATTTAAAAATACATCTTAAATTTCTTTTATTTTTTTAAAATTTTTTTATTTTTATTTTTATTCCAGTTAGCTAACATACAGTATTAAATGGGTTTCAGGTGTACAATACAGTGATTCAACATTTCCATACATCACCTGCTGCTCATAAGGACAAGTGCACTCCTTAAGCCCCATAACCTATTTCCCCCTTCCCTCCACCCCCCTTTCCCTCTGGTAACCATCAGTTTGTTCTCTATAGTTAACAGGCTGTGTCTCAGTTTGTCTCTCTCTCTTTTTCTCCCCTATGCTCATTAGTTTTCTTTCCTAAATCCCACATACAATTGAGATCACATGGTATTTGTCTTTCTCAGACTTATTTCACTTAGCATTATACTCTCCAGCTCCATCCATGTCCTTGCAAATGGCAAGATTTCACTCTTTGTTATGGCTGAAAAATATTCCATCATATATAATACATGCCACATCTTCTTTATCCATTCATCAATCCATGGACATTTGATATCTTCCTTCCATATTGTAGCTATTGTAAATAATGCTGCTATAAACATAGGGGTACATGTAACCCTTTAAATCAGTTTTGTTGTATTCTTTGGGTAAATACCCAGTAGTAAAATCCCTGGATGGCATAGTAGTTCTATTTTTAACTTTTTAGGGAAACTCTACACTGTTTTTCATAGTGGCTGCACCAGTGTGCATTACCCCCAACAGCGCAAGAGAGTTCCTTTTTACGCACATCCTTGCCAATACCTGTTGTTTCTTGTGTTGTTTTTAGCCATTCTGACAGGTGTGGCGTGATACTGCATTGTAGTTTTGATTTGCATTTTCCTGATGGGACGTGATGATGAGCATCCTTTCATTTGTCTGTTAGTCATCTGGAATTCTTCTCTGGAAAAATGTCTGTTCATGTCTTCTGCCCATTTTTTAGTTGGATTATTTGTGTTCAGGTGTTGAGTTTTATAAGTTCTTCACATATTTTGTATACTAACCCTTCAATGGATATGTCATTTGCAAGTATCTTCTCCCATTCTGTAGAGTGCCATTTAATTTGTTCATTGTTTTCCTTTGCTGTGCAGAAGCTGTTTATTTTGATGAAATCCCAATACTTCATTTTTGCTTTTCTTTCCCTTGCCTCGGCAGACATATCTAGTAAGAAGTTGTACGGACAGTGTCAAAGAAGTTATTGCCTGTGTTCTCTTCTAGGATTTTTATGGTTTCATGTCTCACAATTAGGTCTTTCATCCAATTTGAATTCATTTTTGTGTATGGTGTAAGAAAGTGGTCCAGTTTCACTCTTCTGCATGTGGCTGTCCAGCTTTCCCAACACCATTTGTTGAAGAGACTGTCTTCTTTCCACTGGATATTCTTTCCTATTTTGTTGAATAGTAATTGACCATAGGATCTTGTTTTTTTATTGTTGTTGTTTTTGTTTTTGTTTTTTATCCATTCTGTCAATACTATGTCTTTGATTGGAGCATTTAATCCGTTTACATTCGAAGTAATTATTGATGGATACATATTTATTGTCATTTTATTACTTCTTTTGTGGTTTTTTTTCTGAAGACTTTCTCTGATCCTTTCTTGCCTTTCTCTCTTTCATGGTTTGCTGGGTTTTTTTGAGTGATATATTCTTTTTATTTTTTATTAGTGGTTTTTCAAATTCAGCTCCCCTTGCTTTCCAATCCAATTGCTATGGAGATTCATTTTTCCTGTGTGCTTTCCTCTGTGATACTCTGTCTCTTGTCCTTCTCTGCGACCGCAGCTCCCTCCCCACCATCGCAGCCATGATCCGTTTCTCTCCCAGACCACATCTCCACACTTCCTATCTTCTTCAGTGTGGACTTTTCTCTACTTTTAGTTGTGGAATTTGTCCTGCCAGTCTTCAGGTCAGTTTCTGGGGCATTTAGGATGATTTGATAGTTACATATTGTATTCATGGGATGAGGTGAGCCTAGTGTTCCTCCTACTCTGCTGCCATTTTCCCTGGTCTCTCTCTTAAATTTCAATTTTTTGTAAATGTTTTTCTTGCAGATATGTATCTCAGGTGATGCATAAATATTTTTAAGTCCATTTTTGTTATTTATGGTAGTTATGTTATAGAAAATTACCACAAACACCAAATTCACAAAAACTGAGCCATTTTGGTCCCAGGAGAAATACAAAGTTGGGTTCCTGTGAACCTCTGGTCACAACACTTTCATGAACCAATCAATATATAACCTTGTTTTATGTGTCTGTTTAAAGATATCTTATTTAATATATGTAGTTGATCTATTAACACTTAACTCAGCAAACAGCAATCCAAACTCAAGCCTGAACAAAGCTGCACATGTATTTTCCCCATTAGGCACATCACAGCCTTCTTGTGCTTAGGAATATTAGCCCGCACTTCAGCACTACACTTGGTGATCATTTAAAACAATGAAATCACCAACAAAATACATAAAAATGCAGAAACATGGCACTTAATAGAGCACAATAAGGACATCTGTTTACAGTATGAGAGTTGAAACAAGAAAGCAGAGAGGCACCTTCCTCAGCCCCAGCTGGGAATCTGCCCATGGAGTGTCTCAAATTTCTCACCAGTCTATGCGTGTCTATAAATGACCAGAAGTGCCACAAATATTGCTTTTGGGCTTACAAATATATTGTAATGTGTAGATAAATTAAACACGGAATCCATGCCTAAGAAGGATGGACTGTATTACATCAAGATCAATTTCTGGGGGGAAATGAAATAGGAAACAAGTTTGAAAAAACATATATGTAAAATTCCTGACTATTAAAAATATGCTTTTTCATGTATTATTAAAATGATGATAGTAGGGTGCCTGGGTGGCTCAGTTGGTTAAGCGACTGCCTTCGGCTCAGGTCATGATCCTGGAGTCCTGGGATCAAGTCCCACATTGGGCTCCCTGCTCAGCAGGGAGTCTGCTTCTCCCTCGACCCTCTTCCCTCTCGTGCTCTCTATCTCTCATTCTCTCTCTCTCAAATAAATAAATAAAAAATCTTTAAAAAAAATGATGATAGTAAAGAACAAATCATTATAGTTTTAATATACTACTAGACACATTAAAAATGCAACTGTTGTATCATTTAAACCTTAATATTAATAATATGACAATACTGCAACTATTTAAATCTGTAATAACAGTTTTATGTCAACTTAAAAATGTGCAAGGTACATGATTTTTCAAAATAAATATTTTTATGCTATATATGAGCAAAAGAATTTGAATATTATTAACCCCAACATAAACGGTGGCTAAAGTCACAATGAAACCAATTAATACAAAGAAATCAAAACTACACAAACTACGAAATGAATGTCTTCTTGATTTAGAGTCAATTGTGAAACTAAACAGACTTTTAGTGCTTCAGACACAAACTCTAGAGATCACACCATCCTGAGGTTCAAGAGTTTGTTTCTTTGTTTGCTTAACTGAAGGTGAAATATGTGCCACACATAATTTTTTTGTTCTTTTGTATAGAAACAATTTCAAACAATTTTGCATGTCTCAGTTGCCTCAATCAAAAAGAGGTTTATAAACATATCTAAAAAACAAAGGAACAACAACAACAAAAGCAGTTCCTCAGATAGAAGTACCATTTTAAGGAAAAGCTATTATTATACAAATATATTCTGATGTTAAGTGCTAACAATTTATATCTTTCTCTCCCAGAGATGGGACACTTTGTTAGATGTGTAAATAAAATGAATTAGCCTTGGTTGGGTTTTTGCTTTGTTTTGTTTTTTGGGTTTTTTTGGGGGGGGCAACTTATAGAATATACCTCTAATTTTTTTTCCTATAAATTTTCCATGTGATACTAAAATAAATTTATTTTTCACTAGTTCTTAAGTTCAAGAAAATGAATATAATTAAATTTTTGTATTGAGTAAAGAAAGGAAGAAGTAAATGTTTTCATTGTAATCTAACATCAAATGTTGATTTGTGCATTAAAAATATTTAGGCTGATATATTCCAAAGCCAGCACCATACTACTGTTGAGTTATATACAAGAAACATCTGGAAGAGCCTGGCACACAACAAACACTCACTAAATGACAACAGTAATATTAGTACAAGAAATCCACACCCTGATATTTTCTATTGACTTGGCATAAATCATAATTAATGGTTAAAAAACATGGTCAATCAACAAACTGAAGTCTTTGTCCCATAGACCTAAACTTACACTAGAATTTTATCCCTAAAATTTACATACAAAATTCCATTTTCAAATGTATTTGCTAACTTTCCAGTGAAAATTTAAACCAGTGGCACGTACCATGCAACATGTACCACTACAGAGTGTATATTCAAATACAGAGGCTCTCAAACCAGACACATGGGTGAAACCTCTTCTCTACTTTTTTTTTTTTTAAGATTTTATTTATTTATTTGACAGAGAGAGACATAGCGAGAGAGGGAACACAAGGAGGGGGGAGTGGGAAAAGGGAGAAGCAGGCTTCCTACAGAGCAGGGAGCCCGATGCGGGGCTCGATCCCAGGACCCTGGGATCATGACCTAAGCCAAAGGCAGACGCTTAACGACTGAGCCACCCAGGCACCCTCTACTCTACTTTCTTGATGTGCTACTTAACCTTCCTATACTTTAATATCATCAAAAGTAAGAATAATATTCATACCCCCCCCCATCTTACAGGGTCATTACAATTAGGATTAGATGGCTAACTACATGTAAAATTCTTAGACTGGTGGATAGTATATTGCAAGCACTGAGTAAATGTTAGCAGTTATTATTAACAATAAAAATCAACCACATTTTCCAAAATAAATTGGAAAAGAACTCCCTGACAGTCATCAAAACTATCTTACATTCTTAAGCTCCACTTGGAAATATTTGTTAAAATTCTTTCTTTTTTTAAGATTTTATTTATTTATTTGACAGAGAGAGAGAGCACAAGCATGGGAGCAGAAGACAGAGGAAGAGGGAGAAGTAGGCTCCCCGCTGAGCAGGGAGACCGATGCGGGGCTCCATCCCAGGACCCTGGGATCATGACCTGAGCCAAAGGCAGAAGCTTAACCGACTGAGCCACCCAGGTGCCCCTTAAAATCTCCTAAAATCTCTACAGATGTGGGGAAATTTGCATCTCATACATTGCTGGTGCAAACGTAAAATGGTGCAGCCACTTTGGAAAATAGATCGGCAGTTCCTCAAACAATTAAACATAAAGTTACCACATGACCCAGAAATTCTACTCCTAGGTATATACCCAAGAGAAATGCAAACATATGTCCATGTTAAAACCAGTGCATGAATGTTCATATCAGCCTATTAATAGCCAAAAGGTGCCTTGATAGATATATGCATACATGTGATATCTACATACAATGAAATGTTTTGTGGTAATTAAAAAGGGATAAAGTACTGATTCACACTACAGTGTGAATGAAACAAATGTTAAGTAAAAGAAGCCAGTTACAAAAGACCACAAATTACATTATTCCATTCACATTAAGTGTCCAGAATAGGCAAATCTATAGACAGAGAAAGTATATTAGCGATCAGCGAGGGTGGCAGTGGTAGGTGTTTGGAGAGAAATGTGAGTTACTGCTAAAGGGCAGGGAGTTTCTCTTGGGGGGTGATAAAAATCTTCTAAAATTGATTGTGGTGATGGTTACACAAGTCTGTGGACATACTAAAAACCATCGAATTAAATGGGTGAATTTTATAGTATCTGAATACTGTAAGCTGTCTCCCCCAACACCTTTCAAAAAATCTCTGTATCCACCATTTAGTAAAGTACTTGGCAAAGACAGTTACTTAGTACTTCTGAAATAAGCAAATAAATGAATGTGTGTGCATTTTATTTTCAATGGCCTTCTTTACCATTTTTATCCATTATAGAAGCCTGGAATTATGGGAAGAAACTTAAGAAATTTGTAAACATCCCTTTTGCATTTAGTTGTTTGTTTTTAGACTGTGGTCAAGTTCTGTGGTTAAATATCCCACAGTTGCTATACCTAGAAGTGCTTTAAGGACCTAGAATAGTGGTAATGTGTGAAAAAAAAAAGGAGACATATATTTCAACATTTAATATAGAAAATCTAATTTGCTCAAATTACTCACACTGTTCTAATTTCCATATGCTCTAAAGTAAGTATGAATAAGATTTAGACCAAACTGCTAGTGACATTAAAATTCATTCATTCATACTTTCAACAAATATTTACTGAATAAGTAACTATGTGCTAGGCACAGTGCTAGAAACTGATGTTACAAAAATGAATAACACAGCCTGGGGCAGAGATGTTAAAACAGAATTATGCATTACAATGTGATATGTTATATTAGGGTTTGTATCATGCGCAATCTACCAAATACTCTGAGAACAGAGAAAAGGGAGTGGCTAGAGGCTGGAGGCATTTACAAATATTTCAGACATAGGGGCGCCTGGGTGGCTCAGTCTGTTAAGCCTTCGGCTCAGGTCATGATCCCAGGGTCCTGGGATCGAGCCCTGCATCGAGCCCCGCATCGGGCTCCGTGCTCAGCGGGAAGCCTGCTTCTCCCTCTCCCTCTGCCTGCCTGCCTGCCTACTTTTAATTTCTCTCTCTCTCTCTCTTTCTCTGCCAAATAAATAAACAAATAGATAGATAATCTTAAAAAAACAAATATTTCAGACATAAAGGAAAATTTATAGGAGGTACAGAAAAATAAGTGAGGGATTTTCAGGTGATGACTTTTTTTTTTTGCAATAAATAAAAGTCACAGTTTAATAATTACTCTTTTAGGAAAAAACCAAGATGTTTTCATTAGTCACAAGGATACCACTACTATAGGATGATATATTTGGAGTAATGAGCAGATAGCAGTAGGAGTCTCAAATAATTTTGAGAACTCTGGAGGTATTCCTTGAAAGTTTTAACAGGCTAAGTTTTTTTTGAACTGCACACCTGAGGCCAACATTTGGTTTACAAATGTGTACTGTTAATTGGGCACCAAATGTATGATTGTACATGGTTTCTCACAAAGGCATCTCTAGTTCAACTATGTACACTGATGTGATTATCACAAACATCAGGCCAGTTTCATTGCAACTTGACTTTTTTTTGCCATATCATATCGTATTTTTAAATGATTCAAATTTTAACTGCACTTTTAACACTGGAAGCCAAACATATTGCAGAAATCTAAGGTCATCTATAAAGTTCAGGAGACTTTCTGGAATGGTAAAATGAATATAAACTTTAATGAAAACGTCAATTTTAATCTAAGCAATCATAGTAAAA
Source organism: Zalophus californianus (assembly GCF_009762305.2). NCBI lineage: Eukaryota > Metazoa > Chordata > Mammalia > Carnivora > Otariidae > Zalophus > Zalophus californianus. The sequence goes on along the minus strand of NC_045601.1, from coordinate 6,460,452 downwards.
AAAAAATGAAATGGTTAAGGATAGCACATTTTGAAAGCTGAAGAAAAAGGAAAACAAAATATTGCTTTTTTTGGTGTGATGTTGACATTGGAATAGCCGTATAAAGTTGGTTGCATGTTAATTTTTTTTCCTTCTTTCTTCTTTTTTTTTTAAAATTAAAAAAGCAAGTGATGTGATGAGCACTGGGTGTTATAGGCAGCTAATGAATCATTGAACATTATGTCAAAAATTAATGATGTACTATAGATTGGCTAATTGAATTTCAATAAAAAAGGAACATAATAAAAAAAGGATCTTATAATATTATAATATTCAAAACCAGGTGAAGCAACTGGTTTTGAATACAGCTTGACTTTTATGACAAACCTGTGTGTAGCCTCCTCTAATATAAGCTTTAAAGGTTAAGAAGCTAATGTGTCTCCTGCCTTCTCATCATACACTGTTCTGGAGGTTCATCTGTAACAACTCTGTGCTCTGATACATGGTGCAGTTAATTCCCAGATTTTAAGACTGAATGACAATAGCTTAGGTCCATCGTATAATTTTAAGGCTAAACACCTGAAGTTCAAGATCAGGAGTCAAATAAAAACTCTTTATTTAGTCTGGTAAGTTTAATAAGGACTATCTTTGAACATGTTAGTATTTGCTTTGATACAAACTCTCTTTAAGAGTTTGTATTAAATCACTTATCTCCATTATAAATTGCTCCTAACCTATTTCAAATGACTGCTCTTCAGGAAAATGCAACAAACATTATGGTAAGGATTATTCAAAAAGGTTTTCTGTTAACTCACTGTAATTTTAACATTGTACAATAAAAAAAAAGAATTTAACTCAAATATTTCTGTTTGAAGATCATTCTCCACCGGATCTTCAGTGTTTCTGCAATCTTGCCTCACTGCCCTCTGAGCTGGACTATCTTTTCATTGACATTTGTATTGTAAACATCCGTGGAAGACACAGAGAGTATCTCTTTCTGGAGCAAAGAGCAGGTATGTGTACTGTGTGATCTGAGTTCCCTCGGCTCTTGGTTCTGGTCCTTGAACTCCACCCACCGTGTATGCAGGTGTCATGTGGCCCTATTCCCACCGTGCTGTGGGGACGGGACCTGGGGGATGCTGGTAATGTGGTTACTGCTGTTGCTGTGAGCAATCATCCTTTTCCCTGACTCGTAGTCTCACGTCCTCTACCGGCTTCCATGAAACTGTGGCACCCTAACTTGAGAGCTTTCACAGAGGGGGAAATCTTCCAGCCCTCATAACTCTCAACACTGCCTATCATTCCCTTGTCTTAGGCATTACGTTCTTACTCTCTGGAGTGCTCTTCGTTTTTATTTTTTGGCACTCCATAAAGCACATTTAGAAAATAAAATAAAAATAAATTCTGGGCTGAAATTAAATACAACTCTTTATTTTAATCCAGGACTTACCTACCTTTTTTGAGATGTGAACATGAGGTAATGTTTAAGCTTTGAAAATGCTTATATTGACAAGTACTTTGAACAGAAAAGATTTTAACAATCCTGGTGTCATACATGCCAACTTAGAAAAATGAAATCGTTGTTTGCCTTTTCACTTTGAACACCTGCTAATATTAGTTCAGAAGGTTGCTACTTGTTTTTTCATTTTAAGTCTTTCTAATCCAGATTGACTGTATCTCTGTAAATGGGAATCAGGGACCCAATATTATATGCATATATTTGATATACTGAATAGCTAAATAAAAACAAAAAAAAACCCTAAAAGTTGCAAAAAATCTGCAAATCAGTAGGAATGAAATGACAAATGACTTCATTCACCTGTTCCAGGATTTTAATCATTTATCATAAAATGTGTATGTTCTTAAGGAAAAACTCAACTTTGTTTTAAAAAATCTAGACATTTGCCCCAAATAATATAGCACTCAGGCATCTAAGCACAGAAAATTTCCAAGTCACAAATTAGAAATTTATCTACAAATGAGTGTTATAAAAGTTCCCCCCAACCCTTCTTAATAAATGTTAACATCTTTGTGGCTCCAGTAAACACAATGAGGAAATCAAACGGTGAGTCTTCGAGCCAGATGTTCTCACGGCTGCTTCTGCGTGCTGAGGCATGCAGTGGCCTGCACAGTGACCACAGTTCTCCATCTGTGTAATATGCCCATATTATGTGTACTCTCACCCCCATCAAGAGGACGCTTGCCTAAACACTCCCAGAGCTTGTGAGAAGTCCTCCCCAAAGATTACTGTATCATAGGGTTCTCTGCATATTAAGCGATCTTCCCAGATACCACTTCTATAAATGTAGCAAAGAAAAACCAGTGGAGTTGTCAGATCATCTCTGTCCAAGCTTCCATACAAATCCAAGAAGTGGGCTAGCTTTCTTCTAGCATCTTGTCCTTCTTTGACACCATTACATTTATTACCTGATTTTTGTTGCTATTTAAAGAATTACTGTTTCCCCTCAGTTTTGGAACCCCAACCACTTTGGGGATGACCTAGAAGGTGAATTTCAAGGTTTAGCAAATTTTTTTCTTCTTATGAAAGGTTCATCTGCCATAAGAGCAATTCTACACCTCCCTCTGAAGGAGGCTTCCAGAAATTTTATTATGCTTTTCATTGCATTACAACAATATGAGTTCACACTGTTAATTCACAAAAACTTCTGATTTTCTTGCAGAATTAAGACAGATTGATCTCTTTTTAACTGAAATTTAATACATTTACTATGACACTCTCCCTTTTAAAGTGTACAATTTAGTTTTTAGTATATTTACAGAGTTGTACAACTGCTCTAATTGTTCACCAGTATCTTGTTCCAAAATATTTTTGTTACCCTCCCCAAATAATCCCCTACCCCCTAGCAGCCACTCCCCATTCTCTCCTTCCCCCAGCCCTCGACAATTATGAATCTATTTTCTCTCTCTCTAGATTTGTCTATTCTAGGCTTTTCACAAAAGTGGATTCATACAATATGTGGCCTTTGGGGTCTGGCTTCTTCCACTTAGCATAATGTTTTCAAGATTCATTCATGTTGTACTATGTGTTGGTACCTCATTACTTTTTTAAGTGAAATGTATTTGACATATAAATTTCCATTATTATTAATAGCTGGATAATATTACACTGTACAGATATACCACAGGTATCCATTTATCACTTGATGGATATTTGGGTTGTTTCTACTTTTTTTGGCTACTATAAGCCATGTTGCTATGAACACTGTATAAGCAAGTTTTCATGTGGCTTGTTTTTTTTTTGGATTGTTGTTTTCATTTTTCTTAGGTACATACCATTAGGATCATATGGTAACACTACATTTGACTTTTTGAGAACCACCAAATCTTGATTGGTCACCCATGAGCTGCAAAAGTGTAGTTTCATACAATATTGATGAAGCAAGGTTTTTTTTCAAACTAGCAACCTCAAGACAATTCACTTGCACTTCCATGATGCAGACTCATTGTAAGTAAGTGTCGAAGTAGCTCGTACAATTTTTGGAGGTAAGGTTGCTACTTTGCTTTTGGTGTCAAACTCAAAAAATCATCACCAAGACCTATGTCAAGGAGCTTAATGCCTATGTTTTCTTCTCGGGGTTACACGGTCTCAGGTCTTACACTCAAGTCTTTAATCGAGATTTGGCTCAGGAAAAGTCCTGAACATTCTACGGGAATGAATTTGGATTAAGAATTCAGTCATGGGGGCGCCTGGGTGGCTCAGTCGGTTAAGTGGCTGCCTTCAGCTCAGGTCATAATCCCAGCGTCCTGGGATCAAGCTCCGCATCAGGCTCCCTGCTCGGCGGGGAGCCTGCTTCTCCCTCTCCCTCTGCCTGCCTCTCTGCCTACTTGTTCTTTCTCTGTATCTCTCTGCCAAATAAATAAATAAAATCTTTAAAAAAATAAAATAAAAAATAAAAAGAATTCAGTCATGGCACTAAAATTACGACAATGTGATATGTCAATTATATCTCAAAAAATAATAATTCAGTCTGGTGCATGTGGTGTCATATGATGAGTGCCAATTCCGTAGCTGTAAAAAAGCAGACTACATAACACAAAACAGGCAAAAATCCATCTTTAAAAGAGAGAGGGAAGCAGCTTATAAAATTTGAAGTGGAAATATAAACACCATGTTTACGGAGAAGAAGCAAAAATCACTATACCAGTGTGAGAAGGCATGCCTCTGCATATTCCTCAACGGCTCTAAAGTAAATAAATAAATAAATAAATAAATAAATAAATAAATAAATAAAGATAGAGAGATAGATAAAGTCAGTCCTTCAGCACAGGGCGAACAGTAAAACAGAGTGTTCTTAAGACGACATATGCACGCAAATACTACCAATGATAGTCTGGGGCCTGATGGCTATCATGGGTTGGGATTTACTGAAACAGCGACAAAGGAGCTGAACCTCAGAACAAGTTAAAAGTAATTTTGAATGTACAGGCACTAAAATAACCCTGTCTATGACCAGACTTGCTCCTTCTCCAACCTGGATATGTGAAGGTCAATGAGATTTACAAGGGATTTTGTTTTCTTTCCCTCACTCTTCTGTGCATCTTGTTATGCTTTTATGATGGGGAAAATGCCTCCAAATAAACTTCATCTTAAACTCAAAAGAAAATAGTGTCCAGATAATAGCAAAAAAAAAAAAAAAATGCATTCACTAAATGAAACAAAAATTCTATGATACCTTATTTTTGTGGTCAAAAAAAAAAAAAACACAAACACAAACACAAACAGGAGGCTGTCTGACTTTGACAAGTGGTTACTCTTGTTGGAGCCTAATCATGTGTGTGGCGAGCCTTTTCAGACTGCACAATGTCAAAACATCACACGATTCCTGGTCTCAAGTTTTTTTGATGATCAGAGTGGAGAGAAAGGGTTGGAGGAGAGAAAGAAAGAGGGAGAGCGGACAAGGAGGAAATATTTCAATAAATTTTTTTAAAACAAAAAAGACAAGTTGTAGGTTTCTAGGAAACCAAGTAAAAGGTAAAACAGGCAGTGACTGGTAACACAGAAGTGGAGGTGAGTGGCTTGTGCGGCTATGTGTGGAGGTGGGCTATGGAGGAAATGGAGACAAGAACAGAAGTGTGTCCTCCCAGTGCTTAGATAGAATAGACAACTTTTTAATATTGTGTGACTTTTTCAATTTCCCCACTTTATTACACACGGTGACTTTAGACACATCTCACTTATTTATGGTTCTTATAAATTCTTTGGTAATGTGATTTGAAAGTAGTGAGGGAAATAGATTGGTTAGGATTATATTTTTCTGGCATTTTCTCCATATAAAAGAATGATCACTCATTTCAATATACAGTACAGATAACATAACACTTAATACAGTGAACACTATTTTCAAGCTGAAATATTATCTGCTGCATTTTCACGTTTGGCATAAATAATGTCAATAAAAAGGGTGATACAAAAATTGAATTCTAACATTATGTCAAAAGAAACAAGTGAACTCAACGTTCCAAAGATATCAAAATTCAGACAAATTTTTTCTGGAGGTGTTATTTAGCTAAATGGTGGGATTTCTTTACAAACTTCAAGATAGAGTAAGAAGTCTTAATGTTATATTAATTTTCTAAATCATGGCAAGTGTTAATAGCTGGTAAACAAAAGAACACTGACTTTACCTGCACATACCAATATGGAAATTTTTTTACCAGAGAACATATCATATGAAAATTTAATCACCATTAAATTCTATGATAGGTTTTATGTGCCCCTGAAAATCCACTAAAATTGAGTTAGGAAGACGGTATATGATGATACTTAGGAATTTACCAAAGCTATCACAAGAACACCATGCTTGTTTTATTCTCATATTCTCTTCCTATGTGCAACCTCCGGATATATGGTAACTAATATATCTTAATGCCTTTCTGTATATCAATATTTTTATTAGGTTATTTCTTAAGATGACAACTCCAAATAATAACTACTGCTGAAAGAAAATACCAGAACCACCAATATTTTTCTTTTCCTGACATACTTGCAGATATATATTTTCATGTTTATAACAGAAGTTAATAAAGAAACATGCCCAGCTTATTATTTCTGGATTGATTACAGAAATAGCTACTACCCTTTTTAATGATGTGGAAGTTTATACATGTATTGATAAGGCAACAGCTGTGATAAATTACTTCAAGGAAATAACACTTCTCATTGCTTTTCTCTTTTTTCACTACAACTTGTGTTATGACATGAAATGTGCCCGGGCTTGTCTTTAGGAGGTAGATGTGATCATGTGCAAAACAGGCTGTGTGTGCTAACATCTAATATTCACCTACGCCCAAGGCATTACATTATTGTTAATTTTCAATAAAAGGTGACACCTCACTTTTTTATATGCCATTGCTAATGTGCTTCTACTGCCGAATAAAAGAGCTGCCACTATCCTCTTTGTTTTTCATTCATTTTTCTCTCTTAACGCTATTATTTTAAAGGCAAGGTGCATTTGGAGAAATTTCTCATTGTTTAAGTAAGGTAAGCAAGAACTATTTGTGTGGGTTGTGTAACATGGTTTGTATAGGACAAATGAATACTAGCACACCCGTACAAAGGATGGTAGGAATCCATCAGAGCAGTTAGCACACTTTAAGTTCTTTGTCATCAGTGACTCCCTCCACCTTAACTGCTCCTCCTCCAATCTTGACTGAATAAGTAGCACCATCAAGGAACAGCTCATGCCAAAAACGTGGAAGTCAGAATCAACTCATCTCTTCCCTTTATCCTTCTTATCATTATGCCCTTGGTCCTATCTCCAAAATACATCTTGAATTTTTCTACTTCTGTCTATCTCTACTATCTCCACCATCACGTCTCTCTTGAATAAGAGCAATACTTGTATAATAGGTCTTTCTTTTTTTTTAAAGATTTTATTTATCTGAGAGAGAGAGAATGAGAGATAGAGCACGAGAGGGAAGAGGGTCAGAGGGAGAAGCAGACTCCCTGTTGAGCAGGGAGCCCGATGTGGGACTCGATCCCGGGACTCCAGGATCATGACCTGAGCCGAAGGCAGTCGCTTAACCAACTGAGCCACCCAGGTGCCCATAATAGGTCTTTCTTATTTACACTTGTCCCTACCATGGGCAGTCAGATGAGTCTCTTGACACAAGAATAAAGGCATGTCACTTCCTACTTAAAACCTCTCAATGACTTTCTGTTGCTCACAAAAGAAAATCCATACTCCTTATTACAACCTGCAGGGCTGTCTGACCTGGTTCCTAGCTGTCCACCGTCTTTATCCCACACTCAGCAACACTGATCTCCACACTCCAGTTACACTGGCTTCTCCTTTGTTTTTCTGGAATAAGCCAAACTCTCTCTGAATTTCGCACCTGCCATTCCCTCTGCCTGGAACGGGCTTCCCTCATATCTTCAAAAGACTCACACTGATCCTTTTGATAGTACCTCAAATGTCATCTTCACATAGCGTCTTCCCATGACTGCCTTAATTAAGTGGCCTCCCCAGTCACTCTCTCATCACTTTATTACTCTTGACATTCATTTTACCAGTTTAGTTGTTTACTTGCTATTTACTAGGATGTAAGCTTTAATAGAGTAAGGACTTTGCCTCATTGTATTTGGACTAATCAAATGCCTGGCATAGAGAAGCTGCTCCATATATAGCAAATGAATCAATAAATATAACATGCTCCTCACCAGAATCCGCACATCTCATTTTTGTAATTCCAATGTCCAGCAAATAAGAGCATGCTAGCAAGGCTGAATGAAGTAAATGAGAGCTTACATCTTTTATTGCTATCATGACTACCACCCAGAAAAACCTTTGTTCATAAAGATTTGCGTACAATACCTATACGTAAAGAAAATGTTGAAATCATTCAACTGACATTTACTCAGTGTCCATCAAGTGCTAGAAAGAGCACAGGGCCATTTGGGTTGTGAGTGCAGAACAGAGACTATTATCTCTTAACTTTTTCAAAATCCCATAAATGTAGGACACACACGTTTCACCAAGGCATTTGGCAATATCTTTCATTATATCCTTGTTTCCAACATGCAGAAATACAGGCTGGATAGCAGCCCTGCTGATGGATTGGGTATCATAAAGTGGTTAGATGAAGAGTTCCACTCTAAGAGTGCTGAGCATGTTCAACAGCTAATTCAATGCAGCAAGTGTTGGTTGAGCAGCTCCTGCCAGCCAAGTGCTGAACCTGGTGCCAGAATAATAATTGTTTGTGGCCTCTTACCTAGAAGGGTGCATGAGTTTTACAGCAACTAATCACAAATCTATGCCCTGTACTATTGACACCATTTTCAAATGAATACATTAGGTGAGCATATAGAGAGTATACTTCCATCAATATCATAGAAGAATTGTAGGAAAAGAAAACACAAGAAATAAATAAATCAAGATCCAAGAGGTGGTAACTCTAGAAGGCTGGGATGAACTCTTTGAATGGAATTTAACTCAGATAAATATAAGGTTTTACTTTTGAGTTCAAAATACCATGTAATGACAAAATGGAGATGATATGGAATATGGATACTCATAAAAATCGCAATGAAATTTTAATCAACAGTACTCTTTATAAAAATCTATTGTGATAGAGCTACAATGGAAACTAGTTTGGTCTTCTGGTGCATTTACAAGGGAGTAATCAGTCCTGCGCCAGTCAGACTATACTCAGAATATTATGTTCAGAAGTGAGTAACACACTTCACGAAAACATTCAGTGGAATCAGCCAAGATGATGATGAGAATTCATGCTGCTATAGCACTTGGAATTGCTAAAAGACTTACACTATTGAAGAATCTGCACAGAAAGCTGGGGTACATTAAGAAAGGGTAGGGTGAATGGTGGGACTGGAGGGAGCTGATAACTGACTTTAAATATTAAAGAGCAGGCATGTGGAAGAAATTTTAGATCCCTTCTATATAACCCCAGGGCAAAATACTAGGAAACTAGAGAGAGATCTCCAGTGGCTGTTGGGATATACTCTTCACAAAGGTATCATACTGGGAATTTGAACACTGAATAAGTGAGGGATTAAAAAAGATTCTAGACCCTAAGATTTTGATCGTCTGGGATATAACAGAGATTTTAAAAATTAGGAAGGGTAAAGTTTCATTCATTCATTCACCTAATACCTGCTATTGCTAGGCACTGTCATTGGTACTGAGGACATAGCAGTGAATTTAAATACACAAAATTCTGACCCTAGTGAAGCTTGCATCCTAAATGGCTTAGAACAAAAACCCTACTTAGTACTAGCATGAGGCAAAGCCACTCACACATTTTTTTTAAGAGTTGGAAGTTATTAAGGATATAGTCATTTGCATAAGCTACAATAACAGCTCTAGCACCTTCTGCCTTTATCACTGCTATGTTTTCTCCCTTCCTCTCTAATTTATTGCTTTGCTCATCACATTGCAAGTGGCAATTTATAATTACTTGTTTATACATCACAATTATTAATAAAATATATTTTGCTATTTCCTGAAGTATTAGATATTATTGTGTTTTCTTGGGTCTGAGTCTCTGCACATTAAATTTTTCCACTTTTAAAATTATAAAAATAAATATAAAGTTCACTATTAAAATTTATAAGTTATAGATAAGCATAAAAATTCTAAGATGTATATACTATTGGTCTTTTAATAGCATGATCTATGCATATCTACAAACACAGATTCAGACATATTATTCCAAATCTGGTGGCACTACTGTGGCTTTGTATTTTATTATATTATTATTATTTTACACTAGTTTTTTGTGATTGATGTAACAAATCCCTTTATTAGAATTTCAGCCTTCTATTCCCTCCTTTGTGGGCTAGCCTTAGATTTAAGAAGAGGTAACAAGCTATCATCATCAAATGACACTTAAAAAATATGCTGTGTCGGGTACCTGGTACATAAAAACATTAAATATAAAGAATTTCCATATTTAGTTAGATCAAATGATCCACAGCAAGTCAATGACAGAGACTGTTTTGTGGATAGAATGACTGCCTTCTCCCATAAGAACAGATAAAAACTCTAAAAATGTATACTTAATGATTCCTTATTGATAGAAAATTCCTAGCACTTATTTATACTTTTGACTTCTGTCAACGGATGGAGTCAAGGTTTGACAAACTTTAAATTTTCTGAGTAACTTAGTAGAATTTGAGGAAATATCCCAGAGCTGTTCAGAACGAAGAGTTCAATATAATGGAAATCTGTGTGGGCCCTTATTTAAAGGTTGAAAACATAAAATAACCCCAGTATAAAATGATTCCATTTGTGAGGCAGCCCCACAGTAAGTACCTGAACATTGTACCTGGCTACTCCAGAAACCCATCCTGGGAATACTTTGGATTTTGGTGAGTTGGGCCATGGTTATTCAATTAAAGGATAAACAAGTTCTTATATTTATTTTTTATCAGTCCCCTGAAAGAAAGCACTAATACTCCTAAACCTGCCTTTGATAACTGCCTAATTTTATCTCTTTCAACTCAGGGAGTCCTAACTTTTTCACATATGCTGTCATAAAACACTATTTCCTTGATCACTTTATCTCTCCTGAAACTCTTTTAAGCCTTTCTACCTCTTTTTTAGGGTACTTACCAGAATCGGATATTTCATGGAGGGAAGCACTATGATTTTAAGCAAAAACTGGAAAGTAATTTCTTTTCTTTTCTTTCATTCATTCATTCATTCTTTCTTTCTTTTTTTTCCTGGCAAGTAAATGTTGTCCCAGACTTTTTTGGTCTTTTAGGTAAAAACATTCCACTGAACTAGTGCCTTTCAAAGAATAGGACTTAATGACTCTTAGCCTTGTTATCTAGTAAGCACAAGTTGAATTATTTTTCCCCAAATGCATTACTCTACATACGCCAACTTTAAGCTTGATATTAGATATAATGATTTTTCAGTGCATAAATACAGAAGGTGTGGCATTTATACAACCATGTAATTTTCTTAGTCTCAGAATAGTGATGCCCAATAAAAGTATAATGCAAGCCATAAATGTGAGCTACCTATGTAATTTTTAGTTTGCTAATGGCCAAATTTAAAAAGTAAAAAAAAAAAATACCCAGATGAAATTAATTTTAGTATTTTATGTATAACCAAAATATTGTATTTTCAACATTTAATCAACATAGAAAGTATTAATAGAATATTGTACATTCTGTTTTTCATACCAAGTTTTCAAAATGTGGTGCATCTTTTATGATTACATCACAGTTCAAGTCTGGCTAACCATGTGTAGCTAATGGCTACCATCCTGGAAGGTACTGCTCTAGAGCCAGGCTGTCAGGCCATATGTTGGCAGAAAGTTTAGAGATAGTACAGTTTACATTCTCAACTTACTATATTACCAAGACTCTCTACTCTTTAAACACTGAATATAATCTATTAAAATGTCCCCATAACTACAGATTTACAACAACTTAGGTTAGTTTTTTGTTTTAAAATTATGCAGGGAGAAAATATTTGGTTTCCCCCCAGTTCGTTCACTCCAACAACCATTAAGGTAATAAAGTAAATTCCTAATGTTTCCATAAGTTTAATTAAAGTATGCCATTTTAAAGGTAATAGGGATGACTCTAGGACTGCCAATGTGTTTGTTTTACTAGTAACAGAAGGGCCTTTCCCCACTCATATGAAGCTGGAACAATATCATTCAAATGATTTAATACCTTTGAAAGAACAAAGTACAGAAATATTTACATAACATAACACCATAGGTAGAATATCCATCTTAACCTAACGCTAAGAATGACAAAGGGGAGATAAACCAGCATAATACATCTTATTTATTTTCCAATAATACAGCTGGGACATTCCATACAGCTAACTTCTTTAACCTGTCAGGAAGAGTAACCTATCTGTATTTAATTTCCCCTGCACATACTGAATGAATAAATTGTGAGAATATGTTTGAGTACTTCTTTTAGAAACAACTATACTTACTTCTTTAGGTTAATTTTTAGTGAGAAACCACCAAATCCCATTTCAACTAAAAAAAAGGTAATTAAGTAAAAAAAAAAAAAAAAAAATGAAGATGGGCTGGGGGGGGGGGCATACTTACCAGTATGTTATAAACATGATCTCCAAGCATAAACTCACAGCTTTCCAGAAAATCACGGTAAAGTCAATGTAAAAGGTATTATATTTTTTTGCCAACAAATCCTATTTGTTTTTAAATATCCCATTATATCTAAATGTTGAGAGTAGTATTAATAAGATACAGCTACGGGGGCACCTGGGTGGCTCAGTTGTTAAGTGTCTGCCTTTAGCTCAGGTCATGATGCCAGGGTCCTGGGATAGAGCCCCGCATCGGGCTCCCTGCTCGGCGGGAAGCCTGCTTCTCCCTCTCCCACTCCCCCCTGCTTGTGTTCCCTCTCTCGCTGTCTCTCTGTCAAATAAATAAATAAAATCTTTAAAAAAAAAAAAACATACAGCTACATTCAAAGAAAGTTTTCAGGGCAAACACAAAACAAGTTATTCCAGGAGTCACACTGTAAGATCCAAAGACCAGAATATGCTGTATTGAGAATGTGATAACTGATACCATAAAACAGGCAGACGAGGGTGAAGTCCAAGAGATCAATTAGGGCAAGAAGGACTAGACAGCTCCCAGATGTCTCCAACTAAGGGATATTGGGAAAGAGGGTTCAAGCACAGGTTCTGATGAGATGGTCTGATGATCATGATTAGAAACTGAATATCGGGAGATCAGGAACCAAGGCAGGAATGAGGCACCAGAGTCAGGGGATTTCCTGTGCTGGGCCAGAGCGGGGCTTCAGGGTGTGGGTAGACCTGATACCACAGTCCCAACGTAGCAAAAGGAACAAGAGAAAGGATGAAGGGCAAAGAAGATACTGAGACTGTCAACATTTAAAGAGAATGTCAAAATAGAATTTAAAATGAAGTAAACTTTTTAATTACAAAAATTCCTCTGACAATCCTTCATTTTCCCTTCCAGAAAAAAGTAAATTTAAGATGAAGATTCCTATTTACCTTATGTTTCACATACTATTTGCCACTTTTTATCAACATTACACACAATTATCTGAGGAGTAGCTTTCACTCTAGATTCCATAAGATCAGGCCAAACAAACTAAAACAAAAAACTCCTCGCTGTTAAAAAAAAAAAAAAAAAAAAACCTCTCAAAATGAACAGTCAAATGATCTTGGTCAACAGGGGCTAAGTCACTCATTCAATCAGTATTTACCGGGGGCCTCCTGGTGCAAGGGCACCTATGGATTACTGAAGTCTAGTGTGCTCGGTCAACAGCAAATTAAGTAGAACAGAATTAAATTCAAAGTCTAGCCTAGTAACTCCAAGGTGGAGGCAAATGGTAGAAGTAACAGAGGAGGAGGAAATAAACAGGGAAATGAAGAGGGGAAGGGTCAAAGCGGAACAGGAAGGAGCCTGCAGCAGATGCACTGGGGGTGGACAAGACTAGAAGGGCAGAGAGGAGATGGAGGTAGGAACTGTGTGTGTGTGTGTGTGTGTGTGTGTGTGTGTGTGTGTGTGTGTGTGTGTGTACATGCATGTACTTGGAGGGGCAGACACAGCGCTGCCTGCATCATGTCTCTGAAAGTGTCAGACATCACGCTTCTTAGGGGTAGTGTTCACAACCATGTTCATGTAAAATTCTTAGCCTGGAGACTTCTCTAAAGTGGCAAATGATAATACCACAGACTCATAAATCATCTAAGTTCATACGAAAATTAGTAAATCTTATTAAGCATGTTATGATTAGGCTATCTTCCTCAAGCAAAACAAACGGGTGAAATAAACAATAAGCTTGCTAACTGTAAGAGAAAACAGGCAGTGTAAAATATGGAAAAGCCAAGCAGAGGCAAACCTGATGGGTCAGAACGATGTCTAGTATTGGAAGAGGCAGCTCTTCAAATTCTCCATAGATAAACCTCCTAAACAGGGGCAAGTTAGCACACATGATAACACTAGTCATAAGAATAATGATGATGAAAATGATTATCATTCTATTTTTATATTCATGCGTGAGCCCCATGCCAGGTACTTTTGAATCATTACCCAAAAGAAGCCTGCAAACCTGGGTTTGTCAACCTCATTGTGTACGTAAGCAAACAGAAGGTACCCATAATTATACTATAACAATAAAAGTGAGCAATAAGGATGAAGTCCAAACATATATGGTTCCAAAACTGGGTCTCCCCACCTACACTGGACTCTAACCTGGGACAGAAATTGCAACAGCTCTGAGCAAAAGACAGGTGGTGATTCCAACTCCAGGCTAAGATTCAGTGAAGAGGAAAAGTACATTTAACTCTCTGAGAGGGTTAAAGAAATTAAAATAAAACTAAGCCAGAATCCACACTGGAAGAAATCTGATGTCTATCTCCTCAAAACTCATTCATTAAACAAGTCTATCTCCTTACTGTTCTTATAATGCTGCTCTATGGTATTTCATTAAGTCCTACTAACAGCCAGTAGGTACCTAATACCTACTAGGCAGCCTTAAAGGTATGGTGAGTCCCTCAGGCCTCAAACAAAAACTGTTCTTCCTCAGGATGATACTGTAAGCAGTTACAAAATAAAGTCTCTGATGAATATGTTACCTCCTAGGACTTTCAAGCATGTGATATACACAGCAATGCATGAATTTACATGTGTGGTTTGCATCTATAATCCTACATTCGTATCAACAGAACATTTCCAGAACACTGGCTTACTAAAGTCGCTATACAATTGCCAGGCAGATCTCACTACGCTACTTCTTCTGCTGAACACCATCTGCAGCAACCCTGTTCTTTGAGAGTGACATTCAAAGTCCTTTGTTAGGAATCTAAAGCCCTTCGCAACTTCCTTCCTCAACCTATTTCCTATTGTACTTTCCCCTCCTGTGTCCACTCTCACCCTCCTCGTCTTGGCCGTGGCCTCCCTCTATACCCCAAACACCAGCCACAATGAGCTTACTGAGCCCAGATTGTGCTTCATATTTTCCTGCCATAAAGATTTCCTTTTTTCAAACTGTGCACTTTCTCTGAAACAGCCTTTCCACCACTGTTTCTCTAACAATGAAGAAGCTAACTTTTTGGATTTTCTTTCCAAATTACACTCTTCTTATGAGTCCTCCTATGTCCTCCTCTGCTGCTTGGTAACACCAAGAACCTTTACTATACCCCACGCAGACTTGCCTCAGGTTTCTGAGCTTCCATATTACCTGTTTACTTTCACTAGAGTGCAGACTCCTAGAATACCCTACAGGGTGAATATGTTGTTTACTCACTGGTAGATCTTCTTCCCACACTACTTACCACTGTCTCTATATAAGAGGTACTGATACAGACTTGTTTAATTTTGTGAATGACTGCAGAGTTTACTCAGAAAATGAGTTTAATATTGACCTGTAATTGGATATCATCTCTCTGCCACTGAATATCACTTTCCTGATTCAGTCTGTGGATCAGGGTGCTCTAAAGAAAAATTATTTGTGTTGCAAATGATTGATAATAATGTCAAAGATGGGATTTCTAATGTTGTTAGTGCCTGAAATTCTACTCGAAGCCTAACATTGAAGAGAACTTCAAGTCTGAAAAAGTCATGTATCTCTTCATTCAAACACATGAAGACTTTGAAACAAACCCTTCACAAAACATCCTGACCCAAAGCTTGGAACAGTGAGGCACATGGCCTTTGCACACCCCAGGAACAAACTGAGGGTTGTGGGGCGGGGGGGGGGGGGGGGTGAAGCCTAAGAACAAGCGAATACAGAGACACTTGTGATGGCTGAGTAACCAACCATGAGACCACGAGTTAAGGATTTGCATGATCCAGGTCATTAATGACCACAGAGGAAGAAGATGGCAACATCGAAGAAGGGGGCATGATGCAAACACTGTTTCTGAAGGAAAAAAAGTACTGGGGGAAAGACTGTGCTGTGGAGTCTCAAATTAACACGGCTGAAAAGTAGCCCCCCAGCAATGAACACAACCACAGCGCCACTGTGGAAGCCATGGGAGACCACGCGTAAGCTGCCAGGGAGTGTGAGGTGGGGGCCCATTGGGTGAGAACACGGGTAGGCTCACCCCGCACCCTGTGTAAGGGCTTCCTTGACTCTAGCACATCACAATAACCAAAATACATAAAGTGATGCCACACAGTCACCAAGAAAAGATTAAATCGTATCTAGTACTCTAGGGTAAAATGGTTGGAACGATACAGCACATTTAAAGTGATTTTTGGTCTATTGGAAATAAAATTTAAAGTTCAAACTTAAAGGATTAAACAGTCAGCTATATTCAAAAATAATCAATTTTCTATTGATCTAGCCAGCTTCAGATTTATAACAGCAAATGAATTACCAAATTACACTGAGACCACAATTTCCTATCTACAGGTGTGCTATGTATATCAGTAGCTACATTGTTCTAATATCCAAAGAAAGCCCTACTTATATCTCTTCAAAATCTGTAAATATGATTATCTAATTTTTCTGAAACTCGTATTGATATACTTTAAGGCTTCCCTTCTGACACCCTCACACTGTTAATAATTTTTTTTTTCCTGTAATTTTTTCACTGAGTAGAAAATCAAAGGTAGGCAGACTCTGAGAGTGTGTGCTCCATATTCAAATTAAGTAGGATGGTACCTGGCATCTTGCTGGGATGCCAAAGGGGACATTATTTGCTGCTGTGCATCACTAACGCCAGCAACGGTGTTGTTATAAAACAAAGAGAGCAGCTCCATTGACCTATTATTTCCTAAGCCCTTTTAGCTCAGAGCTTTGATCAACTAGAATAATTTTTTTTTTTCAAATGAGCGAGGGCACAAAAGGCTAATGACCAGTACACTACCTTTAAAGGTCAAGGAAATGTGAATTATAGACCAATCAGGTCATGATTTTCTTAAAAAAAAAAAAAAAACCTAAAATACATTCTTGTGTGTGTGTGTGTGTCCTTTAAATGGGGCAATATAGGGCTCCTGGGTGGCTCAGTCGTTAAGCTCAGGTCATGGTCCCAGGGTCCTGGGATCGAGTTCCACATCGGGCTCCCTGCTCAGCGGGAAGCCTGCTTCTCCCTCTCCCACTACCCCCTGCTTGTGTTCCCTCTTTCACTGTGAATCTCTCTGTCAAATAAATAAATAAAATCTTTTTAATAAATAAATAAATAAATAAATAAATAAATGGTTCAATATAAACTGTTCCTGGTATTTCTAGAAGTATCTGGATTTTCCAGCACACAAAAAATCCTCAGACTAAAATTATGAGAACATGCATTTCAGGCTGAAGAAACATGAAAGAAGTAATCATCAGTGATGTGGCACTTTACGACACCCTCTATATAGTTTCTGCCCTTCTTCTTCTTTGGGTCTTACCTTTTCATCATGTTTAAATTTCTAGTTCTATAAACCCACGGCAATACTCACTGCCCTGGGCAGCTATGTTTACTCCAATGGTAACAAGTGGTGTGATAATTTTCTCTCTTAAGACAATGAGGTTAAATCCCAAAAGCTAAGTGCCTTAAAGATCCTTTTTGAATATCTCCACATTTCACAAAAGGCACTGATTTTACTACGAAAATATTTAAGAGGTTGTGTGCACAGGCTTTCTGCCACTTTGTATGTTTTCATGACTTTTTATTTTCTGTTCAGCTGGTACCCAAAAAGTTTATTTTCTACAATATTCTGACCAATACACCATCACATAAATATTCCATCTTCTATCCAAGGAAGTGCACTTGAAGAAAATCCAGCTGAAAGCATAAAAGCGTGGCTATGGTTACCCTGGAAACCTATTAGGACGAGTTACATAGATGTCAAAGCACAGGAGCGTACAGCTTCATAAACCACATGGCTGAGTGTACCAGGTGGGCCTGAGCCACAAAAAGCCACAATATTGCCTCAGTAATGTTCATAATGGGGGATCCTAAGTAACTATTTGTGGCGTCCCGTGCTCATTGATTATCTGTCATTTTTAAAGTGCTGCATATTAAATACAATTAAAAAAACGGGTATGATTGGGTACACAATGTAAAATGAATAAATGAAAGCAGAGAAGACAAATATTTCATATGGATAAGAATCTATTCCAAAACTCAATGCTAGGAGGAGATGGTCCGGGTCTTAGAATCACAAAATCTCTGCAGCTTCTTGGTGGACAGATCCTTAGAAATCAATTTGTCCGACCCATATTCCAGTGTAGAAAGTTCTTATGCATCACTCCTGATACCAAAAATTCATGCTATTCTGGCTGAAGCACTCTTCGGATGAGTACATCCACAGATTTCACTGTTGGACAGCTCCATTTGTTAGAGTTCAACCTTTAACTGATGCTTAAGATGTGAAGACAGTAAGACCCAGAAATGACTGACTATAACTCATTATAATCACTCTCCCCTCCACAAATATCACGCTTCTCAAAATGTACAAATTCACATCACCAGAAGACAAACACAGTGTGATCTCCTACCTCAAAGACATTTCACCTGCCATATATATTAAACCCAGTAATATGACATATTAGTCTTGGTCTTCTGAGAAACACACCAATGACTGATTAGATTTACAGGGAATTTATTGGGGAAAACACTTGTGAAGGAAAACATCAATGGGGTTCTTTGGGGAGTTGGAATTATTCCGTATCCTGTGTATGGTAGAATTAAACAGAATCTACACATTATAAAAACTCACAGAACTATGCACCAAAAAGGTGAATTTAACTGTATGTAAACTTTAGAAATTTAAAAAAATATATATATTTAGGAGCACTTGGGTGACTCAGTCAGTTAAAGCATCCGACTCTTGATTTCAGCTCAGGTCATGATCTTGGGGTCACAGGATAGAGCCCCGCATCTGCTTGAGATTCTCTCTCCCTCTCCCTCTGCACCTCCCCCCACTCATGCACATGTGCACTCTCTGTCTTAAATAAATCAATAATATATATATTTAAAAATTAGAAGAGAGGTATAAATATCTGGGAGTCATCTGACTATAATGCAGATCCAACCCTGTGAAGAAGGAAAGAAGCAAGGAAGGAAGGAAGGAAGGAAGGAAGGCTATCTTAGACTTCTATGTGGTTCTAAGAATGTTTGGCAAGGCCAATGGACAGCACTTGAGCCACCATCATCTGTCAGAAGTGTCCTGGAATGGGCCTGCCTTAGGATCCCTACTGTGCCAAGACACTGACTTGGAAGAACCCTGAGGATGCTCAGCCTTTATATGCACACAGGTCTTCTGTTATCTCTTTCCTAGGTATATATGTATATATATATATGGGAAGGCTATTGAATTTCTACAAAGTATTTTTTTGCCCAGCATTCACACTGAATTCTCTTGTTTGTAATAGTTTCTGGACTTTTCTAAGCTAAAATCACGCCCTCTATAAATAAAGAAAATTTCACCTAATGGTTTTGAATTTTTACACCTCTAGTTACTTTCTTTTATCTGATTGCATTGGCTAGTATTTTCAAAACAATGTCAAAAATACTCTGATGATAGACGGTCTCGCCTATGACTTTCAAGAGAACACTCGTACTTTTTCCATGTTAAACTTTAAACATAATGGATTGTAGGTGGGAAAGTCTTGTTACATGAGACTCAAATACAGAGGACTTTGGGGCCAAGGGAGCAAGAAGGATTTGACTGCAGCCATGAGAAGTGAGGTCACTACCACATTTCCAATGATGAAAGGGTGGGGGGCAGAAAAGATGTATTCTCACATGGGGCTATCAGGGGAGCAGGCTTTCAGTTAGACCAGGTGAAAGGCTTATTTATTTATTTTACCCATCAAAAAGTTTGATGACATACTACGCTGGGAAAGGTATAGGGAAACCATCTCCTAGATTGTTGGAGGGATGGCATGACTGCCAAGGAGGATATGGCCAGCTCTATCAAAATCACAAAGGTATACAGTCTTGACCCACTAATTCTGATTCTAGGTATTAACACTCCAGAAACACTTAGATATTTGCAAGATGAAGTGTACACAGGGCTTTTAATTATAACATCAATTATAAGAGTAAAAAAAGGGGAAAATCCACATAAATGTCAATAATAGGGAATTATTTAAGTTAATTAGCTTATGTTCCATCTGTGTAAAGGAATACTGTATAGTCCTGAAAAATAGGAATTTCATATGCACAGATACGGGGATACCTCCACTGATTAAAACACCGTTTAGATATGCTATTTTTTGTATTAAAGAGAGAAGTAAAGTGTATGTCTGCATATATGTATTTTTGTTAAATATGCATAAAATATAAGTGAAAAATACACCAAAAACTGTGATGATAATGGATGTCTCATAAGAGAGGAGCTGTCTGGGTAAAAGGGAGAGGCAGAAAGTATTTCACTGTATATCTCTCTGCAAATCTGGAATTCTGAATAATGTAAATATATTACCTATTTTTAAAAATAAGACTATATTTTAATTAAGCTGAAAAAGATCACTGGATATGTTACGTGAAGAATATGGCTTATTGGAGGATGAGAGTAAACACAAAGAGACCTCTTCTAGGATGTCGGCAGCTGAAATAGGATGGTACTTGTGGGGCTGACATACCCAGAGCGTGTGCTGAAAATACACCTGACAGAACTTGACAGGAACTAGATATAAAGCATGGGGAGGGACAGGGAACCCACCAATGACATCTGCATCTTTGGTTTGAATGGCTGGGTAAACAATGTCAACATTGGTTGAGATACGTATCACTGGGTGACAAGTAAGTTAACAGGTAAGAAGACATAAAAAAGAATGCTGTTTTGGCCCCACAGAAGTAGAGCATCTGTTCGATGTACTAACAGTACATCAAAACTTATGAAAGTGTCTATTAACATCTACTCTCAATGTGTGGTTCCTCAAATGTCAGTGACACTGAGCATTCTTAGGATTACTGGTCATTTTGTTTATTTTACTGTGACTATCTGCAGTCTTTTCTTATCTGCCTATTGGGTATATTTTTCTTATTAATTTGTCAGAACTGTTTGTATATTAAAGGAAATTAGCCCCTTTATCACATACATTCAAAGTTTTTTTTAACTTTTTAAACTGTTTTTTTAAAGTGTGTCACTTTTACATTGTTTGTAATATTTGTCTTAGAAGAATTCTTAATTTTTATGTAGTTATATTTATCAGTTTTTCTATCTTCTGGCATATATTCCTTTCACAATTAGCAAAAAACTTAAAGACAAATCTCACCACTAATTATTAATGTTAATGTAAATTCTACAACTGAGAAGATATGTTTTATATGATTTCAGAGGGTTTCAAAAATCAGGCAGGTGTTAAAGCATAAATTTGTCATTTTTTAAAGATTTTTTATTTATTTATTTGACAGAGAGAGAGACAAAGCGAGAGAAGGAATACAAGCAGGGGGAGTAAGAGAGGGCGAAGCAGGCTTCCTGCGCACGGAGCAGGGAGCCCAACATGGGGCTCTATCCCAGGACCCTGGGATCATGACCTGAGCCGAAGGCAGACGATTAACGACTGAGCCACCCAGGTGCCCCAAATTTGTCATTTTTATGTTAAACCACTGAAATACTTTTTATAAAGTTACAGATAGCATTGCTTTATTCCTCAAGAAAAAGTGTATATTTAGGGACATTCTCCAATTCAAAGCCCACAGTGAACTAAGTATTCCTTAGAG
Organism: Zalophus californianus; assembly: GCF_009762305.2. Taxonomy (NCBI): domain Eukaryota; kingdom Metazoa; phylum Chordata; class Mammalia; order Carnivora; family Otariidae; genus Zalophus; species Zalophus californianus. The sequence goes on along the minus strand of NC_045601.1, from coordinate 6,438,862 downwards.
GAATGCTAAGTATTATTTTTTGTTACAGCATTAAAATTCAACTAGAGATAATAACTGCTTAGCATATTTTTAAAGCATGTTGGCACAGTGACTTTCTTCAATTATTTTTAAAAGCACCAGAGGACTCTGAGAGACACTGCTATTTTTTAAATGCTACTCAGTACAACTAATGATTTTATGAAATAGGCAATTATTTCCTTTGAGGTCAAAAGTAGATTTAATGTTAGAGTAAAACACCAAAATAAATGTGATTGGCTTTTCTCAAAATAGTAAATTAGCACTTGACTCTCACCTGCACATCGGTATTTGTCTTCATCTCTGGAACTAGCAATTAATGTGTTGCTGCAGCAGGGTCCAGAGATGCCACTCATTGTTTAACTCACCCAGGGAACAGCTGCTTTGTATTGACAGCTACGACATTTGTTTTTAAACCCGACAACTGTTCACATTAATGTGGGCTGACGACCTGTTGAAGCAACCCGATCATCCTCAGTTAGCTGTGCACTGGATGTGAGCAGCCACAGGATGACTGGGGTCTGAGGAAGCCACAGTCACAGACCAACAAAAATGGAACCTCACACGCTAGGTCTACAGGCTTGCTGGAGAATCCAAAAGAACTACAGGTCTTACAGAAGACTCCAAAGAATCATCATCTTCTATTGTATCTGCAAAGCATGTCTTATTTCAAGTGATTTTCAGTAGCTAGTAAGGTGCATTCACACAAATCTCTAACAAATATCTGACATGAAAGGCAGCTTTGTTTCAGTCTTTTGTTTAATATATGTTTTTCTTGAATTACGAATGTATTGCTTTTTATTTCTATAAGTGCAGAAATTTTAAAAATGAAAATACCTCCCCTCCCTATAAACACCTTCCTAATTCCACTATCCGACAGTTAGTGCTATTAACATTTTGGTGTACATTTGTCCAGACCCTTTAAAATGTGGCAGTATTATGCACACATACATACCATTTCTGTGTATATTTATGTATTGCATATATGTATAAATACAAACATGTCAATCGATACTTCTGTTTCAACAAAAACAATATCATACTAAAAGTTCCACAATTCTACATTGTACCCAGTAACACATCACAAAAGACCTCCCATTAAAGTACCTACAATTCTGCTCCATTCTTTCCTTTGCTGTTGTGGTGTACCATATTACACAAGCATCATAATTTATGGAAACACCCTTCCTTTAGTGGGTATTCCAACTGCCTCTGGGTTCCATGATTAAAAATAATTCTGTGATAAAGATAGACCATTGTATTCTTCTTCACATATTTCTGTGAAACAAAATATTACAAGTGGAACTTCCGGGTCAGAGGACATGTGCATTTCAATTTTTGATAGGAATTATCAAAATGCCTTTCCAAATGGTTGCTGTACTTTACACTTTCATCAACGTGAAGAAATATTTTAAAAGACTACACATTCAAAAGTTATTTTAAAAACCTAGTTACGTGTACTTCGCTATATGCGGATTGTCACAGGATAAATATGTTAGCACCCATGTAAAACTACCTTTCAAGGAGAACACACAATGACCTACTATGGACATTTAGAAAATGTGATCACCCTAGAGGGATGTGAAGGAGAAGAAATGTTTACAGCCAACGAATGCCACGAACTCTCAGGACGCCGCCACTCAGCCCTAAGTACTTACAGCAATCACCCAATTTTTAAAGACCTAATAAAATATGAATGCTAATTCCTTGACCATCAGCATATAAAGATTTATTCCACTAGGTCAACTCTGTTTTGCAAAAGGACTCTTCCCTGGGGAATGGTTATTAGTTATCTCTGCCAGACCACCTTTGTGGACACTGCCATGCTCTCATAAGGCTGATGAGACTTTTGTAAAACGAATAAAAGAAAGTGGTGTTTCCATTTGTCCTTACAGAAGGCATCAAGGAAGGAAGGAAGGGAGGAAGGAAGGGAGGAAGGAAGGGAGGAAGGAAGGGAGGAAGGAAGGGAGGAAGGAAGGGAGGAAGGAAGGGAGGAAGGAAGGGAGGAAGGAAGGGAGGAAAGAAAGAAAGAAAGAAAGAAAGAAAGAAAGAAAGAAAGAAAGAAAGAAAGAAAGAAAGAAAGAAAGAAAGAAAGAAAGAAAGAAAGAAAGAAAGAAAGAAAGGAAGGAAGGAAGGAAGGAAGGAAGGAAGGAAGGAAGGAAGGAAGGAAGGAAGAAAACAGAAAGGGTGGGTGTGGGGCCCACAGCTGAGCCTCCACGTGCAGTACCGCGTGCCCCAGGGGCATCCGGCCACTTGGCACTCTGCGCCTGCTTCTCATGCTGCTTCCACACTTTCTCACTAATTCCTTTTCTTTATCAGGGAAAGTAGCACACATAGAATGGGGAAAACAAAAAAAACTATGTAAGTCTATACAGAAACTTTCTGAAAAAAAGTTTCACTGACTTGAAATTCGTAGGATCAGTGTTCCCAGATTTTGGAATTTCATGAAGGAGAAAATGAAAAGGAAAGTGGGGAATTCAACACAAGATCACAGAGTATTCTTTCAAGCATATATGTTAAAAACAAAAATAAAAACAAAACCTCAGCCTAACAACCTAGAATCTACCAGCAAAACTGTTTTATGAGATAAAGGCTATTTTAACACTAAAAAGAGAGTTTTGCCTGGGCAACCTCTCAGGACAATAGTAAAGACACGACCTATCATTTACTTTATTCATTTTTAGGCAGAGGATAAATACTCAGTGACACACTTTGGAACCAGTGCTCTGCAACAGCTTACACATGCCAAGAAATCCCAGATTTCCAAAGTTTAAGTATTTCAAAAATCACAGTGCTGCTCTTCAAAAATAAAAGGGGGGGGGGGGGGAACTACAGGCCAATATCTCTGATGAATATACATGCAAAAATCCTCAAAATATTAGCAATTGAAATCCAATAATGCGTTAAAAATGTCATTCATCACAATCAAGTGGGATTTATTCCTGGGACGCAAGTGGCTCAATATTCACAAATCAATCAACATGATAAATCACATCAACAAGAGAAAGGATAAAAACCATATGATCATTTCAATAGATTTAAAAAAAGCATGTGACAAAGTACAACACCCATTCATAATGAAAATCCTCAACAAAGTAGGTTTAGAGGGAACATACCTCAACATCATAAAGGCCATATATGAAAAACCCACAGCCAATATTATCCTCAATGGGGAAAAACTGAGAGCTTTTCCCCTGAGGTCAGAAACAAGATAAGGTTGTCCACTCCCACCTCTTTTATTCAACAGTACTGGAAGTCCTAGCCATAACCACCAAAAAACACAAAGAAATAAAAGGCATCTAAATCAGTAAAGAAGAAGTAAAACTTTCACTATGTGCAGATGACATGATACAGAAAACCTGAAAGATTATACCAAAAAAACTACTAGAACTGATAAATTAATAAACTAAAGGTCACAGGATATAAAATCAATGTATAGAAATCCATCTCATTTACATACACTGATAATAAAGTAGCAGAAAGAGAAATTAAGAAAACAGTCCTATTTACAATTAGGCCAAAATTAACAAATTATCTAGGAATAAACTTAACTAAGGAGATAAAAGACCTATACTCTGAAAACTATAAACAATTGATGAAAGAAATTGAAAACAACACAAATGGAAAGACATTCAATGCTCATGGATAATAAGAACAAATTTTGTTAAAATGTCCATACTACCCAAAACAATCTACGGATTTAATGCAATCCCTATCAAAACACTAACAGCATTTTTTCATGGAACTAGAACAATCTAAGACTTTGTATGGAACGACAAAAGACCCTGAATAGCCAAAACAATCTTGAAAAAGAAGAATAAAACTGAAGGTATCACAATCCCAGTTATCAAGATATACCAAAAAGCTGTAGAAATCAAAACAGTACTGGCACAAAAATAGACCTATAGATCAATAGAACAGAAAAAAGAGCCTAGAAGTAAACTCACAATTATATGGTCAATTAATCTTCAACAAAGGAGGCAAGAAGATACAATGGGAAAAAGACTCTGCAACAGATTGTTGGGAAAACTGGACATCTACAGGCACAGGAATGAAACTGTATCACTTTCTTACACCATACACAAAAATAAACTCACAAAGGCTTAAGGACCTAAATGTGAGACCTGAAACCATAAAAATCCTAGAAGAGAGCAGAAGCGGTAATCTCTCTGACACTGAACATTTTTTTAAACACGTCTCCCAAGGCAAAGGAAGCAAAAGCAAAAATAAACTATTGGGATTATATCAAAATAAAAAGCTTCTGCATAACAAAGGAAACAGTCAACAAAACTAAAAGACAACCTACTGAATGACATAGCTGATAAAGGGCACACATCTAAGATACAGAATACAGAAAAAAACAAAATGGATACAATTCAACATCTAAAAAGCAAATAATCCAATTTAAAACTGGGCAAAGGACACAGCCATTTCTCCAAAAAAACCACATAGATGGCCAATGGACATACAAAAAGAAGTTCAACATCACTCATCATCAGGGAAATGCAAATCAAAACTATATTGCAATATCACCTCTCACCTGTCAAAATGGCTAAAATCAAAAACAAGAAGCAAGTGTTGGTGAGAATGTGGAGAAAAAAGAACTCTCTTGCACTGTTGGTGGGAATGCAAACTGGTGCAGACACTCTGGAAAACAGTATGGAGGTTCCTCAAAAAATTAAAAATAGAATTACCCTACAATCCAGTAATCACACTACTGGGTATTTACCCAAAGAATACGAAAACACTATTTTGAAAAGATAAGTATACTGCTATGCTTATTGCAGCATTATTTACAATAGCCTAATTATGGAAACAGGCCACGTGTCCATCCACTGATGAATGGATAAAGAAGACAGAAGAATGGAATATTACTCAGAGATAAAAAGGAATGAAATCTTGGCACTTGCAACAACATAGATGGATCTAGAGTGAAATAAATTCATTCGAGAAAGACAAATATGATAATATTTTGCTTATATGTGGATCTTAAGAAATAAAACTCACAGTGCTACCACTATAATGAAGACTTCCTGTTAATTTTAGCTGAATATTTCTGATGATTATTTGCCTTTCCTTCTTTGGCTTACTTTTTATTTTATTTTATTTATTTGAGAGAGAGAGACAGAGAGCGAGGGGAGAGGCAGAGGGAGAGACTCTTCAAGCAGACTCCCCGCTGAGAGCAGAGCCCAATGTGGAACTTGATCTCACAACCCTGAGATCATGACCTGAGCTGAAATCAAGAGTTGGATGCTTAAACCGACTGAGCCACCCAGGAGCCCCATCATTCTTTGTCTTATTAAACCAATAAGAATCTCCAGGTATGCATGTTTTGCATCCAATTCAAGAAACACCCCTATGCCTCATTTGGAATTTGCATCTTTACCCACATTTGTCCCAGGGAAATGAAATTATTGAAAAACAAGTGCCAACAGTATGGGTAGATGCGCTCCCTGAACCAGTCTTCCCTGGAGAGCCCTTATAGCCACTAAGTAATGGGCCATCTTCCACTCCAGCCAACGTGCTAGCAAATCATCAGGGCTCAGGCTGAAGACTTTTATTACTCCTTTCCTCCCTTCTACAAATATTGACTCACAATCTAGTATAATATCCAAGAGTACAGGCTGTGGACCTGGACAGCCAGCATGAATGCCAGCCCTGCCATTTGTTAAGTCTGTCCCCATGGACAGGTGACTTACCTCTCTAAGCCTCATTTTCCTCCTCTAGAAGTAGGAACAATAACACCTGGTGTGTAAAGTTGTTCTGATGATTACATGAGTGAGTCCACATAGAGTGATAGGTGCTGCCCCACAGTAAGCATGCAATATGATGGCAGTTATGACCAGCCCCTGCCGTGTCACTAGGCATTGTGAATTACCGGGCAATAAAAAAGTCCTGCCCTTATGGTGCTGACATTCTAATAGGAATGGCAGGTATGAAATAATCATGCAAACTGAAAATTCATATATAATTCTAAGAGGCGGGTGAAGGGGCTACTGAAGTCTGTGGTGTTTTATCAGACTGCAGAGGTGTCCTTATGACTCAACCCTCTGAAATTTGAAGGAGTAGGAGCTAACAATCAGGAATGGAAGAAAAGGAACAGAGTTCCAGGGAGAAAAAATTCACCCTTCCTTCCTTTTTTTTTTTTTTTTACCCTGTATTATAAATGTCAACTATTCTAAACAAGGCAGTGTCTTCAAGAACAGCCTAGTAATCTATGCATTGGTATAAGCCTTAAACAAAGTTAGAATTTACTCCAATGCACATAAATCCCATTAATCTCTATGAAACAATCAATGATGGCGTTATATTCTAGAATCTTTCTGCTGGCGTTCCTCCAAAGCCACAGAAGAAGAGCTGAAACAGCACTCATTCAGCTAGTCTCACAGAAGAATACTTATTTTCTAAAGTGCACCAAGGAAGACATTAGAAAGGCATTCAGTATAGAATATTAAAACTCTATATTTTTCAACTGCTGCATTGAGGAAAGATAGAAATTTTACCCTATAAAAAATTGTGAGTTTGGATCAGACCACTTTTTAATCCGTGGCTAATGAATCAATCTTTGTTTTTTTTTTGTTTTTTTTTTTAAAGATTTTATTTATTTATTTGAGAGAGAGAGAATGAGAGACAGCACGAGAGGGAAGAGGGTCAGAGGGAGAAGCAGACTCCCCACCGAGCAGGGAGCCCGATGCGGGACTCGATCCCAGGACTCCAGGATCATGACCTGAGCCGAAGGCAGTCGCTTAACCAACTGAGCCACCCAGGCGCCCGAATCAATCTTTGTTTTGAGTCCATATTTTTAAGCAAAGCCATATTTCATCCTACAGGATGGCCTAATTCATGAAATAAACATGTCAAGCCCCAAACTTCAAAGGACCCATAAGTATGTCTGGGGCAAGAATCCTGGAATTACTTCCCCAACCTTTGTCACTCCCTCTTTGTAGGAAAACGATTTCCAATTTGCTTTCTGATGTGGACCCCTGTGGCAGCTCACATGTCATAGCTCGTGTTCTGTGGGGCCACCTGCACCCACTCCAAACAACCAACAGGCTGGCCGCCTCCACCTCCCGACTGACAACCGTCTCTTGGCCTTCACTAACTCTTCTCCATATGTGAGAGCCACAGCCCCTCCTCAGGAACCTCCTCCAAGTCCTTGGAGCAAATTTCCAAGTTTATAACTGAAACCCCCATTTCTTTCTAAGGCAATAAAATACTGGCATGAAAACAGATGCAAATAACTTTATACACCAAAACAATTACACATCATTCCTTTATAAATAGAGATGAATGTCTCTGTCACCATGACAGTACCCTCCAGGCTCCCTGCAGAATCCCGGTTCCTCTGCTTGTCCCTGGGGCAATAATACTGTGTAATAACACTTATACATGGGAAAGAGAGAGAGAGAGAGAGAAAGAAAAAGAGAGGAAGAGAGAAAGCTGATTTCATAGAAACAGAGAGTGGAGTGGGGATCCCCAGGGGCTGGGAGAGAGGAAAATGGGGCAGACTGAGCAGACATAGGTCAAAGGGTACAAACTTTCCCTTGTAAGTAGTTCTGAGGATCTAATTTACAGCATGGTGACCATGGTTAATAATACGGTGCTGTATACTTGAAAGTTGCTAACAGTAGATATTAAATGTTCTCATCGCACACACCCACACACAGTGAACAGGTGAGGTGTGGATGTGTCGATGATTTTGATCTTGGTAATCACACCACAATGTACATATGTGTATTGTATCAGCACGGTGTCCACTTCATTTTTGTAAAGATTTATTCATTTTGAGAGAGAGAAGGAGAGTGAGTGGGGGAGGAGCAAAGGGAGAGGGGGAGAGAGTCTCCAGCGGACTCCTCCCCACCCCCCTCCCGGCCCGAGGATGGAGACTGAGGCAGGGCTTAACTCATGACCTGAGGGGAAATCGCGAGTCGGAAGCTCACTGAGCTACTCAGGCGCCCCAGGACAGTGTACCATTTAAACACAGACACTTATGTTTGTCAGTTTTTCCTCAATAAAGATGGGGATTTTTTTTTTTAATACAAGAAAGGAGGAAGAGAAAAGGATAGGAAATAGTGCATGCAGGGCCTCTACACCTTAGTACTTTTTGAATGATTCTTCATGATGAGCAAGAAATTAATGTGCTTTTGTTTTTAAAGTATACCACTTTATGACAGATTAAGCAAAATGTATTACTCCCAAACTACCAGGAAAAGAGGAAAACAACTAACGTTAAACTTCATAGAGAAAACAGACATTTCACTAGGTTACAGGATTGCTTTGATATCTATAAGATCATAAATACAGTCATCCATATTTTTCCTAGTCGGTGCAATAAAAAATACTACTTACTAATAACTCAGAACCCCACGATGGCAACAACTAATTCCAGAGCCCAGGCTTTTGTATCTCATGTTTTTCTGTAACCCCTGAAAATCTCCAAACAGAGATACTCCACCAATTTTTCTCTAACAAAACAAAGCTAACTTGATCATTTCTCTGATATATGAGATTCTAAAATGACAGATGCAGCCAAAAAGGAAGCTAGCTTACATTAACTTAAAAAAAAAAAAAAATGAAGCCATGATCCTATTTTATGAATGGTCATCTTTCACTTACCCACTCCCTCCCTACCAACCTCAAGTGCAAGGGCACAAGATTCAGGGAAAGCTTTCACCGTTCTATCCAAGCCTTCAAGTTGCCCTCACTTATATTTAAAAGGTCCCAAAAGATGATACCCGGGGCCAGTCTGATGGAGACTATAAACAACCAATTGCTTGGCATAAGAAGCATTTCAAGAACACAATAAAGGAACACCTGAGGCCTGAGAGTTGTGGGCCGTGATGTCAGCCTACGACCTTGGCCAGCTCACTCCGGCCACAGATACAGCAGCCGGTCCTGCAGCTGCAACCCCACAGCACCGCTGAGCATGCCCCCCTTCCTTTCCCCTGAGCCTCATCTGCTGCCAGCCCCCGTGATGTACATGGGGACCCACAGAGCCATCTGGCACGTGCACAAACCTGGACGGGCAGGCAGCTGACCCCGCAGTGTCTCCCTGACCTGGGAGAATGGGAACCAGTCGTCACCCAGGGAGACACATCTCAGTTTCACTTGGCACAGCTCCTCAGAGGGTCCCAGTGTGGTGGAAGCCCAGATGCTGATTGTGGTGACCAGCCTCACAGTGGGTTAGGGTCAGGGTGCAGGGCTGGACTGACTTTCCCTCCTTCCCTGGGTCACTCTCCCAGCAGCTACCCTGCTCTGGGAGTATCTGCCAAGGTAAAACATTTGCAAGGAAGTCTTGGCTCTGCTTTTTAGGGGAGAATCCAGTATAAGGAAAAACATAAAAACAAAAAGGGGTGTAGAAGATAAATCCTGCAAGACCTCATCTGTTCAGGAAGAGGGCACGGGGCTTCAATTCTAATCATTTACCCCACATTTTCAATCACTTCGGGTGATTCTTGCCACTATATCCCAAAACGTTCATCTTTTATCATTTCGGTCACTTCAGTGTCTGGTCTTTGTTAGTTCAGACTCACTATAAGAGGTTCCAGAAGCACAGAGGAGAACAGGAGAATGACAGACAGCAGACTGGGGCCAAGGGGTAGAGTTCTGAAAGCCTGGGCGGTGTGTGTGTCGGGGGGGGGGGGTGGGGGGCTGGGGGACTGACAGCACCGTCAATTCTTCCATAAGGCATGACAGCAAAAGTCATGCTTTGAAATCTAGATGATCCAGAGACAGATCTGGGGTACCAAGGCATTTATTCCGTGGCTTTCAGCAAACAGTTGAGCATCCCACATGCTTTTATCCAGAGCAATTTCTCCATAGCAGTTTGTTTCCCAAGAAAACAAGTTCTGACAGAAGTGTTCTAATAATGGACATGTTATCAGGTGGACAACCAGAGAAACCCTGCAGTCCCTGGTTCCTTTCTCCGTGGCTCATGCAAGAAGCAGAGAAGAGCTCAAGTAGCATGAAATTCCCAATGGTCACTGCAGGCCTAGCTCAGGAGTGGCGCCTCCAGGAGCCGAACTTGGAATATGCTGAGCTCCACCTCTCTCTTCTCTCCAATGTCCCTCCTCTGAGCTGAGGATCTCTATGGGAGGGAAGAGATGTTCTCTACAGACATTACACATACTTTGGAAGTCAGGAAGCAGAACATGTTGCCATCAAATACTATTATTTTGGTAATAGTATTTGATGGGAAAAAAAGGGAAAGGGGTTAAGAGGAGAAATTAATTGTCGTCTTCCAAGTTTTGTTGTTTTTATGCCACCCTATCTCTGACCCCTCTTGCTCGGCCAGCAATGCCAGGTACTGGTCAATGACATGCTTCTCTCCAACCTGCTGCTGCTTGGAACCAGCAACCCCTGCTATAGAGGGAGAGGGGCAATTTACAATGGAAAATGCAGGGTATGCGAAGAGGAGGGGTCAAAGATGACTTTTCCCTTTGCCTTTCCCGATGGCTGGGAGCTGAAGAAAGTGAAACATCTGCCAGATTTGTGGGGAGAAAAGAATACAATATACTTGAAGAAAATTTTCAGACGAGCTTGGTTACAAGAAGAATGAATATCAGGCAAGGATGTACCAAGGGCATTTAGAACTGACATGAATAGCACTTAATTCCACAAATAGGGATCAGGTGACTATAAGGTACTCAGAGAAGAGGTTTGTTCTTTAGATATGAAAAGATTTATCTCTTGGGTCTAGGAAACTGTATATATCAAAGGGAAGAAAGAATAATCAGCTTACAACTAAGAAGACAGACTCTAAGGAATACTATGAGATAAACGGGGAATACTGAAAGTCATTTTGAATTTGAAATTTAAGCTAGTGATGAGTAAATAATGAAAGAATTACCTTAGTTCACTCTCTGATTCAAGAATCCATGCATGAGGCCACCTTTCCTTCAGTCGTCAAAGTGTGGTATCATGCCACGTCCAGAGTACCCACTGACCACTCCACGCCACCTAAGCCTGGAAGCAGCGTGAAAATGAGGAGGAAGGAGGACTCTTGACCTTTCACTGGCTTGTCACACTCAGGGTCTCTGGGAAAATTACTTCCCCTCTTGCCTTTGTCTATTTGGGCTGTGTAACAGAATACCATAGACCAAGGGTGCTTATTAACCACAGACATGTATTTCTGACAATTGCAGAGGCTGGGAAGTCCACGATCAAGGTACCAGGAGAGTTGGTGTCTGGGGAGGCCCTGCTCCCTGGTTTATAGACAGCATTCTTCTTGCTGTGTCCTCACACAGAAGAAGGGAGGAAGGAGCTCTCTGAGGTCTCTTCTGCTCTCATGACCTAATCACCTCCCAAAGGTCCTCCTCCTCCCACTTCTAAATACCATCCCATTGGCCGTTAAGAGCATAGAATGCGAGAGGTGGGGGGGGGCGGGGGGGAGGTACAAACATGCAGTCCACAACATCTCTCCAATTTTGACTATACTTTTACATTAGTGATGAGGAAGAAGACTCCCCAGCACCTGCCCAGTGAACTCAGAGCTCCAGTGGGGCATGTGAAGACAGTAGCCTTACAGAGACTGTTTGTCCAGGCCCCTAAGGTCAAACCCCTATAACAGATCCATATTCAAACACACATGGATTGGAGTCTCAAATCTACCATTTATTAGCTATATGACCTTGGGCAAGTAACTTACCTTTCCTGAATATCTTAAATAGGGATTACAATTGTGACTACATCATAGGAGCTCAAGTAAGACAGTGAATATAAAGTTGGCACAAAATGCCCAACAAATACTATTATTGATTAACTGAACATCTCAATTACACTGCAGAGGAAATCCTCTCATGATCTGGTTGCTATAGACTAACAGAAGTATGCATTTTGCTCCTGCCCTATCAGAGACTGAGCTAATAGAGCTTTGGCTCCACTGAAAAGCCCAAGAGCATCCTACCCTGTTTTTATGAGAGAACAGAACAGAGTAGCTAACATAGGTAAGCATGAACTTCTACCTCCAAGGAAATGGTGGCGAAGCCAGAAAGAATTGATTCCATTAAGCTATCTGAATGGCATTTAATGAAGATATAATTTTAACAGAGGAGTCAGATATATATATTAAAAGATAGTTAATTGTAAGACATCATACAATGCGACTGTTCTGGTGAATGGAATACTCTAGTTGAAAGCCTAAGGAAATGATCTTTCCTTTTTCAGCTCTTCATAATGAAAAAAACATAATTTGAAGAACTATTTGAGATGGACTTAAATATAAAAACTGTACTTCTTACGTATCTAAATCACTTATACCATATCTTATTCCAGAAAGATCCAAGTATATGAAACTTTTTTATTCAGTGAATTAGGATTTAAGCCCATCAAAGATTCTCAATATTTCTTATATGTAAGGCAGCCTTCCATCTTTATTTCAGCATCACACATTTAAAAATGAGGCTGAACAGTTACCTGTCTGCCCACGGTTACACCGTGAGCCAGCAAAGCATGGGGCGGGGGGTGGGGACCTGTACTTGAAGGGGCCAGGGAATCACTGTCTTGGTTCTACTACGACTTCCAAACTGACGCCCACATCTTGTTTCCTACTGCCGACCACCTTTGGACACACACATTTCAATCAGATAGCATCACTGTCCTCGGAGCCACATGACTTTCCCCAAGTCTCTGCCAAGTTACCTTTCTCACAGCCAAGTTTAAAACACGAGTGCCAAGAGCTCTTCTTGCCTTTACAAGCTGTGCTTAGAGTTAATTGCCAACCGCAAGTCCTTAGAACCATGTCCACTATGTAGCTGCCCTCCTCATTGAGGCTGCCACCGTCCCTCTCCTGGACCCCTGCTCTGCCCTCCGGTGGCCCGTGACTCCTGCCCTCCACCCCTTCCACACACCTCAATCTCCTCCTCCATCACTGTGCAATGCCTCCTTTTCTATAGAAACCTTTCAGGCTTCCTAATTTCTGAATATAATCTAAACACTACCAGTGAAGACATAATATTTCAACTAGAACTACTTTTGGGTCCTAAGGCAGTCCCCCAGTTTGGATGGCCGTCATGGCTGGAAGATATCATAATATAATGCTTAAATGTTTAAATTTAGACAGATGTTAGTGTGAATTCACACTGAATAACTATGTGACCTCATTCAACTTTATTTTCCTGATGTAACAAACTGGGTTAATTTAGTGCCCCATAAAGTTATTACAATTAAATGACATAAGGCATGTGAAATGCTCATAAGGAGAAATGCTGAGTGACCGGCAGCTGCTATGAGCTGCTGCGTCCGGCTCCCTCTTCCCTGCCCCCTCACACAGGGCTGAGGACAGCTCCCTGAACGGCATCACTGCACTTCCAAATCTGGACATATCCTGAATATGCATTTCAAACCAATCTCTCATATCAACTTATTTTCTCAGGAAAAAAATGCAAAAAAAATGCAACCTAGTTAATTAGGGGTACTACTTACTTAGGTCAGAGTTAATCATGCTCTTAATTCATACAATTTTTTCCAAAGGATTGCTAATAATTAAAAAAAAAACATGAAGTAGGTACAAATTAAGGAGTTTTCTTAAAACATCCTTAATTGGTTCAAATTCTCTTAATGTTGAGTGAAGGCCCCTTAAAAAAAAATTTAGGTCTCAACAGTATAGATTAAAATGATAAATTGTAGAGAATTCTGCTGGTGGAAAAGTAAATTTATACTTGCTTGCCTGAGAAACTTCTACATTCTTTGTAATGGATTTTACATAATAGGAGCATGTATTTGGTGACAATAATAGGCCCACTCAAGCAGGTGGATATACAGCTTACTCTTTATCACTGTCAGGGTTGAAATAAAACTTGGTTTACTTCTTACATGGAAAAAAGTCCTGCCTTTCCAAAATACCAAATACATAAACTATAAACTTAGATTCATTTGGAATAGTTTACTCCTCCAGTAGACAATAGATGTCTCACATAGAACAAATCTCTCTCTCCAGACACACACCGGCAAACACACGCATTCTCACACACACACACACACACACACACACACACACGCACATGCACACACACGCACACGCACACGCGCACACACACACACACACAATGGGAAAGAATAAGGCACACACAGGTTCAAATGCTAGGTTGGCTCAATGATCTGGTACATTACCTTCACTTCAGTTCTCAGCTTTTGTTTTGCAAAACAGAAATAATATCTATCTGACAGGACTGTGATGAAGATTAAATTAAACACTCTATCTAAAAGTGCCTAGGGGCGGCGATACGGGGGTCAGTTGGTTAAGTGTCCCACTCTCGATCTCAGCTCAGGTCTCGACCTTGGGGTTGTGAGTTCAAGCCCTGTGTTAGGCTTCATGCTGGGCATGGAGTCTACTTAATAAAAAGTAACATAAATAAGTAAGTAAATAAGTGAATAAACAAATAAAGTGCCCCATATGTAGAATGTGTGGCACTATGGAAGCAATTGATACATTCTAGCTATAATTGTGCATATGAAAGATTAGAGAATATTAATCTCTTTTTCATGTGTTTATTCCTTCAAAGCTATGCTTTCTATGATAACTATATTTAAAGCTCTATCTGCTGCTGTCTTGGTTTGCAGTAAAATCATCTTATAATGAAGACCTTGATATTTTTCTAAACCTCCTGTAGATGGAATCCAATAGGAAATATCCTGTACATATAAATATACATATTCTTATTTTACACACAACAGTATGTTTCTAGATTGATTTTATTAACGTTATAATGGCTGACTTGGATAAATTCCAAATCATCCTTGCTTTTCCTTTAACTCAATTAATATAGCAGCTCTTCAGCATATAGAGATCACAATTACACACTGTGGCATTACCATTAACCTCTCTTTATGCCCATGTAATCTGACCACAATAAATGTTGCAATACTGTTACTGCTTTATACATAGTAGATGCTCAATAAATACTCAACAAAGGTAAATTTGGAAAGTAATCAAAGAGAAAAAAATTTATTTTAGGTAAATAAAAACCTAACTACACTTCCAGAAATAGGTAAAAGAGGGAAAGATGACACAGAGTTCCAGGTATTGTAAATCTAGAAAACATTATCCTCCACGCTCTCGATTGTCAAAGTGTAAGTACAAAAATAATGCTCATGACTTTTCATATTAGCAAATTGATTACACAATTTTTAAGAAATAACTGTGGTTCTGCTCACACTCCAGTGGCCTTTGCACTGTAGTTTCATTAATACAAAACACATGCAACCCTTTTGTAGAGCAGGTCATTCCGCTAAGCTTAGGGATGCTATAAACATCTCAGTTACACATTGAATAAGGCCTTACAATGTTCACCCTTCTTTTAGCTAACTGAATTTGCATGACTCCGATTCTTGCAAACCATGTAAACGCCACAATTGAAAAACCGTATACAAATGCATATCATATTCCCTTATTTGTAAGCAAACCATAGAAAGAATATGTACGTTCTTTTACATTGCTAGGATCCTTTAAATCAGTTGTCATTACTTCCTCTGAACCCTCGAAGCATGGGATTTGTGCGTACTGACACTTCCTCCACTCTGTTGGGCATTTGGAACAACTGTGTATGGTTACTTGTGTGCACATCCCATCCTTACGCACTGCTCTGTATGTTGTAAGCACCCTGAAGATGGAACTTGGTGTTGTCCTTCCTGGGGCAGATGACACTCAACATGTGCTATCTAATCTGTGTGCCTATCTCTTCCAGCACAATCTCTCTAGAACAGTTCACAACTACTGCCTTTAAATGACTAAATCCTGGAAATAAGTGCCAAGAAGTCCAACAGATATCCATGAAAGTATTACAGGAAAATGACACATAATATGAATACAAGAAATAAATTACTTATTTTGTAAAAGAAAAATAATGTTTACAAAGGCTGGGTTATTTTTTACAATGGTAGCCTTTAACTGCTATGGTATGATTTATCACCATCCATTATGCACAGGAATGATACTACTTACAATGCTCATTGCCTAGGTATGACTGAAAAAAATAACTGTGTTCATTCATTCATTCACTCATTCATTTATTACATCAATATCTTGATCATTTTAACAGTTTATATTTATTACTTCCATAGAGAAATTTGATTTGAACATGTCCAACTTAAAAAACTTCAATGACTACCTGATATCCCTGGGGACAAGTCAAGTCTTGGGCATGTACATGAGCCCCTTTATGACCTGGCCCCTCCCGGTCTTCCAGGCTCATTTCACTCTCCCCCTGCTTACACCCTTTATTCTTGTCACACTGATTCACACCTCCATGCCTCTGTGGATCTTCTCCCTGCAGGGAAGACTCCTCTCTTCTTTCCTAATGCCTGTGTGACCTTAATGACTTAGCTGAGGCAATTCCTTGCTCTGGCAAGTCCTCTATATTATTCCATATTGTTAAGTTAAGCTCTGGATGAGCTGTTCCTCCTACGGGTACCCTCAGCATTCTGGGCTTGTCTTTTGTCATATCATTTATCACATCCTTCACAATCTGTTTCTTTCTCTCTCTCGTGCACTAGACTGTGACAGACAGTATGACACAGGGCTTAGCATAATGCCTGACAAAGAAAAGGCCCCCAATACATGTTTATTTATGTTTATTGATGCAATACATGTTATTAATATAAAATGCAAACACTGGGGCAACCATGACAAAGAGAAGAGACAATTAACTAGAATCCAAGAGACCCAGACCCTGTTGTCAAGATTAAAAGATCTCTGGAAAATTATTTAATCTTTTCTACAACTCTTGCAGTATGTTAAGGTGGTCTCCAAAGTCCTCCTTAGTTCCGTGGCTGTGTGACATTTTCTGAAAGTGACGAAGTTCTAGTGTGCCTCTAGCATAGGGGAACAGTTGGCAACTTAAAAGAAGATTATTTGCTTAAGGAGACTTTCTCTGTCTTAATTCCAGATTGCTTATGACAGGTCTCTGATAAAACGTGTAAGGTGTCAAATACATCATCTTTTCCAAAAGATTTTAATCAAAATGAAATCTTACAAAAAAGATTGCCCTTGACAATATATCTATAAACGGCATCTCATTTTCTCTCCCAGTTAAAGATGTTATCTAGTACGAGGCTTCGCCACAGCAATATCAAAGCCTATCCGGTGATTCACGTTTCCTAATATTTGCAGAATGGGCAGTGTTCCATTCCGGTCCTGCCTGTCCTGACCTCTTCATTTCAGATTTAGATCTATTCCCTGTCAGACCAAACAGTTATCCATATGACAATTCTGGATATCAAGTGCCGCTAAACTCCATCTTGCAGAAAGGCATAAGGAATGAGTATTCTCAACAGATTTTCACATACTGTGAAACCTTAGCAATCTGAATTATACAAGAAGAATTACTGAGTCACTCCACAGTCTGTTTTGTTTTTTTTTTAAATGGCTTAAATGCTTTCAAACGCAAAGAATTAAATAAGGGAGGCATGCTAACAAGTAAATTTGCCACTGAAGTCTTATCTTTTCTGTATGTAATTTGAACATATTGAAATAAAGGCCTTAAAAGTACTTAAAAATGATGCTTCTCTGGATATATTTAATACTGTAGTTTTTTTTTAATATTGTTAATATTCTTACCTTACTTAGTAAAGATTTTTTTTAAATACTTTTCTCCCAAAATCCAAAGGATAAATTCTGCATTAGCGGAGACTGAATTGGTGAGGTTTTGATGGAATTAAAAAAAAAAAAAAATCAAACATAGTACAACAGAACATTTGCATCCAGCCCCTTCCAGTCAGACCTCATGAACTCAGCATCTTTAAACTTAATTAAGCCCTAAAATTCTTACCTATGGATTAGGAAGTACATTTACACGGAAATGCAAAAGGGAAGACTCAATAGTTCCATCTCAAAAGGATGCCAGAAGGCAGAACCAAGACTTATATTAATAAAATTGTTGTGGCACCAGGGGTCTTGCCCTAGCGATGCCCTTTGAAGGTAAGCAGTAACTGACAGCTGACACAGAGAATTCACCCACAGGCGTTGCAGATGAACGTGCAACAGCCCTCGCCAAGAGCCACTTGTCTGGGGACTGAGATACACAGCGTATTGTTGGAAACAGACGAAATACGTTGTAGGAAAACAAGGATTAGAACGGTTTCAGAAATTCTTTAACAGACCGCGGCGCGGGAGAGAACGGTAAGGAACAAGACCCTGTGGAGGAACGCGCCATTTTGTTTTCCAAGCAACAGATTAACTGGGTCCCTCAAAATTTACTGACCATTGTCCAAATTAAGCAAACATCATCACTAGGGTATTTGAAATAGTTGAAACTGATGAACCATACCCCTTGAGATGAAGAAGTCATGGGCGGGCTTCACTAAAGTGTAGCATTCCAAGAAGGAAGTATTCATGTAATAGGTCTACAGCAAATTAGCATGTCCAATCATTTTTCTTTTCGTTGAATAATTATTAATCATCGCACATTTCTTTTCAGTAATATTGCTATCCTAAAAAAATGTAAATAAAATGTTTTAAATAAAATTTAAAAGCTGACATCTAAGTGAAAATAACATACACTTTCAGGAAAGGAATGATCACAGCATTTTACAGAATTGGAAAATACCTGGGTAATGATCAAATCCAATTTCCTCAGTTGACAAATACATATGATACTCAAGGAGTTAATAGTTATTCCATTTGACCCAACTTGCTTGTTTCTGGACTCCCAGCCCAGTGCTCTTTCCAGCATAATATTCTGTATGACATAATTGTATATTTATTTAGTAAACCATATTTTAATATTAAAGGGTTCTATATAGAGAAATATAGTTTTGTATATTATCTTTCTTGATAGAAAAATAAAATAAAATAACCTTTTATAATACTTAATAGAAAATGTTCCTGAGATATAAAATTAATGTATTAATTATTTCTTCTCAGTGCAGAATTTTATATCTTACAGAAACTATATATTCTTCTTTTATTTCAATGAAATATTTATAATAATCAGATGTGTATTTGACCACATAGAACAGTTTAATAAATTCCAAAATGTAGGAAAATTACATATCACAATATTTAAACATAATCGAATAAAAGTATAACTAAACAATAAGAGTTTAAGCATTTTTACCACTTAACTAGAAATAAATCTTTTAATCTTTGAACAAATGAGAATATCAAAATTATGCTTATAATTATCAAAAGAAATTAAAGTGAAAAAAACCTAAAATATGCATATAGATAAAGCTGGGCTTGAAGGAACTGAATGACTTCCATATCCTAAGAGAAGGTGCAACCTCAACAAAGCCACTGTGGGTGGAAAGGTGATGGGGAAAGTGGGCAAACACAAGGCTAGAATGCCAAGCTAAGTCAGACTAAGAACTGCAAATGCCATGCAAAAAAAAAAAGTCTGAATTACCTTCAGATTAAAACGGAACACATCAAAATTTTCTTTTAAGAAGCACAGAAAATGACTTTTCAGCAACATAGCCGACTGCACTGGAGGAAGCTCCAATCATGTGGAATTGCTAGAGAGACTGAGGTAGAAAGCGCACAGAAGGCAGGGAGATACAGTGGGAAGGGGCAAGGAAGACAGGGAGGGAGCAGGGAAGGAGAAGGGAGGCGAGGGAAGGGGAGGGAGGAGAGGGAGGGAGGAGGGTAGGGACAGGGAGGGAAATCTGCAGGTGTCAGGAATGAGGAGGAAAGGACAGTCCAGAGTGGGAAGAACACCAAGTGACTTAGTAGAGCCGGGCACAGACCCTGCTGTCAGGGCGGGAGGGATCGGGCTGAGCACACTCACAGATACTACAGATGATTTGGGGCCCACGAGAGCCAGAAAGCTAGATCTGAGACCTGTGCTTGATTCAGGACCCTGGAAGCACCCATGGAAAGAGGGTCTACAACACTTCACCGAAAGAAGAGGCAATGAAGCCCAGGGCTCTGGAAGACTGGAGGCGAAAAGCACAAAACTATAAGAACACCATGGTCGTTAAAACAGTAAAATATTAATATAGGGTACAGATATTAGATCAGTGGAGAGGAACTCTAAGTCCTACATAGACATGACATTTTGATGTATGACAGATACAGCGTTAAATATTAGGAGGGAGGAAGAGACTTTTCTGAGACCTAAATGTGAAAAGCAAAATGCCAACATTATAGAGAGACATATAGAAGAGTGCTTTCATAAAGTTAGCACGGGGAAGGTTTTATGTAAAAAGGCCATGAAAGAGGACTGAAACATTTGCCTTCGCTAAATTTAAAACACCTGTATGTTCAAGTAAACAAACTATCAGCCAAATGAAGGCAAACCACTTGAAGAAGACACCACTGATAAAGTATTAGCAACCCAAAAGGCAGTCCTAGAAATCAATATGGGGGGGGAAGCCCAATGGAAAAATTGAGGAGGGACAGACCCAGGAAATGCAAAAAGGGTATAAGGAGAATAATTACTGGACATAAAGAAGATGTTCCTCCTCACTAGTGATCAGGAAAACACTGATTACACACCCATCTTACTGGTGAAAAATGTAAAAATCGGATAATACCGAGCAAGGGTGAAAATGAGCAGCAGTGAGAACTTTCATAAACTGTGGATGGGAGTATGGGGGTAGAGACGTACAAGTAGCTTGAGAGACATTTTTAAATAACCATAAAGCTTAGCATTCACATCCCATCAGATCTAGCAATTCCACACCTAGGAATATGTTCTTTTCATGTGTGCAAGTAGACATACCCAAGAGTGTTTACTGCATGGTGTGTGTGTGGGGGGGTGATTGCAAATCTTAGGCAACACACAAAACGTTTATCAGCAGGACAATAATTCATAAATTGTGGCAATATCTTAAAATGGCATGCCATGCCACTGTTAAGATGGATTTACTACAGCAGTGTTTCTCAAAGCGTGGCCCATGACAAGCAACAATAACATCACCTGGCAACTTGGTAAAATGCAACCTCTGGGGACCCATCCCACATCTACTGAATTAGAAACTCCAGGGATTGAGCATCCTGCGCCTGTTTCAACAGGCCCTTCTGGTTCCAGATAGAAAGCTGCTTTACTGAAGTTACATGTGTCCACATAGGTAAGTGTCAAAGCTGAAATCTGAGCCAAAAAAGTGGGGCAAGGATATAATACAGTTAATATAAATCTCAAGGACATAAATCTTAAGATATATACTGACATGGGGAGGGAGGAAGGGTGGCAGGAATGGAAAGGGAAGGATTTCAAATGTACCTGTAATATTTTCATTGACAAAAGGATTTGAAGTAAATTTGGAAACATATATTAATAGTTGCCAAACATGGGTGATAGAGGGATGTCTGTTAAATTACTCTCAGTACTTTTCAGGTCAATTTGAATATTTCACAAGCAGAGTGACATAGCCAAGTCTGTGCTTTTTTAAGAGGAACATGGTGTGAAGAAAGGCGTAAGAGGGGAGACTCGATGGGCATGCGGACAAGTAGGTGAACACACTGCTACAGGAGCCCAGTCAGGGGAGACAGCTTGAACTACAACAGGGGAGGTAGGAGACTCCCCAGAAAACTATGTCAGGTATCAAACAGATAGACACTGATAACCTATTATATGCTGGATGAGAAGGGACAAAGAAGATTCCAAAATGGATAGTCTTCTTGTATAAGTTGTGCATGGAGACTGACAACAAAGTCTCTATTTGGAATTGGAAAATAATAAAATTATCTTGACGAAGTATACATCAAGAAATCTGAATCTAGAGAGAAAGGGAGTGTCCTCGCTGTACAGTTCGTATGTGGTGTAGGTACAGGGAAGTGCAGAAAGAAGAAGAACACTGAGGACAGAATTCTGGGGAAAATAGAGAGAAACCAGAAAAAAAAATCAAAGGGGTGCCTTTCAGGTAAGGGTAGAACAAAAAGCAAAACAATTTCTGGGAAGTTCAAGGGAATTGCACAACTCTGCACAAAGGCAGAGTTGTCTGGAAAGCTTTAACCCTGGGAAGAGAAATGTGATCCAGGAAGAGGAGTTTGCTCACTAGGAAGCCCCCCGGCCTGAGAAGCATACTTCATTAGCAGTCTTGGAGACAAAGTCATATTATACGGCCCGGAAGATCACATGTGTGATATGGAATTGGTAACAGCAAGTATGAAGAGAGAGGAGCATCTGAGCAAAAATATACGTAAGGAAGGTGATAATTGCTGGATTAAAGTTTAGGAGGAGCAGGGAAAAAATGGAATCATGAGCCAGCATGAAAGGGTTTGCTTTGGAAAACATGAGGGACCCCTTCCCTGAGAGAGGACAGAGATAAGGAGAAGTTAAGATACAGAAAAGCTGGGAGGAGGTAGAGACGAGTTAAGAAAAGTTCAGTGGAAACATAAATTCCACCCAGTATGAACTTAGAGGCAAGATCATATAACAGGTGCCTGAACTGGAATCAAGGGGTTGAGGAGAATAAACAAGGTTGAGATAGCTGCCGTGGAGAATGGAAAATGGAATTTACCAAGGACAGTGGTCCAAAACCTGCCATCTGCCATTCTGAGGGCATTGAGGATGAAAAAAATATTTTATATAATGAGTCCAATGAGCACAGTTATATGACTCTTTAAAATAGCTTGATAGAAGAACAGTAAAGAGGTTTAAAAAAAAGTTTCTATATGATTCAAGACTGACAAGGCATGTACTCCAATATCTGTATTATCCAAACATTCAACGATCTGCAAGATACGCCAGAGCCACCTCCAAAATATACTGAATTCCATCCATTCTTTTTTCCTCTGTAGTTCCAAACACTGAGATTTCTCACCCAGAATAGTACAAATCAGTAACTAGTCTCTCTGCTACTATTCTACTTCCTTCCTATCCTTTATGACTTATTTCTCCCCAGTAGTCAAAGTAACCCTTTAAAAAATGTAAATCACATGATTTCACTACCATGTCAAAACCATCCAATGGCTTCCCACTGTCCTTAGAATTAAATCCAAAGATTGACCCTCAGTGGCAGGAAAGGCAGCAGGGTGTCCTCTCTGTGCAGGAAGGAAGGAAGGAAGGAAGGAAGGAAGGAAGGAAGGAAAGGAGGGAGGGAGGGAGGCAGGGAGAGAGGGAGGGAGGAGGATTATTAAAATCTTAAAAATTAAAAAATATCTAGTTCATTCCTTTTTCTGGCAACATATAGATAGGCTCAAATTCTATTCAATGATTTTAAAGAACAAATATATTTGTAAAATTTAAGTAAGCATAACACCTACTAGAGGAGCCTGGGTAGCTCAGTCGTTAAGTGTCTGCCTGCGGCTCAGGTCATGACCCCAGGGTCCTGGGATCGAGCCCCGCATCGGGCTCCCTGCTCGGCCGGAAGCCTGCTTCTCCCTCTCCCACTCCCCCTGCTTGTGTTCCCTCTCTCGCTGTGTTTCTGTCCAATTAAAAAAAATAAAAAATAAAACACCAACTAGACAAATCAGAATTACTGCTAAGTGTAGACTAACTTAATTGAACTAATAACAAGAATACGTTCACAAAGTAGGTCCAAGATTTATAAAAACATATACTTTTTATTTCTAAAGGACCTACTTTGTAACTATATATTTGAATGATTATTTGATTAATATCTATCTTCCCTGTTAGACTGTAGGATTCAAGAAGTCAGGGACCATATTTACTTCGCTCATAGTATATCCCCAGCACTTCACAAAGACCCAACGTGCAGCAGGCACTCAATTAACACTAATTGGATTACTGAATATGTACTGAATAACTCTTGGTTGAATTAATGAACACACTAACAAGTAGAACAGAAAAACCCGGGCTGAGTCCCAGGCAGAATAAAGGGTTGGGGTTCAAGCTCTGTTATCAAGCAAGTGTGTAACTTTCTCTTCCTAAGCCTTGGTTGTCACATTTCTCAAGGGACATAATATTATGTGTATTCTAAGCAAATTAAAATACTGTAGTGTCCTATTATCACAAATTGTGATAACTAGCCATCATATAGGATGCTGTGAGAGTCAATTTGCTTTCTGACACAATAAAAGTCCCGAAGATTTAAATAGGCCCAGGATCTGCCATTCCATTTTCTGATGGGCATCCTTCATAAGCCTCTGATGGAAGCAGGGAGCCATGGCTTTAAAGACCAGAGTGGTGGGAAGTCCTATACTCTCAGGGTCGAGATCCTTACATACTCTATACATTTTCTCTTTAAAGCCCTTCAAGCCTAGGAATTTTCACCTAGAAGAATCTCAGAGCCCTACAGCTAGAACCAGAAGTCAGAGGGAAGTTTAGGTTCTTTATAAAAAAAAAAAAAAAAAAGAGGCAGAGGAGGCTTCACAGGGACATCTTGGCACTCCAGCGAGAACGGTCAGAACTTCCATGGCCTCAAAATCACGATTAAAAAACTAAGAAGGAGGAAAAGCCACTAACCTTCAATGATAAGTCACTACTCTTCAAATAAATCCCTATAATGTTTTGCAAATATCATTGTTATGGACAAAAATAAATTTATTGTGTATAAAAACAACAGTTTCACCATCATGGTCCTTCTATTTATTTTTTAACGGGCATCTATATGAACATTTCCATTCAACCTCTTACACACACACAGTTAACCTGTATTTGCTTCAAATTTTAAAATACAATTTTAAAACATTTATTACCATCATAGACTTGTTCCTTTACAATCAGACACCTACTTTCCATAAGGGTCCCTTTCAATTTACTTTGGCACAGAGTTCATTCTACATATACTGGTTAAGTTTTACTGAATATCTCTTACAGGTAATTCAATATATATGGCCAAATTTGTTCATATTATTTTGCCATTTTCCTGAATATTTAAATATAAAGGATCAATGACAAGAATTTGATAAAATGTCTACACACTGAATTTAGCTGATCTTAAAATTAAGTTTATCTTAGGACATTCTCTCTGGTAAATCATGCAAAATTCATAGATTTTTTTTTCTTGAGACATTTTTATGTAAATAGTCATTTATCTCCAATCATTACAAATGAATTATTTTGGAAATGTTAATAGTAAAATATGATCCCATGATGGAAAAGTTACTCAGATAACAAATGTCTTATATCACAAAGGGCGTACCTTTGCTGTCCCTTGGGCAGTATTTCACATAGGCATTGCTGTATTTAAAAGGCATTCGTTGTCTTATTATGCAGTTCTATTTATTTATTTCGAATAAAAGTAGTATAAATCATTAGATTATTTTGTATTTGAAAGGCAATTCCTTACTCCTGCAAGAACCCAGCTGGGGACGTGCAGACCTGCTGGGAAATGCTTACGGGGAATATTCCTCTCGGGGAGTTACACAACTCTTTTAACACACAAGAGATAGCAGGCAACTCCCATTTGGCAAGTCATTCTTTTATGCCCGAGACCTCATTTCACGCGCAACAAATCTCTACAGAGGTACAGAAAGGGCATAACGAAGTAACACGACAATTGAGGTCAGCTCCAAAAGGAAAGAAGAGTGTTTTGATAGAAAGTATTTTCTCCCATGTAACAATTAAAGCCTGGAATCTGCCAAAACAACAGTCAGAACCAAAGACTGCAGCATTATATGTTCAAGAAACAGACATTTTTGTTGACCCAATCCAAAAACAGAGTGGTCCAAGCAGTCAGACACATTTGAGCATTCCTTTTTTTTCTTTTTCAAATGGTAGTTGAAATTATGTTGCCTGAATAAAAATTGGAACATGCCTTTCCTATGAATGGATCCATGCCACAGAACCTGTTTAGGATTTGGAATGCATTTTCCATATGAGGATGGCAGATGCTCTCTCACAAGGAAGAGGGAGGTACCTACTTGTAGGCAAGTCTAGTCGCTGTCAAATCTCTGTCTTTTCTTAAAGGCAGGCACTGTCTAGACCAAATGCCCCCCAGGCAAGCTGCAATGGGGAAACAAAAGTGGCCACTCTCTGGAGAGGCAAGTGAAGACATCCAGCTTCTGACTTCCCCATTGCTTATGTAACTGAACAGCTAAAGACGCTAAGTCCTTTGCCAACTCCTTAAAAAATATTTACATCAAATACTAAAATCTTCCATCATTTGGCAGAAAAGAGTAGTTTCACAAAGAGAATTTTAATGTAACCACTGTTTATGAAGACCAATAGCTATACTATTTTCCACTAATAATCTTTTTGATGATTTTACCTTTGAGGATTTTCTATAGAAAGAAACAGTAATTTCACATTTTAATTACCTTCTCCTTTATGTATTTTCTTTTGGTTCGCCTCATTTAATATTACCAAATCTTTGTTTTCTATTCGGGCTTGGAAGCTACCACTCTGCTCTATTACTTACTAATTGTGTTTCTAGTGCCCACTGAGACATGTTAGCACAAATTCAAACGGCAGCTCCGAACACAACTGTGACTACTTACACACATTCTAGATATACATGTGCCATATTCCCTGAAAGTGCAGTTTCTTTATTTTATCTGCTAAAAACATTGTGACGCCAGAGTCTCAGACACATACACTGACAGTTCGCACCGTGCCCCAGAAGTCCAAGATACAATCTGTTTCCCTTTCACAAAGTTTTCGGGTACCTTAGACATTAAAGGACTTATATATAAACTTTGCAAACGTAGATAATTCAGAGTGAATAGACAATCAGACTCTAAGACATTGTTTAGTTTCTCCATACTGTTGATGGGCTAACATACGCACAAAACTAAAGAGGTCATGCAAAAAAAGCCCATAATCTGAGGTGTATACAAACTGTCATTCAGGGGCGTCTGGGTGGCTCAGTTGGTTAAGATTCCGACTCTTGATTTCAGCTCAGGTCATGATCTCAGGGTCGTGAGATTGAGCCCAAGTCTGGCTCTCGGCTGAGTGTGTAACCTGCTTAAGATTCTCTCTCTCCCCCTGTGCCCCTCCGCCCCTACCCCCTGCTTGTGTGTTCTCTCTCTCTAAACAAACTGTCATCCGCCCCAGACGCCTCTAGAGACCACCGTGCTACCTGTATGGCCCTGGGAGTCAGCCCCTTAAATGGGCCCATACCTGAAGCTAGCCAGCCTTCGGTTGGTGCTGTCTCACCTACAGGTTTGTGTGGAAAAACAACACAATCCTAGTGAATACTATCTCTTGAAAACTGTATTTCACAGAAAGAGATGTAATTTCTAATAATTTAAAAGTAATGGAGGTTACACAGAACACAGTGATGTCTCAGTGCAAACAAGCCTCAGCTGAGGCCACGTACTCTTGAATGGAGACATATTTGAAGGAGCCACGTTATATTTATGCTGTGTTAGGGAAATAGCACAGAAAAGCTGAGGAAAGTGTTCGCTTCACATCAATATGCTAAACATCACAGGAAGTGTGTAGATGGATTAGGAGTCTTAGATGAATCTATCCAGCACAGCAATACGGAACAAATTAAAGTGAAAGAAGGAAAATGTCACCATCATCACTTTCCTTGTCGCTACCCTTCCTAAAAATGGGTTATGTCATTTCTTATCATAACCCCAGTTCCCCCACATGAGAATATTGTTAATATGGTCGGGGGAGGGATGGGAATCACACGGAAGCCTCAGAGTTTAGTCACACAAAGTATACCTTTACTTAAAAAAAAGTGAAAAACGTTTCAGCTTGAAGATTTCTCAGTACTTATGTTACACTGCTGATTACACATTCTAGAAATAATTAATGCCAGTCTCAATGACCAATATGCAGTTCACATTTCCAGCTAACTAACTGAAAGGACAACAGAAAAGTTTCCCTTATAAGATGCAGAAGTAGTCATACTTGTTTAAGCAGCAGAACGCCTGGGAGTCAGAATGCTCTCTGTAGCCACTGTTACATCTAACACCATGATAGGCATTAATAATTCTGCTAAGCATAAGTGGTGACATTATTACAAAAATGACAAGATGCAAATCTAGAAAACCCATCTAAGTACTGCTTCTGTACTGTTCTGCAGTATTTCTTTGTATTTGTTTGCTTGCTTATTCCTGGCTGGTTCTCATTAATATGCAATGGTTAGTTTAAGAACAATTACAGAATAAAGACTTAAATTTAGAATATACTCTCCATGTATTCACTTTTCCTACACAATTGGGGAAACAGTACAATTACTTAATTCTAGTGGTAAAGATTGGTCCAGCTCACTGTGCTATGCACAGGGGTTTGAAACGTTGGTAAGGCACTATTTTTGCCCATGATGTACTTATAGTCTGATAAGAATGACAGAGACAGTAAATTTATAGATATGCTTCTTAGTTTGAGCCACAGTGTCATGATGAGTCTGCAAAGGAAGGTGGAAATGATATTCTCGGCAGAGGAAGCAGCATGACGAAGGCAAGGCAGCAGTAAAGGGCATTCTGTGGGAGGAAAAGACACTGATGGTTTTCATTACTAACTATTAAAGTTCAAAACTGGGATTGATGAGAAGAAGCAGGACATAAACAGGATGTAGATGACAGGGCAACTGTTATGTAATGAGACATAAGGCAAATGCTTATGATTTGGGGCATTAGGTGGTGAGATTCTTCTTATTCTTTTGAAATCTAACCCAAAAATTAAAATACCAGAAAAGAGATCGCATTTATAATAATCCTCCAAACCAATCTTAAAAGAATTTGTAAGTGGCAAAACAAAATACAAAAATAAGTAAAATAAGAAGACTAGACGTTCTCAACAAACTGGCGGTCGCCCGAGGAGAGGTGGGTGGGGGGACTTGGGAAACAGATGAAGGGGGATTAAGAGGGCACTTATCTTGACGAGCCCTGAGAAATGTACAGAACTGCTCAATCACATATTGTATACCTGATACTAATATAACACTATGTTTATTATGCTTAAATAATAAAAACTTTAAAAGCTAAAAAAAAACCTGACTCAAAAAAAAAGCATGGAATTAAATACCATATTCAGGAGGCTTTGGTGACCTATTTTTTGCTTCTAATGGTTTGGGATAACGCCAGTAATCTTAGTGTTACAGGAATTAAAAACCACATAAACTTCCCCAGTCATAATAATACACTTATAAAATGGGAAGAAACCTAGTAACGAAAGACATACAAATATCAGTAAAGCAAATTACTAACTTGTGTGTGAAGAGAAAGCAATTCTTTGGGGTTAACTGATTATGAGATAAATTATAGGTTCTAGTCATCCAAATATTTTTAATGATTTATTATATATATATATATATTTTTTACTTTAATCAACTTTCTAGTCCTATCCCCACCTCCAGTTATAAATCTTCAAACTCTTGGAGAGCCCTTGACCTCAGGAGATAAGTGAATATAAGGAGTTCTGCTTTCTATCTAAAAAAGACTCTGAAAACTCCTAGACTAAAGGAGTTGTCTGTCCCCACTAAAATGGCGCTGCTAACAAGCTGGGTCTCATGACTGTGTTGAAGGGTTCTTGGGAGGGGAGGCCCAGCGATATTCTGAATTACTGATTAAAATGCAACCACGTGGTGCCACTTGTCCCAACTGCTGATGGGAGCTGTTCCTTACTACTCTTTGTGCTAACGGGGTTGAGAGCTGTGCCTTCCCTCCCAATCACCAATTCCCCTTTATCTGTTCTACCTGGTTCTCTGATCCTTCTTGGCTCTTGACATCTGATTACTATGTCCGGTAATCAGACTTTTGACTCTGGTTCATTGACTCAGATTTACCCTCTGTGGGATTTCAACATCTGCAGCCAGGGCTGCAGCTTACCCCACTACTCCTCAGCTCCCAGCCCCTCTTCCTTCCTCCTCTGGGGAGCGTCTCACTTGTGGCCCCAGACGCCGCTCCCTACACCAGCACACCTATCCAAAGGTGAAGTCCCAACCGCCTCCACTGGACACAAGAGTGCTATCTTCCCTCAGGCTCAGCTGGATTCCTACATCATAGTCAAACTTATATTATTTGAAAACATTTCTTACCAGAAACACTCCTCACAGCCTGTAAATTACATTTATTTGGTGCCTACTCTACACCAGGAATTCTATCATGAACAAGAGTTGAAGAAATTGATCGGGTAGAGGAGTAAGACTGAGACACACATGCAAGCAAGTGGATATAAGAGATTGTCATATGGTGGAAACGCAGATGAGAGCATAGGGGAGAAAGGAGCCAATTCCTCCTGAGGACCAGCGTGAGGTGAAGAGGTGCTGAAAAAGTCTTTATAGGTATATTTTAATTTCTAGCTACATCAATAGTTCTCAAATGCATGTTAGAATCTTGTGGGGAGTTTTAAAAATCCTGATGCTCAGGCTGTAGCCCAAAGCAATTAAACCAGAATCTCTGGAGGTATAGAACCCAGACATTAATACATTTTTTTTTTAATTCCCCATACAATTTCAATGTGCAGCAAAGTCTGAGAATCAGTGAACTAGATCGTTGCTTCCTTGATCAGGTAATCTTATACTAATTTTAACTCTACAGAGCCTGGCATAACACAATGCCCACTGTAGGTTCTTAATATGGATTTGGTAGTGGAATAAATAATTGAATGAAGGGATAATTTTACTAAACTAAAAAGGACACAAAGCAGTATTCTATGTTATCTGAAAACTTGTATCTTCAGATATTATATTCACTAATAATCTTTTAGGCTTTAAAATTTGAAGCTGTACTTATGAATAGACATATGTACATCAGGGGGAAAATTAACAATAGACAAATCTTACCAAACCCTATGTTGTCATTTTAAACAAAGCTATTTACTTATTTAACTAGATGCTATAAATGCAAACCAATAGTTACAGTGATTGAACTAAGTGTATACACAGTTACATAAAGTACTTTTTGGTTGGTTCTTGTTTTCATATGCCATGAGCCTCCAACGCAGTCTCAGTGAAAAAACTATCAGTTTGGGAAGATGAATCAATACATTCATAGAATTATTACATGGTGAGCTAATCAGTCAATAGTCTCACTATATAAAAATTACTAGAATTTTCATTAACAAAATCTAAAAATGAAAATTTAACATTATTAGTGTGGGTGCTTATGTTTAAATTATATAGATATAATACTTATGTAATATACATTTTAATATATACTTATATATTTATATATATTCACATATACACACACACGCACACACACACATATATACTTGTAACTCATACACAGACCTCACTGCAGATTGCTTAGAATTATTTCACAGCAGTTTAACAAATTTAAATAATAAAAAACCTAGGGACGCCTGGGTAGTTTGGTCGGTTAAGCACCCTACTCTTGATTTCGGCTCAGGTCATGATCTCAGGGTCATGGGACTAAACCCCGCTTTGGGCTCTTTGCTCAGCATGGGAGTCTGCTTGAGATTCTCTCTCTCCCTTTCCCTCTGTCCCCTCCCTGCACCCCACTATCTCTCTCTCTAAATAATCCTTAAAAAAATAAAAAAATAAATTAAAAAACCTATTAATTCTCTCTTTAGTAGTTACCTATTGCATTTAACCTGGGTTTTATTCTGACTTTAAACTCACTAGTAGACACAGGTTTAGCACATTAGAAAACACACCTACATAATCTAAACAATTCACAACAGTCCATCACAAAGAGCAACCAATTGCTACATTGTCTGCCACTTTAAATTCATACTACATATACAGTAGTTCCTTAATACACTATTATTACTGATATGAATTCATATTTGAAGTTCTGCTAACATACCATAGGCTTTTAGCTACTGTATATTTAAAACATCCTGGGAATAAGAGAAACGCAGTATTTGCACAGTGGCTCATTTCCAGTACAGAATAGCGTGAACTGGCATGTAAGAGGCAATGTACCTTACTGTGGACTCAGGAAAATTAGGTTCGGTGGTGCTGGATCACCTTCCACACTCCAAAGGTAGCTTCAGCATATGACCTTAGGCCTCTCAGTTCCTTACTTTGTAAACTCAATCAAATTTTCATGGTTCTAGAATAGCCATGACCTTAAATCTGTGTGAGGGGCTACTATATATGTTTCTCTTTGGTGGTCAGAATGCACTACCCCTCATTGTCTTTAAACTTGTTGCTGAGAAAGTATATTGCTCTTGCTCACATTCCCTAACTACATTTCTTTAATATGCCCTGCCTTTCCTCTTCTGATGGATGCTTAGATGATATGTGTGTGTGTATATATATGTGTGTGTGTGTATATATACATATATATACACACACACACATTTCCAGTCCAGATGGACATGACACAAACTTTCATCTGAGGTGAAAGAATTATAAAAAAGGCTCATGTATTTCAAGTCGAATTTATTTATTCTATTTCCCAGTGGAAAAAAAATGGAAATATAGTAAAATGCACTTACTTTTAATAGAGCTGTTGCTTAATCCACAACTAAACAGACTCAAGAAATAAACTGTCTTCCTTGGGTAAGCAGAGTCCCTAGTTTTGCATTGTTCTTTGCTGTCATCTGATATATGAAGGAAATCTTCATATATCAGCTGAATTGTACTTCTGTGAATCAAAATAATTAAAGATATCAAAGCGCATTCACTCGTTTTAAAATATATGACTGAGTGCAGAAGAACACATTTTTGGAGTTATAAATCAATTAAAGGAAGCCATTGAGCATTTGCCTTCCCAAGAAGAATTCAGACTTTTCTAAGATATCTGTACTGTGGTATACCTTATTGGCTACTATTTTGGTCAAAAAAAAAACAAACAATTTTTAGATTCCATTTCATTAGCTGATATTTTTAGTAAAGACAAGAAACAACTGCTTCAAAAATTAGCAGTTATAAAAACTATAAGCATTATATTAGTGCCAATCACCTCCAAATTAACTTCAAATATAATGCTGAAATTCAGAGATGCCAAGGATGAACTGACCTAATACAGCACTGAGGTCCATTAGGAAAATATCTTTCTTTCTTCTGCCTTTGTTTTTATCACCTCAGATCTCCCTCCCACCTCCTTTCTGTCCACCAGTTCCTGGAACTTCTCCCCCAATGTGCTGATGCCCCCTCTCAGTCACTTGTAGTCATTTAACACTGATGAAATCAATTCTCTATATACAACTGGCTTCTTGATGACTACTTTTGTATCTCTTGTCAATTATTACTATAAACTAATACATTTAAAAACCTTTGTCCAAACAGGGGCACCTGGGTGGCTCAGATGGTTGAGCGTCCTGTCTTCGGCTCAGGTCATGATCCCAGAGTCTGGGATAGAGTCCCACATCGGGCTCCCTGCTCAGCAGGGAGCCTGCTTCTCCCTCTGCCCCTCTCTCTCTGTCTCTTATGAATAAATAAATAAAATCTTTTAAAAAAAAACAACTTTGTCCAAATACAAAGACAGGGTAGAGCGTACTGTCTTAAAATTCCTGCTACGTTCCTTGATTAAAATTTAGTGTATTTTTCCCCCTGGGCACAAATTTGCTCTTTAATGCACTATTTCTAGTAAATTACTTACTCATTTTTGTCATTCAAATTGTAAATGGAAAGAAAATGTCTGAGGCTCTTCGGAAAAGAGAAGATTAAGAGTGTCAGAATTATTCTGATCCAATGACTTCAGCTAAGCAAATCTTTTAAAACAGCTCAAATAGTATGAGCATTTTACAAATGAGCTTTAAACATCCTTAATCTAAATTGCTCTTAACTTCTGAATACCTAGCAAACTACTATTTGCAGCTTGATATAAACATTCATGCCAGACTAATACAGAAAAATCTAGGGCAAATCCATGATTAATATTTTTTTTCCAGTCCGCAATATCCAGCTCTGTTTAAGAAAGGGGTTTAATGAATGCTACTATACTATAATCATTTAAATATGAAGCTGATTTCATTCTTGCATTATCACTGTCATTTCCATCAGAATTGTCACTCTCACTTACATCTTTTATTCATTATTTCCATTTCTAGCCACACTCACTTCACAAAGGAAAAATACATGACTAAACTTAGCGCATTTTCCAAAACTATATGTAAGCATATGAAATCCTCTCTTCTTTCCAAAGAATTGCCAACATGAGAGGGCAAGCTCTGGCTAGGAGAGCAAAGGACACATGGTTCAAATCCACCCTTGTAAGTGACAGCTACACTTAAATTTAATTGTCTGTAAACTTAAAGGGTACTTTTCTCCCTCTGGATAAACGTAAATATTTCAGGATGGTTCATTCAAACTACTGTGAAAACCTAAGGGTATATTTTTCATGATTACATACATTTTCGTTTTTAGAAGGAATATTAGTAGAGCTTGAATGCATTATAATCACTCTCAGGTCCTATAATGTTAAAGCTTAGTTTTTCAGAAAAATAGATATCCCTAATCTGCACACACATGTAAACCCCATAGAGCAATTACCTATATTTACATTATAATTATATATTTATATTTTGTCAACCAAATACTTTTAGTTTAAGGACTATGATTGACATATAAAATACAATAGGGTTCAAAGTAAAAAATATCACATCTTAATTAACAACAGATTAAGAAAATTCAAGCAAATGGATTATAAATGTTAGAGACAGACAAGCACAAACAGAATTTTACCTTAACATCTCATTGACTCAGTAGTCACTTTTTCCCCCCAAAATCATAAGAAATTTAGTGAATGGAGTATAAAACTGTAAATTTATAAGGAACATTGTGTGACATTACTTAGAAAGATGTTTAGCTTTTCCATTTAAAGTCCCAAGTTAATGCTTATTATCCTCAACCTGACACTTTTCTTTGAATAAGAATTATTTAGCACTAGAATATTAATGTTCATATAATCAATTACAATTTTATTTTGAAGAGATTAGTCAACAATAAACAAAGCAATGGCTATTAGTCTACATCATCATGAAGAAGCATACCAAGAGGTATGCTTGGTATTGGCTTTTGTTTTTCTTGCTAAACTGCCTTCTAATTAAGCAAGCATGTTTCTCTTAAAGCCACTTGATCCAAAGAGCTCACTCCCATGGGCTGTTGGCAGCTTGAAAACTCAATGATCGTGCCCCAAGAGTCTATGGACAGGTCATGTCTGTGCTGCTGGGTTTTTCTCCCATGTTCTGAAAACCTTTCTACAACTAACCAGAAATACTGCACCCATAATGCAATGAGCAGTTCTTTCTCCCATAATATTGCCAATCAGAACATCTGATCAGAAAAAATACCTTTTTTATACAGTTATAATTTCAGAAAAAAAAAACAAAGAAGGCATCTTAGTTGGGTCATATTGCCTTAAAAAATGTAAATGATTTCTCTTTCAGCCTTGACCTCTCCGGCAAATAAGCCCAATCTCTCTCTCTCCTCACACTTTCTTTCCTCTTGCACTTTCTGTTCAGTCAACAGAGGTCGAACCTTGGGGTCGTCCCTCATGCTGTGCTGGGTTACAACAGCCACATCCCAGAAGCTGCTGAGCCCTGAAGTTCAACTGTTCCCTCCTCTCCGATCCTGTTGCCACGTACCTAAGTCATCAGAAAGTGGCCAGGGGGGCAATTTGGAGTTAATCAAGTTAGGAACGGCTCCTGATGATGAAAGTACAGACATGGCAATGGGAACTCACACGAGCATGGAGGTGGAGGAAAACCAAGGAATAGGGGACGAGTTAGAGGCTTGTTGAAGATACTTAGGCGCGAGGAGCTGAAGGTCTCAGTGGAAGCTATGGCAAGCAGAAATAGTAGGAAAGAAGCCGAGAAAGGAAAAATCCACTGGAATTGCAACAGATTTGTTTATAGGGTCAAAAGAACTGTGAAGCGAAGCATTATAAGAACAATGAAAGAGAAGAGGCAAGATAGCATCAGTGTGGAATGACTGCCAACAGTTATGTTTCAAAGCAAATTCCAGAACGTTGGCCTGTAGGTAGATCTGTGACCTTGGTGAAGTCTCTTCCCCTTTCAGTGCCTCCGGTATACCTCAGCCATCACATGAGGATGTTCACAGGGCCCATACCCTACATTTCTTTGGAGGATTAAATGACAGATATGTACGCATGGAAAGTACTAAAAGCCTAAAAGTAATGAATTACAAAACACCTTTCAGCTCTGAAAGTTTAATTCTCTACCAGGTAGTTTAATAGCAATCCTGGATATTTCTAACCTTACATATGTTATGCCACAATGTGTCCAAAGCCCCATGTTTCTGTGTGACTCTATCCAATAAATATTGGATATCCAAAACAACTACTTTGGATTTTACTTTTATGATAAATATCTCTGTGTGTATGAGAGGAAGAGGGGTGGGAAGGAGGCGTTCTTATCATTTAGAGGAGTCATTCATTTATTTTTTGGTCTTAAAATTTCCTTCGGATTATTGTTAACTCTGAGTTTTGTGATATGACATCAAACACTTCTTTCCAAATTTTTAGTAAAACAAATTCTCTTTTAGTAAACAATATAATCAACTTATGAAGGTTTTTATGTCCCCTAAGTAACTACCATGTTCCAAAATAGCACCAAGTCATAATACTGCTGAAGTTAAAAATATGTATGATATATACTGACCCCTGCATTTGCAGTATTTTGGGGTAACCAAATTGTTCAACGGTTAATAGTGACCTGTCATGATAAGAACAGTCTGTGAATTCCGTAAAATATAATGCCTAGACCTTGGTTTAGAGAAGAGCAATTTACTTTAGGGCATATTATCAATAATTCCCTTCTCTTGAGGTACTTTCATTTTTATGTGAATTCTTTTCAAAGTCTGGAACAACTGATGCATTGTCTTGGCTGCACACAATTCATTTACAAAAATCCAGACTGTGGGCTGGGGTGATTTATAGGGTTGCCTTAGCAAGGCTAACTAGTTTGAGGTGAGTTCACAACCTCAAGTAGTAAGAATCCTTTTATAATATTATATCAAACACTTCTTTCCAAATTTTTAGTAGAACAAGTTCTCTTTCAGTGAACAATATAATCAACTTATGAAGGTTTTTATGTCCCCTAAGTAATTACCATGTTCCAAACTAGCACCAAGTCATAATAAGGCTGAAGTTAAAAATATGTGTGATGTAAACTGGCCCCTGCATTTTCAATACGAAATAGGACTCATTCTTCAAAATGGAGGCAAACTAAATTAAAATTAAATTAATTGGCTTTTCCTCAAAGAATTTCAGAAACAAAGTGTGCAATAAATTGTCAACTACTTAAAGCAAGGATGCAAATGGAGTCAGAAGACCCAAATCCAGAGCCCAGGCTCCACCATACTCCAGCTATGCTGGCTCAGCCACACTAGCTATAAACCGCGGAAGGGGTCACAGTCCTTCTGATGTGTGGTCCCTCTGTGAGACTGGAATCATCCCATCGCTCTGACTTCATCTAACCCCCCTCCCTTTAGCTCCTTTACTCCAGGCACAGATGCCTCTTTGTTTCTCAGCCCCCATCCCAGGCTCTTGCCTGAAGCCATCTGCATCTGCTCTTTCTCCTCCAGAAACGCTCAGTCCGCCCTACAGTGACTGCAAGGCTCATCTCAGTGGCTCAGAAAGGTAAACTTTATTGAAATATCACCTGCTTAGTGAGGCCTCACCTTATTTAAAAACACAAATCAACCCCACCTGGCTCCCGTCCCTTCCACCTACCCAAGATCCCTTTTTGCTTTCTGTTTCTCCTTAGTACTTATCACCAATACACTATATATATTTAACGTATCTTTTCTGCTTATTTTCTTCCTTTCTCACTTGAATGCAAGCTCCATGAATCAGAGACTTGAGTCAATTTTGTTCAAATCTGTACTTTTTCAGAACTTAAAATAATGTCTGCAATGTGGCAGGTACTTAAGGAGTATCTATAGAATCAATGGATGAAGGAATCTTCCCCAGGACGTTGCTGTGATGGTTAAACAAGATGTCATAGGCAGAGTTTACCAAACTGTAAAAGATATGATTCATGATTTTTAAATTCATTTTAACATTCTGTTGAAAGAACAAAATGTATATTACAATTAAAGTATGAAAGTCAATACAAAAAATATGTTATAAGAACCTTAAAATACCTGGTATCATTAAAAGTAAAAAAAAAAGAAGAAGAAAGGGGGGGAAAAAAAGGCAATTGAAGGCTTAAACATATACCAAAAATATAAATACCCCAGATTTGTGGATTAAACCAGAGCTGTGACCTCTGGTCTAAAGCAATAAACATGTGACCTATAGCCTGGTACAGGAAAGCCATTTGAGAAAAAGAAAAAGTTCCATAAAAAAATAAGAGGTCTGGAGACAGAGAGGAAGAAAACAAGGAAAGAGAAGGCTCTGGAGAATTAAGTACCATTCAGCAAACACACTTATAAAAGATTAGATTTTCAGATGCTATTGACTTAAGCAATAAAAAGTACATCAAAGTGTACCCTCTTTATGAATGGCACGTAACTAATAATTCCTAGGTTAGCCCTTTCAAGCACATTGAAAGACTGGTCATTCCCTAAGTACGACACAATGAAATGAAACTGGGTATAAACCATCAAGTCCCAGGGGGAATAACCTGGTTTTAGGCTTCAGCTTCTCCCAGGGAGAAAACAAAACCAGACAAAACAAATAAAAAGCAAAACCCCAAATACAAATTGACAAAATTCACCATACACAACCAAGTTCACATTTGCATATATTAGAGGCATGCTTCTTCTCTTGAAGCTAAAGGTAGGGGGGGTGAGGAGCAAACACGTAGGCAGGATGATTGGTTTCTCCCGGGAACTTCAGCTTTGATTCAAAGGGTACAATAATTTCCAGCAATGCTGGGCACCATTTCTGATCTGAAAATGGGATAAAATGTAGCTGAGGATTCCACAGCTCAGAAAGATTGCCAAGCAGGACGTACAGTTACAGTAAACAGATAATGGAGCTAACTATTTAAATTGGAGCTAATATTTTATAATGGAGCTAATGTTTTAAATTTTTATAGAACTCTGTCTTGGAAGGTATGCAAAATCATTTTTACAAACAGGAAAATTCAAAATAAGTGAATCATTTGATTTGCTTTTCAAAAAAAAAATTACAAAAGTCACAAAAGTTATCTAAGTGAAAATTACTTCACAGTGGAAATATAAATTTCTGGTTCTTTGGTAAAGAAAATTAACAAGGCTCATTAATATAGAACTATCAGTATATAGTTCTGGTTTCTTTTGCTAAAGCCACTTCTAAGATGTATAATACCCTAACATAACTGAGCTGTGTATAGAGGTAAAACCAGTCCCCTGACTATTATCAGTTAAAACTGATCAAATCAAATACAGAACTAATTTGCAATTAGCTCATAAAGACTAAATTTAACAAAGCATCAAGCTTTATTTATATGGAGTCTATATGTATTTGATTTATTTTTTTATTATTATTATTATTATTATTATTACTATTATTTTGAGAGGGAAAGAGAGAGAGAGAGGCCAAGGGAAAGGGAGAGAGACTCTTAAGCCGACTCCACACTCAGCACGGAGCCCAACACGGGACTCGATCTCACGACCCTGAGATC
Source organism: Zalophus californianus (assembly GCF_009762305.2). Lineage (NCBI taxonomy): Eukaryota > Metazoa > Chordata > Mammalia > Carnivora > Otariidae > Zalophus > Zalophus californianus. Next base: position 6,399,617 of record NC_045601.1, on the reverse strand, counting down.
ATGACCTGAGCTGAAACCAAGAGTCAGATGCTTAACCGACTGAGGTGACCCAGGTGCCCCGTTTGATTTCTTTTTTAATTGAAGTACAGTTGACACACAATGTTACAATAGCTTTAAGTGTACAACACAGTGATTCCACAGTGTTTGAATTCTGTAAAGGAGGGAATAACAGGAGAAAGCAACAAAACCCTCATGGAGATTTTCTTATTGTCAAGCACACACATTCACTCATTTTAGTCACATGGCTACCCTGGGAGGTAAAATTGGGACATTCGAAGAAAGTTAAGCAGCCTACCCAACGCACATTAGCAAGTGCCAACAGCTGGTCCAGCTGAATTCAAATTGGTGCTCCTTCTACCACATCTGTCCCGGAGGTACAGTAGCCCAGACAAACAGCTTCTCATCACAAATCAACTGGCTGAACTTGGTCCATCCAAACAGGAAGTACAAAGCAGAATTCAGGACAAGTTATAATAAAAGCAAAAAGCAGGAAGGATGAAATTTAAATAGTAGATTCAGAATGTACAGAAAGTAGTCATTAGCCCTACCCAAGTCCAGTTGTGATCAGGTTAATAAATTCTATTCACAGAATATTTTAAATTCTCCTGGAAGGTTAGTGTTGTGGTTTTGGTGTAAATTTAAAATACTCTGTGAACAACAGAAAATAACATAGAAAATGTAAAGTCTGGAGGCTAAGACATCACTAACTAAATTCTAGTGTTTCCATACAAAGAGGCAGTAACAGAAGGGAGTAGAATAAACCCAGAAGAGAGGAGCATCTTCATACTCAGCTGTTTCAGTGACACTTTTAGACTGACCGGTTTCATTCTCACTTAATGAAAATAAAATTGGTAGTTGGAAATGAACATATGGCAATACGACTTTGCTCCTCAGTCATGGTTATTCATCACATTTAAAATACCCTTGTGCATTTGGGAACTAAAAATGCATGGATATACATTCTAAATGCTCTCTTCCACCTCTACTCCCTGCAAACCCCACCCTGAAAAGCACAACACTGATATCACCATGGAAAATTAGAAAGGTAGTATACAGCAACAAGTTTTAATTTTCGTTCATTTTGTGAGTTTCTTAAAATCTGTAGAATGATAGCCCGTACACCAGACAGAAAATAGAAAACAGAAGAACAATCTGCTGGGAAGTGGCAGTGGGGTCGAGAGAGATCGTCATTCCCCGCCTGAGGAGAGGGGCATGCACATTTCCCAAGGGCAGCTGGGTGCTCAGCTCAGCCTTGGAAGACAGAGCTGGGCTAGATTCAGAGAACCATGGCTCACTGGCTTATGACAGTACTCAAAGCCATGCTGAAATTATACACACTGCCATAGAATCGTGAGGCCTCATGGAAAATGCAAAGAATTTGGAATCCAAGGTTCCGAGTGAAAGTCTCAGACCGGCCACTTATTAGCCATGTCACTGGGTGAATATTTTAAATCTCCAGTCTCAGGTTCCTCATTGGTGAAGTGGAGAAGATACCCTGCCTCATCCTACCACTTACGCTTGCCCTGAGTATGCAACGAGAAAAGCACTGGGAAGTATATAAGAAGTCCAATGCATGCATGGATAATTGTTATTATTAGTATTTTTAATGGAGGGTATGTTTATATTCAAAGTACAAAGACATCCTAAAATTTAAAGAAAAATAAATATGTGGGGCACCTCGGTGGCTCAGTGGGTTAAGCATCCAACTCTTGGTTTCGGATCAGGTTGTGATGTCAGGGTCGTGAGATCAAGCCCTGCTCTGGGCTCTGCACTCGGCGTGGGGTCTGCTTGGGATTCTCTCTCCCTCTCCCTCTGCCCCTCCTGCTCATACCTCCTCTCAAATAAATAAATAAGTCATTAAAAATAACGAAAAAGAAATATGTTAAAAGGTATGTAAAAGGCAGTCACAGCAGTTGAAATGGAGGAAGTAATGGAAACACAAAAGGACACTGAAAAAGCTTTAAGATTATGGATTGTCTGTCTAATCACTCAAAATTTGCTGAAAAAATTAACAATATCCTATATTTACTTTTTTGCCATATTTTTCTAAAACTTATAATAATCTTTATGATAGGACCAGCCAACAACTGCTCATTACAACCAACCACATCTCCACTTGAGCATACAACAAAATATATCTTCCCAGTTTACCCAAACTGGAGATGTTTCCCAGATGCATACTTTTGTTGAGGTCTGTCACCCCAACCTCTCTTTCTCCAGACAATAGAATGGCTACAATCCTTAGGTGAACCTTTATAGCATAAAGCCAAGCATGTCTCTAGACTCTCATTGTTTTTATAGACATATAAAAATAGCAACCTGGCTTTCCACAAACATCTTTACTGCCATTAGTGAAAATATGTGATTATCGTGTATGCACGCACACAGCATATTTGTCACTTTCCAGAGCTGAGCCTATATCATGGAGACCTGAGCACACATTTCGCAATGCGTATCACTTACACATCCCCCAGGGGCTGACGGGCAGGGGCTTGGTTTTATCTTTCCTCCATACCCTCGCCTGGTTAAGAGAGTCCCTTGGGTAGTATCTTCTGTGTGCTCAAGTTTGATATTTCTTACTCAGCCTCTATGATTTCTGACCTAAAGCTAGCTGGGTTGTGATCTCCTCAAGGGGTAATGTCTACTTCTCTGTGTCCCAGCACCTTGCCCCACTGTGGCAGGCCCTGGGCTCCCTACCGATGTTGTGAATTAACTTCGTCCAAGTTAACAAGAAATGTAAACCACTTGTGATAAAAGATAACTTTCTCTTCCACACAAAAGGTCAGGGTAAATCTGAATTCAAAACATAAACTGTATTTAACAGATTTCTTATCTGTATCAGAATTAAAACTCAGTATGGTATTCTGTACATAGAACAGACGACACAGCTACACCTTTCTACTACAGATAGGTAGTAGAATAATAGGTAATTGAAAAGTCAGTTTCTCTCCCTGGGGCCTGAGACACACTGTGAACTCAGTAGCCAGTACTCTACACCATTGCCAGAAGCCAAAACTGAAAGTCATCATTCCAAGTCTCCTTTAATAAAGGAGAAAAAATGCAATAATGTCTTAGTAATGTCAGTTCCCAAACACTGACGACTGAAACTACGTCTTCTGGCTCTAGGTGCTTATTAGGTGCACGGATGCACTTCACATTTATAATGTTGATAAAATGTAGGAGCAGTCCTCTAGCTTTCAGACTCTACTATTAGGTCACCCTGACTTGGTATTACTGTAAACAGTCACAAAGAGCAATGGCGGTATCTCAAGATCCGACACTCATGTTCTAACCACTTACAGTCCTAGTTCTCTCTGGCTGAATAAATTTTCAAGTAAAATATATTTCACAACTCATTCATTCATTCATTCATTTAACAAATAAGCATTGGCTAGTCATCTTCAATAGAGGTGATGCATTAGAGTCTTAGTCAAAACAGACTGGGTGTAAATCCTGGCATTATGCTTCGGTAGCTTAATGATCTTGCACAAAATATTGTGTCTGTGTGAGTACCCACTTCCTCTCTGGTAGAAAGGAATGCGGAGGAGGAATAATAGGTAATGTATCTAAAGCATTTGGCACACTGAATGGCACAGTTGTGTTTCTGTTTCCTTTTTCTTCCCTTGAGAGGCAGCGGGTAGAAAGATGAGTAAAATGTGTTTCTGTCATTTAAGAACCCCAAGTACAGTGGGACATGTGGACAACCACAGATAAACAAGTTAATAACAACCCAAGATGATAAGTGATACAATTCAAGCATGAATTTAGTACTGCTATTGAGGAGCAGTAACTACCGACCGCGATCTTGACTAAAAGAGCCTGGGCAAACTTGGGAGGCAAGCTTCCGGAACTGACCACGATAACAAGAAGAGTTTCAGAGACAAGGCAGTAGAAGTTATAGAAGTCACGGTCTCAGATGAATCTACATCATAAAATCCCCTGATGTTGCGCATCCATCCTCAGCCCAAATCTTTGAATATCTGGGGTGCTCAAAACAAAGTAAAACAAAACAATGAGCTGCCTAATGAATAAAAGGCAAACTCCTTGACTTGAAGATTTTGAGCTCCTATGATTCTTCCCCAGCCCACCCCAGCAGGTTTGTGCTCTGCTCTCCCAGCAGCAAGGCTCTAGTTAAACCAGAGTCTTGTTCTCAGTCTTTCCCCTGGAGCACCTTTCCCCTGCTGGTGCTTCTGCCTCCTTCCCTCAGGACTCCATCTGCCATAAAGCTCTCACGGGTCCACTGAGAAATTACTTTTCCCCTTCTTGGAACATCCAGAGCATGTTGTGCCTCTTTCATGGCAGTTCTTTTTACAACTTGTCGTGTTCCTTTCCCATATAATCACTTGACTACAAGTTTCATCTTCTTCATTAGATTGCACACTTTCTGAAGTTTATTTGATATATACTGACTGAAGATACTTTAAAATTTTAGAATTCTCTATTAATTAAATGAGCCATTTTAGTACACTTTATTAAACATACCCATTCACTAAACATACATAGTCTCCAGCTTTGAACAATTGGCACTCAAGTCACCCATTTCTCAAGTCGCTTTCTGGGTAACTGCTAAGTAAGTTCCCACCAGATCTGCTTCTTACACAGCCCACAAGCTCTTCCACGGAGGTCAAGTGGAGACCAGCCTTGGAAACTGTATCCAGGAGTGAGAGCCCTCATTGTATTTTCTCAGTCTCCTAACTGAAAGAAGAGAACATTTCTGCCAGTTACTAGGTAAAAGCCCAACTTCTAAACTCTGCCATGACCTGTAATCTTCATTTCCGCCATGGCCTCCTCCAAGCCTTCTGCTAAGGAATCCTGGGGAAGCATATACACCTACGGATACCACTGGCTGTATTACTACCCTCCCTTCCCCAGTTTTCATTCCTGCAGATATTAAAACAAAACAAAACAAAAAACCTGATAACAGGTGCTGGGGCAAAGGGAAGTCCAGGGTTTCCATCATCTTTATAACAGAGGATCCCTCACACCAGTGCTAGTCAAAGGCAGCTGAGTTCACGTGCCCCCAGTAAGCACTTGTTCACCCTTTCTACAGCCCAAGAAAAATGGCTGGACTACCAATGCCAATGCATGGGGATGTTCCTTCAGGGTCCAGTTCCCCATCTGCCTCCCACTGTCTGCCTTGATACTTTGTGTTTCAGGTAACTTTTCTCTTTTGATTACTCAGCTCCTAAACTATACGACTACCTCTCTCTCTCTCTCTCTCTCTATATATATATATAATATCTCCATCATATATAAACATACACACATATAATGACCTTGTGCAAGATAATTTATAGTAATCATTTTCTATATAGATAAGATATATTTAGATATATATATGCAAACACACACACATATATATATGCATTCTAAGCAAATAACTTGCTCCTTTCTATGTGTCATACACAATAATCCATATTCATGAATACTATTTCTCTAGCACTCCAGAATCAAAGATAAAATCTGGCACTGGGCTGAAGTGTGTTGGTCTGATGTGCTGAAATCTATTCCCTAAACTCATCTCCACCACAACCAGTAAGCACCTTGTTGACACAGACTACAGCAAGACACATCAGCGAGGATTACAGTATCTGACTCTCCCATGAAGATAGTAGGACTGCTTTCCAAACATTCTGCTTATAACTTGAGGCCAAAACAAAGAGCTGTGGTTCTGCTACAGGATGGGTAAAAGCTCTCAGGGCATTTCCAGTCATGCCATTTCACTAAAGTACTATAATCAACTCCTGTAAAAAAGGCATCATATAATTCATTCAATAATACCTCCACTACTATATGTTGAAAATCTGAGTATTTAGATGCATAAAATGGACAAACAGAAAGCATTATTTTCTACTCTGTATGTTCAAAAACAAAACGATGGCCTTCCCTTGTAATAAGGAAATACTCTGCACAGCCCCAGGTAACTGTCAACTTCCCCATTTTTCAGTTCCTTTGGGTACCCTGGGTCATTTTGGCATTCAGTTATGTATTTAGGTGACATGATGTTTTTTTCTTAGATAAAGACAATAGATGAACTTAGTATAAAAAGCACATTTCTTGCCACATCTCTTCCAAGTGGCCCTCCTTCCTGCTTGCATGTAGGGACACTGCTATGCTACCCCATCATACTTCCCCTTACTTATTTGTCCCAGAGCACTGATGCCACCATGCTGGCAAATTCCTGTATGTCTCGGCCTTATTGCCAGTGAGTTTCCTTGACAGTGAAGCTCTCTGCTGCCTACACAGAACACAGGGACCGCTTCAAGTTCTGCTTGGTCCCTGACAATCAGAGGCCGGTTTGGAATTGCCTTTTGTAGAACTCCTTGCGTTAACCCTAGTCTCAGAACTGGTGTGATGGGGAGACTTTCTATGTGATGCAAAATTAATTGAAATATGGCTTAAGTTTCTAGAACTTCAACTGTGATATGTAAGAAAGTACATTTTTTTGCTGAAAAATGTTAACTAATTCTAAGAAAAAGTCACAACATTATCTAAAATAATGCCAGAATTCTTGCCCTACAGTAGATGACATTAGATATGCCCTATCATCTGCGTTAAAGATATATTCATTCGTTGTATAATGTCTGAGTGTTCCTTTGAAAGAAATGCAAGGATTATTTAAAAAAAAAAAAACTACTTTTTGGAAGCCGATTTCAATTATGGCAACCCAAAGTTTCTGTAGAAAAAACTAAAATGTAATACAATGTGCAAAACTGTACTGACTCTTTTTTCTCCAAATTCTATACAGTACACATATATGAATACATCACACATATACACACTTACAGAAAGTTTAAGAAACACATGGTTGTGTGACAATGAAAACTGCATGTTATTGGTTTTTCAGAGTTCTTTTTTTTAAATCAGTTAGGTCTCTATTTTGTCACTTCTAAAAAAAATTACTTCAAAAAAATTCTTGTAATTCTCCCCAAAAAGTTTTAAGGGGCTAGTTTAAAACTGTAATTGCCTGAACTAATTATCCCAAAGCGTTTGGTTACAGCAGTTTCTAACCTTGGCTGCACAGTAGACGCACCTGGGGAGCTTTTAAAACTATTAAATAGCAAACTACCTGGCACATGGTAGCCAGTCAATACATGGAGCTTTCTCTCTCTATTATCCCTCCTAGCCTATCTGCAATTCCAAATGTCCCCAATGCCTTCAGAGTATAATCTGACATCTCATTAGCACCTCACTCAGAATACCCCAAAATTTCTTTTAAGTGTCACCACATATTTTATCCTCATACCCGGTAAGTGACCGAAGGTATCGATTTTACCGGTGTGATATTTGATATCTGTCCCCTCCTCACATACCCTCTTGCTCGCAGAATCATCTCGAACCATCTCCCAGTTTAAACCCACAGTTGCCTACTCCGAGGCCTTCTTATCCTTCCACTGCACAGGTGTGATCACATCTCTCCCAGCGCCATCTGCTCATGTTCACATTCCCTCGCTCCTCCAAGCCCCGCGACCATTAGGGGTCCCTTAGCTCTGTACCTTTATCTCCATGTTCCCCTTTCTGGGACCCTATGTTCTAGCCAAACAGAACCCTTCCTGGAATAAGACAGGATGTTTGAAATAGGCACCTTCCCCCATTCTTTTCACATTCCTATTTCTACACCCACCTGCTCTTAACGCTTGTCTTTTCTCATCTCCTGCTCTCTCTACCGGAAGTGTCCAGCTCTATGTCAACCTGTGACCTTTGTCACATGCCTATATATGAAATGGTTTAACATTTATAGGGAGTGCTTATGTGATCAATGAAAAAACAAGTCATAAAGGATCACTTTGTGATTTATTCCAGGGTGTGCCTTTTGCTTTTGGTTATGTATACATTTGGGGATACCCTTCATAAAATACAACACTCCCAGGTATCCAGTGGGTAGCTACTATAGTATTCTTTAGATACTGTTATAAATATTGTCATCTTCACAAATTAATATATCTCTTTCATAACTATTCATTAATAGCAAAATAAATTTCAAAAATCAAAGGCAGAAATCTCTAAATACCTAGGGCCCACACAACTTAAAAACCATCACTGTATATCAAACAAAAATCGTGTCTTAATGAAAAAGTGGCATAAAGTTTGGTATGCTGTGTGGAGTAGAAATGCATCCAGTAGTCAGTACTTTCTAGACAGAACCCATGTTTTTGTATTTCATTACAGCTAAAAATATTGAATCTAGACAGAATCTGGGAAGAAATGACAACATGTGGGAAGCCAACTTATTTAACTTGAGATCAGCCGACCTTTGGCGTATGAACATGGCTCTCTTATAAAATAAAAGCTGAAAATAAAGCTACGACTGTGTTGGATTTCAACAACACTTTTCTCGGCATGAAGGACCTTTACAGGAGATAAAGCACTGATTGTTTTAGTCCCTTTCCTCTGCTAGGGAGAGGCTCATTAAAAAGAGAGCTGAGCTATCTACTGTAGTGTGCATGCCTGGCAAGATGGGTGTTACTTACTGATAAAAAGCACATGACAGTGATTTTAAAAAACAGGGCTTGTACTGTCAGTCAAAATGGAGAGGCAGGAAATCCTGTCCAAGCGATTACCGTCCGGGCTAGAGTGTGGCAAACTGCCAGGTCAATTACAGCAGGCTGGAGAGGATATATGAAGACTGATAGGCTTAATTCTAAACAGGAACATCAGTAAAATAGAAACCTGGGGACACGTTAATACAATGGTCAATTACTTAAAAGTGTAGCTTTGGCCAGAGCTACAAATGTATTTATATTGAATCTTCCTATAGGTAAGAAATTTTTTTTTATCAATAAGAATGGACATATAGGGAATTTTTAAAATAACATTTGTGTCTTTATTTGTGGACAAAAACATTTCTCACAGGAAAATTAGGATTCCGTAATTCTCATCTAGAAGCCCAGACGCATAGGTAAATTAATATTTTGGAAAACTGGCCAATGATATTTCATAATTGGTCATGTCACTGATATGTCAATTTTCCTTCCATTTTTCCTTACCAAGATTGATTTCAGTTCTAAATTCTCCAAGTCAAATCTCTCCTTTAGATTGCACCTACAGCTTCTTCGTCTAAGAGAAAAAATACTAAGAGATCAGCAGCATTAATTTGAAGATTCACATCACAGAATAGCTATAAACAGGGAAATATTTCCTTTATTTCAGAGTCAGGTTCCAGAAGTCTCATGGAATCACATTAAACATCAGACTTCACAGGAAAAAAAAAAAGTAGACTGTTTGAATCACAGCTTAATTGCTTGTGAACTAGATTCTTATATTCCTCTAATAACAGAAGAAAATCCCTGTCAACATCTATGTGAAGAAAATACCAGGCTGCTAACAGTGAATTTTGCAGCTATGCTATTTTTAATGGTGATTAGTAAGCTCTCAAATTGTGGAAGGTTATAAAGAACACACAAAAAAGATGTAAATTAAAGCAAAAAGTAAGAAGTACTATCATAATTTCCCACCAACCTAAAGAGATGTTTCTAAAAAAAAAAAAAAGTGGAGAATTTACATACATTCTAGGACACAGTGTTCATTAAAACCTCAGTAATATAGGTAGGCAGTATACCATGCTGGAAAAGGTGCCAAAAGCTGAAATAATATAAATCAAATCCAGTTTCCCCAAGACAATATTATAATAGGAGATTAAATGATACTTAACTAATTATAGAAATGAAAATAAACACGATATTTTATCTACCTCTGTGTATTATTTATATGGGTAAGAAGGTACATAAAAATCTCTCAGTGAGGGTGTCTGGGTGGCTCAGTCGGTTAAGCATCTGCCTTCAGCTCAGCTCAGGATCCCAGGGTCCTGGGATCGAGTCCCGCATCGGGCTCCCTGCTCAGCAGGGAGTCTGCTTCTCCCTCTTCCTCTGCCCCTCCCCCTGCTTATGCACACTCTCTCTCTTCCTATCTCTCAAATAAATAAAATATTCTTTAAAAATTTCTCAATGACACAAGTCAATCCACTAGTGGCTTAATCACATACTAAATTACATAATAAAAGAATCTATAAAACCTAAAATAAGAGAAAAGATCCTAGAAATTCTAGACATACCTGCCCATGTATCTGTCACATACTGTGAGGACTATCTCTAGAGCAATCTCTAAAGTTACTGATATCTCTGTGCCTAAATTTTTCACCATTTTTAATCTATCATAATAATTTTAAATTACCGTCCAACATAAGTGAGAAGTGTAGGATTAGAATCAAAGAAGTCTTCAGAGATCTTTGAAACCGATCTTCCAACTTCCCCGGCATGATGGAGGGTTCTCTTTCATGCTACTCCACTCGCTCTTCCAAATATTGAACAACTTGGCTCTGTGGTACAACAATGCACGACAGAGCAGAGACTCGTCCTCACATAGGCAGACAGACACAAGTAAATAAACCTTACAGGCAGAGAGCATGGGTGGTCGGGAAGTGCTGCAATTTTACAGAGGGTGGTCAGGGGCGGCCTCAGCGGAAGGTGAAATTGTTAAGAGGTGAGCCATGCAGAGAGCTGGGGGAAAGAGCGGTCCGGAGGAGGGAAGAGCCAGTGCACAGCGCTAGAGGATCACCAGCCTTGTCTGAGGAGCAGTGAGGCTGGGCAGGGGTGAGGGAGGGAGGGAGGGAGCAGTGGGAAGGCCTTCTTCAAGGACTGGGCTTCAGACTCCAGTCTGCATGAGCTGGGGAGGAGGCTCTGGGGGGGCTCTGAAGGTGGGAATATAAAAGAATCCCCTCAGATGACTGTTAAATGCAATTCCCAGGCTTCCCTTATGGAAGGGATGGATTCTAACTTAGTAGGTTTGAGGCCCAGGAATTTGCATCGTTTTAGTTCTCAGGCAATGCAGCTGAGATTGGCCTAAAGGCCACTTTGAGAAACACTATTCTGAATCCCTGACAGAGCCGAGACACAGCAGCCACTGGGGATGCAGCTGTTCCTGTTACACACCTGGGACAGAAAAGGAACAAAGAAGACCTTAAACATGAGTGCTAGAAACAGAACTGTCCACTTTTCACTTAGCAGGAGACTTAAGTCCCCACAGCTGCTGAGACAGATTGACACCTGGGGGCTGGTTAGCGACGGGCCAACTGGTGAATTATATGAGTACTGACAGTCCTATGACTATTCCGGTGGTTGATTTAACTAATGATTCCTGTGCCCTTGGGGCTTGCTAGCACAGAAGGATGGTGTGCTTGGTGAGTCTGGGAAAGTGAGGGTCATGTCAGACATCCGCTGACGGCTCAAGTATATCATGTGACAGCTACCCAAATCCCCACGTGGTAGGAGGCAAAGGTACTCTGGACGACAGGTGCGACAGGTTCGAGCATTAGTCCAGTGATGCGAAACAGTGCCAGTTCAGGAACTTCTTTTAGGGATATCACTTAGTACTTCGTCACTGTTCCTCTACTATACGTGTGTGTGTGTGTGTGTGTGTGTGTGTGTGTGTGTGTGTACATGATATACTACAGAAATCAAAACCATTGATAATAGGTGCTTCCTCTGTACATGATCTTAACCCTCAAAACAGCCCTGTGGGGTAAATACCATGTAGGTGAACTGAATGAAGCCCAGAGAAGTTAAGTAACTTGCCCAAGGGCCACACTGCCAATAATAGGCAGAACTGAGATTTTTAATTAAAAAATTAATTTTTAATAAAATGATTAACCTGTGTCTCATTATTCCAATGCCCATGTCTTAACCACCAAAATACATGACTTCCTAAATCTATTTTTAAAAAATCTTGATGCAAATGTTTACCATGTGGCATTTCAACATGAGACCTTACTACTGAGACGTTGGTTCACTCTGAGACAACATGATGATTGATGAACGTGAGCTTGGGAGTTGAAGTAGATCTGGGATGGACTCCTTGTTTGACACTCGCCACTGAACATACCTGCGCCTCAGTACCTTCATTCATAAAAAGGGGAGAATGCACCTCCCAAATTTCAGTGACACAGAATGTGCAATGCGCGGGGTGTAGCACAGATAGTCACTCCTTCCCCGCCGACTTGGAAGGAAGCCTTGACAGTCACCCAGACCCTTCTCGCCTTGTACAAAGCACTTGCACAAACTCCTTGCCAGGGGGTCACCTAAGCTGAGCGAAGACATCTCTTGAGGTGGACCAGGTGCCCTCATTCAGGCACAGAGGGATCTAGTCACTCAGAGTGTCCTTCCTCTTACTGACTGATGACCACCTGCACCAGGACTGCTCCTCTGGGCAACAGACTCAACTAACACCTCTTTCCAGGTGACAGCGCCACAGATAATGGAAGAGAGTCGTCCCCCCATCTTTTCCTCTCTGAATTAAGGCAGGTGCACCTCAGTCAGAAGTCCTTCCCGTCCACAATTTCTCAAACGACACAGTATCCCGATGTTCCTCTCCTGGAAAAACTAGTGTTTTCTATGTCCTTTCAAATGCAAAGCCAGGAACGAAAGATTAGACTGACATTAAGCAAGGAGCACAACTGGACTGCTATCTGGATGGTCAAAAGGGCATACTTTTACAATCCAAATCTTCTTGAGGCACCTCAGCACCTTTGCCCAGTGTAGTCACACCAGCAGAAAGCACCCCTCCCCTCCCAGTTCCAGCTCAGATCTTTCCCTCCGCCAACCCCGCCCCAACTCTCTTCCCCTCCAAGGCCCTGCCTCTGCCTCTGCCCAGTCTCCCAAGGAACCTCTTCCCACCAGTCCAACCCAAAACCCAGGAAGCCTCTGTTCTTCTAGGTTTCTCCCCTCCCCATCAGCTCGCCAAAACTGCCCACTTTGGCAGGCAGAAGAAGAGAGAATTATATAACACTTTGAAGGTTCTGGACCCTGTCACACTTCCACTGACCCAGGAAAAGGCTGTAATTACACCTGCACTTCATACTGTTGGCCACACTGACCCTGTGGTCAATCCCATGTGGCAGAACTCCCATTACATTCAACTTTGTCCAGGGGCTCCTCCTCAAGCCTGTGATTGCACAAGAGCATGTTTTAAAGCTAAACTCAAACTTTTAATTTCACCCCCAAGAATTTCAATTCAGTTCACCTTATTGTTCCAGTCTGGTGCAATCATTTGATTTTTTATTTGGTTTCTCTTATATTAGTTCTCCTTTCCAGATCTGTAGCATCTGTAAATGTGGACTAACTTCTGGGTCTTTACATGAATTGTGGGCAAAAATGTTGAGAAGTAATTGTGCAAGGAAAGTTTGTTATATTTGTAAATGCACAATGCTTATGAAATAGGCAGCACCTAACCAATCCATAGCCAGGCAAGCACAGAGGCTCATAAAGAACACAACCCAAAAGACAAACAGAGATGCCAGTGAATGTCACAAGTACTGAGCATAATCAGCTTCCACACTCCTACACAGACAAAACCAATGCAAAGGCACATCTTTTAGGTGCCTAACGATGCTAATAGCATAGAATTAAAGAGGGATTCTAAGCTATTTCAAAGGGGCAGCAGCGAGAGGGAGGATATTTTGTGATTTAACTAACAATAAAAGTTATCTTAATTATACACTAGTGGAATAGAGAAGCTTTGTTTGAATCACACATTTTTTATGAAAACAGAAGCACAGCTGTACGGATTTAAAATTTCATTCATCTCAGTGTGATTTGTTTTCCCTCTTCCATAAGTAGTGATCTTATATTTTTCTTCACTATCTTTCCACTTTTCATGTATTCACATTTTCTCCTCTGCTAGCTCAAATTCATTTTAAAATCTGAATTGTCCTGGTGTTTCAATGCCAGCTCAAGTTGTCTAGAAACGATATTGGTCTTGATTTCTATGGACTGCTAGCATCAGAGTTTACTTCCTTCCCCTAAAAAGGCAAAACCAAAGGGACTGAAATTTTAAGGGGCTCAGGTAAGTTGTTTGCTAATGTGGCCATGGTTTTTGCCCATTTCCCCATTGGCTACTTGGATTAAGTGTGCTTAATTATAGGAACCATATTAACCTTTTTCTTATTATACAAGGGAAAACCATTTCAGGTTATAATTACACTGATATCATTCTAAGACAGATACTCTTTTTAAAAAAACTTATAAAATCACATCTATTACTTGAATGTATATGGAAGGCAATTAATGCCACATGACCCCAAATAATTACCTTTGAATTAATCACAGATTATGTCACTTTGTTCTTTTCAACTTTTTAAACATCTTTGTTAAGTATGACCTAAAGATGAAAAATTAGTAGAGAAAAGGAGTCTAAATTTTCTCCCCAGATGGGGGCAGACAATAAAGAAATGAATACAGTGCTTGAAGACTGAGGAATTTAGGAGATATAGCAGATAAGTTAGTGCAGGGTCATTATCAGAAGTTAGAAGTTTAAACAGAATTTAAAAGTCACTATATTGTCCATTCATGACGCATAAATATCTTCTACAGCATATAAATAATAGTGTTTTTTCTGTTATCTTAATTTAAAAAAAAACTTTGAAAAGTTAGGGCGCCTGGGTGGCTCAGTTGGTTAAGCGACTGCCTTCGGCTCAGGTCATGATCCTGGAGTCCCGGGATCAAGTCCCGCATCAGGCTCCCTGCTCAGCAAGGAGTCTGCTTCTCCCTCTGACCCTCTTCCCTCTCGTGCTCTCTCTCTCTCATTCTCTCTCTCTCTCAAATAAACAAATAAATCTTTAAAATAAAAAATATATAAATAAATAAATAAATAAATAAATAAAACTTTGAAAAGTTAAATCTAAGCCAACAGTAATTTCCATGTAAACTTTGATTCTGTAAGTAGGCAAAGGAAATTTCGCCATTTAAAAACATCCTTTTTTCTCATATTAATTTGATGTCCTCATTCATTAATCAGGAGCAAAATATTACCTAAATGAAATACAGTAAATACAAATGTCAGAGAAAAACAAAAACAAAACCCAAATAACCAAGGCACTGATTAGGAAAACATCACTTTTCCCTTGGTCCTAACTTTTTTCCTCACATGCCTCTGTTTGCATTATTCATAGGTTTTATCAGAGTTTTATTTCATGGGATTAATGATAAAATATTTTCCATTTGTTTCTACCAAGGGGCTTGCTATGCCATTACTGTTCAGTTCTTTGAGTGTCTCAGAAATGACAAATGCCAAACGTATACAATCAAAACATTCAACTGATGGCATATGCTGAATTTCCCAGACGCTAGAGTTCAATAAGGAACTTTTTGGTTTAATGAGTCTTCTCCTATTATGTTTCTCTACACATCATTATAGAATTGTTCCCCCTCTTCTTCAAAGAACTAGCCACAAACTAGAAGAATAAAACAAAGTACAACAAACTATGATACCCCCTATGTTTATAACTTATATGTCATATAACAAAATTAGTTACACCGGCAGAATTTACTGAGAGCACTGCTGGGCTTACTAAGACTTCTCTCATATTACAGCCAAATTTTATCAGAAATGAAATAATATTTTATATCCATATAGTCTTTATACTATTCATTTCAAAGGACTTTCAGGACCCATTACCTAATCAGATATTTACAGAAACCCTCTGACTGAAGTAGGCAGGAATTTTTTCCCCTTTCAAAAGAAAGGATAATTTATTCCAGCTCTGTGAAAAATGTCGATGGTATTTTGATAGGGATTGCATTGAATGTGTAGATTGCTCTGGGTAGCACCTGCACCCCAATGTTTATAGCAGCAATGTCCACAATAGCCAAACAATGGAAAGAGCTGAGATGTCCACTGACAGACGCATGGATAAAGATGTGGTTTACATATACAACGGAATACTACTCAGCCATCAGAAAGGATGAATATCCTACCATTACATCAACGTGGATGGAACTGGAGGGGATTATGCTAAGCGAAATAAGTCAATCAGAGAAAGACAATTATCATATGGTTTCACTCATATGTGGAACATAAGAAACAACGCAGAGGATCATAGGGGAAGGGAGGGAAAACTGAATGGGAAGTCATCAGAGAGGGAGACAAACCATGAGAGACTCTTAACTATAGGAAACAAACTGAGGGATGCTGGAGGGGAGGTGGGTAGGGGATGGGTAATTGGGTGATGTGATGAGCACCGGGTGTTAAACACAACTGATGAATTATTGAAACTCTACATCTGAAACTAATGATGTACTATATGTTGGCTCATTGAAATTAAAAATAAATAAATAAAATTTAAAAAGAAAAAATAAATGAAGCCCAGAGAAATTAAGTGGCATCTCCAAAATCACAATTTGTCATTAAAACCAAGAGGGACGCCTGGGTGGCTCCCTCGGTTGAGCTTCCGACTCTTGATTTCAGCTCAGGTCATGGTCCCTAGGGTTCCTGGGATGGAGCCCCACATCGGGCTCCCTGCTCAGTGGAGAGGCTGCTTCTCCTTCTCCCTCTACTGTTCCCCCTGCTTGTGCTTTCTCCCTCTCTCTCTCTTTCTCTCTCTCACTCTCTCTGCCAAATAATAAATAAAAACTTAAAAAAACAGAACAAAATAAAATAAAATAAAAGGACGAAGACTAGATCAGAACTAGTCTTTTAAGCCCATATCCGGGGTTCTCCCACCACGCCTCAATGGGATTGTCTCCAAGGACACAAAATCAACATGCATTCATGAACTGAAACATCATCAACCTCCCTCCTATGACCAAAAGGCAGCTCTACTAACTCTCTGACTGAACTTTTCTTCTTTAACAGTCAAAATAATATGAATGCATATTTTAGATCTCTCCCTATGTTCCTTGAAAGGAAATCATACCTCAACATCAAACACAAAGATTAGCCTTAAATCTGAACCCGAGAACATGAATCTCCCTAGTTAAGTGTATAATCCCATTTCTACCTCTAAAACCACTAACATCCAAATAATGCTTTGTTTCTTTTATAATTATGAATTAGGGAGATCCTAATACAATCCACGGAGATGGATTATTACAATTGTGGATTTCTTTTGGAAGGATGGCAGTTATTCCTATTTAAGTAAAAGATATCTTAATTTGAAAGCTATTTGAGTTTTAGTGTTAATGAACTCAGGTGCAATTTTCTATATGAACAAGGCTAATAATGACTCTATTTCATAAAGACCAAGAGCTCATTCATGGGTTATTTCATGTGGCAATCATTTCAAGTTAAATAATCTGACATTTTAAAATTGGCATTTGGTAATAGCTCTCAGGTGCATTTCACGAGCTCTCTCACTTTCTTTGCCTTTTTGTTGACTAGGAAAGGTAAATGATATTCTTTGACAAGAGGTGGGTGGATTTTTTGTCCTTTGAAATAAAGAGATTGCCTATCCAATCTTTCCAACATGAGGCTTTCATCAAGTCTGTTGTGAGAAATAGATAATAGATTGACAGCCCTGCTATTGGTTATTTCTCAGATATTATAAAGAATCATGTCAGGAGCATGGGTGGCTCAGTCAGTTAAGCGTCCAACTCTTGGTTTCGGCTCAGGTCATGATCTCAGGGTCGTGAGATCAGGCCCTGTGTCATCATCAGTCTCTGTGCTCAGTACAGAGTCTGCTTGTCTTTCTCTCTCTCTGCTCTTCCTCATACCCCCCCACCCCACTCACATGTGCACTCTCTCTCTCTCAAATAAATAAATAAGATCTTTAACAAAAGAATCATGTCAATAGCACTCTCAAGATATTATCTCTGGATGAACTGATTTGCTTTCTAATTAGGTATTTATTTATTTAACTTTTAATACCAACCACCAGTTTCTACACAGACTTGCAAAAATGAATAAAACCTGAGTCTTGCCATTTAAAAGACAGCAGCCTAGCTGGGAACGTAGAACTAATAATAATACAATGTGATAATTTCTTTATTAGGGATTAATGTGAAATCAAAAGATAAAGGAGCAGAGAAGATGATGAGACTAAATGTGCCTTGCCATTTGTCTGATGTTCCATGAGGGGGTTAAGTTTCAGTTGATGGCCCCCCATAAACATCTTCATAAACAGAAAATAAAGATTAATGTGTAGGGAGATTAAGGTTATTGAAATAATCAAGGTACTATAAAGGATACAATAAAAGCTATCATAACATAGACTAGGTGGTTAAAGTCAAGGATTAAACTATTTTTCCCGTAAGTTCAGCCTCTAATACAAAGAAGCCTGACTTAGGTTCGATTCCCTGGAAAGAGACCCTAAGTGAAAGTGATTTATTACAAAGTGTCCTCCTAAGGGAGACATAACTAGGGAGCTAGGGAGTGAGACAGGGAAGGGAAGTAAGCCAACAACAGGGTGTCATCAGGCAAACTCTTGTGGAGGGAAAATGTAGCTCATTCCCAAGGAAAAATCTGGAGACATCCCTCAAAATTGTCCTGATTGAGGGCGCCTGGGTGGCTCAGTTGGTTAAGCGACTGCCTTCGGCTCAGGTCATGATCCTGGAGTCCCGGGATCGAGTCCCACATCGGGCTCCCTGCTCAGCAGGGAGTCTGCTTCTCCCTCTGACCCTCTTCCCTCTCATGCTCTCTCTCTCATTCTCTCTCTCAAATAAATAAATACAATCTTTAAAAAAAAATTGTCCTGATGAGAGAAGGGTAGAGAATGAGGTAAAGGGTAGAACAGGAGGTAAAGAAGTTAGAGTAACTGCCCCTTTTCATTGGTTAAAGACCCTGTATTGGTTAAAGCCTGCCCTAGGATCATGTAAATTCCCAGGCTCACTTAGGGGGTTATATTTCTACATGGTGAGTTTCTGAACAACATAATCTCATCACCTCCAGGGTTCATCCAGGAGAGTTATTTGTAGAGTGCATTTCATTAATATCTAAGTATACATTAAGTTCTAAACAGAAGGCTTCAAGTCTATGGTAGATAGTGCAAGAACGTAAGACTATATTCAAGTTCTTACAAAGATGTATAAGAAATGGGTTTCAGGAGTTTTCTGGAGACCAGAAACACTTTTCTGCATATCATATTGTGAGAATGCCATGTCCCGCAGCCCTGGAATGGAATATAATGATGGAGTTGACTTCAGACCCCAAACAGCAGGTAGAAGACTATCATCAGGGGGGCCTTGGGTTGACTGGTCTCTGCTCATACCTCACTCACGCTCACTTGGCAAATCTCTAGGACTAAAACTGAGAGGTTATCATATGGAAAGACATATTGATAACAAATTCTCCTACGTATGTAATTTCAAGACTCTTCTTACCATTTCCCCTTAATGATCTAGTGATCTGATGCTTGTAATAGCATTAGTAAATGTTCCCCTCTTCAGAAACTGAACACATACAGATGAGATTCTACTAGATCCAGGTCTTCCAGGTAAAATAGTCCAAGGAGAAATTTAAGAGAGAATATGCACATGGGCATACAAATTGCAAAACTATGTACTAATTCTCCTAGGTATAAACATCACTGGTCAGACCAATGTCTGAAAACTATATCCAATTTCCAGTCTATAACAAGCTAAATGGAGTTTAAGGAAGTTTGTTAAGCCTATGAAACTTATAAAATAAGATCTACAAAAAAAATCATGAATAAATAAAATCTTTTTAAAAAGGGGGTGTGCCTGGGTGGCTCAGTTGTTAAGATCTGCCTTTGGCTCAGGTCATGGTCCCAAGGTCCTGGGATCAAGCCCCGCATCGGGCTCCCTGCTCCGCGGGAAGCCTGCTTCTCCCTCTCCCACTCTCTCACTATCTCTCTCTCTCTGTCAAATAAATAAATAAAATCTTTTAAAAAAATATCATGAACAAAAGAATGAGAATAAACAGTGCTTTTTTTCTCTAAACATAGTTATCAGAGATTACATTTCTTAGAAAAAAGATTATCAGCCCTCCTGATTATAAAAAATAAGTCCTCAATGCAGAAAATTGGGCAAGTAATTCTTGGCACTTTCCTCCTTTTCCTTTTTTCTTTTGTATATAAATGTTTTTATAGAAGTACAACCATATACAGAAAGGAACACAACTTTAAGTCTGTGGTTCAATTTTTATAAAGTGAAGACACCTCCACAAGGAACTACCCAGAAGATGACTCTGTTTTTGTTGAAGGCACAGCAAACTCATGGGAAAGGCCTTGGGTGGTCGTTGTAACACGTATTTGTGAACTACTACTCACAATCTTTGAATATTTCATTTGTTGTAAAGATTGAAGATAAGGTTACTCATTCACTTGATTATTAATTAAATGCATAATATATGTTCAGCAGCAGTTATGTGGTGATGAAATTTGGGATCTAGTGGAAGACAGATAATGTAGAAGCAAATGCATTAATTAATAATTATAAAATATGAAATGCCATGAAGAAAATAATGCTATGGTCAGGAATATCAGGGTATCCAGGGGGACCTGGGTGGCTCAATCAGTCAGGCAACCAACTCTTGATTTTGGTTCAGGTTATGATCTCAGGGTCACAAGATCCAACCCCATGTAGGGCTCATCACTCAGCACAGAGTCTGCTCCTCTCCTTCTGGCCCTCCCCTCGCATGCACTCTCTTTCTCTCTAAAATAAATAAATAAATCTTTAAAAAAAAGAATATCAGCGTATCCTACCTACAAAGAGTGATTAGAGAAGTATACAACAGACGAGCTGTAGATGGAAACTTGAGTAAACAGAACCAGCTATGAGAAGAAAGAAAAAAGGAACACTGTAAACAAAGGAAACCTCATGAACGAACTACTGGAGTTCCCCCTTGTCCACAGGGAATATGTTCCAAGACCCCCAACCTGAAACCACGGATTGTACCAAACCCTGTATATACTATGTTATTTCCTATATGTTCATACCTATGATAAAGTTTAATTTATGAATTAGACACAGTAAGAGATGAACAAAAATAAGTAGTAATAAAATAGAACAATTAAAACAACAAACTGTAATAAAAGTCATGTGAATGTGGACTGTTCCTCATAATATCTTACTGTACTCACTTTTCTTCTTGTGATGATGCAGAAGGATAAAATGCCTGTGTGATAAGATGAAGTGAGGGGAATGACGTAGGCATCAGGACAGAGCCGTTGGGCTACCACTGGGCTTCTGACAGTACATCAGAAGGAGGGTCAGCTACTGCCAGAGCATGGTTGACCACAGGTAACTGAAATCAAGGAAGGTGAAACTGCTGACTACCATACCAAGTCTGGTTTGTTCCACACACTGACAACCAGGTAACTAGACTGTAGTGAGCACAGGCAACCACAGCAGGAGAACAAGGGCAGAGGCCAGGCCATGCATGGCCATGTAGCTCAAGAGGAATGAATGAAGTCACCAAGTGCACTGTAAAGGTAATAAAGGGTTGTTAGCAGGGAAGTAAAGAGATCCATTTGTGTTTTAATAAAACAACCCTGACCACTATATTAGTGTATGGCAAGACAGAAAGCCAGGTACCAGTAAGTGGGTTATCACAGTAATAAAGGAATACAAGATGTACTCTGAAGGTAAATCAACCATTTGGTGAAGGGATTGGATGTGAGGGTGTGGGAAGGGCAGAATAAAAAAAAATCAATCAGCTTTCTTACTTCAGCAATTGTATAGAATGAGGTGTCATTTACTGAGGTAGAGAAGATTTGTGGAGAAATAGGTTTCCATGGGAAAAAGCAAGAGTTTAGTTTTGTACATATTAACTTTGAGATGTTTGAGAAACATCCACATGGTGTTGTCAAGTAAGTAATTTGGATAAATGAGAAAGAAGAACTGAGGGGAGATTAGGCTAGAGATATAAATGTGGGAGTTATTAGCATATAGATGGTTTTTAAAGCCATGGGAATGTAACAACAGAAATAGAAGATAAAGAGAACTCAGTGCCAACCTATGAGGAACTCTAATATTTAGAAGGTGATCAAATTCAGGTCAGAAAAAGCAGCTAAGCAAAAAGGACCAGAGAAGGAGGAGGAAAACCAAGTTCTCAGAAGAAAGGACAGTGTTTCCACAGGAGGGGATATCAGCTGTGTAAATGTTAGTATGAAGTGAAGCAATATGAGAAGAGAAAAACACTGGATGCATGTGGCAACGTCCAAAGTTACTGTGACCTTGTCAAGGGCCTCAGGGGAGTAAACGGGAAGACAGAAATGGGGCAAGAGGTAGAAAAATAACTGGGGGTCAGGTAAGATTTTTAAAAGATAGATGCTGCTCTAATATGACTGTGGACAGAGAAAAAGAAAGGTTCATGATTCCACGGAGAGGTGCCTAACTAGAGGAGCAACATCTTTGATCAGGCCTAGAGGTGGGGGTCCAGAGCCGGTGTAGAGTCTTGGCATCTGACAGTAGGAGAAGTGATAAGTTTCTAAAGAAACAGATAGGAAGAAGGAAGCAGTCCTCTATGTCATCTTCTTAAATCCTAGTGAAGCATTTAGGCAAAGTCATCAGCCAACAGGAAAGAGGCAGAAGAGGGACAGAAGGAGTATCAGGCCGAAGAACCACAGCCAGGGTATAAAATGGTGCTTATACAAAGTGGAAACTCATGCTTACTTTGGAAGTCCTGGTAAAATTAACAAGAATTGAAGAACCATCTGCTGATTGTGATCTTACAGTGTCTTCTATTTACCCAAACGCTGTTTACTACAAAACAACAACAAATCCTTAAGTCTTCATGAGAACAAAACCAGAAAAGATGGATTATCAAAGTCATCTGAAGTTATGAATTTGCTCAGAAAGTAAAATAAAAGAGTGGAAAAAGCAGGCAAAGGGAAGTGAATGAAAAGGACTCTGGAGGGGCGCTTGGGTGGCGCAATCGGTTGAAAGTTTGACTCTTGGTTTTGGCTCAAGCTGTGATCTCGGGGTTGTGGGATCCAGCCCAGTGTTGGGCTCCGTGCTGGGCGCAAAGTCTGCTTGGGATTCTTTCTCCTTCTCCTTTGCACCCTCCTGCTAGTGTACTCTCTCTCTCAAATAAATAAATAAATAAATCTTAAAAAAAAAATAGAAAAAGAAAAAGAACTCTGAAATTGGGCCGGATAAAGCAGGAGGAAAGACAGGAAGGGTGGGGAGAAGAGAGGAAGGGTGGGGAGAAGAGAGATGGGGAGGAGTCGCAGGAGGCTCAGTGAGGCTGGAATGAGCGAGCAAGAGCTCTGTGAGCGAAGAGCTGTTGTTGGCAGAGACAGGAATGTCTGAGTTTGTAATCTGGAGAAGAGAAGTTTTTGCTGATGACAAAATCTAGTCTGACCCTGACTGGCTGAGAGTGTGTGTTTGGAATAGAGAAGAAACGCTCATTGGAGATAAGCAGATCAAGGAACCAAGACTGAGGATACTGAGTAGATCATTCAGGAAGTGATGACTTCCCAAGAAAACACAAGTTGGAATGGAGAACACGGGGGAAGTGATATAACCTTCAATGGCTGGGGGATACAGGTTAGGAGAGGAACAAGAAGGTTGAGAGAGGACAGTAGCAGTATGAAGGAGAGCCTAGCAGAGATAAATGGCCTGAAGCCCAGTCGTTCTTGCAAGAGAGAAGGAAGTACTAGTCTGGTTGGTACTGTGGACAAAGCACATCATGACCTCCTACCTAAACGTGAGGCATGCACTTGTGAGATTATTGAGCCTTGACTCAGGAAGGCCTCTGGCGAAGTGGAAAGTCCTAGGTAAGGCCAAATGAAGGGGGAAGTATTCTAAATATGACTGGGAATTTAACAACAGTTTGCTGATCCTGGAAAAAGAATTCCAAAAGCAGAATGGGGAAATTATCATGGGAAAGGGTAGAATATAATTACCTGGGGACCGTGTAAAAGGGAGGAATTCTCAGCTACACCTATATCCAACTCAAAAATATACAGCAATATCCAACTCAAAAACGCACCTTCAAAGATCATTTATTTGCCTCCTTTTATATGTAAGGGGCTGTGCTTTTAACAGGCATGTCAGCTGTAAGCAACAAAGAACCAAGCAGGAAAGGCACATAGGCTGGTTCCAGCTCAGCATGTGGTACCCTGGTGTATCTATGTGCAAATGATTTGCAAAAGTCAATAACTGCTACAGATATTTATGTCAAAAAGGAATTTTAAATGGCCTCTAGAGTAATATAAAATAGATGTTTTAAATCAATTCTGATGGTATTATATTTAAATACATCAAATAAAATTAATTCACTTCTAGTCCAACCACTAAAATAGTCTTTAAAGCAAAACTTTACTGGAATGCCAAATTTAAAATTTAAAAAAAAAAAATCCCAGCTTTTCAAGTAATTTTATTCATCAAATCCTTCTCTAATAGAAACAAGACAGAGATTTACACTAATTAACAGGCTAAAGAAAAACTGTTAGATATTATCCAATTATAAGCTTTCTTTTCTACTAGCTTTTCACCAGTAACAGGTGTCAAGTACATTTGATAAAGCCACTGTCGCTGAGATAGCTCTTTTGTTTTCCAAATACACTCAAAATATCTTTCCATGAATGATGTTAACGACACACAATTATTTGAAAATAAAAGTAAACAAAAATTTTTGCAGTTTTCTCTATGAACATTATTGTATTGAAATTTCCCACTTACAGTCAGTTTCCTAAAGCTGAATTCAAAACTAAAGCTAAACTAACAAAAAGCTGAAGTACTTTTTTAGGGTAAGTCAAAAAGATTATTGGACTACTAAGAATTCTGGGCTTTTATGCTACAGGTTTCTCAGTTATGAAAAGGGCAGGCTGACTTTTTTTTTTTTTTAATCTTAGAGTGCAGATAGTTTACAGCGGTAATAAAATGTGTGCCCTGTTAAGCCAGCAAGTTTGTGCTAATTTGCTACGTGGCCATAGGTAAGTAACACAAGGAACAACCTGGGAGAAAAGCTCAGGCCCATTGCACTCGAGGTTATTTATTCACTGTTACAAGTCCTCTGTGAAATGTCTTGGAAAAATCGGATTGGAAGGAGTTTTGATCAGAGGCAACTGGGGGTAGGTGGAGTAAACGAAGGAATAACCACTCAAATTTCCTGTGTGTGTATGTTTCCCAGTTCGGCACAGACCTCTTTTTCTTTTCTGTAGTTTATCATGTTGGACGTATAGCTTAAAACAAGTAGAAGATGCACGATCGTTGCCCAGAATTGCGGCTGGAGGGTCACTGAGGACGAAAGTGAGCCCACAAGGGGCCAAGCGGCACCGTGTCTGAGTCATTCTCGGACACCACCTTCCTGGGGTAGAGGACAAAGAAAGGTGAACATCTGAAGAATAAATAAAGTGGTTTTGAAGAAATAAAGTAGATGAGAAGAGACCATATGTAAACAAGAAGATACACATTTTTTTTTTTTTTTGATGTCCAAGTAACATCATTCAGAAGAGCAGTGTCTTTGCACTGTGAGTATAATGTGTGTAGATACAATGTGTGTATCGCTGCCCATACTTGAGAAAACCCTTGACAGTGCCTGGAAGTCAGGACGACAAGAAATCAATGTGCGTTGCCCAATGTGAACATCTTCGATAAGGCTCTAGTTGGAAAGCATTCTGCAGACCTCTAAAATTAATCATAACTGCTGTGACTGCCACACTCAATCCCTCAGTGTTCTGACTGGACCAGCTGTTACGTGGGCTACACCGTCCTGCTCTCATCACGGCACGGCACGGCACGGCAGGTGAACAAATGCACCACAGTCAGAGGCTCCCACCCTCTCTGTGAGCCTCCAGCTGCCCCGCTTCCAGCTGCAGCCAGGCTGAGCGAGCCACGCCTGGCACCCCTGCAGGAAAGCCCAAACCCAGCCAGGCCACCTCCAGGGACGGGACTCGCCTCCGCACCTCCACCAGCTGCTCAGGTGACCCTTGAGTGATGTGCTGTTCATTGGCAGCACGTCTTCCAACTCCTCCAAAGCTGCCACAGCACAAGCTTGGCCAAATTTTCTCTTGTAGAGGTGCCTGGGTGGCTCAGTCGTTAAGCGTCTGCCTTCGGCTCAGGTCATGATCCCGGGATCCTGGGATTGAGTCCCACGTCGGGCTCCCTGCTCAGCGGAGAGCCTGCTTCTCCCTCTCCCACTCCTCCTGCTGTGTTCCCTCTCTCACTGTCTCTCTCTCTTTCTCTGAACACAAGCAGGGGAGTGGGAGAGGGAGAGGAGAAGCAGGCTTCCCGTGGAGCAGGGAGCCCGACGTGGGACTCGATCCCAGGATCCCGGGATCATGACCTGAGCCGAAGGCAGACGCTTAACAACTGAGCCACCCAGGCGCCCCAATAAATAAAATCTTTTAAAAAAAATGGCATAAATATCATTTCACTATAGGGGGAATGAAAAAATACCAGTATTTTATTGGTTTAAAAAAAAAAAACATATGACACAAACTGTGACAGGCCATCAAGCTGACTTGTGGGAAAATATTTTTGTTTAATTAAAACCTTAAAAACACATGGAGACACACACAGCCTTCCCCACCCCTTCCATCCCATTTGCGCAGACATCCAGGCAGACATGCCACGGCCATCCTAGACAGGCTCCCCTCGCCCTCGGAGGGTTTCACATAAGGAAGCTGGAAGGCCCCAGGTCACTGGCCAAAGGCCCCTACTCCTCCCAGCGGAGGCAATTCTCGTGCCGGCACCGGTCAAAGGGGAAGCCTCATCTCTCCAGGCTTCCAGGTATGGCACTGGGCTAAAAGGTAATGGCCACTGGAAAGCTCACAAATATAAACTGCACGTTTCTGTGCCTCCATATGACAGCAATTATTTTTCAGAAACATTTCCAACTGCATCTCAGCCCCTGATGCCTTGCAAATATTCCTCACCAATCAGAAACACACATGCTACTGACATTTTGTTGTCAGATACTCGTTCACAGAGATGGGAATTAAAAGGAGACTAACACTTTCCCATATATGAGAAAGCAAGGTTATGGAATGAAAACAAGGTCTCTAATGACCTAAGTTTGTCAAACTATTGTGACCCAGTTTATGACCATGACTAACTTCTCTAGCCTCCACTTTCTGCCAGGCAAAATGAGTTGTCTAGCCAACAGCAACCAAGAGATCATAAGAAGCAAACTCAATTAACATTTGAGACCATTATTATTAAACTTTTATTTATATATATTTCATTTCCAATTAATATGATGACAGATAGGGATAGACATACTTGTCAACTACATTAACAGTGAATTCCTTTCTCCTATCACACTCATTAATGAAGAAGTTATACTTAGGTTTCAAAGACAGCATCTCATTAAGTGAAGGACCATAAGATTACTCTTTGTTTCTGAGTGTAGTAAAAACCTTAAAGAAGTTTTTACTTGACTGTGTTAGCTTCATAAATAAAAATAATACATATAAGTATAACCTTGACTTAAAAATCATCATCAATAATATATTCATGGTGATTTTAATTAAGCAGTCATTCAACTGACTGTGTGAGTTCATAAAGGGTTAACACATGACAATTCCCAGCTGGAAACAGAATTATCAAGGTAAAATAATGTCCAGAAGCCCGAAGAAACATAGGCCAAACAGATCCTCCGGGCTGTGCCTGAGCAATGCCTTGCATTTCACAAACATGAATATCAAGATCCTGAGACATCAAGTGATTTTTAATAAGGTAATATACCCAGTGTATTAAAAATCATGAATTAGAACCAATCTCATGACTCCTGTCTAGTGGGTTTTTTTTTTGTCATTAAAATGTCCTGCCTTGTTATTTTTTACATTTGGCATTTCTCTGCAGTATAAATTACAGATTGTATTAATGTGTTACCAAAAAAATTGCATAAATGTCGATTGCCAACACTTACTCATTTAATTTAATCAGTGTATATTTACTAAATGCCTACTCTTTTTCAGAAACTTCACTAAGATGAATAAGCTGCTCTCAATTAAGGCACAGAGGGAGAGGCAAACAGACAAAGAGATAATTATAAAACATTATAGTCTGTGCAGTGATAGAGATGCCCACTGGGTATTAAGGCACCAAAATGGAATAATAATGAGGATGATAACAAAGGGTATTTTCAGGTACCAGAAAAGACTCCATAAGAGGCTAATACCTGATTTGAGCCTTAATTGGAGGGCAGAGGGTTGTCAGCACAGGAGATCATGTGAACGGGGCTCAAGGGTAAGAAGCAGCACAGGTGGTGTGTAACGAAATCAGTTTGGTGTTGATCATATGGCGTGGAGTGATCTAGATAAGGCTCCGTGGTAGGATGATCAGACTATGGAGGGCCTTACACACTAAGGAGCTTGGGATTTATTCTTTGGGCAATGGTGGCTCTCAGACAGTTTCTTGTTTGTTTTTTCTTTTTCTTTTTTCTTTTTATTAACATATAATGTATTATTTGTTTCAGGGGTACAGGTATCAGACAGTTTTAAGCATAGGAATGCCATGGTCATATTTTTTATATGATTAGTAAATTTTTATAGGAGTAGAGTAGATCTTTAAGAGGAAGACTAAAGGCAGAAAGCTAATAGTTAACTAGTTCAAAGAAACTAGTTAAAAGATGATACAGGACCAGTTAGGGCCAGTGACAGGACAAGAAAAGAAAAAAAAAAAATGCTTTACGAACTTGGAGTAAGTAAAATTGTGACTGTGAAGATGAGGCGAGAAGGTGAGACATGGAAAACCCAGCAGGGGGCCCGAGTGCACGTGGCCTCGGGAAGTGCGAAAGCAGAACAGACCGGGGGGCAAAGACGATTGCAGCCGCATTTGAAGTGTCTGGGGGACACCCAGGTAGAGGTGCCCAGCAGGCCCGTGTGGGCGGAGGAGGAGAGGAGAGCGTTCTCCCAGCCCACGCCTGGACACAGAGCGGACTCCGTGGAGAGGGAGGCCATGGCCTACTTCGCCATGACTTGGCTCCCCCCTCCCAGTTTCAACACTCATCAGCTGAGTGAACTTGGGAAGGTGGCCCAGTGGCCCAGTGGCCCAGCATCATCATCTATAAAGTGGTCAAAACAAAAATCCCTAAAGAAGACTGGTGAACATTCAACAATTGCTCTGTGATGATACTCCTATTGTATTGAGAAGAGCTTTACTAGAACAAAAAGCCAAAAGTCCTAGCAGGCACCCCTGACTGTCACTCTGCCTCCCATACCTAGTCAGTCAGCAGGCCTCTTTACCTCCTGATATGCCCTGACTTCATCCATTTTGTCCATCTCTGCAGCTCCCGCTTGGCCAGAGGCATCATCATCTCTCCTGACCTGAGACAACTTCCCACCATTCTCAGTCAATTTTCCACACGGCAACTGGAGGGATCTTTAAATTTTTAATTCAGATTAAACCATATCCCTGCTTGAAATCCTTCAGCTGCATTCCACTGCCCTTAGACTGAACACCAGCTCCTCCCCCAGGTCTCAGGGTCATGAAAGGTCTGGGCCCTGACGTCATGCCCCGTAAGCCTCCTCCTCACTGAGCCCAGCTATATGGGCTCTGGGCTCTCCTTCGTATCCTCACAGCCTGCCTCAAGGCCTCGCATCTTAGTCTCCCCCCTCCCTACAAGGTCATGGCTTCCTTCTCGCCTCAGATCTCAAGCCGCTTCCTCTGTGAAGCCCACCCTGACGAGCTGATGTAAACTTACGTCACACTGAATGTCCTCTTATCTATCATCCTGCCCTGTTCGCTTTACGACACTTACTTCTGTCTATGACGCTTATTTGTTGTTGTGTTCATTGTCCTCACCATCCCCCATCTGTCCTTAAGCACAATAAAAGCCGCAGCCTCCGTTTCCAGAGCTCGGTCTTAGCAGGCACCGGGATACTGGTTGACTGGAAACATGCACAGCCATGCTTCAGATTGTAGCTGATGCGCCTTCCTATGCATTCGTGAAAACACGCACAGTGATTACATAGAGACACTGTAGTTTTGTTGCAGATACTTTAGGTATTATTTGGTCTGTCCTTGCAGGCTTTAGGTAAAGAGTAAATAGGAAAACAGTACAATTAAATGAAGACCACTAGCAACCGAGCGCAGTACCACACCACCCCAGCTCTCCAGGACTTCCTTCCGGTCACGTGTCATAGGTGTGCAGCGGATTAACTCACACCCACTGGGGTATAACATGGTAACATTAGAGTCATTTTCATCTCCGAGTAGCCAATCTAACTGAGTTGGGCCCCAAAAGGCCTCTTGCTTCCTACTTTACTGGGAAAATCGAGGTCACTGGTAAGGAAGAATGCCCTTCTCTGCCCCTCTCATTTCTTTACCCCAGCACCTCGCCTTCTGCTGTGATAGAAAAGACACTTCCTTCAGTCCAGCCTCGGTACCTTCACTTTGGATCTTGTCCTCTGTTGTCTCCGTTTACAACGATCTCATCTGTCATGGAGGTGCCTTTGAACGTCCACGTGGGTTGCAAAGAAGGTCAGAACATAACCTAGGCCTTCAGTGTGCCGTGCTCAAGAAGTTATATTTTCCAGAGAAATCCACATCCTGAATTATCCCTGACTATGCTCTCTTGCATACAATTCAAGAACGCAGGTTTCACTGTACACATTTATATGTTACTGCAGAACAAACACTTAATACTCATGAAAAAGAATCTGTGGCTACACAAAACATATCCAAGACTCACACAAGATTTGAAACTGAGCTCTGACATTAATTTGCTTTGTGATCCACGATGAGCCACTTAACCTCCTCTTCCTTCAGGTCTGTCATCTGTAGAATGAAGATAACAGAATGGCACACTTGTCAAAGCATCCAAATTACTGCCTTGATGAGCCATAGGTAGACAGACATCTTTAGCTGTGTCCCTAGGTAGAATGACTGAAATATCCTCATTGGGGAAAATACTAGTTTTTACAGTATGGGGGGTACTGAAATATTCCTTCCACTGTGTCCTTGTTTAACCACAAAATGCTCTACCTGGAAAGGAAAATATTAGTTAATTAGTTCTATTGAAAGAAAGCATTAAAGGAATCTTACTAGGTCTTTCAGTAAAATCAATCAGGAAATCATGAATTAAATATTTATTACATAGACATATAATGCCCACCCATTTCTTTAAAAAAAATAGTTATGGAAAACCTACTATATTGCAGTGGCTATGCAACTGGCCTCACAAACTGTGTGACCTAAAACACAACACAACACAACACAATCTGGTGCAGCTCCCCTTGCCCAAGTACTTCTCTGTTGCATTTGTTACCTGCACGGCAGCCCCTCTTTATTAGTAAAGTGATGCACAGTCAAAAAAGGCAACAAAAATGTTCCATTGAAATCTGAGTTGTCACACATAAACAGTATGGAATATCTAAAAAGCTGTCCTTTAACTGCCTACCTTTCTCAAAATCATCTCTGTTAATTGTATTTACAAATATTTCTTTTGCCTTCTGGCAAAACATTATAATGTTTTATGAATATAGGCAGATTCCCAAACAAAGAATGAGTACTGAGCCATGGGAGTCTGAATCACTCATTCACATGGGCAATTCAGCAAAATGAAAGGCAGGCCTACCTTAAAGTTAAGCCCTGGACACCATTACTCTTAACTCCTTTTCATCTGGGCTCTCCAGGGAGGATACTGTTTCTTTGGGTCTAAGCAAGGCTGTCTGTATCCCTATGCCCTCCAATCACAGGGCGAGGGGCTGAGCTGGAATTCTTTGAGGCTCACATTACATTTGAATTTGTCTATCTCTGCAAATTCCTCATTGTGATACCTTCCAACTAGCCCCAGCTTACCTGTTAGGTCTGTTCTTGTCCTGCTCACTGTCTTCTTCTTATAAAATTTTTACTTTTTTTTCTTTTAACTTCAGTGATTTGAATTAAATGAGTTATGCATGCTTGTAGTACTAATTCAAGTGATACTAATGTTTCCACATTTTAATAGAGTAAAATCCCCTGCTCTACCAGTTCCATTCTCACCCCCCCCTCCCCGGAGTGTGCGTGCGTGCGTGCGTGTGTGTGTGTGTGTGTGTGTGTGTGTGTGTGTAATATTTGCACATAATCTGTGCCTTCTAGACCCACAATACTCTCTGATCAGTTCCATTCAGTTTTGCACACTGGAGCCATAAAACACGAATCTTGATTGTGTCTCTTCCCTTGGTAAAACCTTCCTTGGTTCCACTGCCTTTATAATGAAGTTCAACCATGAATCACTTCAATCTTACCTGTTTCTTCAGCCTCAATTCTTACTCTACATCGCTCATCCTCTCTGCAGTAACCACAACCCCATTTCCAGTTTCCCGAATACTGCGCTCCCTCACCCATGCACCTCTGCACTGCCAGTCCCCTCTGCTGACTCGCTCTTCAAATACAAGAGGAAAGAGAGATCATGCTGCCAGAAATCCTTGGAGAGTTACACATAATTATTAATAAAACTCTAATCTAAAATAGCATGCTACCCCAAAACACTGAAAAATAAGCAAGGAAATTGGACATGAGGAAGACAAAATCAGTACTGTACTAGGGATACTACTAACTTGAAGAACGGTCAGCTATATAGAGACAGAAACAAAATTATCCAATGTTAAACATTCAGATTAAATTTGAATCCTCACAGACTTTCCTAATAATCATTTACTTCCTTTAAGAAATAAACTACTTACTGTAAATTTTGAGTAAGAGGAGAGTTTAGACTGAGGTTTTGACAGCCCTCCAGGTATCTTACTAGCTGAAGAGTTACCATCAGTTTGTGGGCTCAGTTTCTTTCTTCCAACTAAAGCAAAAGTGGCAAAAATAAATGCTTTTCATTTCTAAGCATGACCTTAAAGATAAAACTAAAAGAAAAAAATGATGACACATTTGACTACCTAAATCTTTGAAATCTCAGTATGCCAAAGCACACACACAAACGCATCTATACAAATAGAAAGATAAATTACCAAGTGGAAAAACAGTCATAACCAAAAAGAGTTATACCTCTAATCCAGAAAAGGCTTTGATAAACTAACATGAAAAAGATAAATACACAAATGAAAACTAAGTAACTATAGACACAATTCAAGAAAAATAAGAGATGACCAATACTGTAGAGAAGACTTCACTCAAACCCCACGATAAATAATAAGATAGCGCTTTGACATCTAAAATTGGAAAAGACTAAAAAGAAACGAACATCGGTGTTGATGAGGGTCTGCAAACATACATACTCCCAATATTGCTGGTGGGACAGAACCCATTCAGGAGGTCACTTGGTAATAAATATGTGTCAAAATTTTAAATATGTTCTTTAAACTAGCAATTTAATTCAGAGGGATTTATCCAGAGGAAACAGTCAAATAAAATACTATTTAACCATTAAAAATCATAATCTAAAACCCAAATCTTAATCTGTTATTAAGTGAAAAACATTGACAAAACCACATATACACAAGTTTAAGCCCCTTTTTTTGAATAAAAAGATGAATTATATAAAAGGGGGCTGTGTTTGCACCTCCAGGTATGTACCTAAAATAGTCTAGAGAGATCTGCAATAAAAGTTTAACAGTAGCTATCTCTTGTATGTAGACATAAGTGTGGTGTTCATTATACTTTTTAAATTTTCTATATTTTATACATATTTAAAAAAGGATAAATATTTTTCTAAATAATCAAACTAACAACACTACTATGACTTTGCTTTGAGGATAATGTATTTAGGAAAGTTGTATCTAGAATAAGAAAGTAATACATCCACAGAAAAGAGAGATACCAGTTTTAAAGTATAAAACCTGATCACATATTCTATTTGTTCATCATTCAGAATATTTTTTCAAACGGTTTCGATATAATAGAGCCTTAAATGTTTTTGCTCTAAGCATTCTTGATTTGATTTTTCACACGTAGTGTATTTTAAGGGCTGTTCATTTGACTGCATTTCGTTCATTTAAATTCATCAAAATGCAAAATTTCTAAGAGCCATTTTATCTACCCCCCTCCCAAAAAACCCCCACACATTTAGGTCTAATTTATGTCCTATTTTTCATAGAAAATGGGAAAACAAATTTTACTAAAAGTAAGTGAACTTAAGTTCCAAAAGTTCAGGGCTGACACAGAAGTTAAACACCATGAGACTAAAAACATCCTGGCCTTCAATTCTTATTCAAAAAAGTTTATTTATTTATTTTATTTATATGATTTTTCAGTCAGCGGTCTACAGAACAAGTTTTCCTATCTCTTAGAAGCTTATGTTCATATTCTGCGTTAACACCATACTCTCTTTCAGCATAGCAAATGAACGTTAAGTGATCCTTTTCCTAGGAAACAGGTCATACCTGCTATAAACCTATGAACAACCTAGGCCCTGATCCCAATGTCATTATTTCTTACTTTTCTATGTCTGGTGCTTGTCCTGGTTTCCTCAGGATCACCCCTTCATCAGGATCCTGCCATCTGATCTTCACCTTATGATCATGCTTTTCCTACCTCTGACTGGAGCTCCGCAGCGAACTATGCTCACCAGCAGACTCCAAACTCACCATTCTCCTAGACTCTTCCATTTCAGGAGTGCTTTGTCCTAAAGCTCTCTCCCTCTTATATGAGGAACGAAAGCCTATCCTGGCCATTTCCCTCTGTCTCCTATCAACTCTCTCACTTAGTTTCCAGACTCTGACACTAAATGTCCTTTGGAATCTTCTGTCTACCACACTTAGTAAATACTTAGTTGTCTTTCAGGATCCAATTTAATCATCTCTTCCCTAGTGACTTCTAGTCCCTGTAGTGGAATATATGACACTTTGTTCTCTGGGCAAAACCTACACACACACACATTCACACACATCCACATAGGTGTGCGCAAACAGACATGAATGCATGTGTGAACACACACACACACACACAAAATGTTACTTGGCTTTTA
Source organism: Zalophus californianus (assembly GCF_009762305.2). Taxonomy (NCBI): domain Eukaryota; kingdom Metazoa; phylum Chordata; class Mammalia; order Carnivora; family Otariidae; genus Zalophus; species Zalophus californianus. Next base: position 6,365,099 of record NC_045601.1, on the reverse strand, counting down.
ACATAATTCTTTGTTTACCTGTCTTTCTTCCCTACCAGGCTCTAAGCTCCTTAAAGAGATACCCTATCTTACTTACCTACAAATACCCAGTACCTCATCTAGACAAGCAATAGGCCATAACATTCTCCATAAGCTGCTGAATGAATTAAATATGGCCTATCAGGAAACTTATCTTCATTTTTAGATAATTTTCTTGGTGTTATACACCTCCTTGTAACATATATCCAGATATATGTGGGGCAGGCTAACGAATCTGTAGTTTATATAACGGTCAGTTGGGGGACACTGTACTTCCAGAGGACAGAAAGTATCATATCAGATGGTACTGTGGAAAATTTAGGAAAAACATGAAGGAGGGACTGGGCATTGGGGGCAATTTAGCTACTACCAAATCTAGCCTGGGTGACAAGGTTCTGTAGGAGAATGGTGACAACAGCAGCAGGCAGAGAAGAAAAGACAAATCTCGAAGATGCCCCACATTACATGCTGGGAACAGGCAAGAGAAGTATTCTGTTAGGCAATAAAGTAAGGTAATTAGGGGAGGCCCCCTTTCCCTTCTGGCTGTACTGTTTCTATTTGGGAGCGTACAGAGGGCAAGGAGAAAGGGAACATATCTCAGCAAGCTGATAAATCTGAGGCTCAGATCAGCACTACATCTGCTCCTGACTCAGAGTCCTCCCCTCCTCCACAAGATGTGAGACCCATATTACTCAGCTGTATGTACTGAAAACACAGTGGAATGCCAAGCATACCTACTGAACTAAGGGAACATTAATATTCCATGCTCCTTGGGTACAAGGATGAAGTCAACGCCAGCAACGGCTTCCCAGAGAGAACCACGGCAGGTTCAGTCAAGGTGCCATACTAAGTGAAGACACTGTCACAAGGCTAATAAGAAGATTAAATGTATTAACAAGAGGAGCGAAACTAATACAAATTTGATTTTCTTTCCCCAAAAGAATACCAAGCATTTGAGATATGAGGTTAAATGAAAGGCAAAAGAGATGGCTAGACTCATAAGTGATTTACTTTTGAAGAGAGAGTTTTGAAAGGTTATTTAACTTAGAATGAACAGTAAAACATTCAAGGCAGTTTTATGGTAATTAGTGAAAAAGTGGGCATGCATATTAAACTCCTAACTCACCAGTGTCATGGACCAAACAAGAAAAGGAAGCCAGTCTCCAATTTTGCTGAGCAACTTCTTATATGGCATTTCATACATCTTCATATAGAAAGATAATTCTTAAATTGAATTTCAAGAGGTGTTCCAACAGACAGAGGTGGGTAAAATAAAGGAAATGTGTTTAACTAAACTATCCACACATTTTCATGCAATTTACATTTGGAATACATTGACGAAAGGGTGGCCAAAAAACTCAGAGGAAAATCATGTTTCTTAGCACTTAAGCAAATGACCTCACTCACAAAGGGTGGTAAAAGCAAAAAGTTTAAATAGACCTAAATAAAAATTTGAATTGTTTACTTCTAAACACAGAGTGCCAACCACTACAGTCCCAGGTTATTTAAATTCCCCGTGGTTAAATTCCTTATCTGTAAAACATAGATAAACATATAAATCTCTTTGATGGCATTTATTAAACAGGTCACACACTACATATCAATCTGTGAAGAGAGCACTGAAGCATAGAACTCGGAGATTACTTATGAAAACTGGCCTTGTAGGAAGAAGTCTCGTCCTTCTACAAAGTTCTCACAGCTCTGCAGATCTTAAAACTTGTAAAAAATCAGCCTTAATATTTTAAAATGGGAAACAGAATACATTGGAATAAAAATGCATGTCCGTACAATTTCAAACACATCAAAGCTGACTACATCTTCTGAATCACCTGGTCATTCTCATTTCAGAAACTAAGAATTCTGAGGATAACATATCCTGATTATTGCCCCTGTGTTACTGTTTTCACATGGTTTATCCTGTTATATAGATAGTCCAAAAGTCCCTGAAAGAAGAGTTATGAGTAGAAATCCATTTCCAGGAGGAGGTTCAACTTCAAGTTTACATGACAATGTCTGCAGTGTTTTATCCTCTTAAAACAAGAGTCACAAGCTACTAAACCCAGTTCTCTCTGCATCTTATTTAAAAGAGTCCAACTTGATGGTTACATGGTTTGTGTTTACCTTAGTATCTTAAGCTTTTGAAATCCCATACAAGATTTACCACAGTGCTAGTAAATCAAACCAAAAAATTCTGGTTCTTTTTAAAATAGTACCTTACAATATTGGCAAAGTGTATTAAATTCAGCAGCAAGAGCAATAATCCTTTGTTACCATTTTGCTATACATTCTAGCTATATGTAAAGATAATACCTATGAAAACACAACCATTCTCTGTGGCAGAGCTATCGAGAGCTTCAGTTTAGTCAGCCTTTGAGGTAAACAGTAAAGATAGGTACCATATCACAAAACTGTGAGGAATTCTCGGTGGATGATTGACTCCCAGCTCCCAAAGTCCCTTTCCACACATATACACACGTGCACACACACACACAAATAAATAAATAAAAACCTCGCCTATTAAAGAATATAGTACTTTCCAACCCAAAAGAGTTGACTACTGGTAGAAGAACAAGTTTATTCCTCAAGGACTTCCTTAAATGGCATAATCATTTGTCACCAACAAATCCAACAATTATTCCTGAGATTGATGTACTGATTTAATAATGCTCTATCACTCAGAATCTCTGTTTATGCTTTCGCTCTCCCAGAGGGCAGCCGTTTCAAAGAGTTCCCTCTCACAAGCAGCAAGACCCATAAACTCTGTGAACACAAAGAAGGGTTTCCACCATCCCCATAGAAAGGAATACCAATTAAGCAAGTGATCTTATAAAGCAAGCAATTTTTTTAAATAAAAATAAAACAAACCTCAGAAAAGTCATGTAAACATAACCCACCACCAATATCCTAAAATCTTTAGAAATCTCTACCGACTGAAGTACTTGGAGCTTTAATGCTGTTTTGTTGCTAAAGCTGACTATTTATGCCCACCTGGACAGAGAATGTAGAATACCTTTTTCCACACATATTATCTGATATGATTTTATTCTATTAATTAGTGAATAAACAAAGTCAACTGCTGAGTTTATCACTACATGGATTGCTGTCCTGCCCCGAAAAGAGTTTAAACATAGTTGTTACTGATAAGGAACAGTATTTGTGAAAATTTTACCAGGCAAAAATATTTAGAAAACCACTTGCTTCTGGATTCAGGAGACAGAACATGAATCACAAGTAAAAAATGTAATTACATTTTAATATCATGATATTCAGCTTCTTAAATGATTAAGAAAAAGAAAGCCAGCCATCTGACAATTTTGGGGCATTTGCTATAAAAGTAATATAGCAGAATATTATCTAAGTTATTTAACTTTTCAAGAACCACCAAATAAATGCCTTTCTTTTTTTTTTAATTAAAAGATTTTATTTATTTATTTGAGAGAGAGAGAAAGAGAGATAGAGAGCACGAGAGGGAAGAGGGTCAGAGGGAGAAGCAGACTCCCTGCTGAGCAGGGAGCCCGATGTGGGACTCGATCCCGGGACTCCAGGATCATGACCTGAGCTGAAGGCAGTCGCTTAACCAACTGAGCCACCCAGGCGCCCAAATAAATGCCTTTCTTAACCTGTACTAAAAATTATGTTCTCTTTTTATGAGATAATAATTATATAACTGCTTTTAGCCCAGGTGATACTCTGAAGTAAAATTAATGTTCAACCACAATAAATATGTCAGCACACCTAAAACTGCTGTGACTGGCTGACCTATGTGCTCCACCAAATGAGTCCATTTCCTTTTTGCATCAAATCTCCCCCACTGCCAGGTGGTTGGCTGCATTGAACTCTTCTGTGATCTTCACACCAATTCTGCATTCCTGAGAATTCTCTGGCTCTGTTCATCTATTCCATTCATATCAACTCAAGGTCTCCCAGGAATCATGCACTGTGCTGGGCATGGGTGTTCACAAAAGTATTTTTCAAACTTATCAGAACTCTATTCTTCTCCTATATTCCATAAGCAATTCTTTAAGTATGCAAATATGAATAATAATAAGATGCAACAATAAATGGCTCCATAAATGTTAACAATTGTTTCTGTAGCCTCATTCCAGGGGAAATACATTTAATACTTCCTTAGCTTTGTTATCTAATTATCACATCCACCTTATAATCTCAGTATCAATACCTCCAATATTACAGAAGTACAGGCTGGGTTTACAGAGGCTAAGTAACGAACCCAATGTCACAAATGTCACATAGGTACCAGAGTGGTACCTCTCTGACTCATAATCAGTTGGCCTAACTCTTTTTCCACTGGGTGATAAGGGAAAAAGTTGTAGAGAAGTTCAGTAGACAAAATTAAGAAGATGTGAATTTGCGGGATGTCCTAATAAATGCAAAGTATCACTTTAGTGATAAAGCACTTTAAGTAACTCAGGTTTGATAATATCCTGATATCAGTATCTCAGAAGTTAATGCTTTTCAATAGTCAGCATGTGAAAAGGAGATGTTTCTCTTTCATAAAAAGAAATTTAAATACACCTACTAACTCAATGATTGGAAGAAATCTGTGTTTAAATGTTCATGGGAGGAGGCAAAGGTTATTACGATGGAGGATACTGGTCTTTCAAAATGTTAAATCTAAGTACACTACCGATGCAGTAACATAATCACCCATTACCGTATCTGGTTGGCGAGTGAGTGTCCCTGGAGCACAGAAGGGAAAGAGGCACTAGGAGCCCTTCCAATATGATCGTAGCTTAGAGCAGGGGAAAGTCACAGCTATCAGACGAAATCACCGTAAGGGGCTATAAGCTGAGCTGTAATTTTATAGCTTGTGCATATTAAATCTAGTATCAAGAGGCAAACAGGATTTCTAATCAAGTAAACGAATGACTTTTTTCCTGACACCAAAAGAGAAGCTCTGTCAAAGTAAAATGCATTTGAAAGGGAAAGAGAAAGAGAGATACAGAGAAACAGAGACATGGAGGGGGGAGGCCGGGAGGAGGGATAAACCAAAGACACCTGGAATGTTAGAGCTCGCAGTGAAAAGAAATGCTCTTGATTATCTGTAGAATTAAGTTTAGTTCACTAAGCACTTTGTGAGTGCCTTACATACATGGCATAGGCACCGTGGTAGATCCCAGGGATGCAGACATAATCCTGATACAAATGCCCTGGTAATCTAACAGTCATACATAAAAGTAACTTGCACAGTGTGATATATGCAGTAAAGCAACTATATCCAAGTGGAAGAAGGATACGGTTTATTCACTTTGCCATCTTAGTAAAGAGGTACATTTTAACAGGAACATAAAGCAAGCATACAGCAGCATCCATTCAGCTCTGACGTTACAATTGTCACTAGGAACATAAAGCAAGCATACAGCAGCATCCATTCAGCTCTGACGTTACAATTGTCACTAGCATAAACACTAGTATCGCTTATAGATCCAGCGGCAACTACCAAAAATGGAAGCATGGCATGGTAGCCCCTTCCCCTTTACAGAATAATGGCAATGTACTGATGCTAATCAGAGTCCCCTTACATTATCTATCATCTTGTAAAGAAGAGATTAATCTGGTAATTATTATATATGTTTAATATGTTATTAAATATAAGCATAATGGATTATCAATCAGGTTACAGCAATTTATCTTTAAGAATTTCAAAATAAACCTCCTTGACAATTACAAAACAACTTGCCTCAGATAGGCAGAGAAAGAGCAATTTTGATGAGCAAAATGAAGCCCTCAGTCACTTGAATTATCATGCAGATCAAAAAGGAGGAAAATTGTAATTATCTATGTTGCAAGGAGATTAAACATCCCTCTTATAACTTGGGCTCTCAATACCACAAATAAATAGAAACTTTTCTTATTTCCTCTGGAAAAAAAGTTATGTAGCAAGACGACTTTATCTGAGCTAAGTGAGTTTTGCTGAGAAAAAGGCCAAATAATGGTCTTGACTTGGAAAGTGACTAAGACCCTAACAATAACCTACGGGTGAAGGACCGAAAGCCCCTTAGTAAAGACGAGGATGACCACACTATTCCTCACATTAATCACAAAAGTAGCAAGCAATATTGAACTAGGATTTTTTTTTTCCTCTGAGAGAGAGAGCACATAAGCAGGATGGGGGGAAGCGGGGCAGAGAGAGAGGGAGACGGAATCTTAAGAAGGCTCCATGCTCAACACAGATCCCACTATGGGTTTTGATCTCACGACCTTGAGATCATGACCTGAGCCGAAATCGAGCTGATGCTTAACCAAGTGGACCATCTAGGCTCCTCCCAAACTAGGCTTTTTAAAAGCAACCAAGTTTTGCAGGAAAATGGCCATTTCGTTGACATTCTCCAGGCAAGTGGGCATTGGACCCAGGTGGCGCCCTTGTGCTCCACCCCCCCCCTCTGCCTCACGAGAGCGGAGCTCGGTTTTCCTAAGTGAACAGCCTGGACCATAAATAAAGCACCTGGCAGTGCACATATGGTGGGTGCGTGCGTCAGTTGTCGCTGTCACTATCATGTGTGGGGACAGGAGAAAGGGACTCACCAAGACTCCTCAGTGTGGACAAGAGTAAAGTTAAACCAATAAGTCTTTGCCATTGTTATCCAAGGGGACTCTCCTTCCCTGACTGTTGGTCAGCACCCTCTCACTGAATGTCACCCACCGGTTATATCTCTTCTTTCCTTCATCACTCTGGCTCATCAATCTGATCCTGTTATGCCCGAGCCGAAATTCTGGGACTTGGTCAAAACAGTGTGCCTGGGAAGCTACCCTTTATTACAAAGTTAGTGTTCTCCATAGAGTCTCTTGAGCCATAAGGCGGCACCAACCTTATACCACTACTACCCCCTCTTATGGAGTTATTTCACACGGGGTCAGACCTATGCAGACTTTTCAAATACCACTACTGTACATTTTTGCCTTCTTTTCCATTATTTCATTGTAAATATCTTACATCCTGGTTGTGTTTGTTCTGTTTAGATTTACGATTGGAGCATAAACTGCTCAAAGGCGTGCCCTGCACCTCCACTTTCCTCTGTGCTGTCCTACAACCCAGAGGGCAGGCTTTCCATACAAGCCCTGTCAGAGGGACCAGGTGCCTTCTTGAGGACAGAAGTTGGGGTTTTTTGGGGGGGGTGGGGGTTGTTTTTTTACTATCTAAAGCCTCTACTGTCCAAAACCACAGACTCAACATTTTGGATTTTCTTTTCTTTACTGTCCTTTTTTCTTTTTTCTCCTCATTTATGCTCCTGAGGCAGGAGTGGAGGGATGAGTAGGGGTCGTAATGACTGTGTATTTAAACAGTTATACTATAAGATAAGTACACTTTCTTTCCTTGCCTTTTTTTTTTCCCAAAGATTTTATTTATTTGACAGAGAGAGACACAGCGAGGGAGGGAACACAAGCAGGGGGAGTGGGAGAGGGAGAAGCAGGCTTCCCGCTGAGCAGGGAGCCCGATGCGGGGCTCGATCCAAGGACCCCGGGATCACGACCTGAGCCAAAGGCGGATGCTTAACGACTGAGCCACCCAAGCGCCCTCCTTGCCTTTTTTAAATTTAACATTATAAGTATTTTCTATCTGTTTGAAATCATTTGCAATATACATTCAAAGCAGCTGTTTTTATGGTGCAACTGAATAACAGTGATTGTAGCTCTTAAGTTTTTCCAGATCCCCATTACAGCAAAGATGTATATAAAAAGTGTAACTTGGCCTTATTATTGCTATTTGATTTTTGTATTTCATACTTTCAGTCATTACTCAAAACCTGGTCTTACTGCTCTTCATTTTCTTCCATAAAACATGGCTGGTTGTTACGGACACACATTTAAACACATTGGCTATTTTATTATGTTTTTGTCACAATAATATTGTAATTTATCTTCATATCTTGAACAGCATCTAGCATAGTATTCTGCACATAGGCATACTAAATACACATCTAACATATTAAATACTTTTTAAATTGGACCCACTTTAAGAGATTTTGAGTATAAGGATCACTCATTAGGGATTAAAGAACTTATCAATGAAATAGCAAGCAAATAGCAAGTATTAGTTACTTTCTGCCTTGATAAAGTTTTGGTGTCTGTGTAGTATGTATGAAGCCATCTCAAAAAGTCCAAGATAGTTTTATTTTAGAGTAATTATCTTCTTGTCTTTTTCTTTAAAATAAAATATATACTTTTTTTCATTATTAGCAAAGTAATAAATGCTCATTCTGGAATTTTTCCAACATACAGAGAAAAAAGATCTCTTCATTGCTCATGTGTAACAGTAATATATTCTAGGAAGCAGATTAACCTTCTGAAACCATAAAATTGCCATCCAGATTATTTTTCCAAAAGAAAAGATCTGGCATAAAATTTCAAAATACCTGCTGATAAATCTACTAAATGAAAAGTGAAAGTAATAATCTCAATTCCAACTTTTATATCAACTTTAATCTATCTGCAAAGTTAGCCACCTTTCTTTTTATATTATGAAAGTGAACCAATAAAGCAGAAACAAGAGGCCTAGTACAACACATTGCAAAGCTTCCATTGATCCTCAAGTGTTCTTGCCACTTTCCATCTGAATCTTCTGTCCACCAGTCTTGAATGGGATTACAACCTAAATCAGTTTCGCTGAAGCACACACTGCGAACAAATCCCTGGCTCCAGTCTTAATGAAGAGTAATGAAAACAGTGAAAGTCATAACGAAACCTCTAAGGAGCACTGACATACCCTACAGATGGATCAAGCTTTAATCAGTGCTCTTGAGCATTTTCTCATTATGAATAAATAGGTAAACAAAACCAACACGGCAATCCACATGCACGGCACAGACACAAACATGCCACTCGGGAGCACACCTTAGGGGCACATGCTAGCCTGATGATGATCATTCTGGACACGTGGGAAAGGCGGGCCCCTTGTATTACCTGCCCCACGACTCGAAGAAACCAGTCTCTCAGCTTAGGAGCTAGCTAGTTCCAAAGGCACCATGGTTGACGATCTCTTAGACACGGTAACCTGGAGGGCACTTCTCTGCATGGAACACAGGCATTGGTTCGTAGAGCAGGCTGCACTAAAGAGTGTATCAGGCAGCAGGTGATGAGGCTTCCAGCTCCAAATGGTTGTTAAGAAATCATTAGAAATGGCTAGAAGCCTTATACATAAGCTATACTGCGCCAGAACCCATAAACTGTTATTAAAACGACTTAAGTGTTGCAAAAAAAAAAAAAAAGAAATCATTAGAAATGGCAAAGGACACAGAAAGGTTAACATGGCTGGAAATATACATGTAGAATGATGCAATTTTAAAAGTATTATTGTAAGGACACAAATGACTGACAGGAACATTTTATTGGGATTCATGTTTATCTCTTCTATGTACCCTTAAATCTTAATTCCAAATATCAACTAAAAATATAAGATCCCCCCACACACAATCAGTAAGATGGGAATAAGGGGTTTACCTTGAGGTACTTAATCCATTGGGGATTTAAGTTAAAATTTAGTTAAGCTAATTTAGCAGCCATTTATGTCAGTAATGAAGGATAACAATTTTGACAATTATATTAAGTACTCAATCCTCTTTGTAGTAATAATCAAAATTAGTGATTTTTTTTGACCTACATTCTAATTCAGATCTACTGACTATTTGAAAAACTCTTTTAGTGATATTAAAAGACACAAACACACACATACACACACACACATACACAACAGAAGAGGAGATCCCAATAATAGCAAAAATATGCATAAAAGTTTCATAACTAGGATGCCATCTGATTCTCCTAACAGCTCTGTAGACTAGGTAGGCTATTATTACTTTCATGGACACATTCATCCATGTGTCCACCAAGCACATTTTATGAAGAGGAGTTTCAAGAATACATCTTCTGGCAACTACCTAAGATTCTGCTCTGTAATGAATATTTGGTTCATTGTTCATGTTTCTGGTCCTGTGGGCTTTTTAGAGTTGAGTAATAGGCTGATTTAGGGTGGGATCCTTCCATAATCATTTTGGCCCAACAGAGATATCCTTGCAGTTTAAAGGACTGATCACCATCTGCCCATTTATTCATCATCTGCCTGCTTCCAAATACCATAGCTTCAGCATCTACAGGTAATAAAACAGACATTGCCAAAAAAAATGTGATTTACTTTTCTACCCTGGAGATTAAATAAGCACAAACTAGATATATGATTGCTTGATAGGGAAATAAAAACCAAGCCAAAATCTTGGTTCTCTTCAACATACCTCACAGCTTTATGTAAAGCAGGACAAAAGTGAAATATGTACATATTCAGAAGGATGAGAAGAATGGGACATGAAGAGAGAAAACTTCAATGTAATAAAAAAAAAATTACTTTACGTTTGATTATTATGAGAAAAAAATGAATCTCCGCACCAGGGAAGTTCTGAGAGGGTGAAATCTAACGCAATCTCAGAACGCATCTAAAGAGACTTCAGAAGTCAGGGAACACGGCGCCATTACAAAACGCCTGCGGCACAGGCTTCGAGCCCTCTCTGCAGGTCAGAACCGTGCAATGCAGGCCCCCTCGAGGAGGGCCACTAGCAGGCAGTATGGCAACTAGCCCAAGGAGGGAGAAGCACTGCGAACGGTAACTCGGCCAGCACCTGACTGTGAAAAGCAAACGTGTACAAAACAGAAATAAGGGTTAATGATGAAGTACAAGAGAACAGTTCCGGAATACAGAGGTAAAGTCAGAAAGGCCCAGAGAAAACCACAACCAGCCAAAGCCATGAAGGGCAAATGCTCTTTAGAACCACTAGTTGCACACAAAAGAAAAAAAAAAAAGGAAAGTTCACTAATCAGTGACACAGTGCAACCAAGAGCAGATCACATGCAATTGGATGGCACTTCTATTTTTCTTCATTTTCTTCTCATAATAATCAAATGGAAAGTAATTCTTTATTACGTCAAAGTTTTCTCTCTTCATGTCCCATTCTTCTCATCCTTCTGAATATGTACATATTTCACTTTTGTCCTACTTTACATAAAGCTGTGAGGTATGTTGAAGAGAACCAAGATTTTGGCTTGGTTTTTATTTCCCTATCAAGCAATCATATATCTAGTTTGTGCTTATTTAATCTCCAGGGCAGAAAAGTAAATCACTTTTTTTTTTTTTTTTGGCAAACAATCTAACACTAATCAAAACCATCCAGGCACCCGGGCAGCTCAGTCAGTTAAGTGGTCGACTCTTGGTTTTGGCTCAGGTCATGACCTCGGGGTCCTGAGATCCAGTCCCCCACTGGGCCGCGCACTCAGCATGGAGCCTGCTTGGGATTCTCCCTGTCTCTCTGCCTCTGCCTCTCCCCCAGCTCACACATGTGCACTTTCTCCCCTCCCACTCCCCAAAAAATCCCAACTTACAAACTTTATTTATAGATTCCACATGTGAGACAATGGTGCCATCTCTGGATTTCCCATAGTCAGTAAACTTAGGAGGAAACCTCACAATACAGTTCCATCGAGTTCGGCAAACATTTGCAGAAGGCCTCCTTTGTTCATGAACTGGATCTTTGCCTCTGAGTAGCTTCCTTGGAACCAGACATTTTAGTAGACAATGAGGCTATAAAGTGTGCACACTCAAACCCTGGGAACCAAGGGGAAGGGCACTGGTTCAACGTCAAGGGTGCTCACCACCACTGGGGGGTTCATAGTCAGTTGGGGCGGGTCCGTGGGCAGCAGGGACAGGAACAGCTTCCGGCACAGAAAGGGAAGTTTTGGTAAATACTCAAAGGGTTCATTGTTGATTATGTTTCTAGATCATTTATCCTAGAGCAATTAAATGATTAAAACATGCCTTTGAAGCAGGAGTCTTCAACCTTTTTGCCCAAACACTTCCTCAAAGAATTCTGAAAAAATTGTGTGGTTTTTGCATATTTTGAGTAGACACCTACAATTTTTTATCTTAAGTGTAAATAATTAGAAAAAATGTAGTCCTGATGCATTGCAAAGACTGAAAATTCTAAATAAATTTGTTACAGTCTTTGAAATAGATGCAGGGGGATTTCAAAACACAATGATATGGTACCATTATTCATTTAAAAAATACATAAGCTGGGGTGCCTGGGTGGCTCAGTCGGTTAAGCAGCTGCCTTCAGCTCAGGTCATGATCTCAGGCTCCTGGAATTGAGCCCCACGTCTCTGTGCTCAGCGGGGAGTCTACTCTCCCCTCTCCCTCTGTGCTCACTCTCCCTCTCTCTCTCTCTTTCAAATAAATAAAAATCTTTAAAATAAAATAAAATACATAAGCAAGTTCCATTTTACAGCTGGAAATTTTATACCCTTCCTCTTTCTCTTTGAAGTACACTTCTACTGAATTTTATTCCAATATAATGTATTTTATGCTTCAAAGTCTCATTGATCACACTGTATAGTGTCTATAACAAAAAAATACGTACGATTTCCGTGGTTACCAAATTACACAGACTAGTCCACTAACTAGGCTACTGACAAAATTCAGTCAGAATAAAATGAACATGTCACCCAAGCTCACTTATTTAGTTGTAAAATGCCCACATCTCAGACTCTTACCATAAAATTAGTTCTAAAAAATATAGTGATCCAAGCCTGAAATGCTTCCTGATGTTACTTGAACATGATATATTTGAGATGTTATGTGGAAACACTTCCCTCTGCTTTTCCTATAGTTGAGTACTTCATGTTCTAGAAATTGTTTTCAATTTGGAGGACCCTTTCAGGAAAGCACATGAACTATAACTGCAATATACCTCACAATAATAACAAAAAGTTGTTCATAATTATATTATCCTAAAAAGTGACTGACTTAACTTAAAACATGATAAGAAACTGATTTTTTTCTTAGGGCCTAACTTCAATAATTGTGTTTTTTATATCTTTGGTATGATGCTATTTGAATAATTTAAAGTAGTCATTTTGAAATATAAAGAATATTTTCATTGCTAATCCAAAATTAAATACAAATCATTTTTTAAAAAGATAGAAAGAAAGGAAATTAAGGTTGGACATTTGCTCGTATCAATAGTAGAGTGTAATAACACTTATACTAAGGTCTTCTCTCTTTTAAGAGGATCCATTTGAATTACAGATGTTAGTGTTAACAAAAAAAATGAAAAGTTTGCAAATAGATTTATATTTCATAGTAAAGAAAATAAGCATATTTACCAATGTTTATCTACCAACACCATAATCAAGTTCTAAAATGTCTTTTATCTTAATCCAAAATACCTTAAAAAAACTACCTTCATTAATTCTGAGAAATTTGTTGTAGAAACTCAGATACATCGGGGGGGGGGATCTTGATTTAATTGCCTTGGACTGTTTGGAATAATAGGACTATATCAAGACTGTAAAAATCTCAACAAAACATAAAAAAACAACATTAAAGTATTTTTAAACAATTTGTAGAATGCTCTACCTTGTAGTCATAAAAACCACTCATGTCCACACCCTCCCCATGAAATTGTCAAAGCCATAGAAGTGTTTCATCAATTTTTCTTTTCCTTGCTTGTATTTTCCACAAGTCACTCAGTGACTCAAATGTTTCACAATTATGCTTCAGTATTTCAAAGGCAGGCTGTAAATATAAAATATTTCATTGTTACTTTTCTTGCTAATCATGTTTATTGAGTGAATGGTAATGATTATTAAAATATGGTTTTTCCTATTTTATATTTACCATAATTTGGTAAGCAGTAGATCAACATTGTATTTCAAATATTTCCATGAAGTATGCAATGTAAACACTCGGGAAGAAAAAAAAAAAGCAATAACTTTCTAAATGGGGACGTAAAGCAATTAAGTATCTTCTCTGGCATAACTCATTCTTTGTAGAAACTAAAGCAGAAAACTGTATGATCAATGTTAATGTTGATGTCTTATGGATTTTCTACCAAAAAAGAGAATCTATACACTTTATATTAATGGTAGAAACCAGGTATCTGAGTATACTAGAACTGCTACACAAATCTACCTTCAAACATTCGGTCTTAACTACAGTCGTATTGTGAGGCATGATTTTAAAATGAGGACAATAGAGAAAGCTTGGATTCTCCTGGGGCAAAGGGGGTATTTTCTCTATCGGGGCCAGCGAAGGGGTTCACTCTGAAGGAAAGGAAGCTATATGCATAGAGAATCCCCCTCTCGCCACCCTACAGAAAAGAGGCACAAATTATTAATGCAGAAACTCTTCAAGAACTACAGTGTCCTTTCTGAACCCAAGCAGTTATCTAAAATCTAAATTTAGACAATGTTAATGAGTTGATTCTAACAACTAAAATAAACTTACTACTAAGGTATATCTTTATGCAACTGTATTACTTGTTAGTGTCAGTCCTGTTTTCTCTCTTAATCAATAGAAATGGACAAAAGAACCAATGTTTCCTTATATTTCTTTAAAATATATGAGGTGGGGGGGGCGCCTGGGTGGCTCAGTCGTTAAGCATCTGCCTTCAGCTCAGGTCATGATCCCAAGGTCCTGGGATCGAGCCCCACATCAGTTTCCCTGCTGGGCGGGAAGCCTGCTTCTCCCTCTCCCACTCCCCCTGCTTGTGTTCCCTCTCTCGCTGTCTCTCTCTGTCAAATAAATAAAATCTTTTAAATTAAATAAATACATAAATACATAAATACATACATAAATAAATAAATAAATAAAATATATGAGGTGGACAAGAGAGTAAGACAGTGCTTCCTCGTGTTTTTTTAGAATATGTGAAAACAATTAAAATGGCTACCAAGCATTATCTCCTAGAACAAACCTGACAAGGATCCTATTTTCCTGTTCCTCAGGACCATTTCAGGACCATTTAATAGACCTTTGTGTTTTCCCCCTATTTCAACATGTCATTAACATGTGGAAGCAAAACTGGACATCGAAAATAGCACATTTATTTCATATTCTTGCATATTTTCTGCCACCTTTTCTATGAACTGTTTGCACACACAATGATACTGTCACAGGTTGATTCTGTGGCAACTATACCTCTGCAAAGCCTTTCTCTTATTCTGTGTCTGTGTATGATGAGTTTTGCCTAAGTACACTATCTTCTCTTGTTGCATGGCTTACATTTCTGATGTACAGTTTATCTGCTTTGAAATGCACGCTCTAATTTTGATTCCCACCCCCAAAGCAGCTTGAGAATGAACTTGTGTCATCTACCATTTTACCGTGCACAATCTCGATCTCTGTAATACATGACAAGGCTAGAGCTCACAGAACCACACCAGGGGCTGACACCACAGGATGCCTTCCACGAACACCTTCCAGATCAAAACGGACTGATATTACTCCACCATGATAGGTAAAAAAATAATGGGCAATAGGATAGCCCACTCATAGTTGACTGCTAGCATTATTTTACAACTAGCTCCTTTCATCTATATGTAATATGAATCTCGAATTATAATCTTAGATATATAGTATTTTGCATAGTATTTTATACAAAATGGATATTTATCTGAATTAAAATAGAATCAAAATGGAAACTAACTCATTTCACTGTAAATTAGCCAACATCATAATAGTGATCAAAATCACTCTGTGATCCACAGAGAGGTAATTGTGCATCAGCATTTTTATTTTTAATTTTAAGTATTGTCTCAGTTTGTCATAAACTGTTATTACAACATGGAAACCTACTTTTTAAAATAATAAACATATGGGAGTCTTCAGAAAGAAATGGCTAATATGCAATCTATTATTTTTTTAATCTACTGAGAGGAAAAAATCTTGATTTTCTATAATTTTATTCATTTATTTATTATTTCAACCAATGATTCAATAGGATTAAATAATTTATAACATCTATTATGTGCCAAGTACTCACTACTACGCATATAGAAAGGTTCCTTCTTCGTGGAGCTGACATTCTATGAAGAAGGAAGAGGAGGGGCAGGGCTAGGAGGAGAAGAAAGGCAGCAATAATAAAAATAAGTAGACAAGTAAATAATAATTAATTAATTCTATAGGTAATACAAAATACGAAGCCCAGAACTAAGAAGAGACTCATAAAATTGAAAGGAGAAACATTCTAAAGTGATTAGATGCAGGTTGACAGACAAATCATACGGCCTGTCCTCAAAACAAATTACAGGTATGTATTCAAGAATGAAGATATCATTTGTTCCCATTACACTTCTACACTGAAACACCTTAGCAAGTTTGATAGACATTATTTTTACAAGGGGCCACTACACATCCTGAAAAATGCAAAATGTTTTTCCAGTTTCTGGGTGTATGATGAACTAAATAAACTGTAATGCTTCCTGCTACCAAACACCAGAATGCTGGTTCAAAAATAATAAACATCTTTTCAAATGTCAAAGTCACTTGGGGAAATTGCGGGGGTGGCGGGGACAGAAAATGAGAGCTAATTCAGCAAGTCATGGAACTGCCCCAAGGATGTCAGTCCTGGTAACCAAATGGTTGGAAATCTGGTATCAGCAGAGGCTATGCCCTCCACTGTGGACTAGAAAAGTCCAATCAGCAGCACCAGGGGCCATACTGAAATCTGTGTGTCTTAGCCTAGAATCTGGGGAAGGAAAGCATCTCTCCAGAGAACAGATGGGGTTTTAAACTTATACATTTTCAGATCCAAGTGTCCCCACACAGAGATGATAACATTAAAAAGTGGCCTCAGTGCTCAATCAGATAGTGCTCCCACCAGAGACAAACTCAAAACCATTCTGGAGAAACATCCTGATGACAATACCCAAACGAAGATGAGCTCACCCGCCTACACCACAGCACATATAATCATTCTCCACAAAGATGTCAGTCGTGATAGGAGCAGAACTCTGTCAGTCCACTGTTAACATGGAAAGGAATTCAGGTTCATTGGTTTATGCCTAAGTTTGACCATTATCAGTAACAGTAACAACAAAACAGAAATAGTGGGAAGTCTCTTAGGACATTTATAAGATATATGCTTTCCCAGTTTGTTTTTAAGGTGGAAATCTGACAGGTTCTAAAATTATCATTCATTTAGTAAACTAATCCTTGAAGAAATCAGGGGGAAAAAAATAGCAGGACATATCATCACAACTAATTATCTTTACATCTGTCTTTAGTGGGCATAATTTATACACAGTAAAATGTGCAAATCCCAAGCATGTGACCTACTAACCTTTTACAGAGGTATACAACCATGAAATCTCAACCCCGATCAGGATAAAGAAGGCCTTTATCACCCCAGAAGGCTTCCTCGTGCCCCCTTCCAGTTGTGGTCTTCACCAGCTGTCAGCAGGAAGCAATCCTCCTTACTGCTATCACCACAAGTTAGTTTTACCTGTTCTTCAACTTCACAGAAATGGAATCACACAGTATACACATTTGTGTTTGTTTCTTTACCCAACACAGTTTTGGTGTTTGGGTTTTTTTAAGTAGGCTCCACACGGGGCTTGAACTCATGACCTTGGGATCAAGACCTGAGCTGATATGAAGAGTCTGAAGCTTAACTGACTAAGCCACTCAGGTGCCCCTAACAGAGTTTTTTAATTCAACCATTGAACATTCTTGTCTTTTTGTGGCATATACACTCATTTCTCTAAGGTATATATATAAGAGTACCTAGTCAGTTTCCTTACCCCAAAATACCTATTTTACTTTTTACCATAGATGGATTTTGCTTACTCTAGAAATTCACATAAATAGAATTATAAAGTTCGTTACCTTTATGTAAGGCTCCTTTCACACAGAATAATAGTTTCTGAGATGCATCTACTGTAGGACTACTACTTAGAAAACAGTAACAGAGGGGCACCTGGGTGGCTCAGATGGTTAAGCGTCTGCCTTCAGCTCAGGTCATGATCCCAGGGTCCTGGGATCAAGTCCCGCATCGGGCTCCCTGCTCCTTGGGAGCCTGCTTCTCCCTCTGCTTCTCTCTCTCTCTCTCTCTCTCCCTCTGTCTCTCATGAATAAATAAATAAAATCTTTAAAAAAAAAAAAGAAAACAGTAACAGAAAAAAACAGGAAAAGGAAACAGTAACAGGACACTCTTAGATTTTATTATATGTTTTTCAGGTTTACCTGACTTTTAGAGAATGGTGATTCCACCTGTGTGATTTATAAATTTATCATGTTTTTTTTAAGATTTTATTTATTTATGTGAGAGAGAGAGAGAGAGAGAGCACAAACAGGGAGAAGGGCAGAGGGAGAGGGAGAAGCAGACTCCCTTGCTAAGCAGGGAGCCCAACACAGGGCTTCATCCCAGGACCTTGGGATCATGACCTGAGTGGAAACAGACGCTTAACTGACTGAGCCACCCAGGCGCCCCTAAATTTATCATGTCTTTAATAAGCTGCAAAGTCTTCTAGGTTCAAGGAAGCAACGTTCTCATCTATCTACTCTGCCTATTCTCACTTGAGACAAATTTACTCAGAGTATCTATTGAATATCTGGGAGTACATGAAACACAGCAGAGAGTTGGGGGGAGCTAGGGCTAGGAGAACAGGCCATGGTAGCACCTCGTGGTAAGTGCTGAGATAGGCATAAACACACGGTACAATGGGCCCTTGGGAGAGAGCTCCTCACCCAGTCCAGGAGGAAGATCAGACTTCTGGGAGGAAGAACGGCTGAAAGCAGACTGGGTCTTAAAGGATTTAGTCAGATGAAGAGGCACTGCAAGGAGGGAGGAGAAAAGACACATAAAGGGTGGGCGATGGAGGCAGCCTGGTTTAGGCAGACGGATCACGGTAACGGAAAACCTGGGAAGCCAGGGAAAGCCTGAAGTTCAGTATTACTGGAGGGCAGAATTTAAGGCCTGAGTAAAGAGGTGAGGCCAGAGAGATGGGCAGACGCCAGAACCCCAGATTCTGTGCAAGAGGTCTTAGAGAAATTAGGATGTCATTGTGAGGGCTCCGAGAAGACATGGAGGATCGAAGCTGGGGCGGAGCAGGCCCCAGGGAGTGCTCTGGGATCCTCCGTGCACACAGACAAACCACCAGAGAGATGACTGGGAGGCTGCCGTGGGCCTCCAGGTTGGAGCAACATCAGGTCCTGAACTGAGCAGCTGCATAAGTGGACCAGAGATTGTATGAGCAACACCTGTTCTTCACCTATTTGTTACAACATTCACAGGAAAATACATATAAGCTCAAATGTATCTACTCACAAGCAAATGGGATAAGCTCTTCTCAAAGTTAAAATACCAGCCCTAAAGCAATGATAGGTCTCAGGTACAGAGGAGTCTCCTAGAAAGTAATGGGGGAAACAAACTGGTGTTCTCTGCCAGGCAGCACGAAACACCAAAGGTTGCACGGCTTCAGCCACCACACTGTGCCATT
The DNA here is from genome assembly GCF_009762305.2 of Zalophus californianus. Classification (NCBI taxonomy): domain Eukaryota; kingdom Metazoa; phylum Chordata; class Mammalia; order Carnivora; family Otariidae; genus Zalophus; species Zalophus californianus. Next base: position 6,345,800 of record NC_045601.1, on the reverse strand, counting down.
TGTCTCCTGGGATTCACAGCTGACATTATCTATTTAGGTTTAGCTCAACCTCAAAACCTGAGTTGTGTTCCTTGATACCTTATTTTGGCAAGTGAGTTCTCCCTGAAGCCCTAGGATGCACTGCTGTTATGTCAAATTTTAGTTTTCCCACATAACAAAGTATTTGCTCTTTTGGCTAGCGGGGTTTTTCTCTTGAATGTAGATAACTCAGGGACAATTTCCCTGTCTATGTAAATAACTGCTGAGTGAGGGATTTCTCAATTGTGAATTATGAAGGTTGTGGAGAATCATGTAAAAGTGGCAGGTAACACCTAGAAAATGATGGTTGGTGAATTTCTACAGATTTTGCTACTAAATAACATCAGCTGGAACCATAGTCTTCCAGCCCTTAATCTCTGAAAGATCTGATCGAATACACACTCATGTTACCCTCAGCTTTTCCTCTAAGTCAGTGGTTGGCAGACTACAGCCGGCAAAACAAATCCAACTGGCTCCCAGTTTTGTGAAGTTTTATTGCAACCGAGCCCCACCCACTTGTGTACACATTGTCTATGACTGTTTGCACATTCCAACAGATGAGCTAAATAGTTGGGACAGAGACTTTTACGACCCACAAAGCCAAAAATATTTACTATGTGGCCCCAACAGAAAAAGTTTGCAGACGCCTGCTCCAAGTGAAGCTAAAAACAAAACAAAAACAGCTAAAATGCCCTCTTTTCTAAACTCATTGAAAGGATAAAAAGGAAAAGATACTGACATTACAAAAGAAGAAGGAAGGTTTAACATCCCCCTCCCCAAAGCTAGCCTTTCATCTCGTTTTTACTCAGATGAACGAAACTCCTGAGCCACTGGAGCTGAGCCGCCTGGAAACCAGCACCTAGTCAGACCTGTACAGTTCCGAAGGGGATCCTAAGGGAGCTGATTAACCTTGGAGGAGACCATTTAAGAGAGATCTGCCAGTGCCCGTGGACAGACTCCGATTTTTTTTTTTTTTTAAGATTTTATTTTACTTATTTGACAGAGAGAGACAGCGAGAGAGGGAACACAAGCAGGGGGAGTGAAAGAGGGAGAAGTAGGCTTCCCGCCGAGCAGGGAGCCCGACGCGGGGCTCGATCCCAGGACCCCGGGATCATGACCTGAGCCGAAGGCAGACGCTTAACGACTGAGCCACCCAGGCGCCCCTAGACTCCGATTTAAGAAGACAGAGGTATCAGAGGAGTGTTCATGAGGTATTTAAAAGAAAAAGTTCAGATCCTTCACGGCGTGAGGCTACCAAGGGGAGGCTCCCACATACCATGAGAGTGTGTGGAGCCCACTTATGAAGTGCACACCTCCACTGGATGCTGATCTGACCCCTGACCCGCAGACAGGTGTCAGCACTGTGCCTGCTGCACCTGCCTGACCACAGAGCCTTTCACCTCTCCTGGAAAACTTCAGTGCCACTCCCGGAACGTGGACAGTACCTGTTTTAATACATCAGTGTGTGAAATGCCAAATCCATCTTCATTTCCACCTCAGAAAGAATCGGCCAGTACTGTTTTAAAGGCGCCCCAGCACCGATCTCCTGTGTATTCCCGGAGGCACTGTGGGAATCCTGCTTGTTTCACAGGAGGTACAAAATAAAATCCATCCAAGCCAAATACCTGGCTTTCCCCTTGGTTTCCTCCACCCGTCAGTTTGCCTTCCATGGCCAAACGAACACAAAATACAGAATACTGATTGAAAAAGCACTACAGACCCCTAAACAGCCAGGCAAATTATCATCTACCATACATTTTCTCATTTCCCATATGGAATAATAAACACGACTGATTTGTAAGTTTTGGAGCACAGTTCTGGCAATTCCTAAAATACAATCTTTTAGGGGTAAATGTCTTATTCCCGCCCGTCACTCCGCATACAAAGTCTGGAGCATTAGCTAGTGTGTGATGGATGGATAAAGGCACTTTCCCCACAGGCCCCGGTCCTCTGCCCAGCCTTTGTCCCTCCGACTCTGCCATTCATTTTCACCTCTGACAGTAAAAACCCCAGGACAAGATTGTCACAAAAAGGATTATCTTTCAGATCAATGGTGAAACTGATTCCAACCAGCACTATTTATCAGCCTGAAGCAGAAGTGCAACTGGTTGGGAAACGCGTCCTCTCTCTGACTCACACTCAGCTCCCCTGGGCAGCCCTTCACTTCATCCTACGTGAATTTGATGCCCTGAATGTTTTACCCAAATACTCTGAATCATAAACTGTCATTTGTCCAAAGTGATCTTTTCAATATCCTTTTGTAGGTATACAGGGTTGTTCACTTTCAGCTCGATACATTTCTAATACACAAGGTACAGATTATTTTTTGGTTAACTCTCTCACCCTAAAAATGGAGGCTAAAATATAGACTAAATGCTTTCAGGTCCAACAGGAATAGACAAGATTAGCCATCCTACTTGTTCACAGGTTTTGGTCTCCCACCGCCCCCCCCACCCATAATTGTTTAACACCAAAACCCAAGGGAGAGTTCACTAAAATTACTGCCAGTTTTATGGACCTAAGTGTCCTTCTAACCATGGAATTAAATAGCAGTGGGATTTTATTAACATCAACTACCTTTTATAGGATCAGAAAACCTAGGATTTCAATTCCTTGGTACAATTTAAATAAATTAAATTAAAACTCTAGCTTACTTTATCAGCAACTCAAAACATATTATCTAAAAGCTCCAAATCCTGAAGTAAACTGTGTAATTGACTTATAACAGGTCAATGTCACTCACTAAAAAATGAATTACCACAGGCAGAAGTTACCTTAAAGAAATAGGATAAAAAAAGGGGGCAAGGAATATTTATCTATATACTTATACACACATAAATGTGGAGTACTGGATCAATGATTTATTATACTCAAACAGCAAATAAACAGCTAGAAAGAAAACAAATATGTCAAAATGATATATTCATATCACACTGCCTTGTACAAACATTTACAATTTCTAGCATCGACATTTTAAGTTACTTAAGTCAGAAATAAAGATTGGCCAAAACTTACCAATGGCTTATATTTTAAACATTCAAATTTAAGACAATTATTTAGACTCTAAAATGTATTTTCTCATAAAATATGATTATATACAGTGAGAAAAAATTTATATAACTGAAATACCACTGAATTCAAATGTATAGAGTCAAAGTTTATTGTGAATCATAGATTACAGGCTGTCCAGCAAAACATTTTATCTAAGATCAGATTTGCATTTAGAAAGACCAATTACCCTACAATGAACAGAATATTTGAAGAAGAATCAGGAGTAGTCAAGTAAAGAAAAGATGTCTGACTGGACCTGCGATGGTCATATGTAAGCCAGAGAGACTCAGAGATGGAAGTTAAAATTGACAAGACTCAGTAATGCTAAGAGAGACAATTGAGGTAAGGAGAAGTTGGCAAGACAGACTCCCAGCCAAATGGTTGAACAGCACAGTCATTTATTGAGATGAAAACACTGGAAGAGGACCCAGCTTGGAAGCAGGTGGGTTGGAGGGGGTTCTGAATTTAGTTTTAGACATGTGGGATTTGGGGAGCCTTTGAGACACCTAAGTGTAGAAGTCACAAAGGCAAATGGATATATAGACCTAGAGCACAGAGAGGTATAAGTGACATACAATAGAGATTAATTCTTGAGTCACTGGAATATAGCCAGATATTGACACCATAGACATGGATAACACCACTGAGAGAGACCGTACTATGATCTACAAAGAGGACGGAAAAAGAGGAAGCCAGAAAGGTGAAGGTAGTACCATGGAATATGGAATTTCAATCACTTTTATTTCTAATAATATCCATGTAATTATCTATAATAGATCTAATTTTGGTTTCATTTAATGTCTGTGTTTGTGAATTTAAGAATGCGGAACTTTGATGTGTTATGACCATCTGCCATTTATTCCGTTTTAGGATACTACCAACATGGCTGATACTAATTTAGTGAATAGATTGTACAGAGATAAATAAGGTTTTGTTTTTCTGACAATTAAAGTGGAGTATGTTAGTTCTGTTTCAACTGGTGTATTTGTATTACTGTTTTTAAAAAAGTGGTAATTTTTTCAAGGTAATTGGTTTAGGGATAACATGCATAACAAAGGAAGAAAGAAATTCGAGTATTTCCAAAGTTCACATTGAAGTTTGGCTAAAATGTTGGTTTTGTTCCTTTTAATGGTGAGGGATTACTGGGAAGGCAGTTTGAGGCCAAAGCATCCCCAGTGTCTCATTAGCGTTAGTGATAATGGTCTCTGAGGACAAAGGGAAATCCTAACTATGGAAGTGAATTTAGCATCATAAGTGAAATGAGCTCTTTTTACTCCTTCACTTTCTCAAACCACTCTTATTCAGATTAAACACTATATGGATCTGCTATCATAAGAAGTAGGTAAATTTTGAGGCACCTGGGTAGCTCAGATCAGCTTTCTGCTCAGGCTTGGTAGATTACCTCTTGGAAATGAAAATAATCATGTGGAAACTTCATCTTCCTGATACCAAGCAAATAAACCTACCTCAACCATCCTAGCTTTCTTGCTTTTATAAAGGTGAGCCTCCCACTGGAGCTTTGGATCTCATCACTTCCAGCTTATTAAGAACCCTTAACAGTATAGAAAAGTCTTGCTTTTCTTCTATATTCAACCTCTTGCTATCAACTGAATGTTCTTCACTTGCTCATAAACAGACCTAAGTTTCTCCTATTAAAAAAATAAATAAATAAACTTCATTTAACTAATCTTTCCCTCTGGAAACTGTTTTCTTTTCTCACCTTGACAGTAAAACTTTTGGAATGAGTTAGGTCTTACCTGTGGCCTCCCTTGACTTAAGTCTATTCTGTACTCATATGCTTTCTAACCCCATCACTACACAATATTAGCTCTTGCTAAGGTTACCAGTGTCATTTTAGCAACATTCAGCATCTTCCTTTTCGTTAAGCTTCCGTTCTGGAAAAAAGCTGGAAAATGGCCCCACGTTCTTGAAATCTGGTGATGCTGCCGTTGTTGACAGGGTTCCTGGCAAGCCTGTGTGTGTTGAGAGCTTCTCTGACTCTCCTCCTCTGGGCCGTTTTGCTGTTCGTGACGAGACAGACGGTTGCCCAGAAAGCTCAGAAGGCTAAATTAATATTATCCCCAATACCTGCCACCCCAGTCTTAATCAGTGGCGGAAGAACAGTCTCAGAACTGTTTGTGTCAATTGGCCACTTAAGTTTAATAGTAAAAGACTGGTTAATGATAACAGTGCATTGCAAAACCTTCAGAAGGAAAGGAGAATGTTTTGTGGACCATTTGTTTTGTGTGTGTGTGTGTGTGTGTGTGTGGCAGTTTTAAGTTATTAGTTTTTAAAATCAATACTTTTTAATGGAAACAACTCGACCAAAAATCTATCACAGAATTTTGAGACCCATTAAAACAAAAGTTTAATGAGAAAAAAAAAAGAACAGTGTTAGCAATCTTGTTCCCTAATCAGTTTATAATAAACACTTTCTAATGAGCATGCTACTACACTGTTAAGACACCACTATTCATGGAGGCCATCCTGCATGGAGGTGTCCCGCTATATAATCCCTCAGCAGGTTCACAGACTCTCAAATATTAACAAGTAACTTTAAGCTATATTTATACATAAATGAAGGATTTCCTGTGGTATAACAGTAACCATAGCAACAGAGTAAGTTAGGTTGGCCGTGTGAAAAGTATCCTAAGGTATTTGATGCCCTCACAAAAAGCTTTCCCACAATTTACAATAAGGACATGACCAGTAGCAGCAAAATCACAGTAAATTTTCATAATGGATTATATTACTATCTAGATTAGCAATATTTCATCTTAGCATTTTTATTTCCAAAAGAACAAGGGCTATATTCAAATCTGTCCAATTTACATCTCAATAATAGGAATGTGTAATTCACTCAAGATTTTATACTAAATCTTGAATGAGGTAACATTTTCAATAAATCATGATATGTACATAAGTTCAGTGAGAAAAATATGCAATTAGAATAGTTCTGACAAGGCTATATGCATCCTATGTAAGTACAAGGAGCAGATGTACAGTCATTATGGAGTACAGTCACAATTAACCTTGGATAGATTTCCTTAAGAAATAGATTGGTTTGGTTTGGTCTTGGTTTTTGTAGATCAAAACTTACTGTGAACACTAGGGCTCGCTGAAGAAATAATGTGGTAAATCCTTTTATAATATCTACTGGCAAAGGAACTGTAAAATGGCTTAAGTTAAATAAATATTATTTAAAGCCTGCCAGTACCATATATAGGCTTAATGAAGAGAGAAATTGTAAGCAACACTGCTTTTGCTACAGGGGTTTGTATAGTCCCGTGCTCTTCAACTGCATCAACGGCTCATTCAACTGCATCAATAAAACAGGTTATTGCTTTTCAAATATTTGGATGACAGAGTAAGAATATAAAATTCAGCTAGTTTGGTACAAGGTGCTGATCTTATCAAGCTGAAGTTTAATAGACATAACCGTGCTGGAATTCCCAAAAAATAAATAAATAAATAAATAAAATAGCTTTACAAGTAGAAAAGGTAGAAGGACTAAGGAGATTAGGCATTAACTGACAACAGCTCTCACATAAATCCACCACATGTGACCATCAAAAGAGTCAATATTATCTTAAGCGTGCAGCGGCTGTACACCACTCAGAATAAATGGGAGGATCACCTGCCCTGTGCTAGCACAGCACACCTTCCGTACTATGGCACTGCATTTCAAGAAGGACACAGGAACTGAAAGACATTTAGAGGAAAACAGCCAGAATGATAATGGAATGTTAAAACCATGTTGCATGAGGAATATGTCACATTGAAACAAAGTTCCCCAAGGTCAGGGACTGACTGCACCTTAGTTTTGTCACCAGTACTGAGTATACAGTAGGGTCAGAGCAAATATATAAATGAACAAATGAATATACCTAAATGTATATGAGAGTCCTTAGGCACGATAAGACTGAAAATCTTCAAATATTTGAAGGAGTATATATAAGAATACAAGTTCTTCTCTTTGGCCTCAAGAGCACAACCAGGACCAAGTCTGGAAGCTATAGGAAAGCAAATTTCAACTCAACAAAAGGAAGACCATTGTGCTATTTAGAGGCTGGGATGAAATGCTCAGGTTCCTTATCCCAGAAGGGATCCAGCCACAAGAGAGTTTACAGGTATTGACATCAGGGGAACCAGCTCCCTGGTGCACTGGAAACACGAGGCAGAGACAGGGCAGCTCCGAACCAGATGCCATCTCTCAAGTGAACACGTTGACTTGCTGATGCTCAGTTTGGTCCGAGGTGCCAGTGTTTGCAAAATCCTTAGTGTATGTTCTTCCAGAATAATGACAGAAGGCTGAGGTGTGAAATGCCTATGGACACAAGAGTGGAATTTTCCCGATCCGGCCCTAAAAGGTGCAGGCAGGTGCTCATGAGGGAGGCAGGGGCATCAGGAGATGTGCTGTATCTGCTCCTGCCCTAAGGGGGGCCATGCTGCTTAAACACTTTCATGCTGGGTAATTAAGTTGTAAGTTTCCACCAACCTGTAAATCCCTGAAGGCAAAATGCTTCAGGTTCTTTCTAACCCTGGAATTTTGTTGCTATCAGAATACAAATCAGAAAGGCTAAAATGAATGCTAAGAGGACCTATCATTTAATCCTGGCATCCAGCCTTTGAGGGAGGAATTATTACTATTATTCTTTCCATTTTACAGATTAAAAAAAATATGATTCAGAAACATAAAATGATTCGCCCAAGATCTCATGGTTTGTAGAGTTAGGGATAAAGATCAGCAATAGCTGACTCCAAGGTCAAGGTTCAACCATGATGATCAGACACCCCTTGCACTTAAGAAAGTACTGACAGTGAATTGGGGGAGGGGGAGAGAGAGAATGAATGACTGCAAATTTAACCAGAGATAAAAGAAATAAAGTAAATCTGCTTTTTAGGGAATAGAGGATAAGACTTGATCCTTCATTTAAGGGAATGTGATTAATGACCAATAAGATAATTTTCAGTTCTGTACCACAGAAACTATAGATTATTTGTAATAATTCGGGAAAAATGTCTCTGTTGCATTTCAGACCGACTGTCTCTCTCCACAGAAAGCTACAGGTACAGCAGCTCACCAGTGACGTGGTGAACAGTGTGCCCAGGACTGGGAAACTCTCACTGCCGTCTATTCTAATCTGGAAGGTAATGACTGGTTCTGGAATGGATGCTTCTTCCTAGCCACCAACAATTATAATCCTCGAGTTTTAAAATATATATAAAAAGAACTCCTCTAAGGAAAAAAAAAGAAGAAAGAAAGAAAGAAAACTGTATAAACGAATTATAAAAGACCTTTCTGAGAAGAAATGCCACTGTGCACAAGGACGGCGGATGAAAATGCCTTAGAGATAAAAAGGTAAGATGACCAAGTCTAAGGATTTGATTAAAGAAATGCCAGATGCGACAGAACTAAAAATACCATGTGACTGTGATGGTCATTATCTGAGAAATAAATCTCTGTGTATTATTTAGCATGTCCTATTGAAGAGTACTATCAAAAAGGTCAAGATCTTAAAAGAATAGATAGCAATTATTGAGAAGGTTCAGGGAAGAATACAAATTCTATGAAGAAACAACGAGAATGATGCCCATGGGTTTGGAGGTAGCAGAGCTAGTGAAATAAATAAACGGAAATTATTGAATATTTATTTTATACTCTGTAAAACACTGTCTGCATTTCAATATGTGCATACTGTACATGGGGACGTCAGAAGATCCTGAAATATCGTCTCTGTCTTCTGCTACCGTGATATTCTAATTATCGTTTAACACCCTCTAAAACGTGTAAGATAGACCTGAATTTTATAGCATAATTAACTAAATAGCCGGACAGTTTCAGAGGAAGGTGAGTCACCCAAATGCCCCTTGCTGTAGTGGAGACTAAAGACAGGGGGTGATGGGGATGAAAAAGGGAGGTCAGGAAAGCATATCACTCAGAAAGGTAGAAAGAAGACTGACAGGATCGGTGTTGAAACGGGTCTTGCATTCATATCCCAGTGCCCCAGGGAAATCCTAAATTCGACACTGTCACACTGATGGGGAGAATGAACCCATGACAATTCCTGACTGAGGCAAAGCCCCTAAGTGCAGAATCTGGCAAAGGGCCACATGCTGTGCTTTACAAACCGTGTTAGTGTCTCTTGGAAAAATATTTTAATGGTCCTTGTAAAATAGTTTATGTCATATATGTAACTTATATAACTAATATATGTACACATTAAATTTAAAAGTATCTAGAACCCTGAATATATTTAAATTGTACCTTTAAATTTGTATTTACACATCAAATATATAAATGTCAAATGTATACATAAATTTTTCAGCATAAAAGTATTTTTAAGGATGACCTCTGATTTAATAGCAGAAGGGGAAGGCTATTCATGAAATAAATGCTCACGAAGAGAGGGTCAGACACTAAACTTTACTGATAAAGAATGCGTGTCTCAGCTTTGAATATCAAGTTTTGAATCTAACAAAGACAATTCATCTATTTTTCAGATTTGTGAACTGTGATTGATGGAATCTCAAGCCTGCTTTCGAAAAATGGGAAGATATCTAGCATAAAAAGAGCCATATAGATGTTTCAGATGGTTTTGTTATTGTTTACATGAAAAGAAAAGCAAATGAACTCAGTAAAGATTACAGGCAATGCTCCACAAATGTAATTAACAATTACTCTGTGTCTACTCCATTTCTATGCAATGAGAATATTGTCAAGATGTGTCCATGGTGGCTTTTTGCTTTATTCTCACCAATTAACAGACTATTGGATATGACAGTAATTAGACACCTCAGCTGGAAGAAGATCATTATGTCTTAATGAGATGATTAAAAACAACAAAAAAAAGTGTGCTTCTTGCAAAATATTAGCATGTACTTCAAGGAACAATAGAACAATTTATTTTGTCTCCTCATTGTGCTTTGTCAGTCCATATAAAAAAAAAAAATCCTGCAACCAAAATATGCCTTAGAAAATTATACAAGCATAAAGTATCAGTTTTTAATGAATCAAGTATAAGTTTTGGCTATATTTATTTTGAGAATGTTCACTAGTGTTTCTCTGACTAGTTACAGGCACCACAGAATATTATAAATATTACAGTGATATATTTCACATTCACCAAGAATTTCAGGTTCTATACTGTTATGTAATTCAGGCCAACTCCCAACATTTAACTTATTCAATACCCAGTAGATGGACTGGCTTTAGGCCCGGACACAAATCTAACTTTGAACACCCCTGCCAGGCAGACACAAATGCAGAGTGAGTGCAGTGGGCATGCAAGTCATCCGAGGAATGAACACCGCACCCCAGCTAAGGCCAAAGATCTCCTAGCAAATCTTTCTTTGGGTTAAAATTCTGTTACCCTAAAGCTGATGTTTCATTGCATATGCCTACTGGAAAGGATAGGAACTCACACCTCTTCACATGCCACCATGAATTAATTATCAGCTATGCTAGCAGAAGGTCTGGCTTGAAGGCACTGGAAAATACAAGACTAAACCAGCACAGAAAGAAGAGAGAGGCAAGAATGAACTACAAAGCCCAGGGAGTCAGGAGGTGTCTGAGTGAAAAGGTTTGTTCATTCATTCATCGCCTCTCACTCACTCATCCCTCATTCATTCAGAAGGCACTTAGTGAACCCCTATTACTGGAATAAGCATTTATACTTCTTAATCAAGATAAACATTCTTCAATCCCAAAACAAGAGGTTGCTGTCTTAAACAACATTTATTATTGCTAATAATGAAAATACAACTTTACCCCCTGCAATTCTATACTTGTGTATTTCAAACCAGAAGCCATCACTCAGGAACACCACCACTTATCTACAAGCATGACTGCATGCAAACTTGTCCTTCCTTTCTTTCTGAGTACAACAGGCTTTCCTTTTTTTTTTTTTTTTTTTTTTAATCTAAGGCCTATATACCCACACTCTCTGGATGCCACTCCCAACCCCACTGCCTACTAAAGATCTTGCTCTGTGGACTGTCCCACAGCAATGGGCACATGTAGAGGAAATCTCTATCTGTCTTACGGTAAACCCACTTAGGAGTTACTGTCACTTACTTTATTCATATTTCTAACTCCAGTACCTAAGATACTTTGGTTCATAATATTCAATCAATGAATACGGACTGACTAAATGGATTTAGCAATGTTTGCGACTTCTGCCCTATTCCTGCTGCCACCATTGCTATTAACTCATCGAATGCCACACATACATTATTTACAAAAAGAACAAAATGTATACTGCAACCCAGTGACAAGCATATAATTGTTCCAAGACACTCTACACATTTATACTTTCCCCGTTTCCTGTAAAATACTCACCAGTTTTTAAACTGTAACTGTACCTTGCTTATATTATAAAGGTGAAATGGTATGGTGTACAGTGAGATGGTGCTCAGCATATCTGAGCAACAGTATGACTTTTTCCTCTATCTTCTATCAATCAATTTATTTGTATAGCACAAAATTGCTATTCCTCTGAATTGAAGCAAGAGAAAGCCTTACATAATATTACACTGTTTTGATATACCTTGACATATACATTATGTAACAGCATTTTCCTTCGCTATACTTTGCAATATAACAGAGGAATGCTTTTTTAAAGTCAGCAACATCAGCAGGAATAAGACTTTTAAATGAATCTCCTAGGAAGACAGAATTCTTACATTTAAAGACCAAGAGTTTTTCCATATGAGTTACATTTCTGTCCCCGAAATTAAGTTGCAATGATTAGGTATTACATTATTTAGCAAAACAAACCAAAAAAATCCAAAAACCAGAATACAGGAGATATCTACCTAGAACCCTCAGATGCTTTTTATTTTTTTTAATATAATGACAGTATACATTAGATTTTTTACATAAAAAATGAATTTTTGTAACTATAGTCCTACAATAAAATATAAAACTATAATAACAAAGAAGTAATAATACCAGGAGTAATAATACGACCTAAAACTTATTAAGCACTTAACATGTCCAGCACTGTCCCGAGGGCTTTCCATGGATTGGTACGTCTCAACCTTAGACCACCCCAATGACACAGTCACAATTATTATCAGTATTTATTACACACAAAGAATCTGAGACTCAAGAAGAAGGCATTCCTTAAGTGTACCAGCTGATAAGTATAGACAAAGGGTTTAAACACATGCTCTTAATGTTAAATACTACTCTTTCTTATCTTCATGTTTTAATGTGAATAAAAATAAAATACTAGTCTATCCCTCTTTCTAAAACTGGAATATTTTTCAACTGTTTGGAGCACATTTCAGCACAGGGATGACAGAAATCATGAGCCACTCAAATTCCAGTGTCTTGAGAAGAGCATCTTATGAAGTGTGTACTCAGTCTTACCAACACACGGATAATGGTGAGTTATCTGACAACCGCCAAAAACCCACTACTGTATGACTGAGTCAGAAATAAACAACTATTTTAGTGCTACTCAGTAACGGAGCTGCCAAACCAGTTGCCTTTATATTAAACAGTATACTTCAATAGTCTATGAGTCAGCTTATAATAAATCAAATATTTTAAATACTTATATAATTATATGGTGAGCCCAGACACATTGCTTTCTTAGAGAAGCAACCAGAAGCAAAGCTACTCTCCTGTGTTCAGGAAAGCAAAGGTTCTTCATGAGGAAGCTCTGAATCTAAATAAGCCTCACTCCAAAAAGAGTTTTACCGCAGACTGATAATCCCTTAGGTTTATAATAAAAATGCTGACATAGCTTTAGCTACAGCATAACAAATGCAAAGCTATAATGTTTGCCTGTCAGAAATTCCTATTTATTTCCAATGTCCTAACAGATGTGCTTTACCGCCTTTAAATTCCCTCCAAAAGTTAATTGCTTGTCTATCAAAAAGATAAATATCTTGTTTTAGGCTTTAGGGATATTACATGTGGGGAGAAAAACCAATAATCTAGCAATACATTGTGTCCAAAATGCATTTGCGGTAAGAAAGCCAAACTCCCTGAGCATTAGAAAGCTACTAGGAAGGAACAACCAGATCATCCCAAGGTCTTAAAAAGTACAGGATTCTCCATATCACAACATTAAAATATTCAGGACGCTTAGATTTTATTACACCAATAAGGCCTAATTTACTGCAACATAAATGACTGCAACATCATATTTTTTACAAAACAAATTTCAAAATGCAGGTGACATTCTTGTAGGCTATTGGAACTAAATAATGATTCAGACAAAATGGACCTTCATCATTATCTGGTCTACTATTTTCCAAACTATAAATCCTGACATATTAATGAGTTGCAGACTTAAAACAAAAAATGAAATAGAAAATATCAGAATATTACATTTAGTAAGAGTATATCTCATTTTAGGAAACTTTTCTGTCATATAAACATACACAGGCATGTTATATTTTGATGTAAAATGTATTTCTTACTGTGAGGTACTACAAAAAAAGTTTTCTTCTACTCTCACCGCTTGATATACTGCTATAACGTGTAAACATCACAAGGACAAATTAAATATTTACTGTGAAGGTAGATAATGACAACCATCCCAGACATTTTTCAATACCCTCCTTTTATAACGTATCTAAAAAGTGTAAGGCAACAGCATGAGCAAGGATACAATCAAGGTATGTACTGATGATCAGCAGTTTAGACAGAAAATAATTCTCTTAAAAGAACACAGACAAAACAGATTTAGAAAACATGCATATGCTACTTTAATTACTATACATTAACCGGAAGATCTCTCATTGTCCAGAAAGCTGGTTTAAACTGAAAATAGGTAAATAGCCTCAGGAATGTAGACTTTTAGAATTAACCATTCCAAGGAACTAAGATGTTTGAAAATAAATGCCTTAGCTAACAATGAACATTATTAAAAAGGAAAATTATGACTTATGTAACACATGAGTCTTGATGTCACAGCTAAATTGGATGGATGATAAATCTTACCATATCTAGATGTGAAAGAATAACGCAGAATTGTTATTTATCCCTCTCTGAGTTTCTCCATCCATATATAAACACACACACACACACACACACACACACACACACACACACACACACACACACATTAGACAGGCAGGCAGGCAAGCAGATTAAAACATGTTTAAAATAAATGGCCCCTCCACGCTCATTCTACAGCTTCCTTTTTCACTAAGCAATGTGGGATGGTCATCCTTCATACACTCATTCATTCTAACGAGTGTATAGCTTCCATCTTATATGTGTTCTACAAAATATTTAATAAATATTGATATTTTTTCCAAATTTTTTCAAATTTTGTATTTTTCCAAATATGAAGGTAATATCTGCACATACATGACATACATCATTGTAAGTTCATGTAATGCTTTAAACAGCATACTATTCCTTGATTTACCTACTCAGCACAGTGCATTTTGTTTGTCCACTATGGCAAATGAGGAAGTAAGGGTACTTCTATCCATTCCTTCCTTCTTTCCTACTCCACCTCAGGACATTTGGCACTGATACTGTATTTTTTGCTCTTTCACTAGTTACCACTTGTAACTGCAAGTAATCGACATTCAAACTTCACTACAGACTGATCAGCCTTAAGTCAACTACCGCTTCGATGAAAGATGAAGAAGCACTGCACATAGACTTCCTTCTATGTCGCCTTGGTCCAATCTCTTTTGATAATTGTTAGCTATATTGTTATTTTTATAACATCGAGACAATAACTCGGTCTCCACTGCTTTGTATACAGTTTGTACAATTTGCTTGTGTACAATGCTTTGTGTACAAATTAAAATCCCATGTAAGCAACAGTGGAGCACTATGCCTATTTAATATTTGATACTTAAATATCATTCATTACATAATCAAGTAGAGTTTCAGGCCTCAGTGGATTTCTTTTAACTTTCTTAGTTTTCCAAGTTTCTTCTAGGTTATATGATTCAGCCAACACTTTTCCCTATATTTCATATTATCCTTTTACTCAAAAATTTTTGGGTTATATTTTCATATAGACATTCTTTATTAAGCTTTGCATTCCTCTGGAGTATGATTAAAAATTAGGTACAGAATTCTATATTTAAATTTTTATTTATTTATTATTATTATTTTTTAAGATTTTATTTATCCGACAGTGAGAGACACAGTGAAAGAGGGAACACAAGCAGGGGGAGTGGGAGAGGGAGAAGCAGGCTTCCCGCGGAGCGGGGAGCCCGATGCGGGGCTCGATCCCAGGACCCTGGGATCATGACCTGAGCCAAAGGCAGACGCTTAACGACTGAGCCATCCAGGCGCCCCCAGAATTCTATATTTAAATTAATTTTTTTCTCAGGTCTTTGAAAACTATTGCTTGGATGTCTTTCAGGATCTAGTGTTGCTGATGAAAAATCTGTTACCGTCATTTTCATTTCTTTGCAGATAATCTTGTTCTAATTAGAAGACTGTAGCATTTTCTTCTTTAGCATGAGAATTTTGAAATTCACTAAGATATGTCTACCTGTAATTCATTTTATCCATCCTGCTTGCAAGAATTTTTAATCTGATAACTGCTGTCTCTGGTAGATTTAGTGCAATCATGTCCCAAGTTCTGCGTACCTGCCCAAATCCAAGCCCTTTGGTTCTCCGGGCTGGCCATGTAATTTGCTTTGGCCGATGGACATTAGCAAAGAGAAGTAAGGAGGCTTGAAAAAGCCCTGTGCATTGGAAATTACACTCCGACTGTCCCTTGAAATCCTGCTGCCCAGAAAACAAGGCAAAGTTAGCAGGATGAAGGGACAAGTGGCTCCATGATTCCTGTCATCACGGCCACAGTCAGTCATGGAAGTGAGTTTGTCTCATATCAGCTAATCCTGAGCCAATCTTCCAGCTGACCAGAGACCCATGACCTAGTGCAGGTGAAAGAGCCATACCTTGTCCAGACCCAAAGAAGCAACCAGCAAAGCACCACCATGTATACTAAATTAACAGCTGCTGTTTAACCACTCAGTTTTGCAGCCCTGTGTTGCACACCCAAGGTTAACAAATACATCGTGTTTCTTCAGCTTATAAAAATATTCTTTCAGTACTGTTTTCTCTGCCTTTCACTGATTGTTCTTTTACATTCATGAGATGTTGGCTCTATTGACTCTACTCTCCATTCTCCGTAACTTTTTCTATGTTCCAGGTCCTTGTCTTTACATTCTAAGTGTTGGGATTTAATCTGCAATTTAACTTGAGGATAAAAACTAGCCTAAGCTTCTACCAGTTGGCCCAATAAATTCTTAATTTGGTAATCATATCTTTAATTTTTTGGAAATTTCTTGTTCTCTGCTTCTTTTTCATAACAGCCTGTTACAGCTGTAACATCTCAAATTCGGCTGAGGGTACTAATTAGACTTGTTTTTAAAGTTTCTTGCACTCCCTGAATTATACCTAAATCTTCTGGTATCAGTTACTCTTTTTGTTCATCTAAATACATTTTTTCCTTAAATATCAAATGATCCTTGATTGTCAGCTTATTTTTCTAAATGAAAAATGATGCCAATTAATATGGGTAGCTCACACTGTTTTGTCTACACTGGGAAATACACCATCCCAAAAGGCCTCTCCCTGGACTGAAAAGGATGTCAACAGTCAGAATGTTCTGCAGAACAGCAAATAGGTGAGGTGGTGATCCCCACAATGGACATGTTTTATTTTATGTGTGAAAATGTCTTATGAATTTCACTACTGAACACATTTTCTACTTTTTCTCTAACGTTCAATGCAGGGTTGCATTGTGAAAAAAAAAAAATCCACAATCTGCTTCATTATTTTAATGTTCCCTTAGGAGAAAAGAGAATTAGGCTAGTGTGTTTGGTCTATTGATTCAAACCAGCTCACAATAATTACCTTCACCCTTGACCTCTTTTTAGGTTCTTCTCTGTTAGCTTCCTTGGGTCATAAATGCCTGATGCTGGGAAAAGAATTATTTTTGAAGGAATATATTTTGAGAATGCTATATAAAAAATAATATATTTATAAGAATAATTAAAGACTCTGGGGCACCTGGGTGGCTCAGTTGGTTAAGCATCTGCCTTCGGCTCAGGTCATGATCCTGGAGTCCCAGGATCGAGCCCTGCATCCGGCTCCCTGCTCGGCAGAGAGTCTACTTCTCCCTCTGCCCTTCACCCTGCTTGTGCTCTCTCTCTTGCTCTCTCTCAAATAAATAAAATCTTTAAAAAAAATAATTAAAGATTCTAATACAGAGATTTTATAAGAAAAGCTTTGCTTTTCTCTAAAATTCAAAAGAATATATACATTATGACAGTTTTCAAAGGATTTCTGAAATCAGCAATTATGTAGATGAATGGCTTATTACATGCAAACATGGCTGCACTAAACATTCTAGAAGAGAAAGTTCACTTAAGCTTTCTGACACTGAATAATATTTCTTTTTTATGTTTCTAAACTTATGAAAGCAACACAAGCCCAAAAGAAAAGTGGTATATTAAAATAAAATAAGGTTCTCTTCCAATGGCAACAGAGATAAATCATTTCCCAAGGAGAGTTCATCAAGGCTAGAGACTGGCAGAAAAACAGTGGCCCTCACCTTCAAAGATCAAGCTAATCTTAAAACACACCCTATCTCCTGTTTGGCTTTGATGTATTAATATGCTCATTTGTTTTAAATCTCAAGGCTGGTGTCCAATAGGTTATGGCAACCAAAAGAACTGTCTTATATAAAAGTGTGTATCTAGTAAGACTCACTTTGTTTTTATTTTAAAACACTGACTTAAAAAATTTTGGTAGAAGAACTCAACTTTCTTTTTTTTTTTTTAAAGATTTTATTTATTTTATTTGCGAGAGAGAACGAGAGAGAGAGCATGAGAGGGGGGAGGGTCAGAGGGAGAAGCAGACTCCCCGCTGAGCAAGGAACCCGGTGCCGGACTGGATCCCGGGACTCCAGGATCATGACCTGAGCCGAAGGCAGTCGCTTAACCAACTGAGCCACCCAGGCACCCAAGAACCCAACTTTCAAACAAAAACTTGTAGAAACCCACAAAACATGTATCAAAGAAATAAAGTTGTCTTGCTCAAAGAGGTTGAGGGCAGAAAAGACTCTGAACTTAGCTTCATGGCCTGGAGACACAGCAAAGATACCTTTTCCTCAAAAAAGACTGAAATTCAAACTTGTATTGCGTGAAGGGGGAGAAGAATGATGACTTCACATTTTAAAATTATTGATATAAATATGCTTTTCATACATATTCACTGAAAACAATTAAATAAAATATTTCACCAACTCATTAGTTGAATGTCTCTACATAACCAAATGGTGCAAGGTACGCAGAGAGCTACATAAGACATGCAGGCAGAGTCCCTAACTGCCAGGAGTTGAAATATGAGTCACGGATGAAGCTGAAGCCGTACTGTGTGGTCCTTCTTTTCAGAGCAGACCAATATAAGTCCAAGGATTTCAGCAGATAAAGGGAAAGATGTCCCTTAACTGCATCGTCAAAGACCACTGACATTCATGCAAACTGCAGAAGGAAGACAAGCAACATGGTGGTGGGGAAATAGACTTTAGAGAAGACACATTGCAAATGTGCTGATGAGAGGGCATCTGCATAATGAAGTGGAAAATGGTGTGTATCAGAGGTTGAAGGGAGCTATAGTTAAATAGCTAAGTGTGGGAAATAGAATTAGTGTTTAAACCATTGCTGCCACTTCTGTCTATGCCTGGCCTGTCCCTCTGGGTGGATGACACTTCCTTTCTGCACCAAAGCCAAGGCTTGCTTGACTTGCTTTGGCCATGAAATGGGAGGAGAAGGGATGGCCACGACCTCCCTTTCCACTGCCATAAGTGTGGACATGGTCCAGATAGGACCAGCTTGACCAGCCTCTATCCCTGAGTGTAGACAGCATGAGCCATGCCACTGCCAACCCCCAGTGAATATGTAACTGAGCAAGGAAGAAATCGATAGTGGTGAAGCTGCTGGATACTGATAAAACAGGTTCGAACCAGATTAAGGATGACATCAAAGAGAGGACTTTCTGTCAGGCAGAGTAAATACCTAGTGTAGGTTTATAAACAGTTTTCATTTCCAAACATGTCCTTTCATTCAATGGTTTTCACCTAAACATGGGTGATGGTGAGCTTCGCTTTGACTAGTCTTAACTGGACATGGCAGCATGGCAGCCAATATTCAAGTCCATCCCTCCAGAAACGAAAGATGAGAAGAAACATGTCTTCTTTTCAGTCTTTGCTCAAATGTGCCTTTCTTGGTGAGGCCTAATGGCCTCTTTAAAAATTTTAAACTAGCCTCATCCTCACATTTCCTACTCTGTATCTCCCTCCCTTGCTGTCTTAATCCCCAAAGCCCTTCATCACCATTTTTGTGTACAAATATATAAATATATACATATATAAATATATGTATATATATTAAATATGTATTATATAATACATATAACATATATACATATATACATATATGTATATATAAAATATGTATTATATAAGTATATAAATATATAAATTATACATGCATATATTTATATAATGTAAATATGTTTATATTTATAAATATGTACATATTTACAAAACTTGAAAATTAGTAAACATTTCACAGTATCTTCCTGAAAAATTATAATCTCTATATCCCCAAGAAGAAGGCAAGTGATAATTCCCTTTTTTACAGAGAGAATAAGGAGGAAAGAAAAAGCACTGGGAAATTTATCCCAGTTACTTTGTTAGTATCAAACTGCAAGAAAGACTTCAGCCTGTCTTCTTTAACAGATGAAGAATATCATAGTTCAGGAAGATCTTGACCTACACTGGCTAGACATTTCTTAACTAATGGATGACTTATTTTCAGCTAAGTAGGTGTTAGGAAAATCCCCATCCCCACACATGCTGCCAAAGGAAATTATTTGTGACCAAAGTTAGAATGCAGAACTTGTTTTGGTTTTTTTTGTTTTTTCCCCCCATAAAAAGGTTATTGGGGGGGCACCGGGTGGCTCAGTCGTTCAGTGTCTGCCTTCGGCTCAGGTCATGATCCCAGGGTCCTGGGATCGAGCCCAGCATCGGGCTCCCTGCTCTGCTGGGCGAGAAGCCTGCTTCTCCCTCTCCCACTCCCCCTGCTTGTGTTCCCTCTCTCACTGTGTCTCGCTCTGTCAAATGAATAAATAAAATCTTTAAAAAAAAAAAAAAGGTTATTAGGGGGTAGTGAAATCATTGATAAGTGAGATTTTTCTGGTATTTTATGATTAACCTGCTTTTTTCATGCTGGCTGGGAGATTTACCATTTTCATGGGGGTTTTTTTGTTCCTGTTTTTATTTTGTTTTGTTTTTTAATGGCAAAATAAAAGTAATGTTTTAAACAAAACAACTTTTAATGTACTTTTAGAATGTTATCATTTGAAATGTAGATACTGAAGATACTTTGTTTGCAAAATGCAAGACCTCTCATAGAATATGATTTTTTTTTTGTTTCAAAAAACCTTTTCCCCTCAAAGTAAGACACTGTGCCTTTGAGAACAAATCTCAAGCTAATCATGGAGGAAGAACGCTTGCCGATAAATTTCTGTTCTTATTACTTCACAGATGAAAGAAATCTAAACTAGAACATTCTATAGATGTTCTAAAAAATTAACTGAGCATGGGATGATTAAAATATCATACCTTCACATCTTTAACCGCATTATATTCTATAAAACATGTATTTTTAAATAAAAGGTTGAAAACAACTTACCATTCACATTTTGAACAAGTAAAAAAATGCTCAAACATCTGGTAATTACCAATACTTTAAAAGATTTTATTTTAAAGAGAGCGAGGAAGGGGCAGAGGGGGAGGGACCGGGAGAAAGAACGTGGAGGAGACTCCACACTGAGCAGCGGGCCCAATCTGGGCTTGATCCCAGTACTGTGAGATCATGACCTGAACGGAAACAGAGTCCGAAGCTCAATCAGCTCACCCAACTGAGTCACCAGGTGCCCCAATTACCAATACTTTTAAATGTGCTATGTCCTAGGGGGAGATTCAACATCAGAATAAATAAGGCAAAGTCTCTGATCTATAGAACTCACAGTATCTATAGATACTAAAACACAAACACATAATTACATTACCTCAAATTGACTCAGAAGTTTATAGAAAGTGCTATATGAGAACCTCAAGAGGGAAATAACTATGTCTTAAAGATGAAAGAAACTTCTGAGGAAGTGACATTTGAACTCCATCCTGAAGGATGTTTAGAAGTGTGTCAATGAAGAAGGTCCTTCCTTATAAAGAGCCTCTCATATACAATGGCACAGAAGTAAAAAACAAAAACAAAACAAAAAACAAACCAACAAGCAAGAAAAAAAGGAAAAAAAAAAAAAACCAAAGCATACTCAGAAAAGAGGTCGTGGCTGCTGCATCCAAAATACCGAGTATTCGATAAATTGTAAGTTTTAACAGATTATTTAAACAAATAATAACTATCAACTAAATGTCTGTCATAGAAAGTAATTTTGGTAGAAATACTGTCCTGGGACTGTGAAGAGTTTTATACCACATGCTACATATTTTTGACATTTACTTCATAGTTAATACAAAATTATCAGTGGTTCTCAAGCAGGGAAGTGATGTGATCAATTTATTTTTCCTTATTTAAGTAAAGTACCTGAAGTGGAAAGTGTGGGAGACTGGTGACCAAGAGATTAGTAAGCAACAGTAATGACGCAAAGTGAATGGAGATGAACAGACAGACATGAACAGACAGACCTAAGAGAATTATCTCCAATCACAATGGTGGGGTGACACGTATAGGCAGAAAGAGAAGAATCAGCAATTCCAAGAATTAAAAACATATGGAACTGTTTGGGGCAAGGGAACTTTTAGATGGCTGACAGGCACTGCAGATGATCAGCGGGCAGGTTCAAATAATGGAACGAGGCTAGGAAAGGCGGCAGCTGAAGGCAGCTCAGGAGACCGAGACACCAGCCTCTGGGATAGCCGCACAAAACAAAATGGAGAAAATCAAGGAGCCTGGGAAAGCAGGATCAGAGATACAGGACAACTAAACAGAGAGTCATACTCCAGAAGTCAAGGGGCAACAGCTTCAGGGAGTTGGACATAACGTTCTAGGACCAGAGGAATCAAATATACGAGGTCTGTGAAAGTCCTCGGATACAGCAGTAAGTTTAGACAGAGGGAAGCGCAACGGGATTGCACAGAGCACAGTGAAGGAGACTGCAGACAGACACACTGGAGGTATCACAGATAGAAATGACAATTGTGAGGCACAGTAATACAGAAATAACCTTGGACATGAAGGAGGGAGACTAGCCTTTTTTAAGTATTCAGTGTGTACCCGATGTTTTGCTTTAGATTTTTACGTGCATTTCCTTAATTACCCAAACACTACCTATGCTTCCAGGGTATTGTTATCCCTAATTTACAGTCACTAAATGATGGAATAGGGAGGTTTATTAAAGATGGAATACCTCAGAATTGATGCTGTCTCTGTGAAATAGGAGATAAGGTCATCTGTTCCAACAGCATGAGGAATCAGGTTGTAGAAATGGTAGCACCCCTCTACTAAATGGTTAACAAAAAGTTAATCTGGAATGATTTAACATTTCTCAAGCACTAGCTCAACAATTAGTGCACCCTTAAGGTCCAATGGATGCTTTCATGAACAATAGCCTTTAGTTTAGCAAAGAAGACAGGAATATGGTTCAAACTGTTACCTACATCAATCCTCTCTAATGTTTAATCTTAAATCAGTAGAGGCATTTCTATGAGGCAACTGTGCTAAAATAATGTCTATGCACGATTTCACAAGTATTTTACTGTGTGAAAACTTCATGCTGGGAATCACTATCAAATAACTAATTTAAAACTAATTATTTCAGCATCAATCTGGATAATGATCCATAATGAATGGGGAAAGAATAATCTGATATTTCAGGGCTTTCTTATTGCTGCAAATCAGATACATATAAGAAAACACTTTTGCTACGTCTTTTACTTATAGATTAAAACACGGTCTAAAAAAAACAGTGTTGACATATTTACAAATCACATTTCAGGTGATCATAGAATAAAAATTTTAACACTGATTCAGTTAAGGAAAGCTCAATTTTATAACCTTTTTTTTTATTTTGGCATGGAAAAATAACTAATACATAATGCTTGACCATATGGTCTTGCAGTCCTTTTGCTAATTACCTACAAATCACTGCATAGGTTTCACAGCTGCCTCTTAATAGTAACTGTACTGTCTCCCCAAAGATTTATTCCTCTTTTCATATCTTTTTGTTTTAACCACTGACAAACATTCATATTTTTAATAGCAATCTATTACACGGGATTGAATACACAACCCAATACACACACACACACACACACACACACACACACACACACACACACACGATGCCTTACATTTAAATTAATGTTAATTATTTGATAAAAGCTTCAGCAAACCAAAATATCGCAATAGTTTTATTTTAGTCAAAATTTTAAAATCCTTTTTTAGAGTCTGGCAGCCTAGAGCACGAAATGTGGCAAACAGGCATTAAAATGTTTTAATAACAGTTTTTGATAAAGCAATTATCTCTTTTAAAAAATTATCTATTTTATATAAGCTACATCTAATTTGGGACATCCGCTTTAAACAATGTTAGAATTAAATTTAAATTTTGTCATATAATAAATCTAGAATAATTATTAATTCTTTAAAGTGCAAACAGTTGGAGAGCATGACAGAGAAAAGGATATGAAATTAAAATTAAAATTGAAGTATTTAAATCCTAATAAAAACCCTTGCTTATCCTTCACCAGAAAATTTTATATGTTCTACCCTTTTTCCAATTGGATATACTATCCAGCCCTAAAGGAAATTCCTTCCGGGGTGGAATTATGACTGATTCATCGCATACATCAACCAAATGCAAACGACTTGCACAAGTAGGCACTAAAAGTATTTGTTGAAATGCAAGGTCCATAACTTCTCAACACTAACAAGTGCCTTACTCTTACAGTGAACATACTGATTTGTTATCATGTTGGTCTTACAGTAATAGTGAATAAAAAGCCAAAAAAGTGGGGCGCCTGGGTGGCTCAGTCGGTTAAGTGCCTGTCTTTGGTTCAGGTCATGATCTCAGGGTCCTGGGATCGAGTCCCAGGGAGCCCGCTTCTCCCTCTGCCTGCCCCTCCCCCTGCTTGTGCTCTCTCTCTCTCTCTCTCTCTGACAAATAAATAAATAATTTTTAAAAAGCCAAAAGTATATGGGATATATCAAATAATCTATTGACATCCTAAAGGCCCTTTAAACAAACAAATGTAAATTCTTCTCTAAGCTTTACACTGTCATGCCAAGCTAACAGGTTTTCTTCTTACTAATACTGCACAGATCTTCAGAAAAGTTAACATCCATTACTTTGATTTCCCTAAACTGCTAATGGAACTTAGTAATTAAAGTTCTTTTAAAACAATCCCAAATCTGAGCATCTTCCAATTCCACCTGATTAAGAGCTGCCATTCACATTAACATCAATCCTTAACAGTGTAATACACATTTGATGTGGCAGAGGCAATCATTATCTACAAATTCTTTCCCTAAAATGTGACTTCAATCTAGAAAGAACAAGTGATGGGGAACCAAGATATTTCTATATCCAATAACTGATTCCACCATGAATCTTGTATGAAGCCTTTGTATTTGGAGCGAAGATCTCTTGACTTGCAATATTCCCGGTTTTTCATAGTAAAGGGCCTTGAATTCTGCCAGCATTTTAAAAGGCCACTTGGTCCATTTCCTCCTCTTCACCAAAAAATCAAATCAGACATCAATACATTCTACAATGTCTTAGATTAGGTATTTCGAAGCAGGTTCCCAAACTGATAATCAGTATCCAGAAAAAAAAAAACAAAAACACTCTCTAATCAGAACTCTTAACTTGTAAAGCAATCAATAGGAAGCAAAGTGAGTCTGAAAAAGAAAGGAAAAAATAAAAGTTTTATAGAACCACTTGGCCACCATTTAAAAGGATTCTGATCAAATTGTCTGATCAAATTGACTAGCATAACTAGGAAATTACACTTATTAGGCCTAATGCCCTTCTGGTAAAATCCTCATCTTTTTCCCAAAGGTTCATTCAAATACAAGAAGCCATAAGACCTCTCAGCCACCAAGTGATGGTCTGATGAACTTCTTAGGAATCTTAGGAGCACAGTGATGTACTGTTTACAATGTTTTCAGAGAAAAATAAAGCGTTATAACAGAATCCTCTGTGTTAGGCTTCAGTGAGATGTCAGGTCACCTGAGGAATGATGTTCCATTGTAGTGCCTATAAAGTTGTAAATCATATGTATTAAGTAGACCATAAACTTAATGCCAAAATTAAACTGCAACTATCAACAATCACTTAACGAAAGACAAACGACTGTCCTTATTACTTCTGTTATAGTCTGGCTTTTCTAACCAAAAACTGCAATATTAAACCCTGTGGCCTGCTTGGGAGTTCCTTAAAAGAAGGATGATTTAAGAATTGATTTTGTGTAACTGGAATAAAAAAGAGAAATAGGTAGACAAGACAGAAGCAATACTGAAATGTGAGGCAAAAAAATTACCAAAGACAAAAATCTAGTTTGTCATTAAAATATAGCATGGTAAAAATAAAAGAAACTAGTCTCATAAAATAATTTGTCTAGTCTAATATAATAAAAATAATCAGGCTAACTTTTCCATAATATATAATGTAATAGATATAATAAAGTATATTTTAAAAAATAAATACATTTTATTATCATCTTTCTGGAAACATGAAACTGAAATACAAAGGATTTGATAGGTACAATCCCACATGAGAAGGATTTTTTAAAATATTAAACATTGTTAACTTTCAATACTTCTCATATTTAACTTATACTTTATATGTCTATGAATTTTCAATCTTTAATATCCATCTGTTAGTATTCACTGCTATTCCTCCCATCACCTGTACAGCCCAGGTGAGCAATACTATTTCATGGTATAAAATCATCACCCTAAGCAGTTAGGTAAATTTACCTACTTAGTCCTTGGGAAAGGAGCGACTACAACTCCTAAGATTCCAGTTTCTGGTTAAATTCAATTACGTGTAATGGAAGATTTACAGAACCTCATACGTCTGGCTGATTTTTTTACTTGGGAAATCACATGGGTTCGTAGAGCCCTGGAAGATGTGGCTTGCCTCAGTTTTGTACTCATTCCCTGAATGCAGGTGTCCAATGAGCCCCATCACTGGCGTCGCCAGCCTGCTCGCTCTCCCCCTTGGATCCCGAACGTACGTGGAACGACAGAGGGATGTGAGGGAGGGAAGTAGACGGCTCTGTCAAGATGGACTAAATGAGAAAATAGAGATGAAACACTACTTTCCAACATTGCCCCAAATGTCCTGAGTGGCAGGTAAAGTGTATGAGCTCAGGCAGGAATGAGTAGCAGGTAAACAACGCTTAACTACATACACATCAATATTCTAATTAATTAGAAAAGGAAAATGTTAAATGAGAAACTAGACAGTCACAGAGAAAAACAAGTGCATGAAAAAACCACATACGGCATAGACGCAAGAGAACGCACTGGCATTTACAGAAGGGCTCCACTAATTAAATTCCCTTCAAGGCCCTGTCCCTGAACAGATGCATTCGCATGTATCCTAGGCTTCAGATACTGTCTAGGGGTAGAACGTAGTAGTGGCACACACTGGAGAGATGGACCCCTGCCCCTGGGAACCCTCACACTACTTCAAGGACAGCTTTGACCACTTCACTGGGTTAGGACACTCAGGTGTCTCTTTCCCTGTAGATCCCATACCTCTTAACGCAAAAGACATTATGTCTTTTTTTAAATTTTTTTAAGCTTTTATTTATTTATTTGACAGAGAAAGACACAGCAAGAGAGACAGAACACAAGCAGGGGAAGTGGGAGAGGGACAAGCAGGCTTCCCACTGAGCAGGGAGCCCGATGCGGGGCTTGATCCCAGGACCTTGGGATCATGACCAAAGCCGAAGGCAGACACTTAACAACTGAGCAACCCAGGTGCCCCAAAAGAATTTATGCTTATTTAGCTTTTATCACCAAAATGGCTGACACACCCAGACGGATGGACAAAATATTTTTATTTATTTATTTTATTTTGCATTTATGTTTTTTATTGTGGTAAAATATATACAACATAAAATTTACCATTTTAATCACTTTTAAGTGTACACTTCACTGGCATTAAGTACATTCACATTGTTATATAACCACCACCACCATCCATTTCCAAAATTTTTTCATCTCACAAACTAAAATTCTGAACCCATTAAGGAATAACTCCCCTTCCCCCTAGCCCTGGCAACCACCATTCTATTATCTCTGTCTTTATGAATTTCATTATTCTAGGGGCATCATATAAATAGAATGATACAATATTTTTCACTTGTGACTTAGCATAATATCTTCAAGGATCAACCATGTTATACCCTGTGTCAGAACTTCCTTCCTTTTTTTTCCTTGAAATTTTTTTATGTTTATCACCATACATTACATCATTAGTTTTTGATGTAGTGTTCCATGATTCATTGTTTGTGCATGACACCCAATGCTCCACGCAGAACGTGCCCACTTTAATACCCAGCACAAGGCTAAGCCATCCCCCAACCCCTCCCCTTTGAACCCTCAGTTTGTTTTTCAGAGTCCATTGTCTTTCATGATTCGTCTCCTCCTCCGATTCCCTCCTTCATTCTTCCCCTCCTGCTATCTACTTCTTCCATTTTTTTTCTTAACATATACTGCATTATTTGTTTCAGAAGTACAGATCTATGATTCAACAGTCTTACACAATTCACAGCGCTCACAATAGCACATACCCTCCCCAATGTCTATCAACCAGCCACCCCATCCCTCCCACCCCCCATCACGCCTCAGTTTGTTTCCTGAGATTACGAATTCCTCATATCAGTGAGGTCATATGATACATCTCTTTCTCTGACTGACTTATTTCACTCAGCATAACACCCTCCACTTCACTCCGCGTCATTGCAAATGTCAAGCTCATTCCTTTTGATGGCTGCATAATATTCCATTGTATATGTATGTATGTATGTATATATATATATATATATATACACCTCTTCTTTATCCATTCATCTGTTGATGGACATCTTGGATTTTTCCACAGTTTGGCTATTGTGACGATTGCTGCTATAAACATCGGGGTGCACGTACACCTTCGGATCCCTACATTTGTATCTTTGGGGTAAATACCCAGCAGTGCAATTGCTGGATCGTATGGTAACTCTATTTTCAACTTTTTGAGGAACCTCCGTACTGTTTTCCAGAGTGGCTGCACCAGCTTGCATTCCCACCAACAGTGTAGGAGAGTTCCCCTTTCTCCACATCCCCGCCAACATCTGTCGTTTCCTGACTTGTTGATGTTAGCCATTCTGTCTGGTGTGAGGTGGTATCTCATTGAGGTTTTCATTTGGATTTCCCTGATACCGAGCGATGTTGAGCACTTTTTCATGTGTCTGTTGGCCATTTGGATGTCTCCTTTGGAAAAATGTCTGTTCATGTCGTCTGCCCATTTCTTGATTGGATTATTTGTTCTTTGGGTGCTGAGTTTGATAACTTCTTTATGGATTTTGGATACTAGACCTTTATCTGATATGTCATTTGCAAATATCTTCTCCCATTCTGTCGGTTCTCTTTTGGTTTTGTGGACTGTTTCTTCTGCTGTGCAAAAGCTTTTTATCTTTACAAAATCCCAATAGTTCATTTTTGACCTTGCTTCCCTTGCCTCAGGCCATGTCTCTAGGAAGAAGTTGCTGCAGCTGAGGTCGAAGAGGTTGCTGCCTGTGTTCTCCTTTAGGATTTTGATGGACTCCTGTCTCACGTTTATATCTTTCAACCATTTGGAGTCTATTTTTGTGTGTGGTGTAAGGAAATGGTCCAGTTTAATTCTTCTGCATGTGGCTGTCCAATCTTCCCAACACCATTTGTTGAAGAGACTCTTTTTTCCATTGGAAATTCTTTCCTGCTTTGTCAAAGATGAGTTGACCATAGAATTGAGGGTCCATTTCTGGGCTCTCTATTCTGTTCCAGTGACCTATGTGTCTGTTTTTGTGCCAGTACCATACTGTCTTGATGATGACACCTTTGTAATAGAGCTAGAAGTCCAGAATTCTGATGCTGCCAGATTTGCTTTTCTTTTATACATTCCTCTGGCCATTCAGGGTCTTTTCTGGTTCCATACAACTTTTAGTATTACTTGTTCCATTTCTTTGAAAAAACTGAATGGTATTCTGACGGGGATTGCACTGAATGTGTAGATTACTCTAGGTAGTATTGACATCTTCAAAGTATTTGTTTTTCCAATCCATGAGGATGGAACATTTTTCCATTTCTTTCTGTCTTCTTCAATTTCATGATGTTCTAGTTTTCTGAGTACAGATCCACTGCCTCTTTGGTTAGATCTATTCCTAGGTATCTTACGGATTTCGGTGCAATTGTGAATGTGATCGACACCTTAATTTCTCTCTCTTCTGTCTTCTTGATGGTATATAGGAATGCCACTGATTTCTATGCATTGATTTTATATCCTGCCACTTTACTGAATTCCTGTATGAGTTCTAGCAGTTTTGGGGTGGAGTCCTTTAGGTTTTCCACATAAAGTATCATATCATCTACAAAGAGTGAGAGTTTGACTTCTTCTTTGCCGATTTGGATGCCTTTGATGTCTTTTTGTTGTCTGATCGCTGTGGCTAGGACTTCTAATACTATGTTGAATAGCAATGTTGATAGTGGACATTCCTGCCGCGCTCCTGACCTCACGGGGAAAGCTCTCAGTTTTTCCCCATTGAGAATGATATTCACTGTAGGTTTTTCATAGATGGCTTTTAAGATATTGAGGTATGTACCCTCTATCCCTATACTCTGCAGAGTTTTTTTTTTTTTAAGATTTTATTTATTTATTTGAGAGAGCGAGAATGAGACAGAGAGAGAGAGCACATGAGAGGGAGGAGGGTCAGAGGGAGAAGCAGACTCCCCGCTGAGCAGGGAGCCCGATCCAGGACTCAATCCCAGGACTCCGGGATCATGACCTGAGCCGAAGGCAGTGGCTTAACCAACTGAGCCACCCAGGCGCCCGTCTGAAGAGTTTTGATCAATGAAGAATGCTGTACTTTTGTCAAATGCTTTTTCTGCATCTATTGAGAGGATCATATGATTCTTGTTCTTTCTTTTGTGAATGTATTGTATCACGTTGATTAATTTGCAGATGTTGAACCAACCTTGCAGCCCAGGGATAAATCCCACTTGATCGAGGTGAATAATCCTTTTAATGTACTGTTGGATCCTACTGGCTAGTGTTTTGGTGAGAATTTTTGCATCCATGGTCATCAAGGATATTGGTCTGTAATTCTCCTTTTTGATGGAGTCTTTGTCTGGCTTGTGGATCAAGGTAATGGTGGCCTCATAAAATGAGTTTGCAAGTTTTCTTTCCATTTCTATTTTTTGCAACAGTTTTAGGAGAATGGGTATTAATTCTTCTGGAAATGTTTCGTAGAATTCCCCTGGGAAGCCATCTGGCCCTGGGCTTTCGTTTGTTGGGAGATTCTTGATGACTGCTTCAATTTCCTTAGTGGTTATAGGTCTGTTCAGGTTTTCTATTTCTTCCTGGTTCAGTTTTGGTAGTTGATACATCTCCAGGAATGAATCCATTTCTTCCGGGTTATCTAATTTGCTGGCATATAGTTGCTCATAATATGTATTATAATTATTTCTATTTCCTTGGTGTTGGTTGTGATTTCTCCTCTTTCATTAATGATTCTGGTGATTTGGGTCATTTCTCTTTTCTTTTTGATAAGTCTGGCCAGGGGTTTATCAATCTTGTTAATTCTTTCAAAGAATCCCTAGTTTCGTTGATCTGTTCTACTGTTCTTTTGATTTCTATTTCATTGATTTCTGCTCTGATCTTTATTATTTCTCTTCTCCTGCTGAGTTTAGGCTTAATTTGCTGTTCTTTCTCCAACTCCTTTAGGTGTAGGGTTAGGTTGTGTATTTGAGACCTTTCTTGTTTCCTGAGAAAGACTTGTATTGCTATATACTTTCCTCTTCGGAATGCCTTAGCTGCAACCCAAAGATTTTGAACACTTGTGATTTCATTTTCATTGGTTTCCATGAATTTTTTAAATTATTCCTTAATTTCCTGGTTGACCCATTCATTCTTTAGTAGGATGCTCTTTAGCCTCCATGTATCTGAATTGTTTCCGACTTTCCTCTTGTGATTGAGTTCTAGTTTCAAAGCGTTGTGGTCCGAAAACATGCAGGGAATAATCCCAATCTTTTGGTACCGGTTGAGACCTATTTTGTGAACTAGGATGTGATCTATTCTGGAGAATGTTCCATGGGCACTAGAGAAGAATGTGTATTCCGTTGCTCTGAGATGGAATGTTCTGAATATGTCTGTGAAGTCCACTTGGTCCAGTGTGTCATTTAAAGTCTTTATTTCCTTGTTGATCTTTTGCTGAGATGATCTGTCCATTTCAGTCAGGGGGGTGTTAAAGTCCGCCACTATTATTGTATTGTTGTCAATGTGTTTCTTTGCTTTTGTTATTAATTGCCTTATATAACGGGCTACTCCCATATTAGGAGCATAGATATTTACAACTGTTAGATCTTGTTGGATAGACCCTTTAAGTAGGATATAGTGTCCTTCGTCATCTATTATTACAATCTTTGGTTTAAAATCTAATTTGTCTGATATAAGGATTGCCACCCCAGCTTTCTTTTGGTGTCCATTAGCATGGTAAATGGTTTTCCACCCCCTCACTTTCAATCTGGGGGCGTCTTTGGGTCTAAAACGAGTCTCTTGCATACAGCGTATCAATGGGTCTTGTTTTTTAATGCACTGATAGCCTGTGTCTTTTGATTGGGGCATTTAGCCCATTTCCATTCAGGGTAACTGTTGAAAGATATGAATTTAATGCCATTGTACTGCCTGTAAGGTGACTGCTACTGTACATTGTCTGTGTTCCTTTCTGGTCTATGCTACTTTTAGGCTCTCTCTTTGCTTAGAGGACCCAATGTTTCTTGTAAGGCTGGTTTCATATTGGCAAATTCCTTTAGTTTTTGTTTGTCCTGGAAGCTTTCGATCTCTCCTTCTATTCTCAATGACAGCCTAGCTGGATATAGTATTCTTGGCTGCATATTTTTCTCGTTTAGTGCTCTGAATATATCATGCCAGTCCTTTCTGGCCTACCAGGTCTCTGTGGATAGGTCTGTTGCCAATCTAATGTTTCTACCATTGTAGGTTACAGATCTCTTCTCCCGAGCTGCTTTCAGGATTTTCTCTTTGTCTCTGAGACTCATAAGTTTTACTATTAGATGTCGGGGTGTTGACCTATTTTTATTGATTTTGAGAGGGGTTCTCTGTGCCTCCTGGACTTTGATGCCTGTTTCCTTCCCCACATTAGGGAAGTTCTCTGTTATAATTTGCTCCAATATACCTTCTGCCCCTCTCTCTCTTTCTTCTTCTTCTGGTACCCCAATTATTCTAATGTTGTTTTGTCTTATGGTATCGTTTATCTCTCGAATTCTGCCTTCGTGATCCAGTAGTTCTCTCTCTTTTTCTCAGCTTCTTTATTTTCCATCATTTGGTTTTCTATATCGCTGATTCTCTCTTCTGCCTCATTTATCCTAGCAGTTAGTTCCCCCATTTTTGATTGCACCTCATTAATAGCCTTTTTGATTTCCACTTGGTTAGATTTTAGTTCTTTTATTTCTCCAGAAAGGGTTTCTCTAATAACTTCCATGCTTTTTTCAAGCCCAGCTAGTATCTTTAAAATCATGATTCTGAACTCTAGCTCCGACATCATACTAAGGTCCGGGTTGAGTATGTCCCTGACAGACGGTACTCCCTCTTGTTCTTTTTGTTGAGGTGATTTTTCTTCCATCTTGTCATTTTGTCCAGAGGAGAATAGATGAATGAGAGAACAAAATGCTAACAGGTTAACAACATCCCCAGAAAATATACTCTAAACAAATCAGAAAAGACCTGAAACCAGGGGAAAAGAAAGGGAAAAAAAGAAAAAAGAAAAAGATAAAAACAAACAAAAACATAACAAAACAAAACAAAAAAACAGAATATAATCAAATATGATCAGGCTGGTGCATAGATCAGTGCCACACACTAGATTTTGGGTGTATTTTGGTCTTTTAAAAGAAAGTGCCTCCCAAAATTTTACAGAAAGACAGACTTATATATGTACAAAATAAGGGTTGATACGATAAAGGGATGGAATATGACTATAAAGATGAAAATTATAAAAAATTTTATAAAAGGAATTGATAAGTTGTTTGAAAAAAGAAAGAAGAGTGTTTAAAGAAAAAAGGGGGGGAGAGAATGTGATCAGGCAGGAGACTAGAACAAAGTCATACACTAGAGATTTAGGGTATATTTTGATCTGTTAGAAGAAACTGTATCTCAAAAATTTTAAGAGAGAATATATATATATATATGCCAAAAATAAGGGTAACTACTATGAAGGGATAAAATATGACTCTAAAAATGAAAAATAAAAATGTTTTTTTTAAAAGGGATTCATAAGATGTTGGTTGAAAAAGGGAAAAAGAAAAATCAAAAAAAAAACAGGACAGTTAAAAAAAATTAACTTTGAAAGACTAAAGAATCATGGTAAAAAAGCCAAGAATTCTATGTGCAGTATTCCCCTAGCACTGAAGTTCTGCCATTCTCCTTGATCGGTAAACTCGGTCTTGGCTGGCTGTTCCTGCTGATCTTCTGGGGGAGGGGCCTGTTGCTGTGGTTCCCAAATGTCTTTACCGGAGCTGGAATTGCCCCACCCTTGCTGGTCCGGGCTAAGGAATCTGCTCGTTGTTCCCTGCAAGCTTTCCGTACAGCGCTGGAGGATGAGAGTGAAAATGGCAGCTTCCCAATCTCTGCCCAGGAGGAGCCCAGAATTCGGGGCCCCACTCCTTAGTGAGCCCCCAGAGAAAAGCAGTCAATCACTCCCATCTCCCTGGTCTCCAGCCACCCTCCATGCTCACCCAGCCTGGGACCGAGCGTTTCTATCTCTGCCACCCGACTCGGTGTGGAGTCTCCAAACCCAGTAGATCCCTGCGGTGCGCTCCCGCGACGGTCCTCCTGGAGGAGGAAGGGGAGTCTCCCCGGATTTGCCGCTTGTTGGGTTCCTGCTGGAGGAGCAGTGGCCCGACTGTGTCGCCTATCACAGTTTATGGCAACCCCGAGCTGAGAGCCCGTGCCTTGGCTCTGTCTCTGCAGCCGGCTTCCCCGCTCTGATACCCGGGAGCTCTGCCGCACTCAGGCACCCCCGGTCTTTCTGTGACCCCGAGTGTCCTGAGTCCACACTGTCCCACGAGGGTTCCACCCCCCGCTTAGCCACTGGAGCGACGTCCCTCAGCGGAGCTGACTTCTAAAAGTTCCGATTTTATGCTCCGCGGCTCTAGCACTTGCCAGAAGTGGCCGACGGAGGCCCCCTCCTCCGCCGTCTATCCTCCTGAATATCACTTGGGATTCACTTCTCTGCACGTCCTACCTTCCAGAAAGTGGTCACTTTTCTGTTCAGAGAGTTGTTGCTATTCTTTTCTTCGATCTCCTGTTGAGTTCGTAGGTGTTCAAAATGGTTTGATCCCTATCCAGCTGAATTCCTGAGACCAGACGAAATCCAGGTCTCCTACTCCTCCGCCATCTTGCTCCGCCCCCCCGACAAATTATTTTTAAAATAAACCCTCCAATTTTCTCATCTGTAATATTGAAGTTTTATGTACCTTTCAACCTCTATAATTCTATAATTTCCTTTTTTTTAACAAAAACTCAAACATAGCACTCTTCCCTCAGCTACTGAAAATATAGTAAGTCTGATTCTTCATTTTGCATGTATCAAAGAACAAAGCATCTTTTGTACTTTACCTTGACTCCTCTCCCTTTTGTGCAGGGCAGCCCTGGGTGCTCACAGAAGGCAAGTGTCATGTGACAGTTAAGAGAACATCCTCACACATTATTTTTTATATGTGGGAAAAGAACAGACATGGGTCTTGAGAAGGGTAGTCAACTGCACTGGAAGCCACACATTCAATTTCCAAATTAAGTCTTTAGGTTTCCCGTTGCCCCTTTCCCTCTCTCTCTCTTCCTCTCCCTCTCCCCACCCTTTCCTTCCCTTCTCCCTTTCTCTCAGTGTTTGACAAGAAAACTTAAAAGTCATGAAAATCAAAGCAGTACAACAAAAAGCCTGACTTCTAGGCTAAAGTCATCAACATAATTCTAAGAGGCACATACTGAAAAGGCTCAAATTCAACTTTGCTTGCCTCTGCATGAGACCATGTTTGTTACTGATGTCATTTTTACCCATATTCTCTAAGAGTGGAGCTTTGTAACCTCACCTCACCTTATCATTAGAGTTTTCATATTTTGTTTAAATAATTCTCTTAATTCTCGTCACTCTTCTAAGCAATTGTGTATTTCCCAATTTGCTTGACATTCAGATTTTTCAACTGTCATTATGATTTAAGAGTTCGCTGATTCTAAATGCTAATCATATAAAAAAATGTTCCAAGGAAAACAATTTTGTGATGCTTAACAGTATCTGATGATTCCACTAATTATTTTACACAGGCAAATCTGTTACTTAGCACATGTGAATACCTCAATCACATGACTAATTTCAGGTTTGGAGATTAGGAACCTGGTCTATTTTATATGGTGCAGCTAACTGAAATCTAAGAAATAGGACCCATTCTTTCTAGCACTACTGATCTCAATTCTTTGTGTTTATTCAGTTAGTAGCAATACTAGCTCTAAAGTATAATGGTATCAGGTATGTGTGGAGAAAGAGCTGCCTCCCAAACTAAAACAACCAGTTACAAAGGTTTCTAGGTATAAGGCATTCCATAAGAATTAAAATGTCTGTCTTCTTGAGTGCTGTAACTGAAATTGTAAAATTATATAATCAAAATTATTTGACACTTGTCAGATCTTACTAATAACAATCTATGCTTAAATACACACATGCTCATGCACACATGCTCCCAGATAGCCAAGCATTCCTTAAGGTTCCAAATAACCAGGAAGGATTAAAGCCTCATGTAAGAACTCCTGAGCAAAGCTGACCAAAGAGCTGACTCACAGTCATTCTGTCAGAACAGGACCAGCTCTTGGACTTGAACCTTCACTTTGCCTTAATTTGAGTCCCATAGGAATTCCTTCAATCCAGATAGAATTTAAAGAATGAAAGAATACCTTGATTAAAATTTTAGCAAATCCTTGTAAATTGGGGTAATTTGTTAGGTTAATGAAGAACTTGTTTTTCACCATTTAGTTTCAGAGCTTCTTTAAAAGCCACTAACTTAAGTCACTTCTTCCTAAATTTACCTCATCAATATTGATTTTCATGCATTCATCGCTAATTAGGGTTGAATCATTAAAGAAATACAATAATTATTTTTCTGCACAAAACTATGGTTCTTCAATTCAATGGACAGCTAGACTGAAACTGCCTGAAGAGAGGATCTAACTCAACTCTAAGTGATAAGATAATCAAGGCACATGGTATTTCACATATTCCTTCATAGTTTCCTCCATTAGTTTTAAAAAGAAAAGACATACTGAAATGTGAAATTCCTTCTCAACTTCTGATTTGTCCTAACAGACACTGTATTCCCCTCTGTAAAGAGTTCCATATTATTTCTTGTCTTTTGTGCCCAACTATAAAATGAAGACAATACTATCCCCAAATGGTTGTTACTACTCTCCACCTCTTTGAGGCACAGAATGAATGATGGTAAGTGTTCAAACCAGCTCCTTTATAACTAGTTAATACAGAACAAGCACAGACAGTCTAGGGGAAAGAATGTTTCAGAACAACTGAAGAAAATTTCTTTTCTTAAGAAATCAGAAAAAGAGATACATTGTCTATGCCCATAGGTAGCATTGCACAACTGACCTGACATCAGTTAAGAGCAAAACTGGTGGATGACTCTAATTCTGACTTTGTCTCCCTGGTGACAGAAGCCTACAATTATGATACAAGAACACAAAGGCTTTTCCAAAGTATCTAAGTCCGAATGCTCTAACTTTTTATAACCATCCTCTTGCCATCCATCCATCCCACTACTTTTCCCAGGTCTGGAGCAATGGCTGCCATTGCAGTTTCCCTCTTCTCAAGTCCTCTTACTGGTATCAGTTGAGTCTCTGTGAATTCTTAGGCCTTTCGCGGTACCCCCAAGCCCTGCAACTGTTATCCATCCCACCCTGCATACACTTCGTTCCACACCTCTCTGATTCTGGTCGCTACACGTGTACAGTCAAGTCTGACAGCGCTTCTCTACGTCTTGTTGTTGCACACCGCTACAAACATTCTTAAGCGAAGATCTGCTGGGATAGGGTTTTCTCCCATGAACTCGTGCTTGTCCCTGGCCTTTTATTCCTTAGAGGTCTGCATCTGGGCCAATGATACCATCATTTTCTCCCAGCTGCATAAGCCTGGTAAAACACAGTTTTCAGAAAGGTAAAATCACGACTTGTGTGTAAATGCAAAACACACCTGTGTCAAAGATTTTATATATACAGCAATTAATGAGGAAACCCGTAAGATGTTGAAACCAGTTAAAATGAAAACTTGAAGACCTATGTGTTTAAGAGCAAATTTAAAAAGTAGTGGTAGGGTAAGATTGCTAGATTACACAATGGGTTAATGTCCAATAGGCCAGTAAACCATAAATTTTAAATCATCTTTTCTACCATGCAGAAATCATCAGTATTCTTCTACCACAAAGTTATACAATAGCCCGGAAAATGGAAAATCAAAGGTAAAAGTCTTCACTGAACTGAAGGGACACCCAATAATCTCTGCATATATCTATGTTTCAGAATTTTTTATTGCTAATATTCTCACCCTTTGATAATGATATAATTCCCAGAGATTGTTCTTTAAACAAAAAAGGCTAGCCTCATTAGGTTTGGCCTAATTACTCACAGAAATGCAATGCAAAAAGGATCCTAATTAAATGCACAAACCTAGCGGCGCCTGGGTGGCTCAGTTGTTAAGTGTCTGCCTTTGGCTCAGGTCATGGTCCCAGGGTCCTGGGAGCAAGCCCCGCATCGGGCTCCCTGCTCGGTGGGAAGCCTGCTTCTCCCTCCCCCACTCCTCCTGCTTGTGTTCCCTCTCTCACTGTGTCTCTCTCTGTCAAACAAATAAATAAAATCTTTAAAAAAATAAATTAATTAAAAATAAGTAAATAAATAAACGCACAAACCTTCTTGAGTTTGCGCTGCAAATATTTGCCCTTACAGTCCTGAGCAACTGTGAATGACTAAGAATTTACTTCTCTCTGGACTTTTCTTTGAGGATCTTAGATTAGATTTGTAAAACCTCACTTATTTTGTTTTATCATGGGTCTGTAGAAAATCAAGCCCAAGGCACTCTGTCATGCAGATTTCACTTTCAGTACCTATAAATTTGGTCTACTTCCTCTCTTCTTAGGGTTCCAAAATGTTCTCAGGTCTCTGACCTAGCAGGAGTCCATACCATTGGTGAAGCTGGTGCCCAAGGTTCTTGGGAGGACTTTGTAGGCACTAAATCCACATTAAATAGTCTCATGTACAGTCTTCCAAGGAAGTACTTGCTCTTTAATAGCAACTAAGCTATTCATACCTAATTAAATGACAATCACTCTCAAATGTGATATTGGTTGCACAATTGATTTTTCCCACTTATATTCTGGTGAAACAAAAAGAACAAGATTCTTATTGACTCTATCCAAATAACTATATGGCCAAGTAAAATAAATGAATCTCGGTAAAATAGTTGTTTCTGAATTCTAAAGGATGAGTGAGAATCAGATACCATTAAAAATGTTTCATTTCAGTTTACCAAACTAAAGTCTATGAAACTGAGACTCAGAGATAGCTCAAGAACAAGAAAAGGTCTCCTCATATAACCATAAAGAATAGAAGAGTCAAATAGTACCAACAATAACCAAACAAATAACCACAATTAAATTTCCCTTATCCTTTCATTCAGTCCTTAGTAATTAAGTATTGTTCTACTTATACCGCTTTCATTAAGTAGATCTGCTGCTGGACTGAAGAAAGTCCTGGGCTGACTCAGCCCTTGGTATAGGCTGAAAGTTGTCTAACATGTGTCCCCTTGGAGACCTGTAGTCAAGCCTATTCCCTGAAGTGGTAATAGTTCAGAGGCTGGTACAGTCCTGTGCACAAGTTCCAAAAGTCTTCTTTGTTGAAGGTGTGAATTCTAGCCTGTAGCTAATAGCGGACTTGTCAGGCAAGCATTGCAGAGAAGAACCTTGTTTAATAATGAGACTCATGACTGTGGTTAATCGATTACAGTAACCAATAATATCACAATGGTTAAGAGTAAAATTCTCTCTTGGGAAACTACTAATAAGTATTTCATGAGGGTTTCCCCATAGAGTAAAAATACAGTAGAGACAGCAGAGGCACTGACAAATATCCAGGGCTTTTTCAAAATATGTACAACCTGCTTACACAAACTTAACCTGTTACACAAACTTAACCTTAACACCTCAACATTGTGCTTACACCAACTTAACCTTAAGCAATTTTTAAGACTCGACAACTTTCACCATACAGCTCTTAAAATACTGTGAGCTAATTCAGAAACATGGAACCCACTGAACAAACCTAATTATTTCTAGTATGATACTACTTGTAAAGTGAAAGAATAACCTTTATGATTTTCCAGAGGTCCTCTGGAAAAAAGAAAGATAGCTTTTAGGCATTAAAGACATCTTGAAATTTTTTTCCCCTAGACTTAAAAATCAAATCTGGGGAAGGCAAATCAAGAGGTGCAAGAGATCTGCTGACTTAAGATAGGATCATGGCAGTGTGGGATCACTGGTTACCTACTGAATCAACATGGCACAAAGAAGGCACACAGTATAAGGAAACTTTAGTTCTTCACAAGTGAGGGAATGATATTCATTGATTTTGTTTATTTGCATTTGTTTCTTTTATCTTATGTTTGTAAATAATCAATGACATGATAAAGTCAATACAAAGCTGAGAAAATCATTCAGTTAACAGAATCTCTGACACTTAGGCACATTACTCAGGAGGTAAAAAATAACTTTTTACCACTCTTTGTTAACTCTGAAACCAATTTATCATTTTAACTGAGTGAGTCATTTTCTAGTTTTGTATTGGTATAATGTTTGGCAGTAAAGATTTCATAAGGAACTTTTATTGCCTTAAATTGTCTTGAGAACAATGCTATCAAAACTGAGCAAACTTTACCAAAGATTTAATACATTTTATTATTTATCAGATTCAGATATTATAAAACAAGGCAAATAAAATACACTTCCCTCAAACACTCCACCACTTGCTATCTACACTCTGTCTTTCACCATTCTCTTCCTATACTGGAATTAACACTTCACTTTAAGGACAAAACCAGTCTCATTTTTTTTTTTTCTTGAAAATCAAAAACACGTATGCAGTTGCATTCCTGGTGATAACATTAGTTAAGACTTAAGCAAACATAGTAACTCCTACGTGGTAGAGAAAACTGGGTGATAGATGATTGAAAACTGTCAGTCATTTGCATGCAGCTGGATTTTGCAGGCCAGCAAAGCACATAAATGTACATTACACAATTT
This sequence comes from Zalophus californianus, assembly GCF_009762305.2. Classification (NCBI taxonomy): domain Eukaryota; kingdom Metazoa; phylum Chordata; class Mammalia; order Carnivora; family Otariidae; genus Zalophus; species Zalophus californianus. The sequence goes on along the minus strand of NC_045601.1, from coordinate 6,305,087 downwards.
TCTCTAGCCATATTCATACCTCTTATATCTTCCTAAAATGGCAAAAAAAAAGAAGATATTCACTGATGCAATCCTTTAAAAGAAGAACCAAAAATACAGAATATTTAAAATATGCTTCGCATTAAATTTAGTATTCTATCTTGCTTAGAAATTATTCAGGTATCCAAAATATTATTAATTAACTCAATTTAATATTAATGCAAGTTTTGAAGTTGCCTTAGGCCTTGAAATCATGTTTAAGCTGACACTCTATATAACATAATTACTGTTATAAAAATCACTGAACAAAATTGATTAAATATATTCGAAAATATTTCATAATCTCCAACATTATATAAAAATAATTAACTGATTGGTAAAGCAATGTAAAAAGTTTAGAAAGCTTAGATTCTTCAGTCATTTCATGAGAGAAAAGTGAATCTTATTAAAAAATAATGTACGCTTATACTTAAATCTGAGAAATCAGAGAAAAGTTGTAATTTTTAAAAAAAAATATAAAACCAATCTAATATATTCAAAGATGCACTTTCATTATGTGAACTTGTAGTCTTAAATGTTTCTTAGTAGGTTCTATAAGAAGGATAAAATAGCCTTTATTAAGTCCAGTGTAGTATTAGAAGTTTAGTTTTTTATATGTTTATGAATTTAGGGGATATTGCATGTATGGAAGTACTCATTTATCTCTATAAACTAATTAGGAAAGGCATCTTTAAAATCCATGCTAACCTAATGTGCCTCACGGGGGAAGGAACACACTCACACAACGTCACACACAAGCTTTCTTGAATTGCAGACACAGGTGCACAGATACCAGAGCTTATTCGGCTCTTACCTTCAGATACCTTTACTTCTACAAGAGTAAACTAGGAACACAAAAACTCTTCAGACCAGCTCTTGGAGAAATTCTTTCCTTTCCAGTGAGTATGAAATATTCCTTTTAATTGATTTGAGGGCACAGGGGGGAAAAAAAAAACTAGAAGACTAAAAACTTGGATTCTCTATCACCTCTCACACATTAGAAAATAGGTAAAGCATAAACCCAAATCCCCAATCATCACTGCCACCAATGAGCTTATTGGCAAGATTCATATGCATTTAAATTCTATTTCCCTTTTGGAGCCTCAGGTGAATTTATCACATGAAAGAGGCAGCCATGATAATTTACGGAATTATTTTGCAAGACATAGGAGATTAAAGAATATAGGATAAAGTGGACTGTCAAGTTTAAGAACATGGATTTTTAGGACGCCTGGGTGGCTCAGTTGGTTAACCAACTGCCTTCGGCTCAGGTCATGATCCTGGAGTCCCGGGATGGAGTCCCACATTGGGCTCCCTGCTCAGCAGGGAGTCTGCTTCTCCCTCTGACCCTCTTCCCTCTCGTGCTCTCTATCTCTCATTCTCTCGCTCTCAAACAAATAAATAAAATCTTTAAAAAAAAAAAAGAACATGGATTTTTAAAGTTTCATCTTTCCCTACCTATTTTATTTTCTAATACTCAAAAACTGACAAACTGACTTTATAACTACTAGAAATAAAAGCTAACATTGGCATAAAGCCAAAGAACACTGTCATAAGAAAGAAAAACAAACAGATTTTCACTTCAACTATTTAAAATGAGCTCTCATAAATTTACCTAAAAATTAGGCCTCTTGCAGATACATTTTAGCAGAAAGGCCCAACAAGAACACAGAAACACTTCCCATTAATAGGCTCTTCCTGTTAAGCTGGAGAGGTACTGAGATATCCACCAGGTTGCCTTATCTTTAAATACTAATCAATCTGAGTACTAATCAAACAAGACTAGTCATTGTAAGAGTTTAGAGAAAATAATATTGATTTCACATTTATGTTTAGCTTATGAATATAGCATTTTTCATGAACATGCAGTGCATTTTTTGATGTTTTCAAAGCAAAGGTTTTTGTCCAAAAACCTCTTCAAGTTTTTATGCATTCTGAAATATACTAAATTTTCTATTGAATAATTTAATTCAATTGATACTTATTTTCATTCATGTGTAGCAATGAATTATTCAACTTATTAATACCCTCTGGGCTTCCACAATTTCTCAAACTGGAGCCAGCACAGCCTTTCTGCAGATTATTAAGAAGCAAAATCACATGTGTACATGTACATATGACATACAGTTTACCATTCTGAGATACCACTTCATGTTTTGCTTAACAGCATAGATAAAGAAGAGGTACTATGTTGGGAAAATGTAGGTATCTACCCTACAACTACCTGCTAAATTTTCTTGAATTATCATCTATTTCCAGTAAGCTTCACATTCATAAAAAGCACCATGGGAGATAACAATTATTTTAGTCAATTTTTAGTAGAAAACAAAAATAAAAATATAGTTTATGTCACTGATGCTAAAAATTGACACAAAAGGACATCTAGACTGATAAATTGATTCAACCTTATTTTTAAAGAAACAACAAAAATTAGCACTAAAAACTAAAAGAACAAAAAGTTTTAAGTAAAACGTTGAGTTCTAGTAATCCTTTAAATGAATTCAACTGTAAGCATTTATAACTGTCTTAGTCTCTCAATATTTCTGATATTAATAACCTGGAAAGAAATAACATTGCTTCCTGATTACTATTCTCCAGTCCTTACTTTTGAATATGCCTATTTCTAAGGTTCCTGCTGAATTAGGATACAACAACCATGTAACTTATTGTCCAAACCAAACCACTTTTTAGGATAATGGAAGGTGTTTATTCATAATTACGCCAGAAAAACAGACCCAACTAGGACCCTAAAACAAACTGGGATGCATTTATATGAATAAAAGATGAAATGAGACAAAATGAACAAGACAATAATATATCATACTATCTACATTCTTTATGACAACTAATTTAAAAAAAGTCTATTATAATTTTCAAAATGGAAATGTTAACTCTCATATAATTCTGTAATAAACAGCACTCAAACTACAGAACTGGTACAGGAAAACTACATTTAACCTAAAAAGAAAGAAACAAACAAAACTACACTAGGAAGACTGTCAACAGTGATATATCATTGGCGTGCCTGAGCCACAGACATCCTCACTCTTATCTCACAGCCGGGTAGCTCTGGGGTCAAGGTCAAGATGGACATTTTCCTAAACCTGGAATCATCTCTTCTAACTCCATCCAGGAATGCTATCATCTTCAGCTAGCCATGTGGATACACTAGAGGTAGAGAGGTGGTGTGAAGTCATAAAAGGTTTCCTATCTCTCATGAAGCATAAATGCTTACCTATCTCCCTACTCCCCAGCTCCCTGCTTGAGCTCCTTCCTCCCACTGCCTTCCAGTTACGACCATTTAGGCCTGCCACTCCAAAGAAGGCTTTTACCAAAGCTTAAGCCTTCCACCAAGAACACAGTTAGCTCCTTTCAGAAATGAAGACATTCCCAAGAGAGATGCCAAAATTCTCAGAAAATACAGTGATTCAGCCCCAGTTGGCTTCAGAAAAACCTAATTCTCTTGGTAAACTTGTGGCTAGCTAAGTCCATCTGCTCAGTGCCTACTTGACGTCATTTATAAAAGTAAATTTTTTTTTAACTTTTTTTTTATTCATTTGAGACACAGAGATAGAGAGAGAGACAGAGAGAGAGAGAGAGAGAGCACGCGCATGAGCAGGCAGAGAGGCAGAGGGAGAAGCAGGCTTCCTGCTGAGCCAGGAGCCTGATGTGGGGCTCGATCCAAGGACCCTGGGATCATGACCTGAGCCGAAAGCAGACGCTTAACCATCTGAGCCACCCAGGTGCCCCTATAAAAGTAAATTTCAGATGTAAACAATGTGTATGTGTGCATGTGTCTTTAAAAACAAAACAAAACAAAACAGTACAATGTGGTATACTATGAAGAGTATGGGTTTTGAAATCCTAGAGACCCGGCTAGAGGCCTGGCACTGATGCTAAATAGCTGTATGTTCTTGAAAAACTAACAGACGCTCTCTAAGGCTTAGAAACATCAACTTTGTAAGTTGTATTCAGGATTAATGATATGGTGCCTATAGAGGATTTAGCATAGTTCCTGGAATGTAATAACAGTTACAATTTATTGAGCAATTTCTATCAATATTATTGAACACTGTTTCAGTGTATTCAATTTTTCTTTCAATGGCTTATTTATACAGTGTCTACCTAACAACACAGTCAATTCTACATCTTGATTTTTCATATTATAATTTATGTATTGTCATGTTGAAACTGACTTCTTATTTACTATTTTTTGACTACTATTCCATTGAATATCGCCAGTTATTTGAATTTTATGAGGCCTTTGGTCCTTTCTGTCTTCCTAATTATTAGGATTCTATGTAGCAAATCATACAAAATATCAAGGGAAGAGGTAGGAAGGAAAGGCAAGGGAAGGGAGGAAGAAAGGAAGGGAGAAAAAAAGGTAAAGACTAATCACTGTAATATTCATGGAAAAGGCAGGGGTGAGGGGGCTACGTAACTAACCACCCACAGGATGGAATCCCCAACACCGTAACTGATTTTTTTTTTGATGTAGTGTTCCATGATTCATTGTTTGCATACAACACCCAGTGCTCCAGGCAGTACGTGCCCTCCTTAATACCCATCACCAGGCTAACCCATCCCCCCACCCCCCTCCCCTCTAGAACCCTCAGATTGTTTCTCAGAGTCCATAGTCTCTCATGGTAAGTCTCCCCCTCCGATTCCCCCCCCTTCATTTTTCTCTTCCTGCTATCTTCTTTTTTTTTTAAACATATAATGTATTATTTATTTCAGAGGTACAGGTCCGTGATTCAATAGTCTTACACGATTCACAGCGCTCACCATAGCACATACCCTCCCCAATGTCTATCACCCAGCCACCCCATCCCTCCCACCCCCCACCACTCCAGCAACCCTCAGTTTGTTTCCTGAGATTAAGAATTCCTCATATCAGTGAGATATGACACATGTCTTTCTCTGACTGACTTATTTCACTTAGCATAATACCCTTCAGTTCCATCCACGTCATTGCAAAAGGCAAGAATTAATTCCTTTTGATGGCTCATAATATTCCATTGTATATATATACCACGACTTCTTTATCCATTCATCTGTTGATGGACATCTTGGCTCTTTCCACAGTTTGGCTATTGTGGACATTGCTGCTATAAACACTGGGGTGCACATACCCCTTCGGCTCACTACATTTGTATCTTTGGGGTAAATACCCAGTAGTGCAATTGCTGGGTCATACACCATAACTGACTTTTGTTCATCTCCAAGGAAAGAGTTGGCTCAGTTATGCACCTCAGCTATGGCAAACTTCACCTGTCTTACAGAAGAAGGCTGAGAGCATGATAACAAGAGATCTACTACAGCTATTCCTTTTAGTTTTCTGTTCCAGGGCACAAAAAAACAAGAGTCAGGGAGGAGCACCTGGCTGGCTCCGTCGAAAAAGCATGCGACTCTTGATCTCAGGGTCATGAGTCTGAGCCCCATGCTGGGTGTAGAAATTACTTAAATAAATAAATTTAAAAAAAAAAAGAGTCAGGGATTCTTTAATTATTTGACACCTAGGACTGTTTGACGGTATAGGTCTTTAGCTGTGTGGACAGCTAAACAGGATACTGAGGAAGACACTGGTGGGGAAAAGTGCTCTTGTACATGACCTTGTCTTTGGGAACTAAATCATGCCGACCAAAACAATACATTCATATAGATGAAGTAATTAACCATCAAATATAACTGAGATTATTTTATATCAGTCTTATTCCCATCTGTCTCCTCAAAGATTTCCTACAAAATCTGTTCTATTTCCAGAATGAGAAGACAAAATTATGATTCAGAGCAATTGTTTATAAACTTTCTAAAGCAGACCCCAGCTTTCCTAGGTAAAATCTTACAAAGATACCAAATACATGAAATAAATAAGTTATTTTTGTTTAAAATAGCATTTACTATTTTAAAAAATAAAGTATTCTAAGAAATAAAACAAAAATGGCTAATTCCAGTCAATAATTAAAAAAAAAACACAAAAAAAACAAATTTAATTAGGAAATTAAAACAGTTATAAAAAGGTACAAAATAAAAAGTCAAAACTTCTTCCCTTGCCTCTCTGAGCCATCTCCTCAAAGGTTAACATAAGTATCAATTTCCTCTCATTCATTCTAGAATAATTGTTTATACATTCATTCATATATATGTATCTTAAAGGTAGTATCTTGCCAAATAAATTTATAAAATAAATTTTATATTTATTTGCACTAAAGCAAATCAATGAAAATGAACTGTTTTTTGAGCAAAAGGATGAGTCAGGTGTTATCGAGGACAACTGCAACCTCAATGACTCCCAAACCTCATTTTATTTGGGTATTTTAATTTGGTTACTCTGTATTACAAAACTATGTCTAAGCACATAAGCAGATACATGATGAACAGTTTTTCACAGCCTGCCTTAAAAATCTCAAATACAGAAATCTGAGAAGAAGAAAGCTTGGTTTCAAAGTTGAATTGCTAATAATATATACAAGGTAGTTGAGTTCTTTATTCATGAATATAAGTCAAACAAAAAATATTCAGACCTTTCAGTAAACATGAAGCTAACATTTCAATTCCCTTTTTGTTGCACAACCGTGAAAGCATGCTGGAAGTTGGTACTCCTCCAGGCTGACCACTAAGCAAGTAGAAAATTTGCTTCTGTGTTCGGCATGATCACAATCTCATGATTTTCAATACTTTCTATTCCTTTCCTTGCCTCTCTCCTCCCTCACCCAGTTTATCTATCACTCCTCTCCTGCAAACAATGAGGTATGGAGAAATACTTTCAGTCCCTGGCTATATAACATCGTGTTAGACTTCTCAGTTCTAGACGTTAGACTCAGTTCCCTACTCCCATAGCACATGCGCATGTGTGCACCCATGCACACACCCAGTCTTTGGTGCACAATTTGTGGAATACCAGAGTTTCCCAAATATCTCCCCATATCAACCTTCTCCTCAACTATTTCAAAAAAGGTCACAACATTTCTATTATAAAGTCAAGAAAGTTCTGACAGGAATAAAAAGGACATTAGAGATGTAAAATAACACAGCATTATGACTCAAGACTAGAACATCAAACATCCCATGTGCCTACTTGACAAGAGAAAGATAGCTTTCAAAAAAAAAAAGAGAGAGAGAGAGAAAGATAGCTTTCTGCAAGCTTCCAAAAGGTCTGCCTTAACAATATATTTTATATGGCATTTTCGTAATATATATCTGTGCCTCAAGATTTTACATTATGCTAAATGAGATTCCAATGGTCAATCTCTATGTATGTACAAACATGGTGACATGGCGTTCTTTCTATATGCAACGTTTCTGAGGAAGTTAAAGCCTTGCTAATCTCTCTTTTACTCTAAAATATCATGTTTATAATTTATGAGTAATCTCCTTTTACCAATAACCATTCATCTCTTGGCTTGGCCCACCATGTCAATGGGAGGAGTATGCACAAACAAATATCACCATATCGTGGTTAACTGTATGTGTGAACTTGGCTATGGTGCCAGTTGTTTGATTAAACAAACATTCATCTAGATGCTGCTGGGAAGGTTATTTTGTAGTTGTGATCAAAATTTATAATCAGTTGACTTTACATAAAGGAGACCACCCTACACAATGTGGGTGGGCCTCCTACAATTAGTTGAAGACCTTATAAGCAGAAAAACCTGAGGTTTTCTGGACAGTAAGGAATTCTGCCTCAAGGCTGTCATATAGAATCCCTGCTTGAGTTTTCAGCCTGCTGGACTGCCCTACAAATTTCAGATTTGCCAGTCCCCACAATCATGCAAACAAATTCTTTAAATAGATCTCTTTCTATCTATCTATCATCTCCTATTGGTCCTATCTCTCTGGAGAGCCCTAACTGATACACATAACAAATCTCTGCCAAATACAATATTCAACAAATATTTATTGAGGGCATTTATGTGCCAGGCACTGTTAGGTGCTGGTGATACAACAATAAATAAAATAGTCAAAAATCCCTACTTTCATAGAGCTTATATTTTAGTGATACTAAGATGACTAGCAAAATTTTAAGTGAGGTAACCATAAAATTTATCACATGATAGAGGACAATTTAAGGGTGAAATGGGACACAAGTAATAATTATACCAGGACAATATGCCCAAACCATAAGTACTCTGGACAAAGCAGGATGGTGTAATTCACTTTAATCTTTGGTGTAACTCAGGCCCATCTCCCTCAAATAACCATCTGGTTAATTATAGAAACCCAAAGGAGTATGTGATTAATCAAGTTTGAGGGGTAGACCTAGAAGGACCTTCGATGCTTTGGGTTCAAATTCCGGTCATAAATCTAATCAATTACACATTATATGAAGTGTTCAACTTTTAGGAGTCTCGATTCATGCCACTTAGAAATCTATACATGTATGAGATCTAATGAGATAAATATGTAAAGCATATACAAAAGCAATTGTTTTGTGTATGAGTCTTTCTATACTACTTGATTTTTAAAGCCATGTGAATGTATTTCATTTGTTTCAAAATTTTTAAGTAGAGAAATTTGAGCATCTACTCTGGAATGAGACATTTTATTAAATGCAATAATACTAATAAAATTACAGCAATGCTGTGTGTGTGTGTGTGTGTGTGTGCATATATATACATATATATATATATATATATATATATATATATATATATATATATGAGCACAGGGCATACATCACTCACTAAATCTATCATTTATCATTGTTAATATTACTAGAAGTCACTCTACATTTATCTTCACATTCTTTTCATTCATTAAACTGAATTCTACACCAATGTATACTGAAGTGGAAGCTGACTTAAAAAGAGATCAGACAATTCTCCAGCCCCGCTGGAAGCTGCTACCAGGAAACAATGGTGAAGAGATTTTCTCTGAAGTGTGACCACCTGAGCTGCAACAGCTATGTAGAAGCCACACTGTTTTTGAAGCTGGTTTGATCACTCTTCACCCATGACTAAAACCTCAGAGAGAACCTGGACCATACCCACTAACTGTCTGCAAAGAATATAAATATCTCTGAGAAGGATCTTAAGGGTGAGGAAAATCCTCCTTTGTCCACAAATATTTTCCCCCTTTGGCTTATTATAGGACCCCAAAATATTTCTCCATTCCCTAAGAATCCTCCCAAAGGCACAAATCAAGAGCATCTACTCTGAAAATGATACATAAAATCTGAGAAAGGAAGAATGAGTTTACAGACATGTAAAGACAGCTTAGGTATGACAATTATTTCAGAAAGCAAAGTCCTACATGATCCCAAATTGGGTATAGTTTCTTTCGTTGTGGTCCAGAGAGTGTGGTTGGGAGAAGGGGTGGAAGAGATCAAAGGAGAGGAAAGATAGGAAACACAGTGCCTTTTCGAGATCATAGTAATGTGTAGAACTTCCTAATGAGATGCATGAGGGGCCACCAAAGGACTGTCTCTCAAGTAGAAAATTCTGTTGTGTACGAGTAAAGAACTTATATATCAATCACTTTATAATCTTGCAAGGGTTAGCCTTAAGTGAGAATGACAACTATATTGCTTTTTTTGTCCAACTTGCTAGAGATATACTTATTGTTCCCTTCTGATTTTGAATGTGAAGTTCATTCACATGGGGTCCTACATTCTCCTGGTAAGTTTTTCAGAAAACAGAGAAAGTGAAAATCTCTCAAAAGGCAGGTTCCTTCCACCATCAAAAATAATTTATCAGGGTGACTGGGTGGCTCAGTCAGTTAAGTGTCTGCCTTCAGCTCAGGTCATGATCCCAGGGTCCTGGGATCGAGCCCCACGTCAGGCTCTCTGCTCAGCAGGGAGTCTGCTTCTCCCTCTCCCTCTGCCCCTCCCCCTGCTTGTGATCTCTCTCTCTCTCTCTCTGTCAAATAAATAAAATTAAAAACAAAATAAAAATAACTTATTGTTCACAAAAGGAGTCTCCATATATTCTTATCTTCATTTAATCTATGATATTACTAGATGCTTTCTCAATTATCACATTTTGAACAAAAAAGTCCAGTTTGAGAAAGACACCTATTACATGAAATAATCTCAATACAGAATTGGTCATTATTCCTAGTGGTTATGCCTTCATAGTAACAAATACCACTATAAATAACCTTTTAAAGATCACTTTTAAAAAGCTGTACTCTAAGTGTTTACATTGACAAAATCATAAATATACACCTGTGGGAAAAATGAAAAAAAAAAAAAAAAAAACAGGTGTCTCAGTGTTATATCAATAAATTTAAAAAGTGCTCTAGGAGAAAAAAATAAAATAAAATAAAATAAAATAAAAAGTGCTCTAACTCAGGCAACTTGAGGCTGTGCCTATGTTGACATACATGAAGAATCTGAATAAAACTGTTTCATGACAGTAATATTTTTAAATTAATATTTTAGTAATTGTGGTTTTAACTAACAAATTAATCACTATGTGTAGATATCCATTTCATTTTTATCCCTAACATTTCATATGGGTAATTCAGGCAAGGAACTAATTCTTATAATAATCTGATTATTCAGATATTTAAGGATTACCTTTTACCAGGATTTATCAACCCTGACATTTTTCACATTTGGGGCCTGACAACTCTTGTGATGGGAGATGGGGGGCTGTCCTGTGCACTGTAGGATGCTGGGCAGGCTTCCTGACTTCCGTCCACCAGATGCCATCAGTACCCCTCAGTTGTTACAACTAAAACACATCTCCAGACATAGTGATGTCCCTGGGGGGGTAAAATCACCCCTGGTTGAGAGCCATCGGTTTTTATTTAGGATCACCCCTTATTTGGGCATGTGTGGTATATGTATTTGGTTTTTATGAAATTGGATCTTTTTTTTTTTTAAGATTTTATTTATTTATTTGACAGAGAGAGACACAGCAAGAGAAAGGGAACACAAGCAGGGGGAGCGGGAGAGGGAGAAGCAGGCTCCCAGCTGAGCAGAGAGCCCCAATGCAGGGCTCGATCCCAGGACCCCGGGATCATGATCTGAGCCGAAGGCAGACACTTAACAACTGAGCCACCCAGGTGCCCCTTTATGAAACTGAATCTTAAGGACACCATTCCATAACCTACTTTTTCAACTGACCCATATAATTGTTTCCAACTTCTCAATATTACAAACGATGCTTCAATGATTTTATGCACAAATTCCTTTAAATATTTTTCAATTAGTTCCCTATGTTTTAAGAGTAAGAGTTTTAAAGATAATTGTCTAAGGATAACTCATTTTTAAGTTTATTAAAATGTGGGGCTTGAACCCATGACCCCACGATCAAGAGTCACGAGCTCTTCCAATTGAGCCAGCCAGGCACCCCCAGAACTCATTTTAAATGTGAATAATTTAAGTATACCTGAAGTCAAAGACGAAAAATCAGTGAAACACAATATAAAGTAAAAAATGAACATATTACATTACCTATGATTTTCGGTTTCCACACACATCACATTTCTATTATATTAATTAAGGAGTAACCTACCAATAAGACTTACAAAAAACTATTTCTAAATGAATAAATGTCTGTTTCATCACTGTCTTGAGCATATTTTTCAAAGACATTAAAATAAACACTTTAGAAGCCCATCATGTATCAAACTGTATCACTTCTAGCATCTTTCCTTCAGAACTGTCCGTGGTAATTCAAAAAACAAAACAAAATAATTCTTGTCAATCAATGACTTGAAGATATTTTATTACCAGCTGTCATAAACTATTTTAAGAGGCTTTGAGACTTTTGCTCTAGAGAATTCCAACTAGAGTTTTAAAAATCAGTTATTGCACTCATATTGTTTATGTATGCAAGAAGGATATACCCGGTTGACAATAGTGGGACTGAAGAGGGGCAAAGCAGCTTCAATTAATTATACCTATAAAGTTTAATTTCTTTTTTTCCTAAAGATTTTATTTCTTTTAAGCAATCTCTACACCCAACATGGGGCTTGAACTCAAAATCCTGAGATCAAGAGTTCCACGCTCTATCAACTGAGCCAGCTAGGTACCCCTAAAGCTTAATTTCTTTAAAGCATTTTCTAGAATAAATATGTCAAAACATTCACATTTAGAAATTCAGAGTTGGAATACATGGGAGTTCATATATATTACTGCATAGTCTCTGAAATATTTTACAAATCTTTCATAATGTTTCTAATTTTTTTTTTAATCAACTCATGATTTAACAGAAGGCTGCAGAGTCTTCTCACAAGAAATCTCAAAAATTTGTCTGGAATCAGTTGTGTTTTTCCAAAAAATGAAATGAGTAAATAGCATTGATTTCATTTTGAAGTCTCAGGTGATGGGATTTGTTTTCAAAAGCCCTGGGACTGAGCCTCCTCAATCCCTTCCACTCACTTAGTACTGTT